>NC_060130.1:580809418-581437085 GCF_021461395.2 Schistocerca americana | reverse complement strand
TAAGACAAGTCGTATGGTCGTACGTTTTTATGTCAGTTTCGTTTCTGTCTCTCTATTCGGTACAAATTTTGCAGTTGACTAGAAACTAACCTCACAAAGAGATAGAGATATGAAATTTTAAACATAGCTCAGAACTGGATGACAATGCAATATGAACTGGCTTTCTTGTCAGGCTGTTTGGTAGGGGTAGTGGTGGGGGTGAAAAATGTTTGTAACGCCTCACGTCTTGGCTGCCCTGCACGATCTGCATGTTGTGTGGATAGTTTTGGAATGCATTCCAGGCCGTACGTGAGTGGACAAACTTTCAAATTTTTGAATTGACTTTA
This sequence comes from Schistocerca americana, assembly GCF_021461395.2. NCBI lineage: Eukaryota > Metazoa > Arthropoda > Insecta > Orthoptera > Acrididae > Schistocerca > Schistocerca americana. The sequence continues at coordinate 581,436,759 of NC_060130.1, read as the reverse complement.
AACTTAAATCTCGATGAGCTAGAAACTTGAAACTATAAACATAGCTCAGAACTGGATGGCAATGCAATACTAACTCGCTGCCTTGTCTAGTGTGTAGTGGGGCGTACTTTGTTTACCACTATCATTTCACGATGAGTTAGAGACCTGAAATTTTCAGCATAGCTCAGAACTGGATGACAATGCAACATTAACTCTCTGTCTTGTCTAGTGAGTGGCAGAGAGTAATTTGTGTACGACTACCGTTTCCTCCTTTTCCTATTCCAGTCACGAACGGTTCACAGGAAGAACGATTGCTGGTAAGCCTCTGTGTGAACTCAAATCTCTCTGATTTTTATCTTCATCGTCTTTTCGCGAGATATACGTAGGGGTAAGCAATATATTGGGTGAGTCAGATGAAGAGAAACTGAAGTAAACCTGAAGTTTACCACAGTTCTCTGTTGTGATCTCATCAAAACGTTTGAAATCGATTGGAAAACTTCATACGCACAAGACATAAAAGCAGAAAATAATTATTTAAATAAAAATGAATTTTTAATATACGTACTATGCTTTTAAATCGGACTAAAAGTATAATATGATTTCTCCTAGCACCATAAAAATTGCTAACCCCATACAGACACTCCTGAAAATTTGTGAGTGTGAAATTTTAGTAGGTATTTAAATTTATAACTGATGCAGGACTAATTGCCATCCTTATTATTACCTACTGCATGTACCGCACGTTTTTCGTTTTAAGCCTCATAGGTATTTTCATAGCTATTACAAGTTTACAATCACAAAATTTCAAGATTATCTGTACGGGGTCAGGAATGTGTGTGGGGCTTGGAGAAATCATTTTATACTTGTTAGTCAAATTTAAAAGCGTGGTATATTACCAATTCATTTTCATTTAAATAATTATTTGCAACTAGAATATTTCATTCTTCTTGAAGTCTAAGAGCATTTCGCCTGTCTCATACCAGGTGGAGTTGTTTTGTCATGGCTTGCTCTCCCAAGGATCTCAATAAATCTGAGGCAACGTCGTCAACTCTACGGGCTCTTTGCCACTTGCGTGTTTCAGTGCTTTATGAAATTTTTCTCGCAGTATTTTATCTCCTAACTCATCCTCCATCTACTTCCTTTTCTCTTTCAATAACATTGTACCAGTACTCAAATTTTCTTCCTTTCCACAATCTCTGTATATATTCCTTCCACCTGTTTAGTTTTCCCGTCTTTGTTCAGTACTGGCTTGCCATCTGAGCTCTTGATATTCATACAGTTGCTTCTCTTTTCTAGAAGGTCTCTTTCACTTTCTTATAGGCGGTATCCCCCTAGTCATTCAGGCTTCTACAGTCTTGTATTTGAACTCTAAAAATTTCTGCTTAGCCATTGTTCATTTTCTGTCAGTTTCAATTTTTAGACATTTATATCCCCTTTCGCCTGCTTCATTTGCTGCATATTTTTACGTTTTGTGTTTTCGTCAATTAAACTCAGTATCTTCTGTTTTGTCCAAGGATTCCTGCTTGCCATTGACTTCTTATCTATGTGATACTTTGCTGTCTTCTTTATTTAATCTCTCAAAGCTTCCCATTCATCTTCTACTGTATTGCTTTTCTCTGCTTCATTCCAACGTTGCGTAATAGAAAACTTAAATTAAGAGAACCAAACGGAAACTTTACTCCTTTGCAATTCGCTCACAACCCGACAGAGGACTGAAAACATGTAGCCTAATCAGATGGCTCTCGAACTGATACAGCACAGATTAGATAACCCCTTAGATTCAGGTTATCAACAGGGCTCTGTGGTGTCCGATAGTATATTTGTGCGCAGTGATATCTAGTGGATTGGGCCGGGTTTATCTTGCAAGGTTGCTTCCTGGATACGCAATATCGCATCTCTATATTAAGCTCCGACTACATAATAAGCAAGACCTGTTGGAAGAATATCATAGTGATAAACAAAGACGTGTTTCATTTTTCCCCACCATCGCTCCCAGTAGCTATGTGGCGTTTCTAGCCTTGTCGTTAAACAGGACGCTGTCTTCACTCTGTCACAGAACACTTCAGATCTGTATGTTGGAAAGTATTATGTGAACACCATACAATTTCCACGTTCCTTCGCTGCCAACGTCACGAAATTCTAGCTATCCACAAATAAAAATGTCAGGAAAGCATTCAGAAATTCATACTCGAAAAACTCACTACTTTTTAAGTTTAAACAATTGCTCAAGTATTTCAATAATTCCCGGTGTCATCTGTTAATCTGTTGATTTCTGACACTTGCTTCGACGTTACTAACATTCACCAATTGTCAGAACCCCGAAGCCTAACACAGGTAGAGTAACAGACAACACTGAATAGTTCAAATGGCTCTGAGCACTATGGGACTTAACAACTGAGGTCATCAGTCCCCTAGAACTTAGAACTACTGAAACCTAACTAACCTAAGGACATCACACACATCCATTCCCGAGGCAGGATTCGAACCTGCGACCGTAGCAGTCACGCGGTTCCAGACTGTAGCGCCTAGAACCGCTCGGCCACCTCGGCCGGCCGATCGCCAAAGAATTGCCTGTCTTGATCTGTTACCAATGAATGACTGAACCGTGTACTTCTATAAATTTTGATGCTGGCATTGTCAAACTTTTGGACATTCTCAGTAGCATACTGGTATCACTGAAATTTTTACATAACTTACTCTGGTATTTGTGATGTGCGAATATACATTGATGAGCTAAAACATTGACCACAGTCCACCGCGCGGTTGTATGCTGCCTGGTGGCGGTGAGGGCACGTGACGCGGTAAGAGAAGTACATGAGCGGAGCAGAGACAAATGGGGAATCAGTCTAGCGACGATAAGTGGCACAAATGCGGAAATCCGCCTACTTAAGCGACTTTGACAAAAGTCAGATTGTTGTGGCCCGGTGCCTGGGAGCGAGCATTTCGGAAACGGCGAAGTTGATAGGCTGTTCGCGTGCTATTTTCGTCAGCATCTATGGGAGGTGGTTGAAGAATGCTGAAACCACAAGTAGGCGGCAAGAAGTTGGACCTTCATACCTCATCACAGAACATACGGATCAAAGGCTTGCTCGCTCTCCAAAGCCGGATAGGCGGCGATCTGTGGCAGATCTGACGACAGAGTACCGTGCCGGCCGAGGTACAAGCGTTTTGGAAGACACCGTTCAGCACACAGCGTTGAACGTGGGGTTCCGCAGCAGAGGACCCCTACGGATTCCCATGCTGATCCAACAACATCGTCAGTTGTGATTACAGTGGGCACGGGATCATCGAGATTGGACCGTCGATCAATGGAATCGTTTCGCCAGGTCGAATGACTCCCGTTTATTGTTAAACCATGTCAACGGTCGTGTTTACATACGCGGTCATTCAGGCTAACGCCTGCTCGAAACATGTAGCACGCCATGGACACAAGCTGGTGGCAGCAGTATTATGTTATGGGGGACATTCACCTGGGCTTCCATGGGACCTGTGGTAGTAATTGAAGGCACCATAACAGCTGTGGACTGCGTGAACATTATTATGGACCACCTGTAACCTCTTATGCTTGATATCTTCCTCAGCAGCAATGGCATCTTCCTCCAGGATAATTGTACGTGTCACAAGCCAGAATCGTGCTGAGGAGCACGAGAGTGAACTCACATTGATGTCTTGGCCATAAAATTCTGCTTATCTGAATCCGACGAACCCACTGGGACGCTATCGGGTGCCAGCTCCGCTCCCAACTAAATTACGGGTAGTGTGTGACCTGTGCATAGGCATCTGGTGCACAAACCTCTGGAAACCTATCAAATACTTGTCAGATCCATATAACGCAGAATAATTGCTGAATTTCGGTCCGGAAGTGGACCAACACTCTTTTAAGTAGGTGCTCATAATTTTTGGCTCATCAGTGTATATGTTGCTTTTACTGCATGAAAGTACATTTTTACAAATTTCTGACAAAAATCTTGAGGAAATTATCATTTCGTCTCCTCTGTAGGAATCAACATAGGTTCCTACAGCAACGATCGTCGAAGCCGAGCTTGCTCTGTCCGTCCACCGAGACGTGGAAACAGTAGGTACGGGCGCCCAGGTAGATGCCATATTCCTTGGGGCATTCGATAAAGTTACGCATTGCCTCCTAATGAGCAAAACACGAGCGTACATATTATAAGACCAGCTGTGTGACTGGACTGAAGAGTTTGTGACAAACGGGACAGAACAGGTCGTTCTCAAAGGAAAGAAGTCTTTAGGAGGGAAAGTAACTTCTTGCTTTCTTCAAGAGAGTGTCATAGGATCATTATTTTTGACGATATACATAAATGATATAGTATATGACGTCAGAGGTTCCAAGAGGCTTTTATCGGATGATGCTGTTGTATACAGAAAAGTCTAAACTCTAGAAAATTGTGACGAAATGCAGGAAGACCTGAAGAGGATTGACGCTTGGTACAGGGAGTGCCAATTGACTCTCAACATAAAGAAATGCAACGTATTATGAATACAGAGACGGAAAGCCCCTTTATTGTATGATCACACGTTTGAAAAACACTCACTGGAATCAGTTACACCGTTAAAATATCCAGGAGTATGCGTACGGGGTGATCTGACGTGGAACGACCACATAAAATTAATTGCTGATAAGGCATACGCCAGACAGATTCCCTAGAAGAATCACTAGGAAATGTAATCTATTAAAAAAATGGCTCTGAGCACTATGCGACTTAACTTCTGAGGTCATCAGTCGCCTAGAACTTAGAGCTAATTAAACCTAACTAACCTAAGGACATCACACACATCCATGCCCGAGGCAGGATTCAAACCTGCGACCGAAGCGGTCGCTCGGTTCCAGACTGGAGCGCCTAGATCCGCACGGCCACTCCGGCCGGCTCCAGATGACGTCGTCATTGGAAACTTGCCCTTATATTATAATAATAAACTTTGCATGTGACTTGATTTTGTTTATTGCCGTAAAAGTAAAGGTAGCTCAAGATATCTTTAGTGCCTCTTCCTTGAAGTTTTTCTGTATTCGCTAATGACGGAAGCGTATTTCGATTCGATGACCACACGTGTCAGCGCCTTTGTTGCTATCAGACGTAGCAACTCCGTGTACTAAATTTTGCACCCTGTTCATTTCCAAATTTAATTAAGGATTCTTTGTAGTATTCTCTAAACGCACATAAGTAAATTTTCGTTATTTTTTGCTATTGCTGGTGATGCAGTTTTAAGGGCCAGCAGTGTATTAAAAGCAGGAAACCGCGTTCCCGATGTAAGAAACTGAGTACATTATACTTCGGAAATGCAGTCCGTTGAACTAAATCAATACACAGAAAAAGTAACTAGGAATGACGAAGGAAATGATAAAGCTGTCTGAGCAGAGTTTAGATCGTTCATGTTAATACGAAAAATCTGTTTCAGCGGAAAACACGGCTGTTCAACAGTATTGAGACTTACTTGCCTAAACTTACAAACTATCAGTAAATGAAAAAAACTATCGGAATCCTTTGCTGTCGTAGCGCCATTGCTTTTTACAGAGGCAGAGGATAATGGAGGAGTTACTGCTTTAATGAAATGCGATCATAGTAGAATAAAAATATTCTGTCAACTCAGCTGAGAAACAAATAAAAATATCAGCAAAATATAGTATAGAATGCTAAGTAGCTAACTTTTTTAAGAGGAAGACCCTGGTAATTGAACAAAAACAATAGAAGTATGACACTGAACGCACATTTCTCGCGACGGTTGTTGCTACAAACAAATGACGGAAGATATTTCCAGAATTAACAAAATATATTAATATTACTTTTATGAAAATTGCTTCTTGTATGTTGTCCCTGCTTCATGTTACAGTCAGCTAACGAATACAGTCACTGCTTTCGGGTTGGCGATAGGTCAGTAGGCCAGCGTCACGGGTTCGAATACAGTCACTGCTAGAAATTTGAATAAAAATACGGTGGGATGAGGGGAAGAAAGTTTACTGCATTTTGTGGTGACAAGCGTACAGGATGTTGTTTAATTACGTTTTAATAATTCGTATGTAATCCACGGTAGGCCATTTGTGCCTACTGGGACGTTCAATCTGAGCAGTTGCTACAAATACTCGGTACTGATGGACGCACGGCGGTACTGGTTGTTTTACGGGTACCTGCTGTACAGAAGTGAACTTATAGGCTTAGAAGACGTGTATCACGATTTAAAGCTAATCAGCTGGAGTACTGAGTTCTTGTTTGATTTGAGAAGGACGACGGGAGAGAGGACGCCATTACAGTAGGGTAAATGAAATGGTCGGGAGCTTTGATAAATCAGGGGAGCGAGAAGTGTGTTAAAGATTTTCACTTCAATATTCTGGTCCGGAATTCAGGAAAAGCCCGGAAGAGGTTCTGGTTCCGAGTGAAAGTCGTCAATGATAAGAGAAAGTATACATGCCACATGCTGCCTTTAATATGACAAGATTTCACAAGGTGAGCAGCGTGGCCACAGCGCAGGTGCAGAACTTGATGATTCCCAGTACTCGAACACAGATGTTACCTTCCTGTCGCAACAGATACAAAATATCCAAAAAACATGATGCAGTCTCATTTACGTAATTGTTACTGTCGAAAGCTGCGAAGACGACTGGCCTAACGAGATTCCAATGAGTTTCTAAACTCTTAAACTCTTATGTAACAGCAGCTAACCTGTAACGCATCTGTGGTTGATTATTATCGGAGGAAAGAACACTTACCGAAAAAAATAGTTGCCTTGTCATACAAAAGATGATAATTTTTCAGTGACCTCTAGATGAAGCCTCCGCAGTTCGTGGTGGTGCGGTAGCGTTTTCGCTTCCCACGCCCGGGTTCCCGGGTTCGATTACCGGCGGGGTCAGGGATTTTCTGTACCGCGTGATGACTGGGTGTTGTGTGATGTCCTTAGGTTAGTTAGGTTTAAGTAGTTCTAAGTTCTAGGGGACTGATGACCATAGATGTTAAGTCCCATAGTGCTCAGAGCCATTTTGAACCAGATGAAGCTGAAAATATAAACTATGTTAACTTATCGGGTCGAATGTATTTCTATATTTTTACTGTATTTCAATAACACTCGTCTGTATGAGTGTGGAAACTCACTCAAGAGTCACACATAGGATGACTGACCCGGGTTCGATTCCCGGCGGGGTCAGGGATTTTCTCTGCCTCGTGATGGCTGGGTGTTGTGTGCTGTCCTTAGGTTAGTTAGGTTTAAGTAGTTCTAAGTTCTAGGGGACTTATGACCACAGCAGTTGAGTCCCATAGTGCTCAGAGCCATTTGAACCATTTTTTTGACTGACCCGCCGCAGCTCTTCGCAGTATCTGTAACATCTACTGTCAAGATTTTAGTTTCCCGAAATCGTCCGCATTACATGAGCAGATAAATTACTAGAACTGTAAGAAAGTTCTGACCGCCTCAGAAGTGACTGAAGAATACACAGAAGACCTTTCTCCAGTGACTGATAGACATTTTAGAATGACACCGACTGCTGTGGCACAATGATTTGTGATACGGAGCCTATGTTGCGATGAAATGGGAAATTCCCTTCTGGCGAGATGTTAAGTCCCATAGTGCTTAGAGCCATTTGAACCATTTGAACCCTTCTGACGATGTTGATTTAGGTTTTTCCCAGTTTTCCTAGATTCCTTCCGATGAATTATGTGATCTTTCCTTATCTTCCTCTCCTTCAACTAAGCCAGTGCTTCGTCTCTTAATGATGATGTTCACGGGACCTTAAAACAATGATTTATTTCCTTCAGTATTGCGTGACAGCAGCCGGCACAACGGTACGCTTGTAAATAACTGGATATTTGTGGAAGATGGAGAGTATGACTTCCTTATTTTATATGGATTTATTTGAATAGTAACTGTAAAAAATTTAACGGTGGCCATACACAATGACAAATAGATCACTTCCATGTATGGACAGTTTTAGAACGACCAATTCTGGAAAAGTTATTATAATAACTATTATTTGTGCTATTACCATTTTCACCATCAAGAATATCCAATTACGAAATTATACAGTAATAAATGAAATGTACAAATAAAGTCAATATTACAAACAATACATATCAAATAAATCCAGTATAAAAGCAAAGATATCAAATTGACCGTCGAGCTCAAAATTCTGCTCTTTGGACAGCTTTTTCGTTAGCTGTAAGTCGATCGTACATAGGGTTCACGCAGTTTCTTACAGACAAGAAAGTGTCTTACGTCTTGCAGCTCACCCGCATACTCATTGCGCATATATGTTGACCTGTCCCTATTTCCTTAGATTTTCCTCGTACCGCATCACTCAAATCCACATTCTGTTTAGCGTCTTCCATGTCATATCAGACTTGCCGTGACCAGCAGCAAGTTCCTCCTTCATATCCTCGGCATAATTCCCATGTATTTTACTTCTCCAGATCTCTATTTGGGGTTAACCACACTATTGCTGTGGTTCCAAAACCTATGTTGGCGCAAGTCTTCACGCCTTCCCTACTTCAGGTTACAGCCACGAGCAGTAACGAATACAGCCACAGCACTCATGTTGGCGACAGGACACAGTATCAGTATTCAAAACATGCTGCGTCCCGGGTTCGCACACAGTCATTGCTTAATTTTTGAATAAAAATCATCAGAAATGGTGGCCGTAGACTTACGGTATATGGCGTCATCCTCGTTCTACGAACTACCTTGTCGATGAGGGTGGAGGAGCGGACAGAATTTCAGGGCAGTGTCTTGCCCTTAGGGTCGGAAAATGATCCTAAAATGCGGAAGAATCAGCAGTAATCCACGGCATATAGAAGGAAACGGAAACCACTGCATTAAAAATACATAGTGCGTATCAACAGGACTGGTGGCCTGTAAATGAAAACAAAAGTGTCATGATGATCTCTCTGTTGGCAAAACATTCAAGATTAGTCCCCCTATTCGGATCTCCGAGAGGGGACTGCCAAGGGGGAGGTAACCGTGAGAAAAATATTGAATACCAGTGAATGGGTCACATTCTACGAATCCGAGCGTGGAATGCCAGAAGTTTGAACGTGGTATGGAAGCTAGAAGATCTAAAAAGGGAATTGCAAAGATTCGCTCTAGTTATAGTGGGTGTCAGTGAATTGAAATGGTAAGGAGATACGGATTTGTGATCAGACGAATATAGGGTACTAGCAATAGTAGCAGAAAATGGTATAATGGGAGTAGGACCCATTATGTAAATAAAGATAGGACAGAGAGTGAGTTACTGTGAACAGTTCAAGTATACGGTTGTTCTCAACAAATGGTTCAAACGGCTCTGAGCACAATGAACTTAACATCTGAGTTCATCAGTCCCCTAGAACTTAGAACTACTTAAACCTAACTAACCTAAGGAATCACAAACATCCATGCCCGAGGCAGGATTCGAACCTGAGACTGTATCTGTTGCGCGGTTCCAGACTGAAGCGCCTAGAACCGCTCAGCCACACCGGCCGGAGTTCTCAACAGAATCGACAACAAACCAACGAGAACAATACTAGTTCAAGCGCACATGCCAACGTCACAAACAGAAGATGAAGAGAAAGAAAAAGTATGTGAGGACTGAATGGATAATTTAGTACGTAAAGGGTGATGATAATCCAATAATCATGGGGAACTTGAACGAGGTAATAGGGGAATAAATAGAAGACAGAGTGCCTGGAGGATTTGGGACTGATAACAGGAATGAGAGAGAAGAAAGAAAGAATAACTGAGTTCTTCAATAAATGTCTGTTAGTAATAGCGAACACATTGTTCGCAAATCACAAGCGGAGGAGATGTATTTGGAAAAGGCCTGGAGACATGGGAAGACTGGTTGCGTCATGGTCAGACAAGAGATTCCGAACTCAGATGCTGGGTTGTAAGGCATACTAAGGAGCAGATATAGACTCAGATCACAACGTAGTAATGAGGAAGAATAGACTCTAATTTAAGAGAATAGTCTGGAAAAACCAATGTGGAAAGAAGTGGGATACTGAAGTTCTGAGGATGATGAAAAGTGTTTGAATTTCTCTGAGGCGTACATACTGCGCCAGTGAATACCCAATTGGCAGTTCATTAGGATAGGATTGGACAATTCTAAAAAGGGCAATCACAAAAGTTCGACAGACAAACATGGGTACAAGGAAAGTAATTGCGAAGAAACTTCGGGTAAAGGAAGAAATGCTTCAACCGATCGACGAAGGAGGAGGGACAAAAACGTTCAGGGAAAGATAGGCATACAGCAATATAAGTCACTTAGGATTGAAATAAATAGGAAGAACAGGGAAGCCAAGGTGGAATAGCTTCAGGAAAAGTAAAAAAAATTGAAAATGAAATGATCTATGAAGTTAAAAGTGAGGGCGTCAACATTAAGAGCGCAACGGGGATTCCACTATTAATCGCAGAGGAGAGAGTAGCTAGGTGGAAAGAATACACTGAAGGCCTCTACCAGGCGAACTACTTGACTAATGACCTGATAGAATAGGAAAGGGAATCGAGGTGGAAGGCATAGGGGATCCAATATTAAGTCGGAGTTTAACGGAGCTTTGGAAGACTTGCGATCAAATAAGGCAGAAGAGCGACAACCTTACATTGGGATTTCTAAAATAAATGGGGAAAGTGGCAACCAATGACTGTTCAGGTTGGTGTGTAGAAACTAATGAGAGTGGAGAAATAGCATCAAACTTTCGGAAAAATATCATCCACACAATTACGAAGACAGCAAGCGCAGGTAAGTGCGAGACCTATCGTACAATCAGGTTAACGTCTCACAGAACCAGATTACTGAGAAGAAGAATATGCAGAAGAATGGAAAGAAAACGGAGGATTTGTTAGATGACGATCAGTTTGGATTTTGGAAAGGTAAAGGCATTAGAGAGGCCATTCTGACATTGCAATTGATAACGAAAGCAAGACCTAAGAAAAATTAAGGCACGTTCATTAGATTTGCAGGCCTACAAAAAAGTTTGACAATGTAAAATTGTGCCAGATTTTCTAAATTTTCAGAAAAATTGGAATAAGCAATAGGGAAAAGCGGGTAATATACAAAATGAGTAGGAACCAAAAGGCAAAAATAAAATAGAGGATCAAGAATGAAGTATTCGGATTAAAAAGTGTGTAAGACATGGATGCAGTCTTTTGCGCCTAATACTCAATCTATACATCGAAGAAGTAATGAGGGAAATAAAAGAAAGGTTCAAGAGTGAATTTAAAATTCAGGGTGAAAGGATATCAATTTTAAGATTCGCTAATGACATTGCTATTCTTAGTGAAAGTGAGGAAGAATTACAGGACCTGATGGGTGGAATGAACAGTATAACGAGTACCGAATATGGATTGAGGGTAGACCGAAGAAAAACGAGAGTAAAGAGGAGTGGCAGAAATGAGACTAGCGTGAAACTTAACATCAAAATTGGTGACCACGAAGTAGACGCAGTTAAGGAATTCTACTGCCTTGGAAGCAAAATAACACATGACGGACGAAGCAAGGAAGACGTAAGAAACAGACTAACAAAAGCAAAGGGGGCGTTCCTGGCCACAAGAGGTTTACTAGTGGCAAACGTAATCCTTAAGTTAAGGAAGAAATTTCTGAGAGTGTATGTTTGGAGCACAGCATTCTATGTATGGTGTTGAATCATGGACCACAGGGAAACCGGAATAGAAGAGAATCGAAGTGTTTGAAATTTAGTGCTGTGGAAGGATGTTGAAATTAAAATAAACTGATAAGATAAGGAATGATGAGGTTCTCCGCAGAATCAGTAAGAAAGGAATGTGGGAAACACCGAGAAGAAGACAGGACCAGATGACCGAAAACGTGTTAAGACATCGGTGAATATTACTTTCATGGTACTAGAGGGAGTTTAAAAACTGCAGGGGAAGACAGAGGTTGAAATAAACCTAAAAATGATTGAGGACGACGAGAGCAAGTGCTACTGTGATACAAAGGATGTATTCGTGGCGGGCCGTATCAAAGTAGTCAGAAGACTGATGAAAGAAAAAAAAATAAATAAACCACCTACATACACAGGAGCGGCCACTCATTAAGGCGTGATATGTGTCAGTTACGCTCGAGCTATGCCACTACAAGCAAAGGATGTTGCCAATAATTGTTACTCTGAGGAATAGTGGAGGGGAAGGACATACCCTTCGTTCATCACTCTCCTGGGGAAAAATTAAAAAAAAGACAGCACTTTATTAATTATTTCCTGAAATGTGGAAGCTACCTACGCAACAAAGAATATACACTATGTGTCTTAAAGTCCTCGGACACCCATTGCTGTTCGTTCAAGGACACCAGACATGTAAGGCATAATTAACAGCGTTGTATCATCAAGCAAGGCTTTCTACTACTCTGTTATTACCAAATTCTTGTTTGCTCCCAATCATCCTGAAATATGATGAACAGGCGGCCGGTGTGACCGAGCGGTTCTAGGCGCTTCAGTCTGGAACCGCGCGACCGCTGCGATCGCAGGTTCGAATCCTGCCTCGGGCATGGATGTGTGTGATGTCCTTAGGTTAGTTAGGTTTAAGTAGTTCTAAGTTCTAGGGGACTGATGACCTCAGATGTTAAGTCCCATAGTGTTCAGAGCCATTTTATGATGAACAATTAATGCTATGTTTTTGGACCAGTAAATCTGGGATGCAACCAAAGCTCTAGTTCATTCCTGAGTTGTTATATGGGAAACAAACAGGTCGGGGATTTGAGTAGACTACTGAAGGAAATACTCCTTTCTTTTTTTGAACACGGTGCTTTTGTATAGGAAAAATATCATGCCGATACAGGATAGGTACGACTTCAAGAAGTTTCCACAGAGGAAAACACGTTATCGACTAAAAAGTTTTCATAAATACCTTCGTTTTTCTGCTATCACCCAAAAGTAATGGTCCCCGCCCAAACCAGCGAAAACAGCTCTAGGGCGTTTCGCAACCGGTGGTACGCTGGCGTGCCGCCACAAAGTGAAAGATGTGACACGAACATTTTCATATTATTTAAAAAAATTAAGGGATTCCGATTTTCGATATACCACGAAATTTTATGTTTTAAAGAAATTAAATGTAATATCTCCTTCGATTTTAAATAATAAGGTGCTTGTTCATTCTTTAATTATTTAAAACATGCTGATAACTGCTATATTTTCATAGAAATTAATCTCCGTCCCAACAAGCCACGGCTTGTCCAACGGTACTGACAGCGGTGTCATCATTGGATGCGGATACGGAAGGGCATATGGTCGGTGAGCACACATCTCTCCCCACCGTTGTCAGTTTTCAAAAATGTTTCAAATGGCTCTGAGCACTATGGGACTTAACATCTGAGGCCATCAGTTCCCTAGAACTTAGAACTACTTAAACCTAACTAGCCTAAGGACATCACACACATCCATGCCCGAGGCAGGATTCGAACCTGCGACCGTAGCGGTCGCGCGGTTCCGGACTGAAGCGCCTTGAACCGGTCGTCCACACTGGCCGGTTCGTCAGTTTTCGTGACCGGAGTCGCTACTTCTCAGTCGAGTAGCTCCTCGGTTGGCCTCACAAGTGCTGAGTGCACCCTGCTTACCAACAGCGCTCGGCAGACTCGGATGGTCACCCATCCAAGTGCTAGCCAAGAACGGCAGCGCTTAACGTCGGTGATCTGACGGGAACCGGTGTTACCACTGCGGCAATGGTGTTAGCTTCTTAGAAAGTACACGTAATTATATTAAGATTCACATGATTTTGAGGGGTCTGACATTTTGGAGTACCGTCATGAGTCTAGGCAGGTTGAATATGTCGAATGTTCATTGAAAACTTTATTCCAATGATCCTCAGACGAATACTAGCGCGTCTTGTTCCACCACAGGCGACGCTGAACGTGCGTTATTGTAATCCGTAACCAGTGGGCAATAGCACGAACATAAGAAGAATGCCATTGTTTCCCAATGGATCGTCGTGTCACCGACCTCTGAAAATGAGTTTCAGTTGAAGTCCTCAATGGTAACTAAGTATTGGATCGTGAAATTAGCCTTGGTCTTCGCCGGTTATCATTAATTTCATAGGCCAAGGAGAAGGACAGGTTGATAGGACATCTGTTAAGACATCAGGAAATGATATCCATCGTACCAGAGGGTGCTGTAGAGGGCAAAAACTGTAGAGGAAGACAGAGATTGGAACACATCCAGCAAATAATTGAATACGTCGGCTGCAAGTGCTACTGTGAGATGAAGAGGTTGGCAGAGGAGAGGAATTAGCGGCGGGCCGCATCAAACCAGTCAGAAGACTGATGACTCAAAAAAAAAAAAAAAAAAAAAAAAAAAAAAAGCCAACCAAAGCGATGACTGGTTTTAGAGCTTCCCTGACGTTTCCAACGATAACGTTCCTAACAGCGGACCTGTCCGTGTGTAACTCCAGAGAAAACTCTTCTGTCATTCTGCAAAAATGATGTTAACCCTTAGGCCCCACACTTAAGTACCAACGGATACATAGCCTGTACCAACGGATACAAAGCCTGACGTAGCAGAGTGTGGTAAATTTGGAAATTTGTGGTAAGGTCTTATGGGACCAAACTGCTGAGGTCATCGGTCCCTAAGCCTACACACCACTTAATCTAATTTAAACTAACTTACGCTATGGGCAACACACACACCCATGCTCGAGGGAGGACTCGACCCTTCGACGAGGCAAGCCGCAAGGACCGTGACAAGGCGCCTCAGAGTGTAGATGCACAGAATTTTGACATAGTGCCCCTCTTCTTCCCTGATCTGCCTGCTAGCCTGATATGTCGCTGGCTAAAAATATGTCGAATAAGTCAAATTAGTAATTAGCCCATCGGAACCGCCCGGACGTCAGTACGAGTGACGATGATCTGTGGGCTCGAACTGAAACGGCATGGCAATAATAACTCCGAAAAATACTATTGCCTCTCTGATTTGATGCCTTACTGCAGCTCGAGATGGCGTCTTAAAATATGAATACTTACAGCAGTAATGTAGTTGTGTCAGATTAAAGTTTTAGACGTTGATCAGCCATCTAGGACACATATTTCATAGTTTTCTTATGACTCATTCCTAGTGACGTAATTTTGGTATTCAGCTGTGTATATTGTCTCCAGAGATGAATATAGGCTGTTGTGTTTCTTAATTTGTCCCAGTTAAATAGGCGGTATGTCACAAACAATAAAACACAAAACAACAAGTTTCGTTGCTTTATATGAAGCAAGTAGTATTTTAAAAGCCAGCGAAATAATACAAGATTCAGTCGATACCGGAGAACTTGTTGTTAGAGCGTCTCACAGAAATTTCGCATCGTACATTGCTGGCCTTGCGAACTAGCAGGTAGCACTTGTGCAACTGAGTCCTACAGAAGGTGTGATATCACCAGTTCTGGAGAAGGCCGCCAGGACGCAGTCACCTCGTCGCGTTACAAGAAGATGCGACGTAGCCGCAGATACACAGAGATAGCTCACAAGCGTCATCCCCGACCAGTGCGCGAGGTACACAACACTTATGATATGATTGTTTGTACAGAGATGCAAAGAAAACTGTTCTGTAAATTTGTGAATGAGAAATCGTTTCGTTATGTTAAAATGTAGACTGAAGCAAGGAAGGAAGGTTAGGGTTTAACGTCCCGTCGACATCGAGGTCATTAGAGACGGAGCACAAGCTGGCAGTTGCAAGAACGTGGAAGGAAATCGACGGTCCCCTTCTAAAGGAATCATCCTGGCATTCGCTTTAAGTGATTTTGGGAAATCATACACATTTTAAATCTGGGTGACTGGACGATGATTTGAGCCGCTTGGTGATGCCACGACAAGATGACAAACGAACTGACAAGGCCACCGAGCCTGCTCGTCCAAATTTATGGTCTATTCAGGGATTGACCAGAAATGAGAGTGACAGAAGTGGGAGCTCCAGATGGCCAAGCGTTTAGAAAAAATAGCATGTTTCATGAGGATCGGGTGAGACATCAGCCATCTATGTTAGCGTGGATTCCAGGCAGCGGTTGACGCGGTGGATAGAGTATAAAACGATGGTCGGAAGCTCGTGGGATCGATTCCTTATGCAGAATCATTTTTTTATTTTAAACTTTTATCTTGCTCGCAACTAAACCGAATAAATGCTCCGTATATTGTATTTATCAATATTTTCATAAAAGACATCAAAAAAGCCTAAGAAATATTTGGGATTACTAATGAATTTCCAAGAAAGGATTTTATTTACAGCATTCACGAGGACTCTGCAAATAACTTTCCAAGAAGGGACTGTACTTAAGGATAAAATAACTTCCTGAAACTTTATTGGCAATCTCAGATTTTCCTTTGCTTCTCCTTTCCGCGATTTTAATGAAAATATTAATACATGCAAAATTCTGAGCATTATTTCGGTTTATTTGCACTGTAAATATCGTAAAAATTGAAAATAAAAACGTTGCCGCATGGGGACTCTACTCCGCGATGCTTGCATTACCGTTGTGTACTTTTTCCGCTGCACCAACCGCTACCTGGAAACTAGGCTAACATAAATG
This sequence comes from Schistocerca americana, assembly GCF_021461395.2. NCBI lineage: Eukaryota > Metazoa > Arthropoda > Insecta > Orthoptera > Acrididae > Schistocerca > Schistocerca americana. Next base: position 581,420,295 of record NC_060130.1, on the reverse strand, counting down.
GTTCGCTCGACTCGCGCCAGAACTGCTTTTTTCCCCTAAACGCTTAGCCATCTGGAGCTCCTACCTCTGTTGCTTTCATTTCTTGCCAGACCCTGCGTATACCACAAATCTGGACGAAATCTTTGATGAAGAGTAGGCGCGGTCCCCTTGTGAGTGGAGCTAAGAAAGAGAATTGTTAAACATAAAATGTTGTCTGAATAAATAAAAGTAAACTGTGATATTCCGTTATGGCGCTGATTTCGAGTAAACCACAGAGTGAACGGTGACTGTGATGCTGGACGTTCGCAGTACATCTCCTCAACCGATAAAAATATAACAGCGTGTCTGGTATTAGTGAGTGGAAAATCCGTAACAGTACTGGATTAGACTTACTTAAAAGGCTTGCACTGTAAGCGCGATCTAGCCGGCGGGTTTTTCTGCGAAGCCATCCTGCCAATTTGGGATAACCTTCACAGCATCGCGAAAGAGTTTTCTGAGGAATTTGAATACAGTATGAAACCCACGCGAACATGACACTCTCTACCAGAGCGGTCGTATTACCCAACCATAGGTGTCTGGCCTTGAAACAGATCCCGTTGCTCATGCAAATGTCCTTGCGAGACGTTCCGTCATAAATCAGGTTCTTGTAAGGTTCTTCTTGCGAGACATGTAATGCTGTTTCTGACGGATACTGTTTCACTTCATTTCGAATCTGCAATGTGATATTAGAGTATTACAACAAAAGTAATTATTACGTGCTATCAGTATTACAAATCGTTGGAAACCGTAGCCCCAAAAATTATACCATATTTAACAGTAGTCTGTTCTAATAACTTAAAATCCATTGTGAAATGGAAGATTTTACAAGTATATTCCCATTAAAATAAATAGATATGTAATTGAAAATAAATAAATTTTATTTTAGTGAGAAAAAAAAAGAAATTACCTGCAACTATACCGCAGAAATGTTAGATAGTGATTCTAATAGCGTTGGGATTTTTCTCAAGTATAAAAAACTGCAGTGACAACGTATTAAATAATGATCGAAAAAACTCTTCCGTCATTCATTTTGCAAATTTGACAGTGTTTAATAGAGAACAAAGAGGGAGGTTTTAGCTGAGAAAAATGACGTTTGAATTTTTTCACGAACGCTGCAGTGTATAGGTGTGTAACTTTACAAATTCTTCAACACACAAATATTCCGACAGTTTCTTATACTCTCCTTTGCAGAAATATGGCTTCGAGCAGTGAACAGCTTCATGGCTGGAATTTTACTAAGGAGGATAAAGATTGAATTTTCGACTTACCTGAGCCATTCTTAACGATTCAAAAAATGGTTCAAATGGCTCTGAGCACTATGGGACTTAACATCTGTGGTCATCAGTCTCCTAGAACTTAGAACTACTTAAACTTAACTAAGCTAAGGACATCACACACATCCATGCCCGAGGCAGGATTCGAACCTGCGACCGTAGCAGTTCCGCGGTTCCGGACTGAGCGCCTAGATCTTAACGATTCAGAGCCTTCACTACCTCAGTATTATTTCACACATGTGCTCCTGATGCTAAGATGGAAGGACTATGTTTGGGTCAGGTTTACCGTAAGTTATTCGCTATGGCTATATATGAACACTTGAAAGCCGAACACCCACACCTATGAGAGGTGGTGCGTGGTAAGACAACGGACTTGCATTCGCGAGAAGGGCGACTGAAATACTCATCGGGCAGTCCATATTTAGATTTTACGTGGTTTTCCTAAATCACTTACGAAAATGCCGCAATGGTTCGGATGCATATAAGTTTTAATAAGACTGTTACACTGAAGTTACTTTCTAGTATCGATGAACGTTTCGATACCGATCAGCAGAATTCGTGGTCGATTTTTCTCCATCGAAGCAGAAATACTGATAATCTAAGCTTGTTACTCTTAGCACCAATGTAGCTGGAGAGAACACAGCACTGAAACAAAGAAACAATGTTTGCCTGCATAGGGACTTTATCCGTACAAAAATGAGTTTAGTAACTTAACTGAAATATCAAAAAGAAACCTCATAACTACTGTACTATTTTCTGGTTGGTCACTGTCGATCACAGATATGAAATTATGCAACTTCTGCTCTACTAAGAGATACACTTGCTGCTGCTAACCTCTGTCGTCATTCGATGTTATGCTTTAAAAGCATGGAGAAACGATTCTTATTTTAATTTCGGTTTAACTTTACACGTTTTCAGACATATATTAGCAGTTATATAATTTGTTTGTGTTCATTTTCATTCTGTAACGAGTGGATGTGGTGAACGGAGAAAATGAGTCGTAATATTTTTGCACAACTAACATCTAAAACTACTCTGCCAACCACTGTGGAGTCCGTGACAAAGGATACATTTAACTGTATCACATATTAAGATTCTTCCCCTTCCATTCACTCTTGGAGCATGCTAAGAACGTGTTAGCTGTTATTCTCCTAATTTTGTCTTCGGGATAGATACGAAGGGGCCTAAGGAATATTCGTACTTTTTTGCTCTGAAAGACGATTTTTGAAGTTCCTTACACAAGCTCTCGCGATATACACGCTTTCTTCGAGAGTCTCACAGTTAAAGATGGTTCGACATTTCTGTTAGACTCTCTTGCCAGTTCAGTAAGCGTGTGAGCAATCGCACCGCCCTTCTGACATTATGCTCTATCTCTAATAATCTGGCTGTCAGCGAGGGTGGTACTTAAAGAACAAGAAAATTGTGAGCCCGGAGCAATCATAGGTTCTAATTCATAGACTAGTGTGGTAGAGGTAGGAATGACGATGAAAGATAAGGAGAGTAAGAATATACGTTATGGATACAATTGCAGATACAATGATCATTGATACCTTAATATGTACCCACTTCAGTGTGTTAGCTGTTTTTTCTCTGCATCTAACAGTGTCCCTCCGAACATGTCACATAATTTACTACCTGATGTTTTCTGCACAGTAGCTACTGCGCCGATAAGTGAACTAAGCCTGTCAGTGTAGACTAACCGTTTTGGTTGGCAAATGGCTCTGAGCACTATGGGACTTAACTGCTGTGGTCATCAGTCCCCTAGAACTTAGAACTAGTTAAACCTAACTAACCTAAGGACATCACAAACATCCATGCCCGAGGCAGGATTCGAACCTGCGACCGTAGCGGTCTTGCGGTTCCTAACCGTTTTGCATCTATGTGTCCACACTTAAGCACCTGATCCGCTGCCCAGGGGAAAATAAGAATTAATGGCTTGCTCTTGCCACATGTACGTCGAGGTACTGACCAACTTAAAAACATACTACTCATAGTAGCTATAATTACTAGTTTGCAAATGAAGTAAATATTGATGTAATGTTGTTAAGTACATTGTCCTCAGTAACCAATAACAATATCTTCACTTATACTCCTGACACTCTGTATGTTGTTGTTGTGGTCTTCAGTCCTGAGACTGGTTTGATGCAGCTCTCCATGCTACTCTATCCTGTGCAAGCTTCTTCATCTCCCCGTACCTACTGCAGACTACATCCTTCTGAATCTGCTTAGTGTATTCATCTCTTGGTCTCCCTCTACGATTTTTACCCTCCACGCTGCCCTCCAGTACTAAATTGGTGATCCCTTGATGCCTCAGAACATGTCCTACCAATCGATCCCTACTTCTAGTCAAGTTGTGCCACAAACTCCTCTTCTCCCCAATTTTATTCAATACCTCCTCATTAGTTATGTGATCTACCCATCTAATCTTCAGCATTCTTCTGTAGCGCCACATTTCGAAAGCTTCTATTCTCTTCTTGTCTAAACTATTTATCGCCCATGTTTCACTTCCATACATGGCTACACTCCATACAAATACTTTCAGAAACGACTTTTTGACACTTAAATCAATACTCAATGTTAACAAATTTCTCTTCTTCAGAAACAGTTTCCTTGCCACTGCCAGTCTACAGTTTATATCCTCTCTACTTCGACCATCATCAGTTATTTTGCTCCCCAAATAGCAAAACTCATTTACCACTTTAAGTGTCTCATTTCCTAATCTAATTCCCTCAGCATCACGCGACTTAATTCGACTACATTCCATTATCCTCGTTTTGCTTTTGTTGATGTTCATCTTATACCCTCCTTTCAAGACACTGTCCATTCCGTTCAACTGCTCCTTCAAGTCCTTTGCTGTCTCTGACAGAATTACTATGTCATCGGCGAACCTCAAAGTTTTTATTTCTTCTCCATGGATTTTAATACCTACTCCGAACTTTTCTTTTGTTTCCTTTACTGCTTGCTCAATATAAAGATTGAATAGCATCGGGGAGAGGCTACAACCCTGCTTCACTCCCTTCCCAACCACTGCTTCCCTTTCATGTCCCTCGACTCTTATAACTGCCATCTGGTTTCTGTACAAATTGTAAATAGCCTTTCGCTCCCTGTATTTTACCCCTGCCACCTTCAGAATTTGAAAGTGTTCCAGTCAACATTGTCAAAAGCTTTCTCTAAGTCTACAAATGCTAGAAACATAGGTTTGCCTTTCCTTAATCTTTCTTCTAAGATAAGACGTAGGTCAGTATTGCCTCACGTGTTCCAACATTTCTACGGAATCCAATGTTGGAACTCTGTATATTTAAAATAAATCATGTGGCTGTGGTAGTCTAATGGGTAGAGCACTAGACTCCATTCTTGGAGGTTTTGGGTTGAATCCCAGATCGGAGTGGGTGTTCTCCCTCATTCCTGTTCCTCCAGGACGGCCCGTCCACTCAGTCTGCTATCAAATGAGTACCGCAGATCTTTCCTGGGGATAAAAGGCGGCTGTGGCAATGGATCGGCACTCCTCCCCTCCTACTGCCGCGGTGAAGATGGCTGCACTCTACCTGCAGCCAGGCCTATAGTGCGGCCACAGACTTTACCTTTTATACAATGTGGCCATACACAGCTGAAAAGCTTGTAAAGGTGTTGGAGGGTAGGTTGTGCTGAGAAATAACTGTAAAGAAAAAAATTCGACATGTTGCGCCATTTACAAGTTAATTAGCTTTGAAGTTAGCCAGTCAGGCCGTTGCACGTGCTAATTCAAGCGGCGCACCAGAGCCGGTGTCGCCATACCGATAAAGAAGGCGATACACAAATTGGACGTGGGACTGCAGTCAGGATGAAACTAAGACCGAAGGCTGAGCAGTCACGTGAGCTATCACCTATGCTACGAGAACAATTGACACTAACTGTATCTGGTGGACCACTTGAATTTGCAATGCTAATTAATTCGGAAACAGTTATTCCTCTGCACAACCTACCCTGTAACACCCTTACAAGCTTTCCAGACTATTTCTGACTGTTGTGTACATAGGTCTGCGTAGTCAGCGCTTACAAGACTTTCCCACTAGAGCGCGCCCCACTAAGCACAACAACGGAGGCGCAGCACTCATCCATCTCCGCACTACGAGATGGCGCTGCCTTAGAGACGAACCAAATTCTACTTCCGCCGATCCGCGTATTAGTATGTAACGCAGCCAATGAGATTGCTGCTAACGTAGTACCTTTTCTCCTCGCGGATCACACTCACGCAGTGATACCTGAACGTGCGGAGTATTATAACGACTGTACAGACCTCCGATTAGTCATTCTTCATTTGTCTGCACCAGTCTGTAACAGTCTGCATTGGTCTGCACCAGTCTGTACGAGTCTGCATTTGTCTGCATTAGTCTGTACCAGTCTATAGTCAAGATTCAGTCTGCACCTAATAAGATTATCATATTCCTGTACATAGCCATGAAGAGAAATGTTTAGACACTTTGTCAAGTATCAGAGATATGTGAGAATAAGATTAAAGTACCAATACCAAAGGAACTTCAGATTGTCAATTGTAAACAGCATCCAGAATCAAGTTACGTAATGTCTATGCTTTTTATTATTTTAATAAATGTGTGTGAAAATTAATCAAGTTCTGTTTAAAGTTGGTCACCGTCAATCTGCTACTCTAAGCGTGCAAGTGGCATTTCTATCGTCTGACCTAACGGCAGAAGATAAACACGCCACGATAAGACCACGAGACATACTGCTGACACTCGCCTACTTCGCTAGAGCGACCAGTCAAATAATCTGATGGTGTGTGTACCGAAGGTCTTACAGTACGCACACCACACTGACCACCCCATATATAAGAGCAGATTTAGAAATGAATAGTTGAGATGACTCAGAGGGCCATAGACTCGGGTTCCCAGGTAGATGCCGTGTTTCTTGACTTCCGCAACACGTTCGATACAGTTCCCCACAGTCGTTTAATGAACAAAGTAAGAGCATATGAACTATCAGACCAATTGTGTGATTCGATTGAAGAGTTCCTAGATAACAGAACGCAGCATGTCATTCTCAATGGAGAGAAGTCTTCCGAAGTAAGAGTGATTTCAGGTGTGCCGCAGGGGAGTGTCGTAGGAACGTTGCTATTCACAATATACATAAATGACCTTGTGGATAACATCGGAAGTTCACTGAGGCTTTTTGCGGATGATGCTGTGGTATATCGAGAGGTTGTAACAATGGAAAATTGTACTGAAATGCAGGAGGATCTGCAACGAATCGACACATGGTGCAGGGAATGGCAATTGAATCTCAATGTAGACAAGTTTAATGCGCTGCGAATACATAGAAAGAAAGATCCTTCATCATTTAGCTACAATATAGCAGGTCAGCAACTGGAAGCAGTTAATTCCGTGAATTATCTGGGAGTAGGCATTAGGAGTGATTTCAAATGGAATGATCATATAAAGTTGATCGTCGGTAAAGCGGATGCCAGACTGAGATTCATTGGAAGAATCCTAAGGAAATAAATCCGAAAACAAAGGAAGTAGGTTACAGTACACTTGTTCGCCCACTGCTTGAATATTGCTCACCAGTGTGGGATCCGTACCAGATAGGGTTGATAGAAGAGAGAGAGAAGATCCAATGGAGAGTAGCGCGCTTCGTTACAGGATCATTTAGTAATCGCGAAAGCGTTACGGAGATGATAGATAAACTCCAGTGGAAGACTCTGCAGGAGAGACGCTCAGTAGCTCGGTACGGGCTTTTGTTGAAGTTTCGAGAACATACCTTCACCGAGGAGTCAAGCAGTATATTGCTCCCTCCTACGTATATCTCGCGAAGAGACCATGAGGATAAAATCAGAGAGATTAGAGCTCACACAGAGGCATACCGACAATCTTTCTTTCCTCGAACAATACCAGACTGGAATAGAAGGGAGAACAGATAGAGGTATTCAAAGTACCCTCTGCCACACACCGTTAAGTGGCTTGCGGAGTATGAATGTAGATGTAGATGTAGATGCAGAACCAAAAACCTAAGAAAGCGATATAAGAAAGGACAAAGCTCATCGCAAGAGAATGTAAGTAAAATGCTCACAAAGGAAAGCCACTCTACGGGTCTAAGCCCATATGGGTTCATTCCCAACCAAAAAGTAATGAAAATAAATAATATGAAACGTTTCTGACTTTCTTAATTAATAAAGCAAAAAGGTTAATCTTCTAGTTGGCCGGAATTCTCCGTACGAGAAGTGATGCAGCTCCGAGTAAAAATAGGACCCCACACGGAAGAACATAGATAACTGTTTCAAGCAGTTGCAAATTAAACTGCGTTTAAGCAGGGGTTGGATAGCGCTGAAGATTACAGAGTTAATGCGAGAGTCGCACAAGCAATCAGAGGAATTACTGGTCCGAGGAATCCGCTCTAACAGGAACACATACTGGGGCAACAGGGTATGGACAAGTCATTAATGTTAATCTGTCTTTGTCTCTACATCTGCTGACAGTAGTGTGTACAGAACAATTACTGTAATTCGTTTGCTGATACGATTATGGTTTTCATAGCACATTTAACATAATTGCGTATTTTATTCTCCTGGCACAATAATTGGATGAATAGGCAAGTTTCGTTGGTGGTGAAGGAACAGAGGAAAACTCATTAAATTTTGTGATTTAACTGACATGCAGAAAGAAATGGAAGAGGTGGAGTACCTCAGAATCTTCAGCAGTGCTGTTTCTAAATCCTGTAAACTGAGCAAGAGAACACAAAATAACAACTTTACCGGATTTGCAGTCTGATCTCAAAATCAGGTTTACATGATATATCTGTGTTTCAACTGGCTGCCAAATGCTAAGCCGAACTGCTGAGACGTCAGAGGCGTCCGTCAGAACTATCTGGCGCGACTCGATATTGGGACATTGGCCTTAGGGAGGCGACGGAGATTAGATTATCAGATAATCTGATTAACCCAGACAAAGGCCTCTATTAAGGACGACATGGAACCTCGTTTTAAAATGTATCGCTTCACAACGCTTCTGGCGTAGTCGGCAGCAATTTAGTCCTGATTGCGGTGCACACAGCCCAATAACAATAATGTGACCACAGCCTAAGTCCGACGTCAACATCCAATAATCACACACAGACGACAGGTGGAAGCACTAGCAGTGGAGGGTATATAAGTCGCGTCGCAGTATGCAGAAAACAGTGAAGTTGTTGTCGTAATGCGGAAACGGAGCGATTTACGTGACGTCCAGAAGGGCATGATCATTGGCTTTCGGGACAAGAGTGGAAGCATTTCAGAAATGGCTAATTTGCAAAGTGTCCACGTGCCGTCGTCGTTAAAGTGTACCATGCACGGCAAAATAGCGCTATCCAAAGTCGGCGCCGAAGCAACTGTGGCGCACCACAGGCCATAGATGGCACGGGTGAACGACAGCTGCGGCGATGTGTACGGGCAAATAGATGAGCAACTTTCGAGCAACTAACCGCACAGATGAACCAAGGGGGGGAGGGGCTACCAACAGAGTCTCCTGCTTACTGCTGTTCATCAGCGACGAAGGCTCGCATTTACAAGCCGGTACGGCAAACTGGATGTCCACTGTGCGGCGACGGGTGGCCGTTTCAGACGAATCACGTATTATGGTCCGTCATATAGATGGCCTTTGGCGTGTACGTGTAAAACATCTGAAAGCAAACACCCTGTAACGATCGTCGGAGCGTTATGGTCTGGAGAATGTTTTCTTATATTGGTACTTCAGTTGATATGGGTTTGTTTATCGATTGTCATTTTTGTTTTGGAGTTCAACATGTGAAGTTGTGCTTGCGGTTACATACAGTTAACGTTTCAACTCTATCTGTGAATTTTTGACCAGTTGTAATGCATTATTTAAGTGTACGGCAAATATTTACAAATGCTGAGTATGCCGATATAGCATTTGTGTACGTGTCTTATAATGGAAACGCTGCTGCTGTCGGTAGAGAATACGGTGGACGATTTCATAGCCTCAGAGTACCAGACTCAAGAGTGTTTACTCGCGTTTTTACTAAACTGCGTGATACTGGTACAGTGCCCAGTGGTCACATTTCATCTCAATGCGCAGATAAACAAAATGTGTGGATGATGTTGAAGAAATTACTCAGCTGCTAGAACGGAGTCCTTCAACAAACACACGCAGAATTTCTACCAGTCTCGGTGTTCCACACACAAGAATTTGGTGGTCATTACGTATGCACTGCCGCTATCCTTATCATTTACGGCTCATTCTGCGCCTTCGAGAAGTAGCTAAGATAGACGATTGGAATTCTTTGGCTAATTGCAAATCGCCGAGTGATCCAATTAACACTGTTTATTGGGAAAGCCATTTTTCTCGTGAAATTATACTCTTAAGTCACATCTGTGGTCCAAAGAAAACCCACATGCCTTATGGAAAAACATTTTCAAGAACGCTTCTCTGTAGCTATTTGGCGTGGTGTGATAAACTATCAGCTGACTGGGCCTGTCGTCTTACTGCATCGCGCCACAGGAATCTGTTATCTACAATTTTTTGAAAACGAGCTTCAAACGTTACTGGAAGAGGTTCCTTTATTTGTAAGGATGGGTATGTTCTTCTGTCATGATCCCCCCACATTCCATTTGTTAGGTGACACATCAACTAAATCTAACGTTACTCGGATGATGAATCTGGAAAAAATGTTCACGTTTCTTGACCACCAAGCTCGCCAGACCTTACCCATATAGATTTTTGCCTGTGACGATGGTTGAAGGGGAAAATCTTCAAAGAAAAGTTGAACACAACAGACGATTGATCGTACGGGTTATGAATAGCGCTACTCTTGTTAAAGAAGGCCATGACGCTGTCAGAAGAGAGCTACGCCTAGACTTGTCAAGAGAATTCGAGAGTGCATGAAATTTACATTTACATCTACATAAATACTTCCCATGCAACCATAAGGTGCATGGGGATGGTACTTTGTACCAATGCTAGTCATTCCCTTTCCAATTCCACTCATAAAGTGAGCGACAGAAAAACAAGTCTTGGTTTCTCTCATCTTATCTTCGTGGTTCTTACACGAGATGTATGTTGATGGGAGCAGAATCCTTTTATAACCTGTCACAAATGCCGGTTCGCTAAACTTTCTCCATAGTTTTTTGCGAAAAGAACGTCTTCTTCGTTCCAGGGGACTCCATTTCAGTTCACGGAGCGTTTACTTAATACTTGCGTATTGATGGAACCTGCCAGTGACAAATTTAGCAGCACGCCTCTGAACTGCTTCGATGTTTTCGTTTAATCTGACCTGCTGGGGATCCCAAACACTTATGGAGTACTTAAGAATGGATCAAGCAAGTGTACTGTACCCTGTCTTCTTTATAGGTGTCTTACATTTTCCTAGAGTTCTCCCAATAAGCCAAAGTCGAATATTCCGACCTTACGTGCTCGTTTAATTTCACGTCTCTTTCGCTCGTTACGTCAAGATATTTAATCGACGCTCCCGTGTCAAGCAGCACACCACTAATACTGATTCGAACATTAGGGGATTATTTTTCCTACTCATCTGCATAATCTTCCATTTCTCAACACTTAGGACAATCTGCCGTTCATCACTCCAAATAGAAATTCTGTACACGTCATCCCGCATCCTTCTGTAGTCACTCGACGTCATTTTCCCGTACATTACAGTCATCAGTAAACAGTCGCAGATTGTGATTCACCTATATGTCCGATCGTTTATGTATATAGAGAACAAGAGCAGTCCTATCAAACTTCCCTGGGGACTCCTGACGACATCCTTGTCTCCAATGGACAGTCGCCGTCCATGACAACGAGTAACATAGCAAGTTATTACGAGATGACATTCGTTGCAGTAAGCCATGCAGCCGTTTGGTACGGTGGCTGCACGATGGTTACGTTTTTTTCGCTTTGCTCACAGCGCAGCTCACGCTGCCTGCCACGAGAACTGCATAGTGTGACAGTCAGTCAATACGAAGATTCATACCCTCTATGAATCTAAATAATCCATGTTAGTTATTATCCGATTTCGTTAAAATTAGGTACACAGCCTTTTGTTATTAATGGAATTATGCTGTCAAAATTTCAGATTTTTATTTATTATAGTTCCGGAGATAGAGAAAATTACCTAAAAGACCTAAAACCAATGCTTGTTTTTTAAAACCAAGTTAGGAACAAATACAGATTGACTTTCATTATCATTTAAAGCCATTACCAAGTTACCAGTGCATAAAAATCAATTAGTTAGAATTGTCTTTTCTAACACGTTAGTTACTGTGCATTACATAATACAAAAATCGGTCAAAATTATTATTTGATTATATTTTGTTGCGTGAGTGCATGAGAATGATTGAGAGAGTGGATGTGGGACATACGTTAAAACTTAATGTGTCATTTTTCATAAAACCTTGTACAAATAGACCGTGGGAAAGTTATGGTGCAACCATGATTCAGATGACGTATGTCGGTGTGAGCTTGTTTTTGCATAAGAGCAGCCAGAATGAAATTTAGAAGCGGAATAAGTTTATCAATTTGAAGAATAATTCGTACTTAGCTTATTTTGATTAAACAATATAGTAGAAACTGAAATTTTAATGACGTTAATTACTATCAGATTATTGATTGGATAAGGCAAGTTTTGCCGTGAGAATGATCTGGAAGGAACATTCTGACTGGTCGTTTAGATCAACCACCAATCAGAATTAAGCTGTTCCTGCGCGAATATAGTGGAATGGGCAGTGAGTAGTTCGAGATAGTCGCTTGCTAACCGACCTACGGATAACACCAAGTTAGATAGCTCCCTAAAAAGACTCTGAAAAATGAAGAAATAGTGAGTTACTTGGGGTTCGAATACCTCGTGACTGAAGCGCCTGGAGTTACGAACATTTTAATGGAAGTTTGGTGTTTCTATATTAAATAGTTTGAGAGTTATGATCGTGTAAACTTTCCAGTTGTAGTAAGAATTCCGCGTGGCATGTTTCGTGCTTTGTACCGAATATTTTGACGAGCACTTCTTTCGGAGAAGACCACTGAAACGACCGGATGGTTAACTCGCGGATAGTTGTGGGTCGGTACCTGGTAGAACATGAAAATTATTCGGGTCGGATTGGAAAAAATTCTGGCTGCTTTTCGAGTGAAACTATGTTTTACAGACAGTGAACTTTGAATGATTGAGCATTACCATATTAAATACAGACTTGATAACTATTTCACGTGTTTCCATATGAATAAAAAACGGATTCAATCTAATTTTAAAGGCTTCTGCAAATAGAATGCATCCTCCAAATTCCCGATTTTTTAAATATGAACTTTCAGGACTTTCAACTCGAGCTACGCGGCCTCTGTGTGGTAGGTATTAGGTAGTGGTTTCATCAACGCTGCTTTACACTGCCTAGCACGTATCTGCTACTACAGAGTGAAGGGACGTTGGAAAGAAGCATATCGAGGTGGGTGGACTTTCCATAAGTGAAAGAGAGGATGCAGACGACTGACCCCGCCCCGCCGCAAACGTACTGGGTTCTATTACTTATAAAGTCTTCTCCACTCACGTATCGTTTACAGTCTGTAGCGTGGCATTATGTCAAAAGCTTTATGGAAATCTAGGAATATGGAATCTATGTGTTGCCCTTCATTCCTGATTTGCAGGATGTCGTGCGACAAAACGGAAGCCGAGTTTCACACGAGCGATGCTTTCTAAATCAATGCTGATTTGTGGACAGAAGCTTTTCTCTCTCAACGAAATGTATTATAAACGGACTTACTACATACTTAATGATTTATGAATATCGATTTTGGATTTAATTACCTGCCATTGCTTAACACCTTAGGTTAGTATGTTTTTCAGCCACTTCCTAACAGCTGCATCTCGGTAACCAATACGAACTTGATACATGTTATATGGAATGTGTTATTCGAGTTTCTCTATACTACCCCTTCCTAAAACTGAAGTATTCCTCTCGAAATACCCTCTACAGGGGCGACGGCTCTGGCATCGCGGCAGTTCAGCTGAGCATCAGAAGATGGTGGTCAGCTGGAACGTCGAAATATTTTGCCACTTTGAGTTTCTGATGTCGCTGCGAATTCGACAAACGTACAATGAGCTACTGTCCTACACAATGACATAAATAACAGTGTTAGACAGAATTTGAAGCGTTACTGAGATGCCCTGCCAGCTCCAGTGGCAGACGCTGTAAGTTAGGCGTTCTGCGTGACGATGTGGTTTGCTGTTAATATTATGAGAGTGGGCCAATATATTCCTTACTCCTACGTATATCTAGCTAAAACAATCGTTCTTTACGCGAACCATTCCCGCCTGGCACAGGAAGTGGGTAAGTGACATTAGTACAAAAAGTACCCTCCACCACACGCTGCAAGGTGGTTTGTGGAGTAAAAATGTATGTAGATGCAGAAAGCGACCCTTTACTAGTTGTTCATTCCACAATAATGAAGCCTACTTATACTATTGACCAAAAGTACTCAGACACCCTATATATGAGGAATTGACCACTAGCTGTCATGAGAGGCGGACCCGTCAATGTAAAAGGAGGTGGGGAGAATTATATTGCCACAAGAGAAGTAATAACAGCAGAACGGGTCGATCAGAAGAGCTTAGCGACTTCGAAAGTGTACCAGTCCTTGGATGTCGCCTGAGTAACGTATCCATCAGGGATATTTTGACCAGAGGCCGGCCACGGTGGCCAAGCGGTTCTAGGCGCTTCAGTCTGGAACCGCGCGACCGCTACGGTCGCAGGTTCGAATCCTGCCTCGGGCATGGATGTGTGTGATGTCCTTAGGTTAGTTAGGTTTAAGTAGTTCTAAGTTCTAGCGGACTGATGATCTCAGATGTTAAGTCCCATAGTGCTCAGAGCCATTGGAACCATTTTTTGTTTGTTGATATTTTGACCGGAGTAAAATTGGTCAAGTCGACTGTCGGTGATGTGACCGTGAAGTGGGAACGAAAAGGAACAACCACAGCTAAATGTACTGAAAGACGGCCCATCGTTGTGGAGGATGATTTCAAGAAACCGCATGATCGGAGGAAGGAATCACTCGTGAGCTCCAAAGGGCTACCACCAGCCCAGCTAGCATCGTGACTGTGCCTGGGGAATTAAAAAGAATAGCTCCTCGTCAGCCACACATTTCTGTCGTCAGTGCTAAGCAACGCTCGAGGTGAAGTAAAGAGCGATGCCACTGGATAGCAGATGACTGGGTACGAGTGATCCGTAGTGATAAATCACGCCATACCATGTGGAAATCCGATGGAAGGAATTGATTTTGAGAATGCCTGGAGGACGTTTCTTGTCATCATACGTAATGCCAACAGTTAAATACGTGGTGTTACGGTACGGGAGTGTTTTTCGTGGTTATGGTTCAGTCCTCTTATTGCACATAAGATAACGCTAACTGTCGATGGATATGGATACATTTTACAGCATTATGCACTGCGTACAACAGAGGCACTGTTTGGAGACGATGATTGTATCAGCTATAACAATACACCGTGTCACAAGGTAGCGTATTTGAGACAGTGGTTTGCGGAAAATAACTTACCTGAAATGGACTGGACTGTCCACAGTCTCGATCTGAATCTAGTGTAACACCTCTGGGACGACTTAGATAGCCGGCTTCGCTCTAGACGCCAACGTCCAGTATCACTAACTACTCTGGTTTCGTCTCTTGAGGAAGAATGGGCAGCTTTTCCTTCACAGACATTCAGACACCTCACTGAAAGTGTCCTCAGCTGAGATCAAGTCGTCATAAAAGCGAACGGTGGGCACACGCTATATTAACGTCAGCTAATAGGTGTCCGGATACTTTTGATCAGATGAGGTATGCACAGAGCCTCTCAAACATACACTGAAGCGCCGAAAAAACTTGCAGAAGCATGCATATTTAAATACAGAGAGATGTAAGCAGGCAGAATACGGCGCTGCGGTCGGCAACGCCTATCTTACACAACTGTCTGGTGCAGTTGTGAGATCGGTTACTGCTGCTATAGTGGTAAGTTATCAATATTTAAGTGAGTTTGAACGTGGTGTTACAGTCGGCGCACGAGCGATGGGACACAGCATCTCCGAGGTAGTGATGAAGTGGAGTATTTCCCGTACGACCATTTCACGAGTGTACCGTGAATCCGGTAAAACATCAAATCTCCGACATCGCTACGGCCGGAAAAAGATCCTGCAAGAATGGGACCAAGGACGACTGAAGAGAATCTTTCACCGTGATAGAAGTGCAACCCTTGCGCAAATTTCTGCAGATTTCAACGCTAGGCGAAACATCATCGATATGGGCTTTCAGAGCCGAAGGCTCGCTCGTATACCCTCGATGACTGCACGACACAACGCTTTACGCCTCGTCTGGGCCCACATGTCCTGGACTGCTACAGAATGGCTACAGGAACACTCTTCTGAGTTTAAACACTTCCGCTGGCCAACACTCCCCAGACATGAACATTATTGAGCCTATCTGGGATGCCTTGCAACGTGCTGTTCAGAGGAGATCTCCACCTCCTCGTACGCTTGCGGATTTATGGACAGCCCTGCAGGATTCGTAGTGCCAATTCTGTCCAGCACTACTTCAGACGTTAGTCGAGTCCACGCCACGTGGTGTTGCGTCACTTCTGCGTGCGCGCGGAGGCCCTACAAGATATAAGGCAGGTGTACAAGTTTCTTCGGCTCTTCAGTGTATTTGAAACGATGCAGCCGAGAAAGATATACAGGGTGCTCCAGGAGAAAGAAATGGTAAGTATTAATGGATATGACAGGAAGCATCATTCGAAGCAAAAAAGTCTAGTAAACGTGGACTGTAAAATGTATACTTTAAGAGCTGCTAGTACTTCTTTATCTTCGATACTTTGAAACAAATCTTTTCTGCTGCAAGCTCTTTGCTTTCCATGTTTTGGGAGGAGGTAGTGTAGACCAAAACAAGAAAAAAAGTCTAGTAAATATCTGCTCTAAAATGCATAACTTAAGAGATAGCACATGTTCAGTAGAAGAGATGCGTTTCACACTATCGAAGACGAAGAAGTGCTCATAGCTCTTAAGGTATGCATTTCAGGAACCACGCTTGCTAGGCTTTTTTGCTTCGAATGATAGTTCCTGTCATATCCATGGATACTGACTATTGCTCTTGGGACACTCTATATGTGAGCTAACAACTTGCGCAGCTGAGGATTGGTGGATTGAAAGGTCAGATATAAACACAATTAATGATTCCAAAATACTAATACTGAGACGAGTATTACGTGTACATATTTAAGCTCACAGAAAGAATCTGTGTATCGTAGAATAAGTTCTTTTCAATGATTGTACTTCGCATATCTTAACAGAAGGCAAGATAAAATCAATAGTCGACGGTAAAGACAAAGCTTATCAGTTCGTAGGGAGATGAAATGGAGAGCCGGACTACGTAAACAATACAATAAATCTTAAACATGAAAGATCGGTGGAAAGATGGAAACTCAGTATTGCGAACGGGAACTATATTACGTCCTTTGAAAAAAGGCAAGAAACAACTGAAGTCTTGAGTTATTTCTCGACATGCTTACCAAAGAATGTTGTTACCGGTAAGCCACCCTGTGTATATTTCTGATTTCTTGTGAAACGTTTCATACATGGTGTCAAACAGTGAAAGTAAGTGGCAGTAGAAGATTGCCGTTTCACACTTTCTAACTACAAAATTGCTTTTGAACTGCTAGCAATGGTTGCCCTCTTTCTTTAATACTATGTAAGAAGATGAAAAAAGACGCGCCATGAAGAAATTATCTAAATGGGACGGAAATCGGTATATGTGACAAATAAATAATTACAACTTTAAAAAAATTGTTCAAATGGCTCTGAGAACTAAAGGACTTAACATCTGTGGTCATCAGTCCCCTAGAACTTAGAACTACTTAAACCTAATTAACCTAAGGACATCACACACATCCATGCCCGAGGCAGGATTCGAACCTGCAACCGTAGCGGTCACGCGGTTCCAGACTAAAGCGCCTAGAACCGCACGGCCACACAGGCCGGCTTACAACTTCAGAACAACTGTTTGACTTATTCAAGAAAAAGAGCTTCACCAATTGTGCAAGTCAGTGACATGTTGGCTCATCTCCGGTCCTTACGCAAGCATTTATTCCCTTGACACTGATTGACAAAGTTGTTAGATGTCCTCCTGAGGATATTGTGCCAAATTCTGTCCAATTGGTTCGTTAGATCGCCAGAATCCCGAGATGGTTGGAAAGCCCTGCCCATAATGTTGCAAACGTCCTCAGTTGTGGAGAGATGTGCCTACCTTGCTGGCCAAGGTAGGGTTTGGCATGCACAAAGACAAGCAGTAGAAACTCTCGCTGTGTGGGTGCGGGCATTATCTTGCTGAAATGTAAGCTCAGGATGGCCTGCCCTGATGGGCAATAAAACGGGGCGTAGAATATCGTCCACGTACCGTTGTGCTATAAGGGTCCCGCGGATGACATCAAACGGGTTCTACTATGAACAGAAATGGCACTCTAAATCATCACTCCCGGTTTGCGGGTCGTATGGCGGGAGCAGTCAATCAGGTTGGTATTCCACTGCTGTCCTGGTCGTCTCTAGACATGTATTCTGTAGTCATAGACGTTCAGTTCGAAGCGCGGCTCGCCACTGCAGACAGTTCTACTCCACTCAGAGAGATTCCATGTCGAAGATGTGTCTGGAGACGCAGCGGACAGTAGTGGGATAGCTACCTGACTGTCGCCCCCCATACGGCCCGGCCGCCAGCCAGGAGGGACGGTATGGGGTGCCATTTCATTTCATGGCAGGACGTCTTTGGTTGTCAATCGCGACATCCTTTCAGCAAAGCGGTACGTCTACGATATTCGTAGCCCTGTTTTGAGGCCCTTCATGGCAAGCCATCCTGGGCTTACATTTCAGCAAGATAGTGCCTGCCCCCACAGTGCGAGAGTTTCTACTGGTTGTCTTCGTGGCTTCCATACCCTACTTTGGTCAGCAAGGTCATCGGATCTATCCTCAATTGACAACGTTTGGGGCATTATGGGCAGGGCTTTGCAACCATCTAGGAATTTTGGCGATCTAACGTGTCAGTTGGACAGAATTTGGCACAATATCCCTCAGGAGGACACCGAGCGAGGTGGCGCAGTGGTTAAACACTGGACTCGCATTCGGGAGGACGACGGTTCAAGCCCGCGTCCGGCCATCCTGATTTAGGTTTTCCGTGATTTCCCTAAATCGCTCCAAGCAAATGCCGGGATGGTTCCTTTCAAAGGGCACGGCCGACTTCCTTCCCCGTCCTTCCCTAATCCGATGAGAATGATGACCTCGCTGTCTGGTCTCCTTCCGCAAAACAACCCAACCCTCAGGAGGACATCTAACAGTTTTGTCAATCAGTGTCAAGCCGAATAACTGAGAGGTGGAGCAGCACGTTACTAACTTGCTCAATTTGTGAAGCTCTTTCTCTTGAATAAATCATCGAATTTTTCTGAAATTGTAATCATTCGTTTGTCTGTACGTGTACATGACATCTACCGATTTCCGTCCCACTCCGATAATTCCTTCGTCGCGGAATTATCGCGACGTGGCCGGGTGTGCGAGAGAACGTGCGCTGTGGGCGCCAGGCGACATGCCGGCCAAGGTTGCCTCACGTTCCAGACGCCCGCGCCTCAGCCTCCCCGCACCCATGACGTCACCCCTACGGCAACAAATGTCTGATGGCCATTTAAGTGCACGTGGTTTATTGCCAGAGAAGCTGACGCCATCGGCCTCAGGCACTCTGTCACCTTGGATTTTCGGCTAAATAAGGGGATGCGCTGACTATCGATTAATGTATTACTATGAGGTTGTTGTCCATGAAATTTCGAATTTAAGCGAGACGTAACAAGGTGGAAAGGAATTATTTTCTTCTCAAATAGGTATTACTCGCAAAAAGATATTAACTAAAGCTTACTTAGATAATCGATGCCTCCCCTGAAGATCATTTTTTTATCTAGTTAACACATTGCAGGCGGAGCCCGATTTTACTCGTGTTTTGCACGCCATTCGTGACGAGCGGATCTCGAGATACCTCGCTGTCTGTAGATTTCATCTGGTGTGATACATCGTACGTATTTCGTCCATTTAGGAATTTACACCAATAGTTAATGTATCAAACTTGATTGGCTTCATGTAGTTTTTGGTATTTCAAATAGTTATTAGTTTCGTCTTGAAGTTCCTCCTGCTTTCAGAGATGGTCTATTGAGAAAACGGAAGAAAATGAACGAAACTGACATTGTGTCAGAGGTTTTTGACGAAGGTTATTCAAATGTTCCTAGTGAGAATGAAGATCCGGAAGACTGTGTGAGTGAATGTTTTTATGATTCTGAGGACGATTCCTGTGACAGTGACATCAATAGAACTGTAAAGAAGCGTAAGGTGGCAGCGATGAAGGTGATTCTCTTCTTGTGAATGATTCCTGAGCCGGCCGAAGTGGCCGTGCAGTTAAAGGCGCTGCAGTCTGGAGCCGCAAGACCGCTACGGTCGCAGGTTCGAATCCTGCCTCGGGCATGGATGTTTGTGATGTCCTTAGGTTAGTTAGGTTTAAGTAGTTCTAAGTTCTAGGGGACTAATAACCTCAGCAGTTGAGTCCCATAGTGCTCAGAGCCATTTTAGCCAATGATTCCTGTTGTCACAACGTTAACCCTTTGAGACGGCGCCCAAGTCTCACTCGGGCACTGGCTATGCAAGTGCCCGAGAGAGACTCGGCCACCGCCTCGAATGTGTTTAACCACATTTCTAGTAATAAATTTAGGTCGAACAACCCGCAACATTTCCTCAGGTATTATGCAGAGCTCGACATTATCCATTGTTTCAAGTAATTAAGCCGAAAAATTCCAGAAACGCTCTTTTCCGCTGTCGGTGGCTACGGCAGTGAGGTGGTGACGAATCCGGAGGTACAAGTTTCGAATGTAGGTGGTGAAAAAGATTCTCACTGTCAGAGTACCCTCAGAAAGCGGAGGAGAGGTGGTCTGTAGTTTCTGATCACCAGTGAAGTAGGTTAAATCTGAGGTCCGGAGGTACAAGTTTCGAATCTAGGAGGTGAAAAAGATCCCCATTGTCAGAGTATGCCCAGAAGGCGGAGGAGAGGTGGTGTGCAGTTTCTGATCGCTTGATTGTGTACCTGTGAAGTGGATTAATTCTGAAATCGCCTGTCGCACTGGTGTCGTTGGTGCCTTGGTGCTGTTCGTGAGGAGTACGTAGTTTCGGGAATTCAAATGAGAGCAACAACAACAATAAAAACGAAAACAACAATGGAGAAGAAAAGAAAAACTGCCATTATGTTGCGTGGTAGCACGGGGCCACGCGCTTCCCTTATTTTCAATTCAGTTATCGTCGCCGGCCGGAGTGGCCGTGCGGTTCTAGTCGCTACAGTCTGGAACCGGGCGACAGCTACGGTCGCAGGTTCGAATCCTGCCTCGGGCATGGATGTGTGTGATGTCCTTAGGTTAGTTAGGTTTAATTAGTTCTAAGTTCTAGGCGACTGATGACCTCAGAAGTTAAGTCGCATAGTGCTCAGAGCCATTTGAACCATCAGTTATCATCGCAACACGAACGCAACATTATATTACAATACACAAACACACATCAGACGTTAGAGATAAATATCTATCGCACTGCAGCGAGGAAGGAAGTGTGACTCCATTTTAGTTTTTGAGTATGTACCACGAAAATAGGTGAAAATGGGTCTCAGCGTTTTATTTCGAACGAATGGCTAGACTCAACTAGCAGAGTAAAGAATATGTTGTGAAACGGGAAAATTTGTTCTACAAAGGGAATCGAACATGAGACTTTGGTTTTCATGAGCAGTCGCATTACCCATTTAGCCACTTGAGCACACCTCCTGGTGTGACCCAAACTTCTATTGTCACTTATGTCATTGCATCTTCACTGATTTGATCTCTATCTTCAGTTAATTTCATTTAAATGAAACTAATCGATTTAACAATGGCTAGGCAATAGCAGAGGCATAGCACGAATGTTTAGCCATTGTGTTCCTCGTATGAAGAAAACATAGTTAGAGCCCAGAGCAATAGTTGTCACAGAGTGATCATACAGTAATCAATTTTCGTAGCACTGTCGCTGCTCTTTATAATAACTGAGCATTTTACATCTGATACATGCAGAGAGTCACACTACGAACACCTTATTGTAAGTCCATCTAAGGTCCCTATATCCTTCACAGTTTTGTATGTGTTAGACGATATTAATATTTTCAATTTATCGTCGAGGATAACTGGCAATGCAAGAATGTACTTCGTTAAAGGATAATTTAGTCTGGTCAGAAGTTTTCTGAGCAATCGCCGCCTTATTGACGTATTTAGTGGATAAAGCTCTTACGTTTTCTTGAAACGTCTGCTGCCTCTGCTACGTTGCAGCGACATTCTAACAGTTTTTAGAAGGAAGTTAATTAATTCAGCTTGCCTCCACGTGGCCGTACGGTCACATGGAATACTACACGCAACCGGTTTCTTGTTCACGTCACTTTCACATTGGCTAGTACCATCCGACTTTCTGAAGCTTTAACCAGGTATCTGATATTTCGTGTGCAACAAACCAATAATAATGACACGCTTGATTCCACAGCGTAATGAGTGTAGCGTTAGCTTTGACTAAGAGAAAGTGCACAGCCGGATTAGTGACCGTTGCTTTGGTTCGTTCGCCAGCCTAGGTGTGGTTTTCTGGTCGTGGGTCACACCTGCGTTTATTAACGTCGGACTGATTGCCATGCCCGCCTCAAAACCAAAATATATCAAAAGTTTCATATGAAAATAGACAGAACATGACATACATAATTTTCAGGCTGGTGGCGCAAACGAAAGTACTCCATGTCAATTACGGTGACATCGTAACTACAGGACGGGTGTACAGGCACAAAAATTCCAGAAATACGAAGAACCATGTGGCAGCTTCGGTAAGGAAGAGCCAAGAGCACAGCTAACATATTTAGTAAATTCGGTTTTCAGTCTCACCTTAGTTTTACTGTGGCGGTTATGTCCACGTCAATGTTTTTCCTTTCGTTCTTCCTGGCAGTTAGACGATAGCTATTTTTGTCGTTTTTGTAGTCATTATGATTAGGTTGTTGACAGCTTATTGTCTGACCTGCTCTTATTCGTACAGAATAGCTTATAGGCAATTCAGTTTGAACATCGAAAGTTCGTTCAACAACCCAATACAATAAAGAAAATATTGATGGTGTCATACGTAGGTAGTATCTTACAGAGTTCACTCCTTAGAAGAACTGGCTAACTTTCATTTCGAAATTCATTGAACAGAAGACAAACATTGGCTCTGAAGCATGTGCTTTTATTTATTTGCAATGTGCTCAGATTACCAAACGAAAAAAAACTTTTTATATTGGCAAAATCGTCTGTTTCCCATGGGGGAATTTTCACAGCACTCCAGAGCAACGTCAAAACGTGGTCCCCGTGCTCGGATGCAGGCTTGAATCTGCCGTGGCATACCATCGATGAAATCATAAAGGTCCAAACAGTCCCAAACTTCAACGACCACCATTGGCGATATCCAAAAACAGCTAGTTTCAATCGATCCCTCACATGTTCTATTGGGTTCATGTCTGGGGAACAGGCAGGTCACTCCATTCTGGCGATCCTGGCATGCTGAAAGAACTTGTTCACGAGAACAGCTCGATGAGCACTTGAGTTATGATCCATCAAGATGAAATCTTCACCGAAATGTTGGCCATACGGTCCCACTGTTGGTTGCAGAATATCGTCCTTGTAAAGTAGTGCAGTGAGATTGCCATAAACAACCACGAAAGATGTACGGTGGCCACATGTGATGCCAGCCCTGAACATCACTCCACTACCACTTTGCTGCACATGTGAGACACAGTGTTGGAGGCGTTCGATATTACCGGGTTATCTCCAAACACATTTTCTGCGAATATCAGGTTACAAACACATCGGAGTTTCGTCCGTAAATAACACCCGACGTCAATCTTGGTGTGTCCATTCTGCATGATTTCTTGGCCATCTGCAACGGAGGCCATGGTGCAGTGATGTACGACGTCATACTCTCCATGATCTTAGGGAATAGAGATTCGCATCATGCAATCGTCTCCTAACAGCTTGATACAAGACGTCCTGCAGCCTCTTCGAACGCCAAATTAGGCTCTGGAGCACGCAGCCCACAGTTTCTTTGACTCAAAAGTCGTAAATATCGATCATCTTGTTCACCTGTCAAACGTGGACGGCCTGTGTAGTGTTAGTCCTTAACACTATCTGTCAATTGGAACCAATTCAATGTTCGCACCACATCACTTTGACTATGGTGCACACGTCGAGCAACTTCCCTGGTTGACAAGTCTTCCGCGCGTAACGTGATGATGCTAACACGATCATTAGTCGCAATTGTCCTTCATGATCTGATGGATATTCACTATGCTGTTCCACAGAAGTTTGGTGCTTCAGTTTCAACTGAAATACTGCAGTCCCTTCGAATGCACCGTTTTATCTCTACCTAGCGCTCCGGTAAGTGTGTGTATGTTTACAAACAACGTCAGGGGTGACCTTCCGGTCAGTACAGGAACAGCATACAATAACACACCTTCACGACATGTCGGGATGATGCAAAACTTTTATTCATGTGCGTATATGTATCGTTTTACATGAGACTTAATGGCCAACATTGTAATATCATATGCAAGAGAAACTCTTTATATGAATAAATGAGTTTATTTGCTTTCGGAGAGCGCTAATGCGCTGATTCCTGGACTCTGGTAGACGCGCCGGCCCCGAATCGAACGACGAGGGCCCGTGTCCTGGCCAGCCTGGATTTGGTTTTTAGGCGGTTCTCCACAATCCACTAGTCGAATACCGGGCTGGTTCCCACGTTCCGCTTCAGTTACACGACTCGCAGACATTTGCAACACGTTCGCATTATTTTATGATTTACACCAGACGCAGACAGTTGGGGTACGCTGATTCCATACCGGGGAGTGGGGGGGGGGGATATGGGGTGTCAGCAGGAAGGGCATTCGGCCACCCCTTCATATTAAGCATGTCAACTACGATTGTAACAATGCCGACCCTGCGAAAACTGTGGGACAAGGTGCAAGCTAAAGAAGAAGAAGGAGACTGTTTGCTTTCGAAAAGCAACTAATGAAGTCCTTACAGTTTTTGAGGATGTCTTCAGCATTAGGAGACGAAACTTTAGGCACAGAGCTATGGGTTAGACCACAGACTAACGTTCGTATAAGCAAAATTAACAAGTATGTAATTACCGGCCGTGGAAGCTTACATTGTATGGTAAGATATTATCATTACAAAGGTTTTAAGAACCCATTAATTCTGAACTGTCTTTTTAAGAGAACCAAAATCTAAGTTGCTGGACACTCTGCATCCTTAAACTAACATTTAACGACTTTGCTGTCGGTGCATCGCTAGAATTCGAAACTAAAGAACGACGTCTCAAGTGCACCTAACGGGGAAGAGTTTTCAAAACTTTTGTCGTACAGTTACACTCTCTATAAGAAAGAAAGTAATAACGACAATAGCAATATTTGTCGCGACGATAATGAGACAATAATTCACGTCTGCTTGTCTTAGGAACGACGGATCTACATGTTTGTTTAGCACCTGTACATTAATTTAGTCATTTTACAAAATGCTTCCCAAAACACTGTAAGAGCTTTACAAGTCAGTTAGAGAGACAAACAGTGATTTCCAGATTGTCGATGCTAAGGAATACATATAATTACGTCATGGAATCAAGGATGAATAGACATTTCTCTTTTAGCGTGTGACGTAAAAGTGAAAGTTTAATACGCGCTATTTCAACAAGAGTTGGTCACGTTGTGACCCATGTTTCGCTGCATTCTGGAAAACACAAAATGTAGATCTGCTAGCTTTAAAATGAAACGCGCAGTTGTTATTTTTGAGAGTATTTATGACGATATTCAGGTAAGACCTACATGAAGACGGCGTTTGTTTCTTGTAAGTATGAGGGCTATTCATTTATTAAGGTCAGGTCGGTCATGAACAGAAATCACAGTGAAAATAAAAAAAATGTTTTATTTACAACAGTTTGCTACACCTTCCAGATACTTTTCTACATAGTCGCCGCTCCGACTTAGATATTTATCATATTGTTGTACCAACTTTCCAATACCCTCCTTATAGAAGGTAGCCGCCTGTGCTTTCCGCCCATTCTCTACACTGATCTCCAGTTTGTTATTTGTTCCAAAATACTGTCTTCATAGCCAGTGGTTCATGTGAGCGGAGCCGAAAATCAGAGGGAGCTAAGTACGAGCTGTAATGGTGGGTGATCAAACATTTCTCATCGAAAACGTTGCAGGAGCGTCTTCATTGTTCCTGCTGTGTGCGACCGAGAGTTGTCATGTTGACGGAAATCCATGACGTCATTTGGGCTGCAAGAAATCAGGAGAAATCTCTCAACAAGAACTCATGCTTGGAGGGAGACACTATTTTCTAGACATCTTTAAGTGCTCACTGTGCGCTCAGAACTGAAAAGAGCGACGTGACGCGATCGACGGGCACGCTGTAGACACTGCCCAATACATCTGTGCAAAGTTTCATTGCATTTTTACTGTGGTTTCCATTTCGTGACCGATTGGACCTTAATAAACGAACTGGCCGGCCGGAGTGGCCGAGCGGTTAAAGGCGCTACAGTCTGGAACCGCACGACCGCTACGGTCGCAGGTTCGAATCCTGCCTCGGGCGTGGATGTGTGTGATGTCCTTAGGTTAGTTAGGTTTAAGTAGTTCTAAGTTCTAGGGGACTGATGACCACAGCAGTTGAGTCCCATAGTGCTCAGAGCCATTAATAAACGAACAGCCATCGTACTTTATCTGCAGCCATGTTCTAGTCGTGATGTATGTGTCAAGAAAATGTTAAAATATTGTAAGTTATCACTAGATAAACCTAATGAACGCAGAACTTGTTCTGACCTGTAGGTAAATTATTTTCAGTGATTGCTGTAAATACAAAATCTTTACGAAGAAAGGAACATTAACTCCGTCTTCGAGTTAATATTTTATTTATGTTTCTTTGCCTGTTTTCTTTAGCATGCCTGCAAAAGGAAACTTGTCAATACCTTTAGAATTGAAATCACTTCCTTACAAGTTTGTTTATAACTAGCAATTGCCCGAAACAGTCTAGAGTGAGGAATTATCGTCAGAAGATTATCTATTATTGGGATTCACGCGAACACAGGGCACATGTGAGATGGTGTAAATTGACGTGGGACAAAATTTTACGTAGCTGATTTCGTTACTGAGACTTTCGTTGTAACCGTAACATCTCTTTCTAGTAAGATGTAATCCGCCAAACTGTAATTTAACAGAACCAATCTAAAGTGACCTTAAATACAGGGTTGCGGTGCTGGCTTAGCTTCATTATCAGCAACCTACAGCGCCCTCAGATCTGTTCACTCTTTTGGCTAAGGACGTCTGAAGGAACTGCACAAGAACTGCATGATGTTACTGTGAAGTTCAAATTATTGGTAGCATGAAAATAAAAAGCATACTTTAAGAGCAGATTTTGTAATGACACACTTATTTGTGACAATGGAGATTGAAATAATGGTCCTTAGAAGCTTGCAAACATCCGTTCTTTGAAATATCATCATAATTTTACTGTTAAACTTAAAAAAAATGGTTCAAATGGCTCTGAGCACTATGGGACTCAACTGCTGTGGTCATAAGTCCCCTATAACTTAGAACCACTTAAACCTAACTAACCTAAGGACAGCACACAACACCCAGCCATCACGAGGTAGAGAAAATCCCTGACCCCGCCGGCAATCGAACCCGGGAACCCGGGGGTGGGAAGCGAGAACGCTACCGCACGACCACGAGATGCGGGCTTTTACACTTCCTCTAGAATCTACCTGACTTATATTGTGCAATTAATCAGTAGTGGGCCTTTTGCGCCATTTATGTGCATTACATAAAATCTGCTTATGTTGAGGAACAGCTGTTAGTCTTTGCCCCAGTTTCCTACAGATCGGTTCTTCCTGCATGCAGTTCTATGGTATTACGTGAAGCATATTTTCCTTATTAGGCGGTAAAGGGGAACTCTATCAAAGGTTTTGTGGAAGTGAATTAACACAGCACCACATGACTATGACATCTACAGCTCTGTATATCTAGTTAGGGGAAATAAATGGCTTAGATTCACGACCGGTGCTCGCAGAATCCATGCTGATTCTTACAGAAGTGGTGCTCGGTCATCAAAAAGTAATCATACTTGAGTACATGCCATGTTCCAAATATGTAATGTAAACGAAAACTTTGTCAGCAGTGGTCGCATTCATTTTACTGGTGTTTTTCTCGACCTGTGTCTGTCAGTGCAGCAGTTTACTTGATAAGTCTGCTTCTCACAGATGAAACTAATCGTTACCCATATGTAGGCTGTGCCATGAAATTAAGTGTCGCGGATACGTATTACAGCATTCTGCCAGGCGAAACATTCATCACGTACGAATCTCGCCAATCAGCGACGCGTTAATCTCGACCCCCTTCCTGGATCTTTGTCCCTCAGTTTATTACAAAGTGGACAGCACATCGACATTATACTTTTCATAAATATGACTTCAATAACTTACAGTCAGGCAAAGTTTTTCACGAAAATTCGGGAAGCTATTATCACATTTTTTACTAAAGTGGAACTGCTTCTAACGCACAATCTCACATATCTGTGATATACTGGAAAATTTGCAAATCCGTCCACGATTCGCATCCCAAAGCTAAAATAATATGGTGCGTGCTGGAAAGTATTGCCTCCAAATTTTTTTTAGTGAAAAGTCTTACAGTTTTTTAAACAAAACGTATGTTATTAACATTCTACATCTTTATTCTTCATGACTACATATTTTCAGCACTCTGCCAGTAGACCGTTTCGAACTGTAGTGTGTAATTTAGCGGTGTGTAACGTAACTATGTCGACGAGCGAGAAACAGCTTGCTGTAATTGAGTTTCGAATTCGTAGAGTTCCTCCACATATGGAGCACCCACTCCTTCAGCAAGACAATGCCAAACCACACACGAGTGCTGCGACATCTGAAAAAAATTTCCTCCCTTCTTTCAACAAAATTATAATTTACAAGGTAATACGCTATGCACGACGCGCCACCTCGGCTTCGTTGAGCTCTAGACGCTCACAGACTTACTCCAGCACTCAGACTAGCTCGTCATGCGTTTCCGGTTACACTCGACCGTTTTTGAAGCACAGAATTTATTCAGTGTTTGATAAATTTAAAATTAAATTCCACGAAAATGTAAGTAATACATACAGTAGGTAAGGCAGTCAGCGATTCTCTCTTATGTTCCAGTCAGGGGCCATTTGCGAACAACAATAAATCTTTATTAAGACGAAAATAATTAGGCTCCAAATTTGAGGTACCGCGCTGTACTACATGCCACTGGGTGAGCAAACATCCACGCGGGTGACAGCTTTCCCATGCCTCCGGCTGAAAGTAAAAGCGTCATGTAGGGAGCAACAAGCTGGCTGCGGTTCCTCAGCTGTGGAAGCCACCACAGTTACTTGTGTAATGCGTAACCCAACGCACTATCACTCTAAGGAACTCGTGAAACTTATGATTTACTTAAGGAATTAAAAGAAAACACATTCGAAAAAAATAAACGACGTGACTGGTAAGGTCACACCCTATCTTCAGGATTTAATGCTGAATCCCAGAATAAGGCAATTTTCTCTCCCCAGTGTGTGTAACGTAGTTGACAGTTGCTCATGTTCTTCCTTGTTTTAGCTGCTTTCGTCCTGTATTTCCTTTCAAGCTAAAATTCTCACGAAATCTGCTGGTTCATGTCAATCACTAATCCCGCCAGTGAATTACTGTGACGTAGGAAAGTACCTCGTGCCATTATTCAAGCTACTATTGGCTCTTGTTTCATGTTTCTGTTATTATCTGAAAGGCTAGAAATTGCTTGCACTTCAGTTAAGAATGCATTTCACAGACATCAATTTCGTTGTTCTGCGGCGTGCTTGGCACTAATATCTTGATTTCTTGGTTCAAAAAGGACAGAATAATCGCTGTGACACACAACATTTGTGAATGCCTAAAAAAACTTTTTGAGTTTTTGTATATGTGTGCAAAGCATTGTGAAAATATCTCAAATAATAAAGTTACTGTAGAGCTGTGAAATCGCTTCAATCATTTGTAATAACCCTGTAGTGCTTCAGTCACTGACGAATGATCGCCAGTCAACGGCAGAGCAGCAGCTGTATTTAGTTTGTATAGAGCTTTAGTTCAGTCATTTTAATTGAATGCAAGTGAACAGAAACTGTTTTTAAATATATGTTGAGTAATACTTTTTAGTATTTCTTATCGTATGTCTATTTTAAGAACGTTACTGTCGCGTGATAAAAATCGTGTATAATAGTCCAGCCAGCTTAAGTTCATGTTACTGACTTAGATACTTAGAGTATCAGACTAAACAGTTTTAGATCGATTTAATCCTAGCACCCACTCAAATAGGCCTCTTTGCATCTATATCTACATCTACACACACAAACCACCTTGCTGTGCGTGGGACAGGTTACTTGTTGTACCGATATCTGTTTACACCTTTACTGTTCCATTTGCGAATGGAGTTTGAGAGGAATGATTGTTGATAAACCTCCGTACTAGCTATAATTTATTGTGTTTTATCGATATGGTCATTTCGTGAGATGAACGTGGGAGGAAGTAATATGCTATCCGTCTCTTCCCAGAACGTTATCTCTCGGAATTTCAACCTCTCTGTGATCCACAACGCTTCCCTTGTACCATCTGCCTCTATAGTTTGTTGAGCGTTTCCGTAATGCTCTTGCACCCGCTAAACGATCCCGTGACGAAACGCATCACTCTTTGTTTGACTTTCTCTGTATCTTCCATTAATTCAACCCTGTCAGTTCACAAGACTGATCGGCAGTGCTCAAAAATCAGTCGAGTAAGTGTTTCATAAGCTGCTTTCTTCGTGGATAAGTTACATTTTCTTAAGGTTATCTTAATGAATCTAGGCCTGGTATCTGCTTTTCTTACAATTTGTTTTATGTAGTCCATTTTAGGTTGTTCCGGATGGTCGTCCCCAGGTGCTTTACGATAGTGTTTACAGTGATTTGTTGCCAAGAACGTACTCGAAAAGTCGTGAATTTCTTCGCCTCTTTATGCGCAGTGTGTTAGAGATACAGTTATTTACTTTCAGGGTGAATTGCCAGCCCTTGCACCAATCATTGATCCTCTACAAGTCTTCCTGCTATTCGTTACAGTCTTCTGGCGCTGCTACCTCCTTATAGACAATAGCATGATCTGCGGACAGCCTTATACAGCTTCCGACGTTATCCACTAGATCATTTATATATACCGTTGGGCCCGGCGGTATAGTGGTAAATCTTGTATCGGGAAACCGACAGGTCACAGGCTCGATTCCCGGCCGGACTACGAAAATTTTCAGTCTGCCTTTAATCTAGTCTTCGTCTGTCGACGACGTGTGCAGTCGCCAGAAACGACATGTGGGTTGATTTCCACATTAAACGGTAGGTCCACTTTCCTCGGTTGGTTAAATGGGGCAGATTAGGTTTACACAATTTGCCGAAGTGGTGTTCAATTGAAAGACTTACACCTGGCCATTCATTCACACGACAGTATTATTATTTGTAAATTTTGCAAACACTTACGGCCCTATCGCACTTCCTTGGGATACTCCTCACGTTACCTTCCTATCCATCGATCTTGTTTCGTTAAGAACGACGTGTTGAGTTCTGTCTGGAGGGAAAGCTGCAGCTTATCTGTATCCCATAAGCCATCTTATTGTGTGTGGCAGAGGTTACTTCCGGTACCATTATGGTTTACGCTCTTCCCTCTTCCAATTACAAATAGTGCACACGAAGAACGATTGTCGGTAAGGCCCTGTAGCAGCTCCGATTGGTCTGATTTTCCCGTCATAGTCATTTCACGATACGAGCGTGGAAGGAAATAGATGATGCCTGACTCTTATTGAAACGATCCCCCACGGAATTTTTGCAGTAAATCTCTCGGTGATGTACAGCGTCTGTCTTATAACGTCTCGCACAGGAGTTTGATGAGCATCAATGTCATGCTCTCATGCTTATTACACGAATCCGTGACAAAATGTGCCGCTCTTCTTTCCACTTTCTCGATTTCCTCTATTAATTCTGCTTGGTAAGTGTTCCAGATTGCAGGGCAACACTAAAAAATCGATCGAATAACAATTTTGTGAGCTTGTGAATTGCATTTCCTTAGGATCTTTCTAATGAATCTCAGTCTGGCATGTTCTTTTCCTACAATTAGCTTAATGTGGTCGTTCCATGATAGTTTGCTCTGGACAGTACCCCCATATATTATACGGTTGTTACAGATGGGGTTGGTTCGACCCGTCCCGATAGCTGGGCGTGTTAAAGCACTGTTTCCGGCATGGGAAGGTGCGCCTGCCCCTAATCGAATCCGCTGGTTGGATTAATGACAAGGGTCGGTGTAACGGCCTACCTAGATGTGGTTTTTAGACTGTTTCCTACATCCCACTAAGTGAATACTAGCCTGGTACGTAAGTACTACTCCAGTTACAGGATTCGCAAACATTTAGAACAGTTTCGCTCAATTTTACACTTGCAGACAGTTGAGGTTTACGAATTCCGTCCTGAAGGGTCATGGGGTGGCAATGGGAAGCGCGCCCGACCACACCTTAAAGTAACCGTGCCAAATCCGTGAATAGCCATGTCGACCCTGCGCCGATGCGGGACAGAGGCACAAGAATTCCCACAAGCACGAAGACTATGTTACATTTATATATGCTGAGGTTCAAATGTCTGTCCCCGAACCAAGGGAGACATCGTCAGAAAGGTATGTGGCGTCCGGCGTACCTGAAGACAGATGGACAAGACCGCTGCTGATCACTTTGTTTATGTCAGTGACCCGGCGAGTAACGTCTATAGCACTGAGGCTCTTTGCGGAGGACGCAGTTGTGTACGTGGATGTGACAGAGTCAGAATTTTTTACGAAGTACAGACTTGCAAATTATTAACATCTGGTGTAAATATTGGCAGCTGATGCTAAATACAAATAAATAAAATATAATGCGTATAAACAGACGAAAAGGTACTATATCGTTTGGCTACGTGTAGGAGTAACTCACTTGAGTCAGCCACAACCGTTTAGTGCACTATCTTATCAAAAGTATCGGGACACATTAACATGGGACGTGTCCGCCCTCCATCTTTATGATGGCTTGAACTTTGCTGGGGACACTTTCAATGAGATGTCTGAATGTTTGTGTAGGAATGGTAGCACATTCTTCCGTAAGAGCGGGAACCACAGATAATACTGATGTTGGACGCTGGGATCTGGAAAGAAGTCGACGGTCTAACTCATCCCAAAGGTGTTATACTGAATATTTTCAACATTTCGCGGTCCTGTCAGCAACTGTATAAATATTAATTTTAATTTTAATAATCAACAGCCTCAGTTGCAACGATTACCTAGAATTTACCTTCGTTTCAGTCGGGATAACCCAACCTTCTTCAGAATAACAGTAACTACCGTTTATCCATAGTGGACATCGTCAAGCGAAAACTACAAATCCATTAACTTTCGTCAGACTGTAAAAACTTATCTGAAATTGCGAAATGGGGCCGAGGCAGTTTCAGATAAGTTTTTACAGTCTGACGAAAGTTAATGGATTTGTAGTTTTCGCTTGACGATGTCCACTATGGATAAACGGTAGTTACTGTTATTCTGAAGAAGGTTGGGTTATCCCGACTGAAACCTAGGTAAATTCTAGGTAAACGGTGCAACTGAGGCTGTTGATTATTAAAATTAAAATTAGTGTTACACTGAGTTCAGATCTGGACTCTGGGCAGGGCAGACCAATTCAGGAATATTAATGTCCACAGACCATAGCCTCACATATGCCGCTTTATGACAGGGTGCATTGCACTGCTGATACAATCATCGTCTCCGAACAGTTCCTCTAGTGTACACAGTACACAATGCTGTAAAAAGTATTCATATCTCTCCACATTTAGCGTTTTATTAAGAATAAAAACGAGATGACATCCTCATATTTGACTGCTGCCACTACACATGACCACAGGTCTATGTGTGATCTCCAGGCATTCACCAAATCCAGACCCTTCCACATGACTGCTACAGTGTATAGTGTGATTCATCGCTCCAAATCACACGTTGTTAGGTGCCCACTGTCCAGCTCTTTACACCACCTCAAGCGTTGCTTAGCACTGACATGAGAGATGTGTGGCTTATGAGGAACTGCTCGAGCATTGTAGCCAATTCTTTTTAACTACGCACAGTCATCTTGCTAGCTGGTAGCGCTGTGGGACTCACGAGTGATTCATTCCGCTGATGTCATCCGATTTTTTACAGTCACTCTCTGCAATGCTCTACAATCCGTGTTCCACAGTACATGAAGTCTTCCTGGTCTTGGTTCAGCTGTGGTCGTTGCATCGGGTTTCCACTTCATAGTAACATTACCAAATCGAACTGGGCAGCTTTAGGAGGTTTGAAATGTTCCTGATAGATTTGTTACTCAGGTGAAATCCAATCAGCAATCCACGTTCTAAGTCACTGAGCACTCCTAGAAGACCCATTCCGCTGTTATTGCTTCTCTATTGACAATGAAATACTCGCCGCCTCCTTTTATACTGGCTGGCCCGTCTCTCGTGACATCTAGTGGTCAATTCTAAATTAAATAGGAGTGCCCGGATACTTTTGATCAGATAGTTTATCTAGAAGCATCAGTCAGAAACAATATGACGTGAAACTACCACTTAAATTTATCCATGAGAAAGACAATAGTCAGACTCAGATTTATTGGGAGAATTATGAGGAAGTATAATTCATGGATGAGAGAAAAGTGTTGGAAAACCAACATTCAACCAGTTCACGAGTATAGTTTGTCGGTATGAGTCACTTACCAAGTTGGATTAATGGAAGAGATAGAAAAGATTCAAAGAAGGGCTGCATGATTCGTCACAGATTTGTTTAGTCAGTGTGGGATTGTCACATGCGTGCTCAACAAGCTTCTAATAGGAGGCGCCGCAAGTACGTCGATGAGCAACGCAGAGAGATTTACAAAATCTAAAACGAGTCAAGAGACAGTCTATTTTCTTCACCATAAATCTTGCTTAATGACGACGACACTAAAAAAATATAGACATCCGAGCTCATAGAGCGGGGTATGGACAGTCTCTCATAGCGCGTGGGGTGGTGATAATACTATAACACCCGGCACACACTGTACACTGGATTGCGAAGTGTAAACAAACATACAAACAATTCACGTATTAGTAGCCCGCAAACGTAGTCGTTCTACATCAATTAACTAACTCTACAGGATGATTTTGCTGAATGGGGACAAACTGCAGGAAACCGTCGTTGAGAAGATGTTCAAATGTGTGTGAATTCCTAAGGGACCAAACTGCTGAGGTCATCGGTCCCTAGACTTACACACTACTTAAACTAACTTATGCTAAGAACAACACACACACACACACACGCACACACACACACACACACACACACACACACACACACATGCCCGAGGGAGACCTCGAACCTCCACCGTTTGTTCCCATTTAGCAAAATCATTTCGTATATTCATCTGATGGGGAACGTGACAAAATCATCTATTCATGGTTGTTTTAAGTGTGCAGACCAACAATGAGTATGTGGAGTCTTGTGAGCTTACCGCATAATGAGAGAGGACAATGATAAAATGTTTTAGTAAAATTTGGCCTGTGAGTGTGTGTGATTTTTAATGCTTGTGAAAGAAGAGTTAGCTTGTGTCGTCGTGTGTCTATGGTGCTCCTCTGAAGAGCCTCTTGAGTCGAACGCCGAATAAAATGTCACAAGAGGGACGTGTGAAAAAAAAAGCACGTGGTGGCCTGCAGTTCTCAGCATTCGATGAGACTTGAAGCATACCCTGCCATATCAGGCTGAGCAAAGTCAGCTGACTCAACCATACAGAAGAGCAAGCTTAGTTGCTTACAGTGTCAGTATCTGGTAGCATTCTTGTCGTACGCTGGAGGAAACTTGTTATTCGCCTAATACGTACTGGATGTTTAGAGACATCTGTTTGATTTTTTAACAAAAAGATGTTTGTGATAGTATAAATCTAGGGACTACGTTGTTATCGAAAGACCAATCGTTCCTATATTAGACCAAATGTCATGGAAATTACACATTGTCATACATTCCAGAGTTCTTAGATGCCTTCTCCCTTCATTTACATTTATAACAATATGATTACCCTGCAGTTCACACTTAAGTGTTTGGCAGAAGGTGTATGGAACCACTTTCAGATTATTTCTGTACCGTTCCACTCTCGAACGGCACGAGGGAAAATTGAACACTTAAATGTTTCCTTAAGAGCTCTGGTTACTCTTATTTTATCCCTCTGCAGGTGGAAGTCAACAAAATATTTTGACATTCGGAAGAGAAAATAATTGATTGAAACTTATGGAAAAATATTTCGCCGCAACGAAAAACGCTTTCGTTTTAATGATTGCCACCAAACTCGCTTATCATATCACTGACACACTGCCCCCTATTCTGTGATGATATAAAACGAGTACCCTTCCTTGAACTTTTTCGATGTCCTCCGTCAATTTTATCTGGTACTCGTAAAATCCATACCGTGCAGCAATACTCAGAAGAAGACGGACAAGCATAGTGTAGGCAGTCTCTTTAGTAGATTTATTGCACCTTCTAAATGTTCTTCCCAACAGCAAAAATCAGAGAAATTAGTAGTAGTGCAGAGTTCTGCAAGCTCTCGAAAATAAAGACATCGACTTCTCATTTTCTCACATTGATAATCGAAATATTAAAATAGCGCAACTCTACGTCAGTTACTGTCTTTGTACAGTTTTTCGAGTTGCAGTGTAACGAGCAGCTCGTTAGTTCAGGTCTGTGTGATGCGCTTTGTGCTGCATTACCCATATACTTTTTGTAATGTAAAGAAAAAAAAATTATGTGTTTTTGCAAATTTTTGCTCTTAGTGAGATTTTATCATTAATCTTTGGCATATATTTATGGCGCATTTTTCGAACTAACGCAAAAGAGATAAATATTCTGCGAATAGTAAACGCACATCTAAAAGAAAGTCACCGACTATTCATTCTGGCTGTGACAAGTTCATTATTTAAAGACGTAATTCCGACTACAAGAGTTTGTACAAGCAAGGATACAGAGCTATGCTGACTTTTCCAGCAAAGGAACAGCGACGTATGCGTCTTGTGTTCCGTTTCAACAGTGTTCCCGGTGTTTGGAAAGGTCACAGCTGACTTGTGCAACGCCTGAGAACAAACGACAGCCGCCTCAGCTGTTACGGTTCAGCTCCGTAGCAAAATAACGGAAAGCATAAGAACTAATTAGTCTGATTTCCATCAAAATTTGTTTTTTACGCAGTTTTCACCGATTTATGTTCCATTGTTAACAGAGGACCATGCTTCAAACAGCTAAGATAAGACTTCCGCCGTGTGAGGCAATATCCTGTATATGCTTCCGCGTCTGTGGTGATAAGGTGCTTACAGTATCGGGAGACATTTAGCGCGCTTAGGAACATACGACGCTGAGATCACTACACTCAAGCTATCGAACAATCCGGCAGTCCCAATTCAGGTTATCTGTGATTTCCCCTAAATTAATTCAGGTAAATCCTGCGACTTTTTCTGAAACAGGTGAAAATCACTTCAATCCTCATCCTTCTTGATATGCGCAAATGCTCTGTTCTCAAAAAGCCTCAACGCCGACGAGATCCTAAACTCCAAGCATCTTTCGAAATACGAGAAACTAATAAATTAAATAGTGACTAAAAGCCGAATAATTTCTAATTGCTTTTGTCTGTTTTCATACCGATTAAAGCAATCAGTACCACGTTCCGTAGATTATCTACACTTTAAATATCGTGATCCTGTGAATAATAATAATTTACATTAACAATTTTTGCTGGTTATTTCCAGATAAGAACATGCAACAACGAAGAATTCATAGACTTAAGAATAGAGAGAAAGAAATCAATATTTTGGACAGTACGCGCATTCATTTTTGAGTTTTAAATTTCTCTGTCGAAGAAGGTGGCTTACCAAGATTAGTTTGCTGTTAAAATGAACCACGCTGACTGTTAAACATATTATGGTGGTCTTAAACTTACTAAAGGTTGAAAAAATAGCGCAGTAAACAACTTTCCGAACCGGAACGGTTCAAAATGGCTCTGAGCACTATGGGACTTAACATCTGAGGTCATCACTCCCCTAGAATTTAGAACTGCTTAAACGTAACTAACCTAAAGACATCACACACATCCACGCTCGAGAGAGGATTTGAACCTGCGACCGTAGCGGTCGCGTGGTTCCAGACTGAAGCGCCTAGAACAGCTCGGCCACTCCGGCCGTCAACCGGAACAGTTTGTTACGGTAGCAGTAATGTTTCTCCCTCTTAGTGCTTTATTTATAGACACTGCTATTCAGAACTATTCCAGTATATTCATTTCCGCCACAACCTTTGGAACAGTAGCGTTTATAGGGGCCGATGACCTAAGCAGTTTGCTCCCATAGGAACTTACCACAAATTTCAAAACAGTAGCGTTTATGACCTACTAGCACTTGCTTGTGACCAGCTGATCTACAAAATATGCTTCAAAGGAAGGAAGAGTAGAGTTTAAAGTTAATCGATGTCAATGTTATTAGAGATGGAGCACGAACTCATATAGGACATGTATGAGTAACAAATCAGCCGCGATATTTCGGAAGGTATCATCACAGTATTGCCGGCCGGAGTGGCCGAGCGGTTCTAGGCGCTACAGTCTGGAACCGCGCGATCGCTACGGTCGCAGGTTCGAATACTGCCTCGGGCATGGATGTGTGTGCTGTCCTTAGGTTAGTTAGGTTTAAGTAGTTCTAAGTTCTAGGGGACTGATGACCTCAGAAGTTAAGTCCCATAGTGCTCAGAGCCATTTGATTTTTTTTGTTGCACCACAATCGCTTCTCATTAGTTTTATTTGACTAGTCAGCTATCGAGGCTTTACCGCCTTATCATCAGTGCATGTAATGTATTTTCACAGTGTATCGTTCAATGAATCCTGTTTCATGTTAAAATACAATAAGTGCACTGAAAATAAACCTTTCTGTCCATGCGTCTTGAAGTACACGATTTGAGCAAAAAAAAAAAAAAAATATTGTTCTCGCACTCGGTCGTATCGCAAATGATGGAGTCATGACTGAACAAATGTTTTGTACACAAGCCGTTAATATACTTAAAATCGTATTAGAGATTCATGAAAGATGATTACGGATGAACATCAGACTAGATTTTTCTGACTAATTTCTTTGTTTTCCGTGTAGACGAAGTGTATTTGTCATTTTAGAAACAATTTTGTTAGCATATTTTTCAGTCTGCTTTCTCATTTGCTTCAGAGACGAACTTTCAACGTCCTTAGTATTGTTTCCTGACTCTGCTTATGCCGTTTCCTCGAGACAGTAATCTGAACTGGTCTGCCAAGCAGTGTGCAAACACAGCGCTTACGAATCGTACAGGGAATGTAATAAGAGCTACCTACTGCAATTTCGTTGACAACTACTAAACCAGATTTATCTGTGATAAACCATGTCGGGCATATTTCAATAATGGAAGAGACAGACAGACAATCGTAAAATTTTGTGCAAGGTTACTACAATAGTACCGAAGCGCAGCTTTGTACACAGGAGTAAACTGAGACAGGACTGGGAACCGTGTCAGCGGCAGTGATCCGCTGAGACGTTGCGTAGCGGCGGCTCCTGTTGCGCAGTGCAGACTGTCCGGAGAATGCGGAAACGCTACGTCACTGTCTGCCGCCAAAGGCGACCCAGAAGTAACATTTTCAGATCAGGCTGGCAAGGCCGAGTAAATGGCGGGCAACAAAGCGACATGGCGCAGCGCTAAAGGGCTGCTCCCCTAATTGGGAGATATGTGGTCCGAATCCTGCTCCGACTAACGTGTTTTCCCGTAAGCTCATCACGGCGCCGATGTGGTTTCTCGAACAGGTTACAACCGATTTATTCCTCCATTCGCATAGAAAACAGGCGCATACTCCAGCTACAGCTGCAGCATTATATCGCGATAAAAGGAGAAACCCTTGTAGAGAGTTTGCTTTCCAGTAGTGTATACAAAGAATAGACGTTCGCATACAGATTTACGTCTCTCTTTGCAGTAATATTGTAAGTGTGGTGGGAGGGATACTTCCCAAAAACATATTAACACTGAAAGAGAGGATCAGTTTTCTGGGACATGAGCCACTCCAATCATCGCATTTTCGATCGATGTCGCGTACTTAAGGACAGCATTATTAATATCTGTTGTTTTTTCCTACTGCCAGATGGTGGTTACACACACTTCTTTCAGTTGGCTGGCCACGCCGAAAAGGTTGCTTACTACTGTGACTAACACAGACAACGATGTGAAATATTTCCGTGAGGACAATATCCCGTCTTGCAAATAGAGCCTATTTTGCATGAAGTTAGTGTGTGGGAGCCCGCAAGCAACAGCAATCCAGCCGCGTGAAGGCTGTTTCGCGCACTTCCTCAGACCTTGGCATCTTCTCGCAAGCTAGGCTGACCTAGATTAGAATTCACAGTGTGTGTCCCTGGACACCCCACACAGTCCACTTCAACTGAACAAGAGGGCGTGCCGATGACAGAGACAAGTACGCTAGGATGATGAAGATTCAAGCAAAAAGCATTATGATTAAACCGTCGGCGTCATTTAGAATTGTAGACTCGCTGCTCATCTTGAGTCTTAGGAATTAAAACATTACGTTTGCTTCGCATTCT
Organism: Schistocerca americana; assembly: GCF_021461395.2. Classification (NCBI taxonomy): domain Eukaryota; kingdom Metazoa; phylum Arthropoda; class Insecta; order Orthoptera; family Acrididae; genus Schistocerca; species Schistocerca americana. Next base: position 581,380,195 of record NC_060130.1, on the reverse strand, counting down.
TCGTTATTGCTATTTGTCTAGCTTACCTCGGGGAAAATAAAGTTATTAATATTGGAAATATACTGCTAAGGCAATACATTCGTCCTTGTCAGACACGATTTTCGAAATGACAGTTGGTGCTGCATTAACGTACAAAAGCCAGTGTCGTGTGCCATAAAAGCAGCATTTTCGATAGCTAATTCGTTAACGCATATAAAAAAGAATGTAGAGGTCACAGAAAACGCTCATCATTTTGATGACTGACTGAGAAGTGACGTATAGCTAAACAAAGATGCGATATGCACTGTGACTTGCACACTAACGTTTCCGTGTTAAGATCTAGATTCAACAGGACAGGTGAGGATGCTTACTGCACGAAGCCGCTTCCCTACCGACCTACATTGGTAGCACCGGGCTAGTACCACATACAGCGACAACACAAAAAGCGAAGCTCGGAACTTTTAAACTGGGTTCGAGGACAGTTCACTTATCGTAGGAGGAGAGCAGATGAGAGGTGTACGCACAATCTCCTGCCGCAGCAGCTGGATCTTGCAGTGCAGGCTGTGGAAGATGGCAGGCGGCTGCCCCTCCTGGCAGAGAGGCTCGTTGAGCCAGCGGCGGGCCAGCGCCTCGTTGCGCCTCCTCCACCTGTCGTAGAAGCGGAAGGCGAGCTCCGGGTCCTGGACGGCGGCGGCAGCAGCCATCAGCCCATGGCAGGTGCGAGCGCGCGTGGCCGCATGTCAACTGGCAGTGAAAGCGCCGCTGCCGCAGACCCTGCTCCGGCGCCGCCGCTGCCGCTGCCGCCGCCGCCGCGGAGAAAGGGAAAACGTGAGGTTTCCGCGACCTTGCCGTACAAAAAGCCGGCCCGCCGCCGCACTTGCGGGGTCTCCGCGCAGCACACCCGCATAGCGACCACTGCCGCTCCGCATCTGTGCTAAAATCACCGTCAGTCGACACCAATATTACCATTGTAGCAACCGACAAACCGAGTATCTTATCTGTGCCGCAACCGCAGGCCACGTACTTTATCTGTGTACAAATAACTACACGATCTTTATCGAACGCCGTAAACCTTTTGTTTCCGATTGGTGAAAAATTACGATGACAGTCTACAAGGATCACTAATGTGTAATAAACGGCCGGTCACGTTAATGGGAGCACCGCATATGTTCGACGTCAAACTGCAGGTGGCAGGTGCGAGCACTAGCAGTGGAGCGTATTCAGGGTGTTTCAAAAAGGTACGGCCAAACTTTCAGGAAACATTCCTCACACACAAATAAAGAAAAGATGCTATGTGGACATGTGTCCGGAAACGCTTAATTCCCATGTTAGAGCTCATTTTAGTTTCGTCAGTATGTTCTGTACTTCCTCGATTCACCGCCACATGTGTGGGCTGACGAGAATCCGCACGCAATTATGCAATCACGTCATCAATACAGATTTTCTGTGAACGTTTGGGCAGGCATTGTTGGTGATGTCTTGATTGGGCCCCATGTTCTTCCACCTACGCTCAATGGAGCACGTTATCATGATTTCATACGGGATACTCTACCTGTGCTGCTAGAACATGTGCCTTTACAAGTACGACACAACATGTGGTTCATGCACGATGGAGCTCCTGCACATTTCAGTCGAAGTGTTCGTACGCTTCTCAACAACAGATTCGGTGACCGATGGGTTGGTAGAGGCGGACCAATTCCATGGCCTCTACGCTCTCCTGACCTCAACCCTCTTGACTTTCATTTATGGGGGCATTTGAAAGCTCTTGTCTGCGCAACCCCGGTACCAAGTGTAGAGACTCTTCGTGCTCGTATTGTGGACGGCTGTGATACAATACGCCATTCTCCAGGGCTGCATCAGCGCATCAGGGATTCCATGCGACGGAGGGCGGATGCATGTATCCTGGAGGACATTTGAACAATTCCTGTAACTAAGTGTTTGAAGTCACGCTGATACGTTCTGTTGCTGTGTGTTTCCATTCCATGATTAATGTGACTTGAAGAGAAGTAATAAAATGAGCTCTAACATGGAAAGTAAGCGTTTCCGGACGCATGTCCACATAACATATTTTCTTTCTTTGTGTGCGAGGATTATTTCCTGAAGGTTTGGCCGTACCTTTTTGTAACACCCTATATAGGGCGTTCGAAAATTCCCGTTCCAGAATTCTAGGACTTGAAGAGGGAAGTGGGTACTAAATATTTTGAATGCCGACCATGTCTGCTGACGGAAAGAGAAAAGTCTCAGATTTGCTTGTGCTCGTATGCAATAGAGTACACAGAATGACGCGTACTACGTCAGACGGTCACCTGATGTCACTCAACGTCTGCCTTACAAAGTTTAATGCACGAGACTCTGTAGAGACAGAGGAAGATCTGCAGGCACCAGTTCTGGCTGCCTCACTAGATACTGAAGAGACACCACGTGGGATAGAGAGTGTGTACCAGAACATACTTCGTAGGTACAATGTCTGTATCAACCTCGGCGGTCACCACATCGAGCCGATGTAGACGTAATGCGTCAGTATTCTTCTGTACGTGCGGTATGCTGGAGTCTTTCTGTTTTGGAAGAACGTCAACATCTAATGTTTCAATGTTAATACAAACAAATGTGATTAAGTGATAAAAGAATGTTTCTTTGTGTCTCTTTTCGAATTGTTACATAATAACTGTACTCCGTCACCCCTAATTTAATTCCTCACGCAGAAATGGATGAGTTAAACATCTGAATTGAAATTGTCATAGAATGGACTCAAGTTTTAGAAGGTGGTTACAGGAATTTCCGACACCATGTATAAAGCGTGCTGGAGGGACGCGGATGATAGTGCGATCGTTGTCATAATGCGGATACGGAGCAATTTATCCGTTGTCCAAAACGGTATAATCATGGGCTTTCGCGCCAAAGGTGGAAGCATTTCCAAAAACGGCTAAGTTTGTGAACTGTTCGCGTGCCGTCGTGGTTAAAGTATACCGTGAGTGGCGAAATGGCGCTACCCAAAACCTACGCCGGTCGCTGTGGCCGAGCGGTTCTAGGCCCTTCAGTCTGAAACCGCGCTGCTGCTACGGTCGCAGCTTCGAATCCTGCCTCGGCCATGGATGTGTGTGGTGTCCTTAGGTTACTTAGGCTTAAGTAATTCTAAGTTCTAGGGGACTGATGACCTCAGATGTGAAGTTCCATAGTGCTTACGGCCATTTGAACCAAAACCGACGCCGAGGCAGCTGTCGTGCACTACGGACCATAGATGACAGGGATGAATGACGGCTTCGGAGATGTGTAGGGGCGAACAGACGTGCAAATGTTGAGCAACTGACCGCCCAGATGAACCAAGGGGCTACCAGCATGGTCACGCCAACAGGCGTCAGTGAACATTACTACGTATGGGTCTCACAAGGGAACCTCCCCATCGCACCCCCCTCAGATTTAGTTGTAAGTTGGCACAGTGGATAGGCCTTGAAAAACTGAACACAGATCAATCGAGAAAACAGGAAGAAGTTGTGTGGAACTATGAAAAAAATAAGCAAAATGGCTCTGAGCACTATGGGACTCAACTGCTGAGGTCATTAGTCCCCTAGAACTTAGAACTAGTTAAACCTAACTAACCTAAGGACATCACAAACATCCATGCCCGAGGCAGGATTCGAACCTGCGACCGTAGCGGTCTTGCGGTTCCAGACTGCAGCGCCTTTAACCGCACGGCCACTTCGGCCGGCTAAATAAGCAAAATATACAAACTGAGTAGTCCATGTGCAAGATAGGCAACATCAAGGATAGTTGCAGCTCAGGAGCGCCGTGGTCCCGTGGTTAGCGTGAGCAGCTGCGGCACGAGAGGTCCTTGGTTCCAGTCTTCCCTCGCGTGAAAAGTTTAACTCTTTATTTTCAAACAATTATTATCTGTCCCTCCGCTATGTTTTCATCACTTTTCTGGGAGTGATTATCACATCCACAAGAAAACCCAAATCGGGCGAGGTAGAAGAATCTTTTTACTCATTCGCCAAGTGTATAAGTTAGGTGGGTCGACAACATATTCCTGTCATGTGACGCACATGCCGTCACCAGTGTCGTATTGAACATATCAGACGTGTTTTCCTGTGGAGGAATCGGTTGACCTATGACCTTGCGATCAAATGTTTTAGGTTCCCATTCGAGAGGCACGTCCTTTCGTCTACTAATCGCACAGTTTTGCGGTGTGGTATCAAAACACAGACACTAAACTTATTACAGTGAACAGAGACGTCAATAAACGAACGGACAGATAATAACTTTGCGTGAATAAGGAAAGCGAAATTTTCACTCGGTGGGAGACTTGAACCAAGGACCTCTCGTCCGGGAGCTGCTCACGCTAACCAAGGGGCCACGGCGCTACTGAGCTCAGATTATCTTTGATGTTGCATATGTTGCGCATGGACTACTTAGTTTGTATATTTTGCTTATTTTTTTCATAGTTCCACACAACTTCTTCCTGTTTTCTCGATTGATCTGTGTTCCGTTTTTCAAGACCTATCCACTGTACCAACTTATAACTAAATCTGAGGGGGGTGCGATAGGGAGGTTCCCTTGTCAGCAGCAGGCGCCTAGTTCATGCACTTATGCCGACTGCTGTTCATCGCCGACAAAGGTTGGAAATTGCACGCTAGTATCGACAATGGATGTCCACTGTGTGACGACAGCTGTCCTTTTCAGATGAGTCGTGATTTATGTTATGTGGACAGATGGCCATTGGCGCGTACGGCGTATAACTTTTGAAAGCAAACACCCTGCAACAATCGTCGGAGCGTTATGGTCTGAGGATTGTTTTCGTGGCATTCCTTGAGTGGATCAGGGTGGGCAGCAATCTGTGGTTGTTTGCTGATGATGCTGTGGTGTACGGAGGGTGTCAAAGTTGGGTGACTGTAGGAGGATACAATATGACTTAGATAAAATTTCTAGTTGGTGTGATGAATGACAGCTAGCTGTAACTGCAGAAAAATGTAAGTTAATGCGGATGAGTAGGAGAAACAAACCCGTAATATAAGGATACAGCATTAATAGTGTCCTGCTTGACACAGTCACGTTGTGTAAATATTTGTGCATAGCGCTGCAGAGCGATATTTAATGGAACAAGCATCTGAGGATTGTGGTGGGGAAGGTGAATGGTGGTTTATTGGGAGAATTTTCGGGTAAGTGTGGTTCATATGTAAAAGAGACGCCATATGGGACGCTAGTGTGGCCTATTCTTGAATACTTCTCTAGTGTTTGTGATACGCAGCATGTCGGATTAAAGGAAGGCATCGAGACTATTTACAGGCGGACTTCTAGATTTGTTGCCGGTAGGTTCGAACAACACTCAGGTATTAAGGCAATGCTTGTTGAACACAAATGTGAAACAGTGGAGGGAGGATAACGTTCTTTTAAAGGAATATTATTGAGAAAAGTTAGAGAACCAGCATTTCAAACTGACTGCAGAATGATTCTAGTGCCGCATACATACGTTTCGTGTAAGGAGCACGAAGATAAGATACGAGAAATTAGGGCTCATACAGAAGCATACAGATAGCCGTTTTTCCCTCGCTCTATTTGCGGGTGGAATGGGAAAGAGAATGACTAGAAGTGGCATAGGGTACCCTCCACCACGCACTGTACGGTGGCTTGTGTTGTATGTGTATAGATTTGCGCCACCTTCCGCATATGCAAGACTGCTTATTTTGTGTTCACATATCTTAATCTCACCCAGCCAGTCTATTGTTTTCAACATATGATCCATAAATAATATGAACAACAGTGGAGACAGGTTGCAGCCTTGTCTTACTCCTGAAACTACTCTGAACCATGAACCCATTTTATCGTCAACTCTAACTGCTGCCTGACTATCCATGTAAAGACCTTTAATTGCTTGCAAAAGTTTGCCTCCTATTCCATAATCTCGTAGAACAGACAATAACTTCCTCCTAGGAACCCGGTCATATGCCTTTTCTAGATCTATAAAGCATAGATACAATTCCCTGTTCCACTCATAACACTTCTCCATTATTTGCCTTAAGCTAAAGATCTGGTCCTGACAACCTCTAAGAGGCCTAAACCCACACTGATTTTCATCCAATTGGTTCTCAACAAATACTCGCACTTTCCTTTCAACAATACCTGTGAAGATTTTACCCACAGCGCTGATTAAAGAGATACCTCTGTAGTTGTTACAATCTTTTCTGTTTCCATGTTTAAAGATTGGTGTGATTACTCCTTTTGTCCAGTCTGATGGAACCCGTCCCGACTCCCACGCCATTTCAATTATCCTGTGTAGCCATTTAAGACCTGACATTCCACTGTATTTGATGAGTTCCGACTTAATTTCATCCACCCCAGCTGCTTTATTGCACTGCAATCTATTGACCATTTTCTCCACTTCCTCAAATGTGATCCTACTTCCATCATCATTCCTATCCCATTCAACCTCGAAATCTGAAACATTACTGATCGTATTTTCACCTACATTGAGCAACTCTTCAAAATATTCCCTCCATCTGCCCAAGGCATCCACAGGATTCACCAGCAGTTTTCCTGACCTGTCCAAAATACTTGTCATTTCCTTCTTACCTCCCTTTCGAAGACTGCTAATTAAACTCCAGAATGGTTTTCCAGCAGCTGGACCCAAGGTCTCCAACCTGTTTCCAAAGTCTTCCGAAGATTTCTTCTTGGATGCTGCAATTATCTGTTTGGCTTTGTTTCTTTCTTCAACATAACTTTCTCTGTCTACCTGAGTTCTAGTATGTACCCATTCTTGATACGCCTTCTTTTTCCTTTTACAGGCTGCCTTGACTGTGTCATTCCACCAAGCTGTTTGCTTCATCCTACTTTTACACACTACTGTTCCAAGACATTCTTTAGCCACTTCTAGTACTGTGTCCCTGTACCTTGTCCATTCCTTTTCCAATGACTGTAATTGACTACATTCAACTAACTGGTACCTTTCTGAGATCGCTGTTATGTACTTGTGCCTGATTTCCTTATCCTGAAGTTTCTCCACTCTTATCCTCCTACATGTGGACCTGACCTCCTGCACTTTCGGCCTCACAATCCCAATTTCAATGCAGATTAAATAATGATCAGTGTCATCAAAGAATGCCCTGAATACACGTGTGTCCCTCACAGCCTTCCTGAATTCCTGATCTGTTATTATATAGTCAATGACAGATCTGGTTCCCCTGCCTTCCCAAGTATACCGGTGAATGTTCTTATGTTTAAAAAAGGAGTTTGTGATTACTAAGCCCATACTGGCACAGAAATCCAAGAGTTGTTTCCCGTTCCTGTTGGCCTCCATATCCTCTCCAAATTTACCCATAACCTTTTCATACCCTTCTGTTCGATTTCCAATCCTGGCATTAAAATCACCCATGAGCAGAACACTGTCCTTGTCCTTTACTCTAACAACTACATCACTGAGTGCCTCATAAAAACTATCCATCTTATGTTGATCTGTCCCTTCACAGTGCGAATATACTGACACAATCCTAATTTTTTTGCTAGACACTGTCAAATCTATCCACACCAGTCGTTCGTTTACATATCTTATTGCAACTACGCTGGGTTCCATTTCTTTCCTGATGTAAAGCCCTACACCCCATTGTGCTATTCCTGCTTTGACTCCTGACAGGTAGACCTTGTATTCTCCCACTTCCTCTTCATTCTCACCCCTTACCCGAATGTCACTAACAGCTAAAACGTCCAGCCCCATCTTATTTGCAGCCTCTGCCAGCTCTACCTTCTTCCCAGAGTAGCCCCCATTGACATTAATAGCTCCCCATCTCATTACCATTTGTTTGCCAAGTCGTATCTTAGGAGTCCCTGGTTTGTCAGTTAGAGGTGGGACTCCGTCACCTCCAAAGGTCCGAGGCATTTTGCTCTGATTGTTGCCAGCATCATATTTAAAGTACCAGGGAAGCAGGTTGCTAGCCTTACTTGCCCCGAGTCCCATTGGGTTTTACCCCTAACGGTTGAGGGACTAACCGGTGGATTTGGTAGTCTTTGCCGTCTGAACACAAAGGTGACCACGACTCAGAATATGTCCGAGATGCCCAGCCTTATTCAAAAGTAACTGGTCTCCCGACTGTCGGGACCACTTACTTGGCCACTCATAGTTTGCCCGTGGTTCATGAACTAGGACATGACTACAGGAACCCACGCCATGAACCACTTTGGTACGACATCCTACAAATTTTTGCATGGTATATTTATCATGGAATAAGACCGCTTGAATAATTCCTTAATGAAAACAGCCAACCGATCGCAACATTCAACAGCCCTCTCAGCTGTGAGAGTAGGCTTACCCAATGCGATAATCAGGCCTTGAGTAAGACTAGGAAGAAAAAGTCACAAGAAAATTTAATACTTGGTCGAAATATGTGAATTGCATAAACTTTCATCTGCCAAAGGTACAGTTTACAGTTCTGCAGTCTGATCATCTTAATGTGCTACCTGTATTACATCGCATAATAAAGTAACATAGCAAATGCGGTATTCTCATCGTTACATAGCTGACCACTGTCGTCAAGAGAAGAGTCAGAGACCTATTGGCAAGTGTACGTCATTAAATTACATAGCAGTGGCTGTGACATCAGAGCTTTACTACATTGTCACACACACACAAAAAAAGAATGAAGCAGTCAAACGACGTGGCCGCCGGGCGCTGTGGCCTACCGGTTCTAGGCGCTTCAGTCCGGAACCGCGCTGCTGCTACGGTCGCAGGTTCGAATCCTGCCTCGGTGGTGGATGTGTGAGACGTCTTTAGGTTAGTTAGGTTTAAGTAGTTCTAAGTCTAGGGGACTGATGACCTCAGATGTTAAGTCTCATAGTGCTTAGAGCCATTTGAACCATTTGAACGACATGGTCGGATGACAACGTAACTTCGTGAAGTACAGACCACTGACAAGCATCTGAATGATTTCTAATTTCAATTTTCTGTGGCAGGTAGAACGGCTATCAGAGTGCATGACACCATGAATTCTGCAGCGCTGTCCATTAATCCGCAAGAGTACGAGGGGCTGGAGATCCCTCCTGAACAGCACTTTGCGAGGCATCAATAATGTTCATGTCTCGGGATTTGATGTCCAGTGGAAGTGTTTAAACTCAGAAGAGTGTTACTGGAGCCACTCTGTAGCAATTCTGGACGTGTGGGGTGTCGCATTGTCCTGCTGGAATACAAAATGGACATGAATGGATGCAGGTGATCAGACGGATGCTTACGTACATGTCACCTGTCAGAGTCGTATCTAGACGTATCAGGGGTCCCATATCACTCCAACTGCACACGCTCCACACCATTATAGAGTTCCCACCAGCTAGAACAGTCTCCTGCTGACATGCAGGGTTCATGGATTCATGAGGTTGTCTTCATACCAGTACACGTCCATCCTCTCGTTACAATTTGAAACGAGACACTCGTTCGACCAGGCAACATGTTTCCAGTCATAAACAGTCCAATGCCGGTGTTGACGGGCCCAGGCGAGGCGTTTGTGTCGTGCAGTCATCAATGGCACACGAATGGGCCTTCGGCTCTGAAAGCCCATGTCGATGATGTTTCGTTGAATGGTTCGCACGGTGACACTTGTTGATGGCCCAGCATCGAAATCTGCAGCAATTTGCGGAAGGGTTGCACTTCTGTCACGTTGAACGATTCTCTTCAGTCGTCGCTCGTCCCGTTCTTCCAGGATCTTTTCCGGTCGCAGCGATGTCGGAGATTTGATGTCTTAGCGGATTTCTGATATTCACGGTACACTCGTGAAATGGTCGCACTGGAAAATCCCCACTTCATCGCTACCTCGCAGATGCTGCGTCCCATCGCTCGTGCGCCGACTATAACTGTTATGAATTGGCAGAAGCCAATTCACGGGGTTTGGAGGAAGCCGAAACGCACGCGTTTAAGCTCACGCAAACTGGCGTGAGGTCTGGAACAGCACAATGTAATTAATATAGCCAATAACGTACGTTGCTGCTGGAATACTTAACTATAATCCATAATTGGTGTACATCGCTCTTGACGGTACATGTTTTACAATCTCAATTTTAACTGGTAATGGCGCCTTGCTAGGTCGTAGCAAATGACGTAGCTGAAGGCTATGCTAACTATCGTCTCGGCAAATGAGAGCGTAATTTGTCAGTGTAGCATCGCTAGCAAAGTCTGCTGTACAACTGGGGCGAGTGCCAGGACGTCTCTCTAGACCTGCCGTGTGGCGGCGCTCGGTCTGCAATCACTGACAGTGGCGACACGCGGGTCCGACGTATACTACCGGACCGCGGCCGTTTTAAAGGCTACCACCTAGCAAGTGTTGTGTCTGGCGGTGCCACCACATTCCTCCCCCGCAAATCGGCGTACGGTTGTGTTATAAGGCTTCCGCCCGCCGTGGGGAGGACCCCATGTTGACGTATGCGACGAGGTGGGGAGCCTAACAACAGGCGAGGCTGTGCCACCCGCACCCTGCCATTCGGTCCGAGGGGAGCTAGGAAACGCCTGAAAACCTAGTCCAGGGTGCACGCCAACATGCGGTGTATGTGCCCGTAGAGAGACAGGAGGGGCCGAAGGGTCGACCTCCATCGCGTCGGGGCACCCGACGGGCGAAGACGACATCTGGTCCGGAGCCGGCAAGAGTTCCATGTCGGAGGACAGCTGGTCACGGGAAGCGATCGGCGGCGCGTGACCCAGGGAGGCGCCCGGCGGCTGCAGCGAAGCGTCCACTGCGGGCGTCGCCGGCGGGAGAACAGGAGGCGGCGGCGGCGGCGCGTCGCCATGGTGCAAAATGGAAGGCAGCGTCGGTAACACCTGGGGATGAGGCGAGCCAGTAGATAGGTCCCCAGGGCGCTGACCGGACGGCACCGTCGCTGAAAGCAGACGGGGAGCGGTAGAACCCGTGCGACGCCAGAGGCGCAGCTGATTGAGATGCCGACGCACCTCACCAGAGGCCCCCAAAACCAGATACCTAGCGCGGCCGAGGCAGCGAAGAATGCGCGCTGCGAGCCAACGCCGTGAACCTCGATAGTTGCGATTGTATACAACGTCGCCCGGAGCAAAAGCAGGCGTCTGCCACTGCACAGGAACCCGATGCGGCGGATACAGCAAAGACATCAAGGTTCGATGAGGACGACAGTGGAGCAACTCAGCCGGCGAGCGACCATCTCGGGGCTGAGAGCGATACGAAGACAAAAACAGCAATAACGCGTCCTCCCGAGAATGCGACTCTTTCAACTTCAACATCTGTGACTGGAAAGTCCGGACCAATCGTTCAGCGGCACCGTTTGACTGAGGCGAAAACGGCGCGGATGTCAGATGTTGAATACCATTGGCCTTGCAGAATGACTGAAATTCTGCGGACATGAATTGTGGGCCATTGTCAGAAACAATAGTCTGTGGAAGACCTTCAATGCAAAAGATAGCGGATAACGCTTGGATGGTGGCAGATGACGTCGTGGAAGACATTCGGACAACAAAAGGAAAATTACTGAATGAATCTACCACACCCAACCATCGAGCATTCCAGAATGGACCAGCAAAATCGATGTGTAAGCGTTGCCAAGGGGAAGTGGCTTTTGGCCATGCAAAGAATTTCCGCGGTGGTGCGGATTGTTGTTCGGCACACGCCATGCAAGAAGAGCACATATTCGTAATCGCCGCATCTATTCCGAACCAAGTACAGTGCTGACGAGCAAGTTGTTCCGTTCTCACTATACCCCTATGCCCTTGGTGGAGAAGCCATAAGACAGAGGACTGTAACGAACGTGGGACCACGACCCTGGACTGATCATTATCAGAACGCAACAGCAAAACACCACATCGAACAAAAAGTCTCTCCTTGTGAGCAAAAAATCGGCGAACCAACGGATCCTCGATCCGTGACATTGCGTAGCAAATTAGGGCCATTGCGTAGCAACAAAACGCAAAACGGTAGCAAGGACAGGGTCAGCAGCTGTGGCTGAAGCTACACGACGAAAATCAATCGGAAACGATTCGACTACGTCATCGGTTTCCGCATCAATGTACATGCAAGCAAGTTCGGAAGAATCGAACGCTCTATCCTCAGCAACAGGCAAACGGGACAACGCATCGGCGTTTCCGTGCTTAGCAGTGGACCGATACAAGATATCGTAGCGGTACTGCGTGAGGAAAATAGACCAGCGAATAAATTTCTGCGCTGTACGTGGAGGTACAGGCTTGTTCGGATGAAAAAACGATGTCAAAGGTTTTTGGTCTGTGATGATGGTAAAGTGACGACCATACAAGAAATCATGAAACTTAGTAACACCAAATACGAGAGCCAAAGCTTCTTTCTCTATCTGTGAATAATTTCTTTGCGCAGACGAGAGCAATTTGGACGCAAAGGCAATAGGGCGATCATGCGATGCATCTTTGTGCGCAAGCACAGCACCGATCCCGATATCCGATGCATCTACCATCAACAAAAGGGGTTTCTGGGGATCGAATGGCATAAGGCAAGTAGTGGAATGCAAAGCCGATTTCAACTGGCGAAAGGCGCGTTCGCATTCCATCGTCCAGACGAACGGAACACCTTTACGGCGTAAGTGATGAAGCGGAGCTGAAATGGAAGAGGCGTTGCGCACATATTTATGGTAGTAATTGATTTTTCCCAGCACACTCTGTAGCTGCTTCAAATTCTGCGGCGAAGGCAAGTCCTGTATGGCACGGAGGTGCTCTGGACTGGGATGTATGCCTTGGGCATTGAGTATATGGCCCAGATATGGTAAGTCCCGAGCAAAAAACACACATTTGTCCTTCCGCAAGCGAAGACCATCCTGTCGCAAGACCAGAAATAATGTTCTGAGATTGGCTAAATGTTCTTCTTCCGTCTGTCCGGAGATCACAATATCGTCCAGATAGTTTGCTGCAATAGGGACCGATGCACAAACAGTTTGCAGATATTGCTGAAACAATGCAGGGGCGGATGCACACCCGAATGGCAGTCTTTTGAATCGATACAAACCAAGATGCGTGTTAACCACCAAAACGCGCTGGGATTCTTCGTCCACCGGTATTTGCAAGTACGCATCTGCTAGGTCCAATTCGAAAAATATTTACCCGGGCACAGTTTGTCAAAAAGTTCTTCCAGGCGGGGTAAAGGAAAAGTTGCAATCACTAGTTGTGGATTCACTGTAGGTTTGAAGTCCACACAAAGTCTCAATTTTTCGGAAGGTTTTGGCAAAATTACTAAGGGTGATGCCCAGAGAGAAGCCTGCACACGTTCAATTACACCTTGTGATTTCAAATCGTGTAATGTTCTTGCGACCTCATCACGCAATGCGTGGAGCACATTGCGCGCTCTGAAAAATTTTGGTTGCGCGTTTACTTTCATATCCAAATGTGCTTTATAGTTCTTTGCGCAACCAAGGCCCGGTGCAAAAATGTCTGCAAATTCTTCACATAGACGAGAAACACTGGCTAAAGGCACAGTCTGGTTCACTGATAGGACCTGATTGACTATAGACAAGTTAAACAACTGAAATAAATCTAAACCAAACAAGTTCACTGCAGAAGAAGAACGAAGTACGTAAAATGACACAAGTTTTGTTTGTCCCTTGTATGTTGCAAGAAGGCTGCACTGTCCTAACACAGGGATAGCTTGTCCTGAATAACTATTTAACGTAACATTTTCGGCACGCAACGGAGGCGTGCCCAGTTGTTTGTACGTGTCTTTATTGATCAATGAAACTGCAGCTCCAGTATCGAGCTGGAATGGTATCACGTTGCCATTTATGTCCAAATCTACAAAAAGTTTATTGTCCTGCTGACGACAAGAGCGACTGTCTCGTGCAACATGAACAGACACTGGTACAGAATCACTTGCGACTTGACGGGATTTCCGTCGATGTCGACGCACACTATTTGTGGGACGAACACTGTCATGTTAGAGAGAGTGGCACTGGGCGGAGTGGATTGAACTACATGAATTTCCATGGGCGAAGGTTCACGAGCCTGAGTATTCTTGGTTCGATTCCGATTCCGGCGCGAAGCAAAGGGCCTGGAACGGTCGTGAGTGTCCATTCGGAGCTTATTCTGGCAAACACTTTGAAAATGCCCTTTTTTATTACAGAAAAAGCAAATAGCCTGGCGTGACGGGCAATTCTCACGCGAATGTCTAGTAGCACACCGCGGGCATGATTTTAGCACTGCATTTGCTTGCTTGCACGGCACACGTAGCGGAGAGCTTGGCGGCAGTTGCGCGGACGGGCGCGAGGGCTGCTTACCGTTCCGTGCAGCTCGCCCGGCGGGCCGGTTAATGTGACGCACAGCCGGCGAAGTTTCAAATGATTCCTGAGCAAAGTCAAGTGTGTCTTGCCTATCCAATATGTCCATCACTTGCTGAAGGGAGGGATTGACTAGTTTCAAAATCTGTTCTCTTATACGAACATCAGAAACGTTCTGTGCAAATGCATCACGCACTATAGTATCTGAATAAGGGAGTCCACATTCACACTCAAAAGCACAATCCCTAGTAAGGCCTTGCAAAGTTGCAACCCACTCCCGATTAGTTTGACCGGCCGTACGTTTTGTACGAAAGAAAGTATACCTTTTTGCAACTACATTGACTGAGTCCTTGAAATATGCATCTAATGCAGTCAAAATTTCGTCGTAGGACAGAGTTGCTCCGTCGCGTCGGGGAAACAATTTCACTATCACACAGTAGGTGGACACTCCTATACAAGCAAGCAAAAAAGGCTGCCGCTCAATACCTTGAATTCTGTAGGCGGCGAGATGGAATCCAAATTGGCGTGACCATTCCGTCCAGCTTTCCAGTGCCGCATCAAAAGGACGAAAAGGTGGTGCAACTGCGTGTTGTGGCTGCGGTAGCGGTGGAGTGGCGGCGGCCGCATCGTTTTGCATTGCACGTTGACCCTGGACGAGCTGTCCAAGGGCATCCAATAAGGCCTGCGTCTGCTGATTCTGCAAGCGATAAAATTCGGACAGTACATCTGGAGATTGTGGCGAAGCCATGACACAAGTAAATCAGGGTATCAATGGGTACAAACGCGATTTAGCTCGTCGCCAATGTTATGAATTGGCAGAGGCCAATTCACGGGGTTTGGGGGAAGCCGAAATGCACGCGTTTAAGCTCACGCAAACTGCCGTGAGGTCTGGAACAGGACAATGTAATTAATATAGCCAATAAGGTACGTTGCTGCTGGAATACTTAACTTTAATCCATAACTGGTGTACATCGCTCTTGACGGTACATGTTTTACAATCTCAATTTTAACTGGTAATGGCGCCTTGCTAGGTCGTAGCAAATGACGTAGCTGAAGGCTATGCTAACTATCGTCTCGGCAAATGAGAGCGTAATTTGTCAGTGTAGCATCGCTAGCAAAGTCTGCTGCACAACTGGGGCGAGTGCCAGGACGTCTCTCTAGACCTGCCGTGTGGCGACGCTCGGTCTGCAGTCACTGACAGTGGCGACACGCGGGTCCGACGTATACTACCGGACCGCGGCCGTTTTAAAGGCTACCACCTAGCAAGTGTGGTGTCTGGCGGTGACACCACAATAACATCACGTTCAAACACACACACATCTTGATAACCTGCCATTGTAGCAGTAGTAACCGATCTAACAACTGCGCCACACACGTGTTGTCTTATATAGGCGTTACCGACCGCAGCGCCGTATTCTGCCTGTTTACATATCTCTGTATTTGAATAGACATACGTATACCAGTTTCTTTGGCGCTTCAGTGTAAGAGCCGTGTACAGCGTCAGATCTTTAGTGATCGATGCCCACGAGAAAGATAGATCGTGGCTCGTACGTCACAGCACGTGGGACTGCAGGTCTTACGAATGACAGCAACTGTCTCTGGCGAGGAGCGAATAACTATTTCAAACTAGTATAATAATTCTTGACTGAGCGTTGAAATACGCGCAACCTGTCGATAGCACACTACAGACTTAAGATCTTTAGTGTGTAACTTTCGGATGAGACACTGATTTCCCATGTGTTCTGCCCGGAGCCGAGCGTTCTTGATGTGTGGTGAGCAAGCCGACTCGTGGGCAACGAGACGTACGGGTCTTGCAACGAACTTGTTATGTCACACTAGGCGGCTTGTCCGCCACATTTCGCAAAATATTGGGACCGTGCAGGGGCCCAAGGGAATCAGTATTTATTTGAAAAGGTACCCGCTGAAAGTCTTAATTTTGTCGAGTGCTGTCGTAAACTTACATACATTTGAACATGCAGGCAAGAATTATTTAACTCCTCTGAGGTAGTTACTCAGTCCCCGCCAGAGACGTCTGCTGGCACTCGTAAGACCTGCAGTGTCCCGTGCTGTAACGTACACGCCACGGCCTGTCTTTCTCGTGGGCCTCGAGCTGGCTAGTGTGAATTCACAAGTTCATTGTGAGGCCCGTATTTCTCGTGGGCCTTGTTGAGTGTTCGCTGTGCAAGACACGGGGATGAAGCGTACAACGTTATCGATATCTGACGGAGTTTGAAACGAGCCTCGTTGTGGGTTTCCATTTGACCAGCTGGTCGAGTCGAGCAATATCAAGATTTATGGGGCAGTCCAATGTGACAGTGGCCCGACGTTGAACTGCGTGAGGTCGTGGGGGCTAGTATACTCGTCGTCAATGTTCTCGTCCACCAGGTCTGAGCACCACAAGTGGAGATAGTCGTATTGTGCATCAGGCACATTTTAACCCCTTCATATCTGTGCCTGTCATCCGAGAACATGTAATGGATTCTCCCTGCAACATTATGTGCCATTCCGTATCATTGGTCGGACACTATCAGCAGATGGACTAGGGAACTACCGTCTTATTCGAAGGCTGCCATCAACACCACAAAAAAAGGGCTCAGTCACATTGAGTTTAGCGATGAATCGTAGTTCCGTACAGAGCATAGGCATAGCGGTGGTGCTCATGGCATCATGGTGTGGGAAACCATCTGTTATGACTTCAGGGAACTCTGACGGTACAATGGTACGTCACGGATATCTTGAGTCCTCATGTGTTACCTCCCAAGCGACAGTATCGTGCCGGCCGCGGTGGTCTAGCGGTTCTAGGCGCGCAGTCCGGAACCGCGCGACTGCTACGGTCGCAGGTTCGAATCCTGCCTCGGGCATGGATGTGTGTGATGTCGTTAGGTTAGTTAGGTTTAAGTAGTTCTAAGTTTTAGGGGACTGATGACCACAGATGTTAAGTCCCATAGTGCTCAGTGCCATTTGAACCATTTTTTTTAACAGTATCGTCTTAAAATTTTTCAGTAGGACAATGCTTGCTCCACACACGGTACGTATCTCTATGAACTGTCTTCATGATGTTGAGGTAGTACGCCAGATACGACCCTGGCAGAACGTGTGTGTAACCAGCTCGGACGTTAAATTCGTCCTAGTGCCAGTATCCGGGAAATCAATCACAAATTAAAATAGTTGTGGGGTAGCTTGCCTCAGGAGAAGATTCAGCCGCTTTGTTATACCCTTTTCAAGCGAGTCAGAGGATGCATCCATGCCAGAGGGATGCAACGTGATACTGATCAGTGAGCTCATACTACCATGGTCTTTGTAAATTTGAAACGATTTTGTAACCACTGAAGGGTCATTCCATGTTTACGAACGTAACATTCGCCATCACCATCGTTATCACACCTCACACCAACAACCACAAAGCAGCCATCGTTATATTCATAAGCTATTCGTGGCGTTTAACTGCGAGTGCGACAAGGAGTCGAGACATTGATAACTGACTATGGGGTTGGCTTCGGAGCTCTAGTCGGCATTGCTAGTCCTCTGTTACCATAAATTTTGACCCTGATTCAGCGACAACCTTTAGGTGCGACAATGGAACTTCTTGTGCTTCGAGGGACCGACGATCACGGCATAGTTTTGCCTGTAGCGTGATTGTGGTGAAATATCTTATGCGGGGCGATGCAGCTAAGACAGGCCACCTCAATAATATCCAGGAGGAAGAAATATAGTGAGGTACTATTATTGCTCAGTTGTAGTGAACTATGTAGCGAATTGCCTGGCGCACTCAAGCAATTTTTAACACTGGAACTACCGAAATATGGCAGCGACTGTGTTCCTTAACGGACCTTCAAATTTTTTCTGTGGCATTGGATATAGCCTTCGAAGAAGACTTTAATGATATAACGTGTGTGGAATTTGATCATAGAGTAACAAGACAACACCGCTAACTACTGTCCCATCGTGCCGGCCGGTGTGACCGAGCGGTTCTAGGCGCTTCAGTCTGGAACCGCGCTACCGCTACGGTCGCAGGTTCGAATCCTGCTTCGGGCATGGATGTGTGTGATGTCCTTAGGTTAGTTAGGTTTAAGTAGTTCTAAGTTCTATGGGACTGATGACCTCAGATGTTAAATCCCATAGTGCTCAGAGCCATTTGAACCATTTTACTGTCCCATCGTCAGGGGAAGAGAGCTGACAATCGTCCGTACTGCTGTCTTACGCTGTTATGGTCTTAAGTCTCAGGAATGTTTTGATGCAGCTCTCTACAGTAATACATCCTGTGCAACTTCCTTAATCTCTGCATGACTACCGCAATCTATATCCATTTGAATCTGCTTGCTGTATTCAAGCCTTGGTCTCTCCCTACAATTTTCGCTCCCTCACACTTCCTTCCATTACCAAATCAACTATTTCTTGATTACTCTGGATATGCCCTGTCAATCGAAGCCTTATTTTTATCTCAATTCGATTCAGCAACCTCTCATTAGGTATTCAATTTACCCATATAATTCTAACATTCTTCTGTAGCACTGCATGTCGAAACTTTCAATTCTGTTAGTGTGTATCGTTCTCGTTTCACTTCCGTAGGAGGCTACACAGAAGACAAATACCTTCAGAAAAGCATCCCTAACATTTAAATTTATATTAGACATTACAAAATTTTTCTTTTTCAGAAATTCTTTCCTGCTCCTACAGTCCTGCATTTGCCTTAACCATTAAGAAAACACGTAGCTCAGGCACAGTTCGTGTGTTTACCTGCGCGTTTTAAGCCCATCTGTGCCATGGTGCAATTTCGCATATTTCATTTTAAAAAATCATTTCCGGAGATGAAAACGATATGTGATTGAGGAAACTAGTCTGAGACTGACTATGGTTATGAAGTCTGGCCTTTCTGAGAAAGCGAGCCACACCATTTGGTACTGCCTAAACGGAATATGTTTCATAATTACAAATACAATAGCATTTTGAAAGAAAAATGCTGCTGTATAGAGAATGTAAAGCATACCACAACACACAGTGTGAAAGTCCGTTAGATCGCTTCCGTCAAATGAGCATTTCCTCCATTTTCTTAATAACTACCACGACAACACAGTAAATACCAGTTCCGAGCACGCTAGTCGGTAAGTAGGTATCCTCTGGCCGCCTGAGTCCTCCATTTTCTCGTCGCTTCCTACGATAGCACCGGAGATAACTGGAGGGAGCGCAGTGGCCGGGAACTCCGACGTACTCGCTGTTTAACTGGATTAGCTAACCAGCTCAACTCGCAACAAACGCCAATAATGGAGGCAATTGTGATGTAAAGTGGTGGGTGCCACATATTTGAATGTAGATTCATGAGCAATTCCATTAGAGATAGCTGTTGTGTTGGAAACGGCGCTCTTGTGCAGCAGAGAATAGAATTGTTCCAATTGTTATTTGAATGGGATGTCGTCAGTCTTGTATCGCCAATTAACGCGACACTCGCGCGCTGGATGAGCAAGTCTCACAAAAACAGTGTTTTTCACCACAGTCAGACTGAAGTGCCTTACGCACGGAACTCTGTGTCTAAGGCCTTGCAGGCACGTCGAATCAAGGGTGTACCATCAGCACTTCGGATTGAAAAATACCGCTACTGCCAGAGTCATGTACATGAGGAAAAATGTAATTAGTACAAGACCTTATCACTGTAGCGTATACAAGTCGTGGTGCTTCAGATGTACACGATGTGATCAGAAGTATCCGGACACCCCCAGAAACATACGTTTTTCACGTTAGGTGCATTGTGCTGCCACCTACTGCCAGGTACTCCATATCAGCGACCTCAGTAGTCATTAGGCGCCGTGAGAGAGTAGAATGGGGCTCTCCGCTGAACTCACGGACTTCGAACGTGGTCAGGTGATTGGGTGTCACTTGTGTTATACGTCTGTACGCGAGATTTCCACACATCCCTAGGTCTACTGTTTCCGATGTGATAGGGAAGTGGAAACGTGAAGGGACATGTACAGCACAAAAGCGTACAGGCTGACCTCGTCTGTTGACTGACACAGACCGCCAACAGTTGAAGAGAGTAGTAATGTTTAATAGGTAGACATCTATCCAGATCAACACACAGGAATTCCACACTGCATCTGGATCACTGCCAGTACTATGAGAGTTAGGCGGGAGATGAAAACTCTTGGAGTTTATGGTCGAGCGGCTGCCCATAAGCTACGCATCACGCCGGTAAATGCCAAACGACGCCTCGCTTGGTGTAAGGAACGTAAGCATTGGACGATTGAACAGTGGAAAAACGCTGTGTGGAGTGACGAATCACGGTACACAATGTAGCGATCCGATGGCAGGATGTGGGTATGGCGAATGCCCGGTGAACATCATCTGCCAGCGTGTGTAGTACCAACAGTAAAATTCGGAGGCGGTGATGTTATGGTATGGTCGTGTTTTTCATGGAGGTGGCTTAGACCCTTATTCTTTTGCGTGGCACTATCACCGCACAGGCCTACATTGATGTTTTAAGCACCTTCTTGCTTCCCACTGTTGAAGAGCGATTCGGGGATGGCGATTGCATCTTTTAACACCATCGAACACCTGTTCATAATGCACGGCCTGTGGCGGAGTGGTTACACGGCAATAACATTCCTGTAATAGACTGGCCTGCACAGAGTCCTGACCTGAATCCTATAGAACACCTTTGGGATGTTTTGGAATGCTAACTTTGTGCTAGGCCTCACCGACCGATATCGATACCTCTCCTCAGTGCAGCACTCCGTGAAGAATGGGCTGCCATTTTCCAAGAAACCTTCCAGCACCTAACTGAACGTATGCCTGCGAGAGTGGAAGCTGTCATCAAGGCTAAAGGTGGGCCAACACCATATTGAATTCCAGAATTACCGATGGAGGGCGCCAGGAACTTGTAAGTCATTTTCAGCCAGGTGTCCGGATACTTATGATCACATGATCTTCCCACCGTACATCACAAGGAAAATGGACGCAGAAACGTCGCCATTGCTTGCAGCATGAGTAAGCGTTGCTTGCACTGGTGAGACGTGATACACGTTGGTACATGCTGGGAGCTGGATGCGAATACTTCGGAATCAACAAACGTCGATGCAACACGTTCGCCAGTAGGGCACCCTTTAGGTCGGTTGTGGAGACTGGTGGTATTCTAATGTAGGGAAGCTTACTCGTACATAGTCCTAAATCGGACGCTTGATACGACTGAAATCACCTACTTTGGCGGACGACTGAGATACCATGTGCATCTTCTGCAGCCCTCAAGCGGTCTGTACCTTGAGCATGACGGTACTCACCCCCTCCCTTCTGCCATTCCCCATTGATGCCGAATTGCGCTCAAATGGTTTGAGAACCACACCAAGGACATGCGAATGCTTGCAAACCGTCCTCTCCACGTTCACCTTACCTGATTCCTGTTGAGTACTTTTGAGAAACCACTGAGCGAGATGCAGTCGCCTTCGGGAAAGCTCCGACCATTCTCTGTGAGTTACGGGCGGAGGTTGAGCGGTCATGGATCATGATGGCTCCCCACTGCTTTCAGTGTCTCGTGGAGTCCGTGACAAGACGCATCGTCATCACCATCATCAGGGCGAAAATAGGTGATACACGTTACTAGTTTGGTGATTTGGGTCAGTTGCTCATGAATTTTATTGATATTTATGTGACTGTTGCTTTTTTGTTAGCCCTTTATCACAAATTCGTATGCAGAATTTCAGTAATGTAATTAAGCCACAGATAACAGTATCGTTCTCGGTACTTGAAATTGCAACTGAACGGAATGGAGATTGTCTTGAAAAGAGGACGGTAGATGAACGTTAATGAAAGCAAAAAAAAAAAAAAAAAAAAAAAAAAGTGGCATAACTTGACTAACAGAAGGTATCGGTTGATACTACACATTCTGGACATCAAGGAATCGTCAGTTTGCTATTGCAAGGAAGTGTGTGTATGAGGGGGGGGGGGGGAGGGGGGGCGTAAAAACTGCAGAGGAAGACCAAGAGGCGAGGATAGTAAGCAGGTTCAAATGGATGTGGGTTGCAGTAGTTATTCGGAGATGAAGATGCTTGTACAGGATAGACTAGCATGGAGAGCTCCATCAAACTCGTCTTCAGACTGAAGGCCGTAACAACAACAACATAGACTATCGTCACTTATAAACATAATTGTAGTCAGTCCAAAAAACTACTGAATAACATCACGAAACAACATAAAAGTCGAAAGCCTATAATATTACATTATCTCGCAGGGATATTTTTACTCCAGTTCTTTTCCATTCCTTGCAACGCCAGAACACGTGTCAAGGCCTAAAGCAAAGCCAGGGTAAAAAAGAATCAGCACGAGATGTGAGACGGGCGCAGTATGAAATTACATGCACGGTGCTTGGGAAGAGGCTATCCTCTTACGAGCGAAACCACACCGCGTATCGGCTGTTACTGTCTGGCGAGAACAGCTTATGTTGCAAAAGCGACTGATATACCGTAAAAACGCCATTGTTTACAGTACATGATTCTGAGACTGACCTTGATGACATTTTTGCTGGAGTGGCAACTTTTAGAAAGAAAGGAAATAGCGCGATTTTGCTGCGTGTTTTAGGCTGGTGATGCGGCTTCGCTGAAATTTAGTTCTGTCATCTATGCCAAAGTACAACCTCATTTTAACAGTTTTGCTTGTTGAGAGGCTATCTACCAGGGGCTTAAAGTAGTGGCAGGCCAAGTAACTTTTATTAAATGTTGCACTAAACTGCAATGTAACACGGATACATGACACTATTTTTCAACACAGTCATCAAATCAAAATTCTCTATCAGTCGCTCAATTCCTCGACGATAAAAATCCGCTAATTGGCCACGTAGCCATTCGATAACCGCTGTGTGAATTTCTTCATCGTTGGAAAATCTCATTCCCCCAGACGTTCTTTCAGCTTGCCGAAAAGATGGAAATCGCATGGTGCGAAATCTGGACTTCCTAATCAGCATCACACACATCTTTACGGGCTTGGTCAAATTATTGGCACCATCAGCAGAGCTGTCTCTGCAGGAGATAGGAACATGTACTCTCTTTTGGCAACGCGCCATTCTTGTTGCACATCGGTTTTAGCGTGGGAGGGTATGTTCAACTTACTTCCTGAATTACCTACGTAACTGAGATGATTTTGGCAATCGAACAGAAATATTTTATGGAGAAATTTGGAGAGATTTCGTATCTTGATTTAAGAAACAATGGGAAGCTCGATCATGGTGGTAAGACAGTAACACAAGCCGCAGTATTCCTTATGACACTTTCGACATTTTAGAAGATGCATTGGTGTATATTCTTACATTTGTTTTAAATTATTGATGAAACTTCTTAATACGTTTGATGAAGTTGTATCTAATGGAGGCTTCTGCGTATCACTCACTACCTTCAGAGAAAAAAGTAACATCTTATTGTAGTACTGGAAGAAGGTTACTTAAGAGAAACAGAATAGAATCTAACACGGAATACTTGTTCGTTTCCTCATCTTCGTCCGATATTTTCTTCTGTGAAAGTTATCCAAGAAGTGTAAAGAAGGCTCGTTTAACTTGTCACGCGAGAATGTCTCTACGTAAGAGGTCTAAGTACGGTAGTAGGGCATGAACTGAGGCAAATATATTTTGCACGCATCTAAATTTCCGTACACAGCTTATCCTTCACTTGTCCACAACAAATGTGACATTATTGCTGTTGAGCTGCGATCAGTTCAGTGACATTACCACAGGTAATGATGTACAACTTTACTACGGTGATATCAACGAGCGCGAAATGTGACATAAAAGACAGTAAAGTACTTGGTTATTGAAGGTGATACGTTCTCGCACATAAGATTAAAGTTTTCCGACATTAAATGGGTTTGGCGCACTCTGAGTGGACCCAGTATAGAACAACACAGGTTTAGAATCGCTCGCGTGGTGTACTGAGCACATCATCCTCCTGATTGACATTTTAGGTCCTAAAATTACTTAGTTGCGGCCATTTATGGTTATTGTAGGCATACAGTGAGTTTAGCTTGTAAGAAAAGGAGGTTCAGCAAAAAAGGTTCAGTAATTAAACATAATAAAAACCAATAAATATAAATGTAAACTTAACCATACCGGGAAAGTTTGCCAGCTTCAGTGATACGATAGGTGAGTGGTCAAGGTTGAGCAACACAATTTCTTCAAGGAATAAGCAAACATGGAAATGTGGTGAATGCAGTACAACAGCCTGAGTATTTAAAGGTTAATACGTCGTAAGCTTCGACCAGTACCATGCAGAAAATCTGTAGAATGTAACTCCATAGTTATTCATTGACCACGATGTGTACGAGTGCGGTGATCAAAGTGACATCCTTGGCGTTGAATTCAAATTCCTGCGTGAATAATTATATTTGAACAGTTACAACACCGATTAGTCTCACTAATAGGTAAATACTTGCCAAAAGTGAGATCAGCAGAAGCTTATTATCGCTATAAAATTTAAAGAAATGTGGTTTTTATGTGTTCTATGAAGTTCTTATGTTCTATTAAGCGTGTTTCAGTTTCAGGCTTTCTCGTGGTACTTATTTGTTGATAAAAAAGCCTTTCACTATTTTGTTTGCGGACCTATAGGTACCAAATGTAAATTTAGACACAGCTGTAAATTTTTAGCTGTTTTCAAGCTCTCGATTTTTAATGACCGAAACGCTATAGAAAATTTTGTTGCACTTTCGGCAGCCTGATTGCCTACTAAAAAGTATAGTGCATGCAAGCAGACCAACACAAAATTTTCTACATCTAAGAAGAGGATAGTATTTAAAATAAAGAAAAAGTATGTTCGTTGTTTAGATCGCTATTTGCGATTTTTGTGGACTTTATAAAGGCATTCGTGCACATGCTCGTATAACAAAATCTGTGACGTGCTTCTAAAAAGGCGAAAAATTCTAAATTTAGGTAGTGGCATGTCGTGAATCATAAGGTAAATGGAGAAATTAAGATTGACTTTTTGTTATTTCTTTCCCTTATTTCTAGTTCTACTGTTAAAACTATTACAAGTGTCTACTCCAAGGACAGAGCTAGTACTGCTAATGCTCCGGTGTACTGCAGTTGTAATAAATGTACAAGTCACTCAAAACGAAGAATAAATTTCCGTGTAATTAAAACACCGACAGACCATAGCAACGTCCAGTCCTCCAAGAATGTTCCTGACTCCTATGATGAACCCTATTCTGTGTATCATTGATGTACATGACTAACCATCTATTTTATAGCTATGTTTCCTGTCCTTATGGACTGAAGCTTCTCTTCGTCCACCATAACATAACGAATTTTAGGATGAAGCGAGCAATGGTCTACTGTGTGCAGTTCTGCTGTATTGTCCATCTTATGTGATTATCTCTAGACATCTGTTTCATTAATCGGTCAGGACAGAGAAGCGCTGATGTCTTGCAGAAATTCCTGCCTCGCAGCAGGAGTATTGGATAACTAAGAGCCACGAAAGATGGCGGTGGCCCCAGTGGACTAAGATCGCCTCTCGACCGCAATTCTGACGTGAGTTCCTTACAAGCAGTAAACCTGTAGGACGGTGTCAGACCGTGAAATGCACCACTTCCTCCACGGAATGACCTTTGATACTCCCGAAGGCAATCAACGCTTTTTGCCACTCTGGCACATCGACCTTGCGCCTCATGCTACACACGGCGAAAGTGACAGGCAACTTTATTAACTCCGTAAACACTCCGAACCTTAATCTAATCCTCCCGATGAAGTTTTCCAGGCTCTGGCTTGTTCCACATTACATACAGATACATAAAACGACTTCAATATAACTAGTTTTTTTGCTCAGCAAGTCAATATCAGTACACTTCCACAGAAAAGTTGATAACTTAAGAATACAGACTGAATCCGAACTTTAACGTCAAAACTTCGGAGGTTGTTCAGGAATATTTTCCAAGTATTTTGATACAAGAGGCACGTGGTCTCTGGTGGCTCGTTACAGAGCAATAAGGTAATTTTGATTTATTCGGTTTGTTACCCCAGTTACATTTGTTTCTGTGAATATATAAGGGACGATCAAAAAGTTTCCGTTTGAGGGCGTTGCTGCAGCGTGTATGCAATGTAGCACTACTCCAGTACATGTATGGAAGCACCGACATAGAGCGAGGGATTAGTGTGGCATTCGTGTCTTGCCCACGTGCGTGCGGGGTAATTGCTGCAACGTGAACTATGGCGACATTGTTACTACATGCGTCCAAACAAGACCAAAGTGCTGTTATTCTTTTCTTGACTGCGAAAGGACAAACAAATATCCACTGGAGGATGAAGAATGTTTATGGGGCATAATATCTGTTGAAAACTACCGTTGTGGAAAACTGCGACAAGTGTTGCTGTTCATTCGTGATAACATGGGCCCCCATATCGCAAGTGTTGTAAGGCAGAAGCTACTCCACATCAAAGGAAAGACGCTCGAGCATCCGCCCTGTAGGCCTGATCTCTCACCGAGGAATTATCACGCCTTCGTTCCCTTAAATAATGCCTTGAAGGGTCGACGATTCCTATCAGACGAGGATGTTCGACAGACAGTTACGGACTTTTTCACACAGCCGGATACGGTGTTTTGCCAAACGGGTATCTTCAACATAGTGCATCGGTGGGATAATTGCCTCAATGATCATGGCGATTTTGCCTGATTGGCATACCGATTACGGACTGAGCGGCCTTCGAACAAAAACTTTTTGATCGCCCCTTATATTTTCAAAATAATGAATAAGTCTGTAATAGTGCCGTCACTAAGATGAGCAGGACAAGCTTATGAACATACATACAGATGCAAAAGGACAGTGATGTGTTCAAATAACTTACGGGAATGTAGCCGGGTAAGGTCCTCACAACCGCCGCGTTTTAGTACAGTGTTGTTTGCCGTCGCTGCGGGATCAGCTCAGTATTGTGTCGCACCGTTAAGACCAAATTCAATCATACATGATGAAGTGGTATTCCAAAGACAGACTTGTCAGAGATAAGCTAGAAATATCTCCCTATCACAGTACGCGCACCCGACATGTGTCCACTTCAATACCTATTATCATGTTGGGTTGTTTAATAAACCTTTCCCTTACAAATATGTTTTAGATATAGGTTCTAGATATATTGTTCTATATATATTTTCTTTTAATTTTATGAAATATAAAATATCTTTTGTCGTATTTGAGTTTTCTTTTTGCTTTTGGTGTACTTTTTCTTGTTTTCCAGTTGTGACCTCTTCAGTTTTGTTATGTCAGATTTGAAATTATTTGTAGATTATTGTTGTAACATTATGCTACACCTGTACAATAATGAACAAGTACAGAATTCTAGAATGAAATTTTCACTCTACAGCGGAGTGTGCGCTGATATGAAACTTCCTGGCAGATTAAAACGGTGTGCCGGACCGAGACTCGAACTCGGGACCTGGTGTAACTGTTATGTGGTCCGCTTTTAAACTAGCGGGGGCCGTAAATGAAACCATACACATTACTCGACGATAATGATACAGCCGGCCGGTGTGGCCGAGCGGTTCTAGGCGCTACAGTTTGGAACCGCGCGACCGCTACGGTCGCAGGTTCGAATCCTGCCTCGGGCATGGATGTGTGTGATGTCCTTAGGTTAGTTAGGTTTAAGTAGTTCTAAGTTCTAAGGGACTGATGACCTCAGAAGTTAAGTCCCATAATGCTCAGAGCCATTTGAACCATTTTGATAATGATGCAGCACGATTTACAGTTAAATGGAGTAAGCCATAAATAGTCTAGGGTGGTGTTGAAATAGCTAAGGGACTGGGCTAACATCCGGAATGGGTGCGGTTTAAATCCCTGTCCAGCCATCGAAATTTAGGTTTTCCATGGTTTCCATAAATTAATTAGGCCAACGTCGTGATAGTCAATTTGGAAAGAACATTGTTTATGGGGCGACTGACGGACTACGCGCACGTTACGATTTTCGGTTACAGCTCCTATGTTGGACGATGTACGACACGTTTCCCTTATTGCGTTATAAATAAGATTTGGGGAGAATGCAGTGAGTAGGAAAACGGGATTGGAAACAGGTATATGTTTCCCGATCATTATCCCTTCCGAGATTGGGCTCCACTGAAAATGGCCTCGTCGTCTGTTGTCTATGCGCTAGATCACCGTTACCAAACCGTTCTTAGACCATTACAACTGAGTGCAATTAGACATTAGGTAGTAGCTACGCCCCCCCCCCCCCCCAATTGTGTCTGTTGCCCCCCTCCTTCTCCACATTATCACCAACTTTAGCACCTAACTAAACTGTACGATGAAAGACTTTTCTTGGAACACTTTTATTTTTAAAATGATGAAAGATGAATGATATTTAGTTTGTGTGTGTGTGTGTGTGTGTGTGTGTGTGTGTGTGTGTGTGTGTGCGTGTGTGTCTGTGTGTTAGAATGGATGAGGAAGGAACTCGTGGCGCATCGCAAGTGTTACTGCAACTCCTTCTCAGATAAGAAAGCTAACTATCCATATTGAGTGTAGACACCTGTTACAAAATATACTTCCCTTGCATTACTTCTCTCCATTGCTGTACTTGTTTGACCTGCACACTGCAGCCCCATTTAAAATCAACCAAGTTAAAATGTGCGCACTACTCAACTTTCGTAAATAACTTGACTGCTGCACGCCTTACTTCTGAACTGGCACAAATTGAGAGTCTTCAAGCTGTAAAAATTTGTGCCTGACCACAGCCACTAAAAATAATAGTAGTAAAATGATAACAATAATACTGTGTACAGCACTATATTAGCCCTTCTGTACTTACTGCTGTGTCGTGCTATCAATTAATTCATTTATCTGTTTTTTTCCTTTGCTAATGCAGGTACTATCTACAACTTATAGAAGACATTTTCTTGACATATTTAGTATTTATAACATCGTGTAGAGCCCCCGCTACCACGCAGAAATGCCGCAACACGACTTGGCATGGACTCGACTAATGTCTGAAGTAGTGATGGAGGTTCAAATGGTTCAAATGGCTCTGAGCACTATGGGACTCAACTGCTGAGGTCATTAGTCCCCTAGAACTTAGAACTAGTTAAACCTAACTAACCTAAGGACATCACAAACATCCATGCCCGAGGCAGGATTCGAACCTGGCGGTCTTGCGGTTCCAGACTGCAGCGCCTTTAACCGCACGGCCACTTCGGCCGTCTCAGTGATGGAGGGAACTGACATCTTGAATCCTGCAGCGCTGTCCATAAATCTGTAAGAGTGCGCGGGGGTGGAGATTTCTTTTGAACAGCAGGTTGCAAGGCATCCCAGATATGCTCAATAATGTTCGTGACTGGGGAGTTGGTGGCTGGTGTTTAAACTCAGAAGAGTGTTCTTGGACCCACTCTGTAAAAGTTCTTCACGTGTGGGGTGTTCATTGTCCTGCTGGAATTGCCTAAGTCGGTCGGATTGCACAGTGGACATGAATGGATGCAGGTGACCAGACGGGATGTTTACGTACGTGTCATCTGTCAGAGTCGCATCTAGACCTATCAGGGGTCCCATATCACTCCAACTACAAGCGCCCCACACCATTACAGAGCCTCCACCGGCTTGAACAGTCCTCTGCTGACATGCAGGGTCCATGGATTCATGAGGTTGTCTCCATACCCATACATGTCCATCCGCTCGATACAATTTGAGACGAGACTCGTCCGACCAGGAACATATTTCCAGTCATCATCAGTCCAATGTAAGTGTTGACGGGCCCAGGCGAGGCGATCAGTGTAATTTAGCTTCATGACTGTAACGGAATCGAATCGTTGATTTTTTTCCCATCAAAAATATTCATTTTAGGCGTCAGGAATTAATTACCCCCAGGTTTGGAACCACTGCTCTAGATGTATCTGTGATCAAATGGTTCACATGGCTCTGAGCACTATGGGACTTAACATCTGAGATCATCAGTCCCCTAGAACTTAGAACTACTTAAACCTAACTAACCTAAGGACATCACACACGTCCATGCCCGAGGCAGGATTCGAACCTGCGACCGTAGCGGTCGCGCGGTTCCAGACTGAAGCGCCTAGAACCGCTCGGGCACAACTGCCGGCTATAGTGTTTTTGTTGTGTGATGCTGCTGCTGATGACGATGATGAGAGAAGGGAGAGGGTGAAACCCGGTGCCGACACATAGCCTACTCCTCACGGATAGCACCAAGGGGCCGCCGAGTTTAACAACGCCCCTATCCGACGGACGCTTCATCATCAACAGTGTCACATGCAGTCACTTCATGAGACAATGCGGCGAGTTTTGGCATTTAAACCGGGATATTGGCGCAAAGTCTGCTAATTAAGAACTTCAAGTCACCAACTCTGCCCCCCTTACCTGCCAAATACTGGCAGTGAAAATTTTTCCCGTCAACGGGAATCTAATCGGCTTACCCCCACGTCGACCGCCACCGCAGTCGGATAAACAGTTTAAGACCCTTAAATCCGCCCTCCTGCCTTGATCCATATTATAATTTCACTATTTGATGCCTCCCGTCGGAGGTTCGAATCCTCCCTCGGTCATGCGTGTGTGCCTTAGCGTAAGTTAAAGTTAGATTAAGTAATGCGTAAGCTTAGGGACCGATGACCTCAGAAGTTTGGTCCCATAAGACCTTACCACAAATTTCCAATGTTTACTATTTGATGCCGTTTACATGTTATATACGCATTGTTCTGTACCGTTAGTGCTTCAACGAGAATTTTTGCATAATTATAAGTTCTACAATTTTAGCACGACCTCTCTTGTTAAAATCATGACATCCCACCACTTCCTCCCCGCCTCCTTTCCCCTCCTCAATCAGCTTAACTCCATTTACCCTTCCCTTTCTTCTCCCTACATCCAACATATACCTATTTAACCAATGACTGCTGTTGCAAAATACAGTACTCTGATATGTTGTTCTGAGCGGACAAGACGGGTTGCCGGTGCAATTACTCAGGTAAACTGTACATTTGTGTACATTTTCAAACAATGGAAAATTCAGGATGGTTTAATGACAATATTAGGAAAATGATAGACTGCTGCTCATCATATAGCGGATATGATGAGTCGTAGATAACCGAGGCCAGACCAGCAGCAAGACACAGTGGTCATGTGTGCGTGAGTTGCGTTTGCGTGAGTGTGTGTATGTTTGTTAAGTCTAATTCATAATAAGACCTTTGGCCGAAAGCTTACTTGTTTGACAGTGTTTTTGTTGTGCCTATCTACGACTCAACATCTCTGCTATGTGGTAAGTAGCAATCTATCCTTTTCATAATACTGTCATTCTGTTCGTTTCTACTTTTGTGAAATATTAGATGGTACATATTTAGTTTTACTTTGTTTTCGATCTGAAGATGATCCCGAGTGATCGAAACATATAATCTAAGCCGGCCGGTGTGGCTGTGCGGTTCTAAGCGCGTCAGTTTGGAACCGCGTGACCGCTACGGTCGCAGGTTCGAATCCTGCCTCGGGCATGGATGTGTGTGATGCCCTTAGGTTAGTTAAGTTTAAGTAGTTCTAAGTTCTAGGGGACTGATGACCTCAGTAGTTAAGTCCCATAGTGCTCAGAGCCATTTGAACCATATAATCTAATGAAAAATGTGCAGCTGAGACGGAAGAATAAACGAGAGTTATCTCAAATATCTACTGGATAAATAGTCACCAGTCTGTCGAGAGTCACGGTTGTGTCAGTTTTCTATTCTTGTTATTTCTCAATTAGTTGCAGGTCACTGAATTCGATTTAGGATGAGGTGTATGTATGAACTCAATACTGTATTTAGTATCAGTTTCACGTTAATGAAGTATTGCTCCGAATCTGGTGCTGAGTGATTATTTCTTGTGTTGATTTATGACAGATGTGTTTCCATCTAGCATAGACTTGTCAATGTTAAATTCATTATACCACTGCAGTTTGGTGAACTCCAATTTGGTTAATGAAATTAATTGTGTGCAATTCTAAACTCATCATCCTTCCATTTTGGACTGTAAAGTGTCCTAACTGCGCTTTTAACACAAAGTGACCGCCCTTATGCACAGACATAAATTATAAACAAACAAGGCCTGCAAACAATGCATTACCTGGTCCACCTGGAACTCGGTATCCGCATTATATGTGGAATTTTTTGGCAAAGAGATCCAGTCTCATGGATTAGCAACCGGCTATGTAGTGTGATCTTTCTCTTTGTCTCGCTGACGCTGTACACACGATGCCTGTCCGGGAAGTAGCCTCCATTTTTATGTAGCATTTGAAGTAGTGGGGGCAATGCAACAGGAACGTGTACACCGATCATCCTTGTCGGGATGTCGCTCTTTGTAGAGTTCTTTTTGGCCTGAGAAACATTAGGTCAACCTTCAAAGACAGTAAAGGATAAAAAACCCTTTACTATACTCTGAAACTAAACTCCTCCCGAACAGGCCATGAAGGCACAACGGGGCCGACCGGCCGCAGTGTCATCCTCAACCCACAGGCGTCACTGGATGCGGATGTGGAGGGGCATGCGGTCAGCACACCGCTCTCCCGGCCGTATGTCAGTTTACGAGAGCGGAGCCGCTACTTCTCAGTCAAGTAGCTCCTCAGTTTGCCTCACAATGAGTGAGTGCACCCCGCTTGCCAACAGCGCTCGGCAGACCGGATGATCACCCATCCAGGTGCTAGCCCAGCCCGACAGCGCTTAACTCCGGTGATCTAACGGGAATGGGTGTTGCCACTGCGTCAAGGCCGTTGGCCTTTTCTCTACACAGCATATAAAAGTAATACGTACTGTACCATATGTGCCGTTCTTGTAAGTATGAAACCATTATTGCAGTTACTGTTCTGCTGACTTACATACTCCATAGGTGAATAGCAGCTCTACCTTCTTTTGGCTGGTTCACCTTGTACACGCCAAACCTGTAACTAAAAACGGATGCAACACTACACAACGACCAGTTTTCTGCTGTGTTTAATGCTTTGTGGACAACAACTCCAAACGGGAACGAAGTCGTTACTCACAAGGCATGATGTTCAAATGGTTCTAATGGCTGTGAGCAGTATGGGACTTAACATCTGAGGTCATCAGTCCCCTAGAACTTAGAACTGCTTAAACCTAACTAACCTAAGGACATCACACACATCCATATGTCATTTATTTTGTGGCAGCTAACGTGTCGAGGGCTGGTTGAGTGGATAAAGTCCGAAAACAAAAACTGAACCTCAGTAAGCGAACGAGTTGCGTTACTGCATTGTGTGCTAGTACAGGAAAGTAAAAGTCAATTTTTTGGAACGTTTTTAATAACTTCATTAACGTGAATGATGCACTTTGAGCTGCTGACCGTATTTTTGTAACGAATAAAGTTACGAGAAAGGCAAACGTGCTGGTTAATGTCCTCCTGGTAGCTAAACATTTGCTTGATAAGAGACCTGAGTTAAACAACTTACGGGAAGGTAGCCGGATGATGTCGTTGACAACCGCCAATATTTCGACAGGTGTGTACGCTGTCATTTTGCTTTTTGGGACTTGCTTCTGAATAAAAAGCTGTGTTATGTAAAGATAGTTGGGACGCGCTTAGTATTAATTCCATCTCTGTCATATTATTATTTTTAAATTCTACTTGAGTGTTATACCATTTAGTTAGAGATGCTGTCTCTGACGAAGAATTAGATTGGTATTCCGATTGTTGCGCTAATTCCAGCACCCAAATAGTCTTCGCGATAGTATCATATTTGACGTAAGAATCTGACACATGAAACTATAACCGAAAGAAATAGTACACTAGTTAGACATTGGATAATTACATCATCGCCGACTACGTAGAGGTACCAGCAGAGGCTGTAGCCTGAGGCAGTGAGAAAAAAAATTGAAATCATGCAGTCAGTAAAAGTAGTATAGGCCAAGGTACAGTACACAACTCTATCGTTATTCAGTTCCAATACGTTTCTTGCATTTTACCTCGTTGGAGAACTATTGTTTGTTAGCCGTTACATACCGTAGAAAACTCTAACAGGTAGCCTATGTGTCTTATGCGCATAGCTAACGATAACTTCAGAGATAATAGTGTTACAGTCTGTAACGAGGTGGCGTAAAGATCAAGGCACTGGACTAGCATTCGATAGAAGCGAAGTTTAATTACATTCCTGGTTTGCTTTCCTACTCTCGGTTTTTCGTGGTTTCTTCAGAATCACTTGAGGGAAGATAGGTTAGAGTTTCATGCTCAATCAATAACGAGGTCATTAGTGACGGAACTCAAGCGCTGACTGGAGAATGGTATCACTCCCGTCATGTTCTAAAGAACCATCCGGAATTGGGCTTCTGTGATTTAGGGAAATAAAAAACCTAAGTCTGAAAGTCCGGACAGGCATTTGAATCCCCGTCCTTTCGAAAGCGTACACTCACTTGAGACGAATGTTCGGATAGTTTCCTAGCACTCTCGAATACCAGCGGTTTCTCCCCAAAACCATCATTTTATTAACTTTATTTTTGAAGTACCAGCGCCTCTAGCATGAAACCTCCGATACCGTTGTAAGACAGATATCTAGGCGTACACTGAGGTACTTCTACAAAAGTATTGCATTGTAGCAATCACTTATAGCGTTCAAAGCAACAGTTGGCGCGGAGATTGTGTTACGCGACTGCAGTAGATTGTGATACGCGGTTTTTTTATAGTGGCCATATTGAGGACATAATTGAAAGTGAAAGTACACTACTGGCCATTAAAATTGCTATACCAAGAAGAAATGCAGATGATAAACAGTTATTCATTGGACAAATATATTATACTAGAACCGACATGTGATTACATTTTCACGCAATTTGGGTGCATAGATCCTGAGAAATCAGTACCCAGAACAACCTTCTCTAGCCGTAATAACGGCCTTGATACACCTGGGCATTGAGTCAAACAGAGCTTGGATGGCGTGTACAGGTACAGCTGCCCATGCAGCTTCAACACGATACCACAGTTCATCAAGAGTAGTGACTGGTGTATTGTGACGAGACAGTTGCTCGGCTACCATTGACCAGACGTTTTCAATTGGTGAGAGATCTGGAGAATGTGCTGGCCAAGGCAGCAATCGAACATTTTCTGTATCCAGAAAGGCCCGTACAGGACCTGCAACATGCGGTCGTGCATTATCCTTCTGAAATGTAGGGTTTCGCAGGGATCGAATGAAGGGTAGAGCCACGGGTCGTAACACATCTGAAATGTAACGTCCACTGTTCAAAGTGCCGTCAATGCGAACAAGAGGTGACCGAGACGTGTAACCAATGGCAATCCATACCATCATGCCGGGTGATACGCCAGTATGGCGATGACGAATACACGCTTCCAGTGTGCGTTCACAGCGATGACGCCAAACACGGATGCGACCATCACGACGCTGTAAACAGAACCTGGATTCATCCGAAAAAATGACGTTTTGCAATTCGTGCACCCAGGTTCGTTGTTGAGTACATCATCGCAGGCGCTCTTGTCTGTGATGCAGCGTCAAGGGTAACCGCAGCCATGGTCTCCGAGCTGAGAGTCCATGCTGCTGCAAACGCCGTCGAACTGTTCGTGCAGATGGTTGTTGTCTTGCAAACATCCGCATCTGTTGTGTCAGGGATCGAGACGTGGCTGCGCGATCCGTTACAGCCATGCGGATAAGATGCCTATCATCTCGACTCCTAGTGATACGAGGCCGTTGGGATCCAGCACGGCGTTCCGTATTACCCTCTTGAACCCACCGATTCCATATTCCGCCAACAGTCATTGGATCTCGACCAAAGCGAGCAGCAATATCGCGATACGATAAACCCCAATCGCGATAGGCTACAACCCGACCTTTATCAAAGTCGGAAACGTGAAGGTACGCATCTCTTCTCCTTACACGAGGCATCACAACAACGTTTCACTGTCAACTGCTGTTTTGTGTATGAGAAATCGGTTGGAAACGTTCCTCATGTCAGCACGTTGTAGGTGTCGCCACCGGCGCCAACCTTGTGTGAATGCTCTGAAAAGCTAATCATTTGAATATCACAGCATCTTCTTCCTGTCTGTTAAATTTCGCGTCTGTAGCACGTCATCTTCGTGGTGTAGCAATTTTAATGGCCAGTAGTGTAAGTATGCCTGATGTTACTGTTTGTTGTGGTCTTCAGTCCGGAGACTGGTTTGATGCAGCTCTCCATGCTACTCTATCCTGTGCAAGCTTCTTCAGTTCCAAGTACTTACTGCAACATATGTCCTTCTAAATCTGTTAAGTGTATTCATCTCTTGGTCTCCCTCTACGATTTTTACCCTCCACGCTGCCCTCCGATACAAAACTGGTGATACCTTGATGCCTCAGAACATGACCTATCAACCAATCCCTTCTACTAGTGAAGTTGTGCCACAAATTTCTCTTCTCCCCAATTCTATTCAGTACCTCCTCATTACTTCCGTGATCTACCCATCCCATCTTCAGTATTCTTATGTAATACCACGTTTCGAAAGCTTGTATTCTCTTCTTGTCTAAACTATTTATTGTCCATGTTTCACTTAGATACAGGGCTACACTCCATACAAATTCTTTCAGAAAAGACTTCCTGGCACTTAAATCCACACTCGATGTTAACGAATTTCTCTTCTTCAGAAACGCTTTCCTTGCCATTGCCAGTCTGCATTTTATATCCTCTCTACTTCGACCATCATCAGTTATTTTGCTTCCCAAATAGTAAAACTCATTTACTACTTAAAGTGTTTCATTTCGTAATCTAATTTTCACAGCATCACCTGATTTAATTCGACTACATTCCATTATCCTTGTTTTGTTTTTGATGATGTTCATCTTATATCCTCCTTTCAAGACACTGTCCATTCCGTTCAACTGCTCTCGTAGGTCCTTTGCTGTCTCTGACAGAATTACAATGTTATCGACAAACCTCAAAGTTTTTATTTTTTCTCCATGGAATTTTAATTCCTACACCAAATTTTTCTTTTGTTTCCCTTACTGCTTGCTTATTATACAAATTGAATAGCATCGGGGATAGGCTACAACCCTGTCTCTCTCCCTTCCCAACCACTGCTTCTCTTTCATGCCCTTCGACTCTTATAATTGCCACCTGGTTTCAGTACAAATTGTAAGTAGCCTTTCACTCCCTTCGTTCAGAATTTGAAAGAGAGTATTACAGTCAACTCTAACACTACAAATGCTAGAAACGTAGGTTTGCCTTTCCTTAATCTATTTTCTAAGATAAGTCGTAGCGTCAGTATTGCCTTACGTACTTCAACATTTCTACGGAATCCAAACTGATCTTCTCCGAGGTCGGCTTCTACTAGCTACTGTAACTTAAATAGCGTTTGTGCTACTGCCTTTATGAGTGGTTTCGAAATGAAGGTAGTGGGGTAGTTTCGATACAAAATTTATTAAATTTTATGTGCATTTTTGTTTGTTGTTTAGAACTAAAATTTGTTTTAGGCATTATGAGTTCATGGAAGTTTCGGGATGTGCGAATGTGTCTAGGAAAAATTGAATTTCCTTTCAAATATAACGCATGAATCGACGGGTGGCTGAAAACTGTATGTCATAATTGAGCCAAAGTGGAACCATCTCTTTAAAACAATTTAACGTTTACTTTTGACCAATTTCTTCTTTTATTCGTTGCTTATTATCATAATAAAGGTTAATTTTCTGAAAAAATTTAAAATTATAATTTTTTCATATTGTGGGGAGGCAAAGGGTTAAATAAAGTGAAGGCAGATCTCCTTGCCTCTCGCTGACCATCTTGTGATTACTGTCCATCGTCAGTGCGTTCGACCTCGATGTCGGCAAAACTACAGACTCTAACCTTCCTTTCTTAAGGAAGGAACTCAATTTCAAGAAAACTGTGCAAAATAATGCCTCGGTATTTCTGAAAGATGCTGCGTTATACTCATGTCAACCTGTTGCGAGTGGAATAAGTTTTGCGATTTGCAAAGTCTGTTCTAAGAGCACCTACCTTAAAGTAAGGTTTCTGCTCGGATAAATAATAGAGTTGCCCTTTACACGAGATTTAAATAATAACGTGAATAATACCGGCCATACATCGGGGAAATTCCGTGGAGCAGTTGTTAACCACAGTTTACTGCAGTTAATTGCTTGCTTTAATCGCCGAGAGATATGAAGCCAGAAAATGAACACAGAACTGAGACTGATTTACAGAAATTATCCACCAGTAATGAAACTAGTTTTGTAGGTTTAGCTGTATCAGTTCTTTTAAATTACACCTATTTTTAAATGTAAAAGTGCTTAAAATTGTCATAATCAATTAAAAGAAAATATTGTTAGTGCCACGTAGCCTTTAAAAGGTCGTCTCTGGTTTGAAACGCTAAACTAACATAAAACTGCATTTCTGTCACGTCAGTTGTCGCTTACTACAGCTTATTACAATTATTAATCGTCCTGACAGACATGCAACTTAAATTTGTCTTGAAAGGACTCACAGTCGATGCTGCAAGAAACCTCAAGGTAGAGGAAGCAGAAGTGATGATTATCGTGAAGAGTACGCAATAGTACTCAGAAGGTAGCATCGTGTTCTCCGCCCCTCGTAATTAATGCAGCTACTTCCTGCATTTGCAACATCTCCTCTGTACTGTCCTTCTGAGGCAACCGGGAAGACGAGTGCCGTGACAGAGATAGTAACCACTAGAGCGTCGATGGAGATGTTCTCATGAACTTTTACAGGGTCAGTATTTCACTCATTATCATTCCGTGTCGTGTCATTGCTCAATTTATAGAATAGTATGACATCAGTTGTGCATTTACTAGTTGTTGGCCACTGAATGACAAAACAATGAAATTCTCGGTTATCAAATTGTAAACCGGGTTTTTCTTTCTAGTACAGCAATTGCCAACACACTACAATTTTGTGGTACGTCTCATTACCCGATGACATAATATGACTGGCGTTACGTTGATTGTGCTGAGAGGTAAAAAAAGTACTCTTAGAATAGCAAACTGGAAATAGTACTCAAACAAATAGAAAACCTGTTGAGGTACTGTGAAACTGTTGTAATGTAAAACCACAGAGATAAGTCGACGAATTTAAGCATTATCTTCGTATGCAGCAATCCGAAAAGCAGGACGAAATTTTCGTAACTTTATGGTAGCGTTCAGCCATTAATTTACTTTTGTGATTTTATTCAAGCGTTTTCCAACAATTAAATAAAAATTAGACGCTCACTGCATGTGTTTGCTTACGGTTACATATCTTGATCTGTACTTTTTTTTACGCTTAACCTTTTTGACAGTGACGATAAACAAAACTTTTTGCATGATTAAATATAAACCACTTTAAAGTTTTCAAGTATAGGTAGGCGATCACATGGCCTAAGAACCTTGTAAAATATTGAATTATTGCTGTGAAGTAAAACTTCCTCTGTTTTCTTTGCTTTAAATTCAGGTTACTAGTTGTATAATACAAGGTGAATTTTTCACGTTATATATATCATTACGACACTTCGTATAAATTTTATATTTGCTTGGAAAGAATAATTTAAAGAGAGTACCATAATACAAAAAGAGCGGCTTAAAAGACATTCTATGAAAGTATTTTTCTTAGTTGTTTCACATCTAGTTCTTTCTTTTGTTCAATGCTTATGGCACGTTACGCAGGATGTTCTCATAGAATTCTTGCGATAAAACTGGAAAATAAACCTATGTTATTGTTTTCAGGTGATAAATCAAACCATAAATAGTAGCCGGCAATCGCTCATTGTAAACCACCTTGAAGCGCCAAAGTAAATGGTATACGCATGCGTGTTAAAATACGGATATATGTAAGGAAGAAGAGTACGACACTGCGGTCGGCAACGCCGATATAAGACACCAAGTGTCTGGCGCAGTTGTTAGATCGGTTACTGCTGCTAAAATGGTAGGTTATCAAGATTAAAGTAAGTTTGAACGTGGTGTTATAGTCGGCGCACGAGCGATGGGACAGAGCATCTCCGAGGTAGCGATGAAGAGGGGATTTTCCCGTACGACCGTTTCATGAGTGTGCCGTGAATATCAGGAATCCAGTAAAACATCAAATTTCCGACATCGCTGCATCCGAAAAAGATCCTGCAAGAACGGGACCAACGACGACTGAAGAGAATCGTTCGACGTGGCAAAACTGCACCCCTTCCCCAAACTGCTGCAGATTTCAGTGCTGGGCCATCAACAAGTGTCAGCGTGCGAACCATTCAACGAAACATCATCGATATGGGCTTTCGGAGCCAAAGGCCCATTCGTGTACCCTTGATGCCTAGCCTGGGCCCGTCAGTACCGACATTGGATTGTTGATGACTGGACACATGTTGCCTGGTCGGACGAGTCTCGTTTCAAATGTATCGAGCAGATAGCCATGTACGGGTATGGAGATGGCTGTGAGCACTATGCGACTTAACTTCTGAGGTCATCAGTCGCCTAGAACTTAGGACTAATTAAACCTAACTAACCTGAGGACATCACACACATCCATGCCCGAGGCAGGATTCGAACCTGCGACCGTAGCGGTCGCTCGGCTCCAGAATGTAGCGCCTAGAACCACACGGCCACTCTGGCCGGCGGGTATGGAGACAACCTCATGAATACATGGACCCTGCATGTCAGCAGGGGACTGTTCAAGTTGCGGGGCGCGTGGTGTGCAGTTGGAGTTATATGGGATCCCTGACACGTCTAGATACGATCCTGACGAGTGACACGTACGCCTGATCGCCTGCATCCATTTATGTCCATTGTGTAATCCGACGGTCTTGGACAATTCCAGCAGGACAATGCGACACCCCACACGTTAAGAACTGTTACAGAGTGGCTGCAGGAACACTCTTCTGAGTTTTTAACACTTCCGATGGCCACCAAACTCCCCAGACATGAACACTATTGAGCGTATCTGGAATGCCTTGCAGCGTGTAATTCAGAAGAGAACTCCACCCTGGTCGTACTTTTACTGATTTATGGAAAGCCCTGCAGGATT
Organism: Schistocerca americana; assembly: GCF_021461395.2. Classification (NCBI taxonomy): domain Eukaryota; kingdom Metazoa; phylum Arthropoda; class Insecta; order Orthoptera; family Acrididae; genus Schistocerca; species Schistocerca americana. The sequence continues at coordinate 581,339,123 of NC_060130.1, read as the reverse complement.
CATGGTCTCAGTTCCCTCCAGGACTGCTTCTGACAGTAGACGAGTCCATGCCACGTCGTGTTGCGGCACTTATGCGTACTCGAGGGGGCCCTACACGATATTAGGCTGGTGTACCAGTTTCCTTAGATCTTCAGTATAAAATAATGACTCAGCTGTCATACATATTATAGAATGAGGGTAATGGTTTCTTTTTTTCTGGCATAGGATGTATACCATATCTTACTGTAGATGTACAATGGATGCGATCGCATTAGTTTGGATTTGTTTAAACAGCCATATGAGGACATAGTTATCATAAAACTGGTTATGTTCATTGACGACTGAAAAATGAAGTTGTGACTGAAAATGAAACTTTTGTTACTATAGATTTCTTCATATAAAATGAAGATTGTGTATGTGACTGTCCCACGGCATGTTGCAATTTTCAGTTGCTAATGTGATATAGATTAGCAAACTGAAAACGGTAATTTAATTCTATACACCAAACAGAGAAACTTCTAATTGCAAGTGAGACGGCAACCATTAGTTTGTTAGTAGCGTTGATTCAAAACAGAAATTAATCCCTTGGGTTACTGCTGCAGTTTTTAACTTTTGTTTTCACAGATCTGTGGACGACGAAGGCCACTGTTTTTGATGGCTTAGTCGGCATCAGCGAACGGTATTTTTTAAAGGACTTAATTCGACGGTGGCACAAAACTGTTGTTGAGAATCGTCTTGAAGTCATTAGAACGCCGTTGGAAAAACACAGAAACGGGCCCTAATAGTCTTCATGGGTATGTAAAAGGATAACACATGCTCGTCTAGGTCATAATAAGCATCCGTGAGCTACGCTAAACTGAAGAAAACAGTAATTACGAAAGAGAAGAAAAATATTATACTTGTACAGTAATGAAGATTTATAATAACGTCTGAGTTAAATTTGGTAGTGAATTGTGAAAAGTATTCGTAATTTTCTTTTTAACAGCAATAAATAATGGATGAAAAAATTTCCAAATTAATTTTCCATTGGTCATCTGCTTTTTTGGGAGCAATCAACAAATCGGGACAGAGGTACCAAAATGAATGCTTGCAATTAAGCACAATGGAGTTGAGACTGCTAAAAGATGAGATAATATTTTTACTGTGGATAAGAAAACTTCCTTGGCGGTTTTTGGTGGTTTTTATTGCTGTTAGGAAGAAACTTCATATGAAGTTTAAAGTATGCGAAAAGTCTTATACCCCTGTAAAAAGTTAGTACACACATGAAACCAAGTACGAGCGCAGTGGTGTCATACATTTCCTATGTGTCTAGTGGTTACAGAAAAGCCCTGCAGCGTATGCCGCAAATTTCGATTACATCCTCTGTATAAATGCAGAATATCCTTTATTCCTATTTTATATCCGGAGTTTTCCCATTTTCCCCATATTTTCCTTATTTTGAACTGATTATAGAAAAAAGTAACATGATGTCATTAATTTATAGTAATTCAGCTGCATCCCAGTCACATTCTGTATTGTCAAGTTTCTTATGTCATAAATTATATTAATATCTACCACCATTTTGCCGAATATGCTCTGACATCATTAGTAATTTAACTACACACTTTAACGTCAAAGTTTTTTACCCTGTAGATTATGGTACTATTTACCGCCATTTTTAAATAGGAGTCAACTGGAGCGCCCGTGCTCATCGGATAGCGTCTTTGAGTCATAATCAAAACGTCTTTGGCCGCGGGTTGGAATCCCGCCGTTGCCTAGATTTTGATTATTAATCAGCATTGGCGGCCGAAGACATCCGTCGTAAGAAGTCAACCTCATTCTGCCAACGGCCTTGTCAAAGAGGACGGAGGAGCGGACAGAGGTTCAAGGCACTCTTGTCCTAGGGGTGGCAAACTGCCCCTAAAAGCGGAAGAATCAACAATGATCAACGGCATGAAGATGCAAAAGGCAATGGAAACCACTGCATTAAAGGCACGTAACGTGTATCCACAAGACATGTGGCCTATAATTGAAGAAGTGTCTTGATGATCTCTCCATTGGCAAAAGATTCCGGAACAGTCCCCCATTCGGATCTCCGGGAGGGGAGTGCCAAGGGGAGGTTACCACGAGAAAAAGTTTGAATAATCAACGAAATGATAACGTTCTACGAGTCGGGGCGTGGAATGTCAGGAGCTTGAACGTTTTAGAGAAACAAGAAAATCTGAAAAGGGAAATGCAAAGGTTCAATCTAGAATAGTAGGGGTCAATGAAATCAAGTGGAAAGAAGACAAGGATTTCTGGTCAAATGAGTATACGATAATATCAAGAGCAGCAGAAAATGGAATAACGGGAGTAGGATTCGTTATGAATGGGAAGGTAGGGTAGGGAGTATGTTACTGTGAACAGTTCAGTGACAGGGTTGTTCTTATCAAAATCGACAGCGACATCGACAACGATACTTCAGGTATACATGCCGACGTCGCAAGCTGAAGATGGAGAGATAGAGAAAGTGTATGAGAATATTGAAAGGGTAATACAGTATGTAAGGGGGGATGAAAATCTAATAGTCATGGGGGACTGGAATGCAGTTGTAGCGGAAGGAGAAGAAGAAAAGGTTACAGGAGAAAATGGTCTTGGGACAAGGAGTGAGAGAGGAGAAAGACTAATTGAGTTCTGTAACAAGTTTTAGCTAGTAATAGCGAATAATCTGTTCAAGAATCACAAGAGGAGGAAGCATACTTGGAAAAGGCCGGGTGATACGGGAAGATTTCACTTAGATTACATCATTGTCAGACAGAGATTCCGAAATCAGATACTGGATTGTAATGCGTACCCAGGATCAGATATAGACTCAGGTCACAATATAGTAGTGATGAAGAGCAGGGTGAAGTTTAAGACATTAGTCAGGAAGAATCAATACACAAAGAAGTGGGATACGGAAATACTAACGAATGACGAGATACGGTTGAAGTTCTCTAAGGCTACAGATACAGCAATAAGGAATAGCTCAGTAGGCACTACAGTTGAAGAGGAATGGACATATCTAAAAAGGGCCATCACAGAAGTTGGGAAAGAAAACATAGCTACAAAGAGGGTAACTGCGAAGAAACCATGGGTATCCTTGATCGATAAAAGGAGGAAGTACAAAAATGTTCCGGGAAACTCAGGAATACAGACATACGAGTCGCTGAGGAATGAAATAAATAGGAAGTACAGGGAAGTTAAGACGAATTGGCTGCAGGAAAAATTTGAAGACATTGAAAAAGATATGATTGTCGGAAGGACAGAATCAGCATACAGCGAAATCAAAACAACCTTCGATGACATTAAAAACAAGGGTGATAACATTACGAGTGCAACGGGGATTTCACTGCTAAATGCAGAGGAGAGAGCGGCTAGGTGGAAAGAATACATTGAAAGCCTGTATGAGGGGTAAGATTTGTCTGACGTAATAGAAGAAGAAACAGGAGTCGATTTAGAAAAGATAGGAGATCCAATATAAGATTCAGAATTTAAAAGAGCGTTCGAGGACTTAAGATCAAATAAGGCAGAATGGATAAATTACATTCCATCAGAATTTCTAAAACCATTGGGGGAAGTGGCAACAAACCGACTCTTCACGTTGGTGTGTAGAATGTATGAAACTGGCGACATACCATCTCCACACAATTCCGAAGACGGCAAGAGCTGGCAAGTGCGAGAATTATCGCACAATCAGCTTAACAGCTCATGCATCCAAGTTGCTTACAAGAACACTATACAAAAGAATGGAAAAGAAAATTGACATGTTGTTTTGTAGAGTGGGCAACCACGGCTAAACTTCGACTATTTTACAAAGAAAATTCCGCCCTGACTGTATAAATGATCATTATACAGCTAGTGCGGAATTTTCTTTGTAAAAAAGAAAATTGAGGATGTGCTAGATGACCATCAGTTTGACTTTAGGAAAGGTAAAGGCACGAGAGAGGCAATTCTGACGTTGCGCTTAATAATGGAAGCAAGACTAAAGAAAAATCAAGAAACGTTCATACGATTTGTTGACCTGGAAAAAGCGTTCGACAATGTAAAATTGTGCAAAAGGTTCGAAATTCTTAAAAAAGTAGTGTTATGGACTGGCAAGACAGCCAATCCACAATGATGGGTAGCCGAAAGGCACGCGTTTAGCTCACGCAGGCTGGCGTGAGGTCTGGAACAGGTCAAGGTCTTATAGTAGCAAAAATAGTACGTGATTTCTGGAATACTTAACTTTAATCCATAATTGGCGAACATCGGTCTGACGGTACATGCATCACAAGATAAATAGCAATTGATAATGGCGCCTTGCTAGGTCGTAGCAAATGACGTAGCTGAAGGCTATGCTAACTATCGTCTCGGCAAATGAGAGCGTAATTTGTCAGTGAACCATCGCTAGCAAAGTCGGCTGTACAACTGGGGTGAGTGCTAGGACGTCTCTCTAGACCTGCCGTGTGGCGGCGCTCGGTCTGCAATCACTGACAGTGGCGACACGCGGGTCCGACGTATACTACCGGACCGCGGCCGATTTAAAGGATACCACCTAGCAAGTGTGGTGTCTGGCGGTGACACCACAAGTAGGGGTAAGCTATAGGGAGAGATGGGTCATATACAATATGTACAACAGCCAGGAGGGAATAATTAGAGTGCACGACCAGGAACGAAGAGCTAGTATTAAAAAGGGTGTAAGACAAGGTTGTAGCGTTTCGCCTCAATCTGTACATCGAGGAAGAAATGATGGAAATAAAAGAAAGGTTCAGGAGTGGAATTAAAATTCAAGGTGAAAGGATATCAATAATACGATTCGCTGATGACATTGCTATCCTGTGTGAAAGTGAAGAAGAATTACATCATCTGCTGAACGGAATGAAAAGTCTAATTCGTACAGAGTATGGGTTGAGAATCAGTCGAAGAAAGACAAGGATAATGAGAAGTAGCAGAAATGAGAGCAGCGAGAAACTTAACATCAGGATCGATGGTCACGAAGTAGGTGAAGCTAAGGAATTCTGCTGCCTAGGCAGTATAATAACCAATGACGGACGGAGCAAAGAGGACATCAAAAGCAGACTAGCACTGGTAAAAAGGGCATTCCTCGCCAAGAGGAGTCTACTAATATCGAATATCGGCCTTAATTTGAGGAAGAAATTTATGAGAATGTACGTCTGGAGTACAGCATTGTATGGTAGTGAAACATGGACTGTGGGAAAACCGGGACAGGAGAGAATCGAAGCATTTGAGATGTCGTGCTACAGACGAATGTTGAATATTAGGTGGACTGATAAGGTAAGGAATGAGGAGGTTCTGCGCAGAATAGGAGAGGAAAGGAATGGGTGGAAAACACTGATAAGGAGAAGAGACATGATGAAGCACATCTGTTAAGATATGAGGGAATAGCTTCCATGGTACTAGAGGGAGCTGTAGAGGACAAAAACTGTAGAGGAAGACAGAGATTGGAATACATCCAGCAAATAATTGAGGACGTAAGTTGCAAGTACTACTCTGAGATGAAGAGGTTAGCACAGGAGAGGAATTCCGCTACAGCAGAGCCGGCCACGGCATGTCAAACTTCATGCGTGCACCGTGTGAGGGCCACGGGCGGGCCAAGGTCCGGACTGTCACTCTGCCTTGCTTTGTTCGGTCCTTCTCGGAAGTGCACGGAAGAGCACGACATTTCATTTGTTGTCAGCGCTGTTTAGCCTTCGCTATTGTTCGTGGTAGGAAGGATGTTCGCATGTCCAATGGCAGTTTCTACAAAAAGAGGCAGCTAGCAACCTAACGTCGCAATTTTTTAAAATAAATGGGAATGACAACAGAGGGAAGCAGCTTTCTCAATTCGCATAACGACAGGTACTACATATTTGCCATGGAACGACATTACAGTACCATGCAGAAACAATTTAAAGATTTAGTTGACAATGAACGAGGAAAAAATTACAACGATCGACAAATGGGTTTCATTGTTATTCCGTCGTCAGTTGCAACCGTTTTCAGTGTAACTGAACGAAGAGTATGTATCACTGCAAATTACATTGGTTAAATCAAGAGGCATGCCTGGAACGTTTTCTCGATTTAAAACACACTGTTGTTTATTTTATGAAGGACAAAGGAGTGCAGGAACGAAAATTAGACCATCCGGAATGGACTGCAGACTTCGTATTTTAAGAGGATTTGACTGCACACTGTCACAGTAAGACACTGCAAGGTAACTTCTTTCCGATTTGATGGGAATGCATTTAAAAAAAAAATTGAGTCGTAGAAGGGGCACATTATGATAAAGGACACTCCACTTCCCCAAGCTCACTGCCGTTACAGAAAGCGTGAGGTTTTAAGAGTTAATTATGGCCTTGAAAGAATTACAAGGATAGTTTTACGAAGATTTTGAGGACAGTGTCAATCTTACATCTATTTCTGTGCTCTTTTTGAGATCGTTTGCCGTTTCAGTTGAAACCGCCCCTTTGCACATGCCGAAGTGGCTCTGAGCACTATGGGACTTAACTTCTGAGGTCATCAGTCCCCTAGAACTTAGAACTACTTAAACCTAACTAACCTAAGGACATCACACACATCCATGCCCGAGGCAGGATTCGAACCTGCGACCGTAGCGGTCGCGCGGCTCCAGACTGTAGCTCCTAGAACCGCTTGGCCACTCCAGCCGGCCATGCCGAAGTAACTGAGTGGTCCGCAAGGTAATTCTAATTTTAATGACAATTTTTTTAAATGTTATATCCGTCCGGGACACCTTCATTGCTTTCCTCATGTAGAGTTTCCGTCACCATATTGAGGCTGCAAAGGCGCTACAATGATCGATCGACATATATGTGTTGAAGTCCTTTTTTGATTATGAAACTAAATGAGTCACAATTACGTGGCAACACGAGTGCGAATATCTTTGACACTGTCTGTGCCTGTCCGTATGCCAACAATCTATACCAGATAAAAATTGTACTGTCTTCAGTACACCAAAAATAATTAAATAATACTGATTTTTGTTTGTTTGTGACCTATGCTGTCGAGAAATGTGAAATATAAAGCCAAATAGTATGCAGTGCGGCTGCACTGCCATTTAAAAGCGGTGCGTTCGCAGTTTTCATCTCTTCCCCCTCCGCGCGCTCAGACAGAGCACTCGCGCCCAGGCAAGGCCCGCGAACCGACATCTTGGCCGCCCCTGCACTGCAGCATACAGACCTTGATCAACGAAACTCATGGAACTGCTCTAGTGAGAAAACGGTAAATTTATTCCTATTAATGTACTTCTATTGGTCTAGAGAGGAAAGGAAGGAGGGGAGGAGTTTCCCATCTTTTTTAAACCATCCTATTGACCTAGGTAGGTGGGAGGAGGGTGACAATATCTTAGATCATTACCTACCCCAGAACCTGGACCGTGAATGGGTGACTTTCAATTTTATGTTCCTCAGTTGCCCTAGATGCATGGGTGGGGCATCAGGCTACATCACAATCTTGAATGGACTAAATGCAATTGCCTGCGAGGCGTGGGTAGTGGAAGGGGTTTCCCCATGACCTTGAGATAAGATTGTTATTTGTTCTTGAATGACAACTGTTTCACTGCTTATATTTACTTAATTAGATTTTGAAACTGGGTATTTTGAAGCAATGTGACAAGAAGAAAAGAAGATAAAACATACACTTGTTTTATTCCAGCAGAAATTTAATTTGAAACTGATAAAAAAAACAACTGGGTCTTAGGGGAAGACCAAGATGTGATGTAGAAGATCAAAATTCAACATATCCTACAGATGGTGCACTGTGTGACAAGAAAAGCATATAACGGTCTTGCTATTGACAACTCATAAAGATAAATAAATTGCCTAAAATAGTCTTCAAAGTGTTGCATGATCATACAGGTTTAGTTTTTGAAGGTGGTGATAAACATCGAAAACAAAATGCATTCAAATCGAAATAACGATCGTAGACATCATCATTCTCCAGAAAAAGTGTGTTAGAAAAGAAGCTCGAAAACCTCATTGATTTTATCGGAACACGAATGATGATATTGTAGAAATTCACTTAATTCAGACTGAAACTTGGTAGTTTATACTAACAGAAAGGCACCACGAGATGTTTATATTTTTCCACCTCCGCGTTGCAGATGTTTTGAGTGAAATACCCAATCGATGCGCTGTTGTTTTCATGTCAATTCTACCAACATTGAGAGTTGTAGTTCTCGGGGTTTCGTAAAATTCCTGGATTCATGTCTCGTCGCTGTGCAGCCTATGAAAAGGATTGCGGAAAACTCCCAAATAAATTCCAAAGTACAGTGCAGTTTTAATACCAATACATTTTCAGGACTCTGGTGTCCGAGCCTGGTGAACTGTACCAGTTACATCAGATGTACCCAAAGTTGACATCAAACGATACAGAGTTCACAACAATCAACAAACGAGTGAGCCTACAATACATTTGCTCGCAATCCTAGCCAAAAAACGAGTGCCCCAAGGCGCCTACGTGACCTCTATTTATACTTTTGTTAACAATTACATACAATGAAAATTACAATTTTATGTAAAATCACAATTAAAAGTTAAACCGAATATGAGATACACATTGCTAAAAATTTACAATCTCAGTGCTGGACAATGTGAACCTATGTTCAACTTAGTTACAAGTTAATATAACATTTTCTGACTATTTATGTTACAGGTAACAATTATGTTTCTAAATTTGTTTATAACAAATCAACTAGTGCCTGAATTTTAGTGCTAACATATATCGGAGATTCAATTAACGTGCTTTATTTATATGTTCTATTTAATTTGCTGTAGTAATTTTATAATGATAGGTTTACGGGTACATACTGACCATGTGCTACATTTCTTTCGATTAGTTACAGTATTAATTTCACATTTATATTGTGTTTCTCACATAAGAACAATGTTAATCAGCAAAGCATCGTTTTCGAATTATATGTATACTGAAACAGTGGTTATTTTTGTGTGCAATTTGGGAACAGGTCACTTTACAATTGGACAATAAGGACTGGCGTTTATCTTTAATGCTCTCTGAGGGGTTCTGATAGGTAGCAATGAGATACAGTAATATTTCAATACCCCCCAAAGAGTTTTGCCTAGCCTGATAGACGAAACTCTTCTCACAGAAATATTAGTGTGATTGATGTGATATCGTACTAGTGGGACAAAATAACACAAACTGCATATATTTTAAAAGGTACAAAATTGAATCATGAAACCTTACATACAGATAAATTTTCCAAATAGCGACAAACATATACTTCAAGAAAACAAGAATTGGAAATATGAGATTACAAAGAAATTTCCAAACTTTTACAAAATCAATATTTACATCACATTTTCTGAATGAATGTTTTTCCGAAATTATCACTTCTAGAGCGTACTTTTCTTTGTCACTTCTAGAGCGTCCATTAATTTTCTCTCCTTCAAACACTCAAACACAATGAAGCTAACAAATCACAAATTTGATTGGAGTTATTATGTTGCACTTTTAAAGTGTCCATATGACATGTTCTAGAACAATAGTATCGTATAAAAGACAGAAGAATAAAATTTATTCTAACAGTTTGCAATACCATAAAATATTCTACAAATCTTGTCAAACATGAATATTCAAAATTATATATGTATATTTATATTGTGACAGTATTGAAACTGTTCATTTATATTCAATCCGGGTTGTTGTCACAAGTCACAAGTGACTTGTGACTTAGTGTATCTTCACACAACTCACCTTTCATTTCTGGATAAGCTGATATAAATGCAGTATGGCCTGTTGTCTGTAAAGATGTGTAACTCTTCCTCACTAGAAAATACATATTGGTTTTTCCTGGAAACGCAAGTTCAAATCATAGTCCTCACATATCAGTAATAGTCACAATCGGTAGGATGTAAATGTGTCTTGTGACATGTGAGTAGTGTAAAATAATAGTTTTTCAATGGGATTTGTATGCTATGTCTTCTCATAGTTGTTCAAAAATAGCTCTCAATTGTAATTTCACATCAGCATTTCCTTCAATCAAAATGTACAAAGCCAAGATATATATATATATATATGGATGTGTATATATATATATATATATATATATATATATATATATATATATATATATATATATATAGGCTTTGTGCATCAAATGAAATAACGTTTCAAAATGTTTACCAGACATCCAGAAAGTCATATCAAATTAACACTGAGAGACACCTTCAAGATTTTATAAATTGTGAGAAAATAAGTAATATGTCAATAAAATTCCTGAAAGTGGCAAGATACACTTACGCAAGTGAAAGTGCAATTGTGCTATAGTTAGCAACCTTGCAGTAAGAAGATTTTGTAAAAAAGAATCCAGAACCTTGTCACATGGCATCTTATATTTCATTTCATCAAAGTCCTCAGTCTGTCTATTAAAGTTGTCATTTCCTACCCCTCAATACCATACTAGTCTCCAGATTGTGTCTTGTGACGTGTGAGTAGTGTAAAATAATAGTTTTTCAATGGGATTTGTATGCTATGTCTTCTCATAGTTGTTCAAAAATAACTCTCAATTGTAATTTCACATCAGCATTTCCTTCAATCAAAATGTATAAGAGGTCTACTTCATGTGATTCAAATCATTCATAAGTTCTGTTGTGTGTGACTGCACAGTATCATCATCATCATAATCCTCTCAATTAAACTAATCATCAAAACCATTAATAAATGAGGGTTGAATACCACCGAACCACCTCAGCAGCATTGAACATCATATAACCTAAACCTATCATCATCATCCAAATACCCCTACAAAATGCAAGCCAAAACAAACCATCTTCCATCAATAAACCGTAAAGATCAATTCATGTAAATCAGAAACAGGAAGGAGTCTGCAACCTCAAATCCTTAATACAAATGCAAATCACAACATCACTTACCTTGTTTCAAGGCAATCCACAACAATTCATAATAATTTCAGCATCTCACTCGTGTGTACATAACTGAGTGAAACATGTATATAGTATATCATGGCTATAATCCCTTCTTAACAGCATAAATCACTTCAGCCCTTTCATAAATCATAACATCTTTCAACATCTCATGTGTTCTTATATATAGTAACACATAAATTCAGTTGTCAATCGTATAACGGTATGAGCAGCAAAACATAGTAATTCCTTCCATGTGAATAGTATATATAAGATAAAAACCAGTGAAAAGATGTATATAGTTCTTTTTAACTGCACAAATGTACCATAAAATCTTTAAGTATGTATTAATAAGCTTAGTGTATCTTCACACAACTCACCTTTCATTTCTGGATAAGCTGATATAAATGCAGTATGGTCTGTTGTCTGTAAAGATGTGTAACTCTTCCTCACTAGAAAATACATATTGGTTTTTCCTGGAAACGCAAGTTCAAATCATAGTCCTCACGTATCAGTAATAGTCACAATCGGTAGGATGTAAATGTCAAATTATCAATACATCTGATGATGCAGTTTACTCAATCAAAACAAAATGCATCTTATACTACAAATTAAATCACATGAAAATATCTTACATAACAAATAAAAGCAAACATAGGTACAAAAAATTAACGTGGTATTGTCGGATGTTTGTGTGTCAGAAAGGTATCGTAGAATGTGGCATCAGTGTTTTCGAGAAGAAAATGTCACATTAGCTGGGGCACCTTGCATAAGACACACGCATAGTACGCAAAGATTGTGTACCCCCTTGAGGGATTGCAATTATTGTGCATAAGGTTTCAACTGAGTGAAAATTCTTTGATTTGGGATAGATAAGTCGGTAGGCGTTTGGATGTGGTTTCTCGTAAACTTCAAATGGACCAATGCAAATATCTAAAAATTCCTTGATCTCTCTATTGATTGCGTTGGATTTCTCATAACTTTTGGTTAAGACTAAATCACCTACATTGTGCTGTGTAAACTTTCCTTTTGAATCATGTCTAAGCTTTCTCTTGGCACAGTGTGTTTCAATATTTTTCTTTACTATTTCCATTCTCTCATCCAGAGTTAACTCATTACAGACAGGAAAATTGGTCAATTCATACAAGATGTTTGGTGGGTGTTTGTTAAAATGGACTTCATAAGGCGTAAAGCCAGTTGTTGTATGTTGTAAGGTGTTCAAAACATCTTCAAAATCACATGTGTAACTTGACCAATTTGTATGATCTTTAGAGCAGTAAGTTCTACAAAGGCTGCCTATTTCACGCATATAGCACTCAGTTGGGCTACAAGATGGAGAATAAACAGAAATAAGGATGCGCTTAATGTCTTCATCTTTCATGAAATCTTTCCAAATGTTAGTTGTAAATTGGCTCCCATAGTCTGAAAGAATGGCTTTTGGTTTTCCAATCTGTGTGAAGTAATCATTACAGAAACAGTTTAAAATTTTTCTGCTTGTTGCCTTCTTTAGTGGATACAATTTTACTGGTTTAGTGAATAAGTCAACAACTACAAACAAATAAGTATAACCCTCTTTAGTTCTTGGCAATTGGCCAAACAAACCAATTCCTATCAGTTCCAATTTGCCTTTTGGCACAATACTTTGTAAATAACCTTGGTGTTTCTGATTTGTGACTTTTACTCTTTGACAGCGATCACATTTTTATATAACCTGTCTTACTCTTCTAAACATATTATTAAAATAGACATTTTCCTTAAGTTTGTCAGTGCATTTCATGATTCCACAGTGTCCATAGCTCTCATGTGTGTACTTAATTAAAACGTAAACACATTGTATAGACCAACAAACCTTCCAGATGTCAGAGTCAGTGTTATGTCTCCTGAATAAAATACCTTTAAAGTTTTGATAATACATGCCAACCTTTTCATAACCCTTTTTTCCAATACGACTTTTCACAAGTTTCAAATCATCATCCTGGTTCTGGTATCTCCTAAGCTGACTGCAAATGTTAGCAATTTCCTTTTCACCCTTAATACCTCTCATGTACATTATTTTAAACACTTTGTTATCCAATAGTTCTCCTTCCTGACCACCCCCCCACAGGTAATCTAGACAAAGATCAGCAATTACATTCTGATCCCCGTTAATATACTGAATGCTATAATCAAATTGTTGTAAAAATATGGCCCACCTGGTTTATCTACTATTGAAAAGTTTACAGTCTTGAATATAACATAGAGCTTTGTGATCCATGAAAACTATGGCTTTATGTCCTGCTAGATAGTTCCCGTATTTAGTGAAACCCCATACAATGGCAAGTAGTTCCTTCTCAGTGACTCTGTAATTACGTTCATGTTTCTGCAGACCTTGGCTGGCAAAACTGGTTGAAAGATGTTCTATTTTTCCATCAATTTCCTTCTGTTGAAACAAATGTACACCCAATCCGTAATCTGAACTATCTGTCATTAGGCAAAATGGCAGTGAAAGGTCAGGTCTATGGAGTAATTGACTGTTATTTAGTTGTTGTTTGGTCTCATCGAATGCTGCTTGACACTGATCTGTCCATTCCCATATGGTGTTCTTTTTTAATAGCTCTCTCAAAGAAGGTGCATTTAAAGCTTAGGTGCTGACATACTTACGATAAAAATTACATAGGCCATAAAATGACCTCAGCTGTTTCTTGTTCTTTGGACATGGAAACTGGACAATTGCAGAAATTTTACCACTGTCAGGTAGAATGCCTTCTCTGTTAATTATATGACTAAAAACAAGTCTGATACTCCAAATTTGCATTTACTTAATTCAAGGGTCATACCGCCTTGTCTCTAACTTATTGGCTAATTTGTACAAAGTATCAAGGTGTTCCACCCAAGTTTTGCTGGTTATTAATATATCATCCACGTAAATAATTAGTTTAGATAGTAGTTCACTTCCAATCACATGATCCAAAGCTCGAATAATCTCGGCTACAGACACATTCAGCCCAAACGGAGCAACACAATAATGGAAACATTTACCATTATATAAAAAGGCTGTGTACTGCCTTGAATCCTGTGCTCATGTGATTTGATGAAAACCTGAGGTCAAATCCAAGCTAGAAAAATCTCCATGGATTCAGGATGATCTGTTTCTCTTTCTATAAATTTATTCAGGTGACGTGAATTCAATACCACCCTAACACCACCATCCTTTTTTGAAATACAGACCATCGGGCTGTTATATGGACTGTGACTTCTCTCTACTATTCTCCATTTTTGCATTTTCTGGAGTTCCCTTTCCACTTCTTTCCATTTACAGATGGGTACCCAATAAGGCTTAATGAAAAAGGGTTCATGTGGTTTTAACTTCAAATGACATTCATAATCTTTGCCCCTACCAGGTTGATCACTAAAAATGTTACAGTTTTCCCAGAGAAAATTTTCTAATTCCTGCTTTTCAGACTCAGCCAAGTCATTTGCTTCTTTTATCTTTTCTGATATGATTAGGGAGTAACTGTCATCAACCAAATTCTGGTTATTGTGATCCCTACTTTCCTCTTCCTCCATGTAATGGCTACACTCTGGATAAATTATTTCCCTAATATGGTCACTACTGTTTGTACTTGTATTTAACTGGATCACTACTTTTCCTTGAATACTGGCCTTTGGTTCAATGAACAGTAATTCTGAATTTTGCCAATCAAAACTCACCTTTGCTTTAACTATCCAGTCCATCCCTAAAATCATTTGCTCATTAAGATCTGGAACAACTAAACAACCGTGTTCAAAATCAATGTTGCCAACAGAAAACGTAATTAAAGCTTGTTTATTTATTAACTTACTAAACTTGCCAGTGGCGCCTTTAATCCATACACCTGTGATTGGAAATTCGATGTAACTTTCAGTGTCTTTTATCCTGTTCCTCAACTTGTCTGAGATACTACTAATGGGACTGCCAATGTCAATCAAACAAAGTCCTGACCAATTGTTAATGCTTATTTCTACGTAAGGGCTACCAAAGGTAATATTTGGGTCACTATTCACATTCTCTGCCAACAAGTCACTTTCTAATTCAGTTGTATCAATGCTCTTACATACTTTTTCACTACAGGTTTCAATGCCAGAATCAACACAAGATTGAGTGTCATTATGTCTGGAATTAAATACACATGAGACAGATACCTTTCTTTCATTAGACTTAAAATTATCTTTCATGGATGGATCTGATTTGATGACTTCACTTTCCTTATTGTTTTCTAAACAAACTTCACTTTCACTGATAATAGATTCCAAAATCTTCTCACCTTTTAACTTAACTTGTTCCTTCTTATTAGTAGATTTACTTAAGATTTCTTTTATACAAATTGGTACCAATACATTGTTTGCACTCTCAATAACTTCACATGAACCAACTTTGCATTCAGAGTTACTTTCAGCTGCAGCACCATTATCCATAACTTCAACATAAAAAATACCATCTAATTCCTACTGTATACATATATCATCAAATACATCATCCTTCACAACACTATCTTTACCAAAATCATCATCAAAATAAACTGTGGGCGATGCCTCTGCATGCACATCTGCCTTAACTACTATGTGTGCAACGACTGAAGTTACAGTACTGAATTCGCTACCTGTTTCATTATCAGAGTCAGGTGTTATTTCCCGATTTTGGCTACCAATTTCTACTAATATAGATGCCTCATTATCCTTACCTTCAGCAGAAAACAAGCTAGTGATACCATACGTATCATAAGTTCTGTCTACATCAAGTAAAATGGAAATGTCGCGTGGCTAGGGCCTCCCGTCGGGTAGACCGTTCGCCTGGTGCAGGTATTTCGATTTGACGCCACTTCGGCGACCTGCGCGTCGATGGGGATGAAATGATGATGATTAGGTGTTAATGTGTTATCAATTAATGCTAAGTCATGTTCATTAAGTTCAAACTGTGGTCCTGCTTGAGTATGTGCATTATTCAATTCACTTAACATGTGATCCCAAAAGTTTTGCTTATAAGTACACTACTGGCCATTAAAATTGCTACACCAAGAAGAAACGCAGATGATAAACGGGTATTCATTGGACAAATATATTATACTAGAACCGACATGTGATTACATTTTCACGCAATTTGGGTGCATAGATCCTGAGAAATCAGTACCCAGAACAACCTTCTCTAGCCGTAATAACGGCCTTGATACACCTGGGCATTGAGTCAAACAGAGCTTGGATGGCGTGTACAGGTACAGCTGCCCATGCAGCTTCAACACGATATCACAGTTCATCAAGAGTAGTGACTGGTGTATTGTGACGAGCCAGTTGCTCGGCTACCATTGACCAGACGTTTTCAATTGGTGAGAGATCTGGAGAATGTGTTGGCCAAGGCAGCAATCGAACATTTTCTGTATCCAGAAAGGCCCGTACAGGACCTGCAACATGCGGTCGTGCATTATCCTTCTGAAATGTAGGGTTTCGCAGGGATCGAATGAAGGGTAGAGCCACGAGTCGTAACACATCTGAAATGTAACGTCCACTGTTCAAAGTGCCGTCAATGCGAACAAGAGGTGACCGAGACGTGTAACCAATGGCAATCCATACCATCATGCCGGGTGATACGCCAGTATGGCGATGACGAATACACGCTTCCAGTGTGCGTTCACAGCGATGACGCCAAACACGGATGCGACCATCACGATGCTGTAAACAGAACCTGGATTCATCCGAAAAAATGACGTTTTGCAATTCGTGCACCCAGGTTCGTTGTTGAGTACATCATCGCAGGCCCTCCTGTCTGTGATGCAGCGTCAAGGGTAACCGCAGCCATGGTCTCCGAGCTGAGAGTCCATGCTGCTGCAAACGCCGTCGAACTGTTCGTGCAGATGGTTGTTGTCTTGCAAACATCCGCATCTGTTGTGTCAGGGATCGAGACGTGGCTGCGCGATCCGTTACAGCCATGCGGATAAGATGCCTATCATCTCGACTCCTAGTGATACGAGGCCGTTGGGATCCAGCACGGCGTTCCGTATTACCCTCTTGAACCCACCGATTCCATATTCCGCCAACAGTCATTGGATCTCGACCAAAGCGAGCAGCAATATCGCGATACGATAAACCCCAATCGCGATAGGCTACAATCCGACCTTTATCAAAGTCGGAAACGTGATGGTACGCATCTCTTCTCCTTACACGAGGCATCACAACAACTTTTCACTGTCAACTGCTGTTTTGTGTATGAGAAATCGGTTGGAAACGTTCCTCATGTCAGCACGTTGTAGGTGTCGCCACCGGCGCCAACCTTGTGTGAATGCTCTGAAAAGCTAATCATTTGCATATCACAGCATCTTCTTCCTGTCTGTTAAATTTCGCATCTGTAGCACGTCATCTTCGTGGTGTAGCAATTTTAATGGCCAGTAGTGTAGTATCATCTAAGTAGTAGTCCCTATTTACATTACATTTATGGTTGCTTTTATATTTCCGTCTCTTTAACCTCCTATTTGCCTGGTTTGTGCCATAATTATTCACCTCAAATTACCAGGCTCCCAACGAGGTGGTTACCTGTTTCCCTGTTTGGAATTGCTGTTGTGAAGCTGGTTACTGTTTCTCTGTTCTTGATGGTTTTCGTGTCTTGTGTAACTACTGTTTTGGTTACCACGCCAGTTATTATTTCTGTGTCCATTATATTGTTGTGATCCCCCATTCCTATTGTGAGTGTTTCTGAGGTTTTGTTTGTACTGTCTGTCATCATTCTGCCATGCACGGTCAATTTTGTATACATAACGTAAAAATTCGTCAACACTGTCATCTGGTCCATATAAAAGTCCCCACTGAAAACGGTGTGGTAGGCGCCGTTTCAGTGCGTCATTCTGTATCAGTTCGTCCAAAGGTTTGCTCAAATGTGACAATGTCCCTAATTGTTTTTCACAAAATTCTCGCAAGCTAATTGCAAGACCTGTATGATATTAGCTACCGTTAATAAATTCAGAGTTTATTCTTGCCTGTTTGTTTCCGATCAAAACTTTGCCAAGAATTGGCGTTCAAAATCGGCAAAAGACGTAGTATTTGTATCAATGTTTTGGTTCGCCCATGTAAGGGCTTCACCATCCAAAAAACGTTTTGCAAATTTAACTTGAGCAGACTCTGGCATGTTAGGTTGGAAACTGTCTTTGCACTGATGCACAAAGTCAACCGGATGCAATTTCGCATCACCTGGGTAACATTTAAACTAACATTGTTACAACTATGCGCAAACATCTGCTTTGAATCAAAATTGGACATTCTATTATTTTGCAATTTTGAAACTTCAGAGCCGACTGTTTGCAGTTCTATAGTTACACTTTCTACTTTCTCGTCAATACGAGATATCTTATCGGAAACAACTTCAGAATTTAATTTCAATCTTTCCCCTACCAACTCTTTTTCTGAAACAAAGAGTTCCTGCAACATTTTAACTCGTCTTTTCGGTTCACTAATTCATTTAAAACTACTACTTCCTTGTTTTTGACACGTTCGTTAACGAATTCAATGCTTTTGTTTGTTTCTTTAAATTCGGTGATTGTGAAAGCCTCCAAACAGTCACCTTTCGTTTCTACCCTTTCTATGTCACATGCAAGAATTTGTAATTTGTTATTTGTTGCATTGATTTCTTCTCTCAATGATTTCGAATTTTGGTCCAGCTTTTCTGTGACCTCTTTAATGTTGCTCCCTAATTGGTTATTTTGACTTACCAATTGTTCTAGTTTATTATTCAACAATTGAGATATCTGATCAATTAAATTTGGTTGTTGATTTGCTCCCGAAAAACCATGAAAAAGCGAACAACTACTGCTCGCGGAATTTGCTTCACTGTTTAAGTGCACATTTTGAGTAGACGCATGAAATTGACGGCCTGACCGCGTGGTCATGGCTATTCGATTTAACTGAGTTTCGTTCATTTTGATCAAAGTGGCTAAACACTAGACAAAACACTTTCCTGCCTATCAGGTGATATTGTCACACGCACACAATGAAACAAAAGCAGAAAATTGTAGGACACTGTCTGCGTCTGAAATAAAAACAATTGAAAAGGGTACTTATCTGATTCATTGCGATGTCATTCCAGAATTTCATTTTTGCTCCTGGCGACGTCATGGCGCAGTCTGCAACGTACAAGATTATGGTTCCTGCCTCTTGTACATGGAATTATTGCGAGTCGTCCTCTGCACAGTCTTCCACTTGATGCCAGCTCCTCCACTATGTTGAGATGTTTATATTTTCCCACCTCCGCGTTGCAAATGTTTTTAGTGAAATGCCCAGTCGATGCGCTGTTGTTATCACGTCAATTCTACCAACTTTGAGAGTTGTAGTTCTCGGGGTTTCTTAAATTTCCTGGATTCATGTCTCGTCGCTGTGCAGCCTATGAAAAGGATTGCGGAAGACTCCCAAATAAATTCCGAAGTACAGTGCAGTTTTAATACCAATACATTTCCAGGACTCTGGTGTCGAGCCTGGTGAACTGTACCGGTTACAACAGATGTACCCAAAGTTGACATCAAACGATACAGAGTTCACAACAATCAACAAACGAGTGAGCCTACAATACATTTGCTCGCAACCCTAGCCAAAAAACGAGTGCCCCCAAGGCGCCTACGTGACCTCTATTTATACTTTTGTTAACAATTACAAACAATGAAAATTACAATTTTATGTAAAATCACAATTAAAAGTTAAACCGAATATGAGATACACATTGCTAAAAATTTACAATCTCAGTGGTGAACAATGTGAACCTATTTTCAACTTACAATTGGACAATTAGGACTGGTGTTTATCTTTAATGCTCTCTGAGGGGTTCTGATAGGTAGCAATGAGATATAGTAATATTTCAACCAGCAATAGAAAAAGACGTTAATGTTGTCTTGGTTCAGAAGTGTGGGCATTCTTTTGATATCACTTAGTCACAAATCGTAGGATCAATCATGTGTCCATCGTATAGTAGTCCACATAGGGTCCTTCAGCTAATCTTTTCACATCATAGGTTTCGGGAACCATTTAAGACATCGCAAATTTGTTTCTGAGTTGTAATAAATTCGTCACTAAACAACGTATAGTCTCTTTTCATATATTAATTAGAGAGAGATGGTGAAAGTTTCATATAATAAACATAGATCTTCAGTTTGCCTCAAATAATATTTATTACGCATCTCTAAAGCTGTCGCTGGCACAGAGAAGTGTCCCGTTTGTAGCTGCATAAGATATTTGATTAATTCCCAATCTCACTGAAGATATGACAAATAGAAAAGATGATCTTTTTTAAATTACAGACTTGTAACATGTGTAAGAGGGATGGCTAAGATGCTTACTGTTGTTAAAAATTTAGGTAGGTTTCATTAGTCACCGAAGGAATGTTAAGAACTAATATATTTATTTTTATCAAGTTTGAGCTTCTTTATTAACATGTAAAAGCAGCCATGAACACCATTTGTCACGTATACGCGAACTGAATCGTTCTACGCCGTTTATGTATAAATCACGCCAACGATATTTGGACGGAACTAAGTGGTGGAATCGGCTGGCTTTCGACAGGACAGTGATCCAAATTCCCGTCTTGTCATCCTGATTTAGGCTTCCTGTGGTTTACGTAAATTACGTTAACAACTATAATCTTCGGTAAATTATAGAGCATGGAATTAACTAATTAACTAACTATTATAAATTCAGCGTTCAGACACAGTAATTACCTCCTCAAAGATAGTATGACTAGAATGAATTTACAAACTGATTTCTTACAGCAGGTATACACATTGTCACTGTTTATATTTTAGACTATTCAACGGTTTGTGATGCAGTAAAACATTTTAGGGAAGCGCTTAAGCAGCTCAAACTTTATTCTGCAAGTTTTATACGTTCAGTTCTTGCGCCCTCTCCCATCGATACCTGGCTTATTGTCAGCACATTTGTTTCAGAAAACTTGCATTCGTCAGTCACGATTGATGAAGTTTCTTGTAGCAAAAACGTTATCTGTGGACGAGAGATATCAGAAGAAATCTAAGGAAATAGCTTTCATTTCAAGCATCAAGCAACGAAAGAAGCAAAATTAAGGTTCAATGTCTTATCGGCGACATGGTCGTTAAGGACAAAGTTAAAGCTCAGATTCAGCAATAATGTTGAAATAAGTCGGCTGTATCCTTTTCATAAGAACTACCTCTGCATTTGTTGTAAGCGATATAGGGAAAACATAGATCTGAATTGCTAGATAGTGATTTGAAATAGGTCTTCCCAATGCGATTCCAGTGTAAAACCACAATAAACTTCTCATTTCATTGATATCCACGTGAAAATTTTGGTTCTCATGACTAAACTTTCATGTTAGCAACAAATATCATAGCACTCCTTTTGATTGCTAGAAATTCTCCTATTTCAGTATGATTCATCTCAAATCTCAAACAGTGTCTCGATCTGGTATTTTTCGCATAAAGAAGAGATGAGAGGGACATTGATATCTGAGGACTCGTGCCATTCAACCAGCCATCAAACAGTTAGCATGGGCTTCAAGACGATTGTCACTGATTTCGTGTTTTGTGTTATCTATCGTCTGTGATTACATATTTTTTTCTAAGTTAACAGAAAAACTTCACAGTAAAAAGCACCGAATTCTACAATATGTCAATAGAATCCTACAATTCCTCTGCAAGTACGTTCATTCTGACCTTCAAAAATAGTACTGTA
Organism: Schistocerca americana; assembly: GCF_021461395.2. NCBI lineage: Eukaryota > Metazoa > Arthropoda > Insecta > Orthoptera > Acrididae > Schistocerca > Schistocerca americana. The sequence continues at coordinate 581,317,575 of NC_060130.1, read as the reverse complement.
TAAAGATGTATATTTGAAGAGGGCTTTGTTTTAAGGCATACTTGTAGCTCCTAAGAATCTGTTGCAATTCTGAGATATTTGTTGTATTATCTATACCTGGAGGTAAAATTAAATTTTTATTTCCATGTCTGAACATAATTGTAGTACAAAATCCATTGTGGAGCCTCACAATCTGATGTATTTGTTATAGCGTCAATAAAAATCGACATTATTTTATGTACTTCTTTCAGTATGCATGGCAATACGGTAAAATGTGCGGTTTTCATACTATTTCATGTAAATTATACATTTTTCTCTCGTTATCAGATTATGAAGTTGGCCTTCAAATCTATAGAGGTTATCTCCTAAACTTGTACTGCTTCATCTCACATTCTTCACAGCCATCATTTAACGTATCTAAAAGAAATGCGGAAATGTGTTCAAAACCTATATTATTTCTGGGTATGATTCTGCAAATCGACAGATATTTTTCAAATACCGAGGATGAAGTATCAGAGACATTTCACGTAAATATTCCACAGTTCTCTCACTTTTTCTGAGAAATATTACTGTACTTCCTACTAGATCATTCTTAAGGACTGAATACATCTCCTGGCATCTTATGGGAACTTGCTAGCTGTTTCGAACCAATTTGCGCTGCTAAAGTCAGTACTGTGCTTGCATGTTGTGATTTCAATGTTTTCATAGCATCAACCCTTCAGAAATTTTCGATCATTTTTCGGGCGTGTATCGGAGATATTTTAATTCATGTTCCGATATGTCAGCTGCAACCTTTCAGTCATTCTCAGAGTGAGTCGCCTGCAAGTTTTTAAATAACTTCACACACTGAGGAGTAAACGCTCATACGTCAGAGATAGCACTGCAGCTTCATTCAGATATTAAATTTGATGCACTTAGAGTAAAACGAAGCAAGCGCATCAGCGAATCCTCAGTGCTTTCGAAGTGTATTGATAATTATGGATGGCATGGAGATTTAGAATATTTCTTTTGAGGTCGCAGACTTCAAATGAGGCATTCCCACGTTATTGTTGAGCTGGAAACCCTCTTCTCGGTTGCGCAGGTTGTGTGCTAATTGTATTTTCACAGCTTCGCCTACCACTGAATCCCAGTAGGATTAGGCTGTCTGTGACCACTACCTTAACTTTACCGTAATCCATGAAATGGACAGTGGAAAGACAACGTTCAGCCACTGCTGCTTTATTAGGCTGTAGAAGGCGGGTGTACCGCTGATGTTCCATGCAACGTTCTTTTACAGTGCGTATTGTTTGTACGATGTACCTTTTACCATACTCACATGGAATTTCATAGATACCCGCCTTTCGTAAAAGCAGATCATCCGCTACAGATCCCAAAAGAGCTGCCGTCTTGGCCCCTGGAAACAAAATCATATCCACTTCATGTTTCTTCATTATTCTTGCTATTTTTGATGAAATATTTCCCACATACGGTAGAAAGGCCGTAGACTTTACATGTCATTTTTCTTGCTCTTCTTTTGATAGGTCTTGCGTACGCAGAGCTCTCTTAGGAAATGTTCAGCGCGACGTAAATTACTGTATAACCATCTCTTGAGGCTGAAGAATAAAAACGAATTACATAAGTATACGGCGTGTTTTTATTAGTTTTTGGCTCGTGCTAACAATTTTGTTTGTTATTTTCGTTAGTTTTCATCTTCTGAAAAAAAGGTAAATACGAGGGTTGGAACTTAAATAGTGGCAACTATTTATTCTCAACCGAAACAAATGAGTTACATGTTTGCACCTGTTATTGTCCTTCAAAGTACTCGCCAGCGTTGTGTAGAACCCCTTGCCAGCGATTTGGAAGGCGTAGTATACCGTTAGCAGAGCCTGTTCTCTTGATGGTGCGAATGGAGCGGTCTAAAGTTATGGTGATTCTCGTGTACGACTGTGGTGGTGTTATCCTAACGCAATACGTTCCTCCACGGCAGACCGTCAATCCACAGTATTACTGTTGGTTTTTGGAACATCACCTGCCACCAGCTTTGCGAAAGAAGCGGCGACACTTTCTGCGCAACCCACCCATCATTTTGCACGACAATGCGCGGGCGGATACAGCGCAAGGTATGGCTGCTCTGTTCGGTCGATGGGACTGGGAAATACTGTACCATCCACCATACTCCCCGGACTAAAGCCCTTGTGACTTTGATTTGATTCCGAAGATGAAGGAACCACTTCGTGGCATTCGCTTCAGAACTGTTCCAGAGATTCCACAGGTAGTACACCGCTCCATCCGCACCATCAACAGAACAGGCTCTGCTAACGCTATACTACGCCCCCCTCTTCACTGGTAACGGGTTCTACACAACGCTGGTAACTACTCTGATGGACAGTAACAGGTGAAAACATGCAACTCTTTTGTATCGGTTGTGAATAAATAGTTGTCACTGTTTAAGTTCCAGCCCTCGTACATTGTGAAACACGAGATCTTTATTCCAAAAATCTGAGCAAAAAATTTATGGACTAGTGATAGTGAACAGAATCATCTTGTACTTTTCATACTGCGTGTACTAGAATGGCTGTCTATAATTTTGCTCCAAGACAGAATCTAAGTGATTATTAATAATTGTTGTGGACATAAATGTCTTTAACTTTTCCTAAAGAACTGTGCTTTGCATTCGCTCAGTCGGCCTCGAAATGCCTCTGTGAGAAACCAAACAGCTTCTACGTGAGCTTTCCTGTAAGTATTTTCACCTCAGTGCTGTCACCATCTCATTGGAGAGAAAACTCATCCTGTCACGTCTCTACGTCTCTAAAAATAATTGTAACCCTAGCCTAAGTGGCTAAACAGTTTCGCAAAAAAACAGAAAAAAAGGTTTTCCAACAGGTGCAGAAGCGCAGGGATTTCGGCAATATTGTTGGAATCTGCCGCAAACTTCAGCACCTGGGCACCTTGTATGTTTTCTATCAAAAAATCTCATAACGAAGAAGCCATGTAGGCTGACATTCAAAATATGTCGAGCAGGCTCAAAATATGACGAGCAGGCAAATGCTAGGCAGACTAATATGCCAGAACCAAGTATGCCGAGTTCGTTGATATTAATGGTATTGCTGTGGATCTGAGAGGTAAACGATAAATCCTTATACAAGGCTGTTGAATTATTTTCTCCATCATCAGCTGCAATGAGACAACATGCAGCGTCTTCTGCGACTGCGATACCGGCACTGACACGTTGTTCAGTGTGGTGTCCGTTCTTTTATATCCAATTACCTACCTCTCTTGTGGTGCGTCGTAGACAACAACGTATATGATTTTGTGCCATGCATATAATAAGGCTGTGGATGTCTAGTTTCATGGTCAAACAACTGAGACTATGATTTCATCCAAATTACACTGTACAGCCGGTCACACAGAAGAAATCGTTTCAATTGTATGCGGGAATTTTATCGATTGTAACGTATTTTTATCGTGGACCTGTAAATAAAGCAGTGGCCTGTAGTTATAATGTGTTTTTAAATTTTTATTACTTATTAAATGAGATTACTCTCCTCTTATTTCTACTTGTCAGTGGCACCTGGATGTGATTCACAAAGGTAAGCATAAAGTCCATTCTGGAGGCTGATGTGAGAGCAGGATGCCAGGTGTAGTTGGGTTTCGAACCGAAATACTTTCAGACACTCACACACACATGAGAGTAAATAAATAAACGAAACCGATGCACAGCAAAACAGGCCATAGAAAAAGTTGTGTAACCCGGATGCAATATTCTACGTGGGTAATTCAATAATTAAAGAGACAAAATGGTCTGGGGGAAAAACTGTTAGTTGGACGAGTTTGGTACTTTTATGGCTTTACGTTGGCATCACTGGGATGAGCCCTGATCAGCTGATGTATCAACATTGTTTTGTTTATAACCCCAAAAATACATTTCAAGATGGCGAGTCCGCTTGAAACGTCCACATTAGTTCAACAACCTTCTATTATTCGTTTTTTACTTGCTGAAGGCGAGAAACAAGTGAATTTATACTGTAGAATGTTTAAAGTTTATGTTGAAGGTTGTATGAAGCGTGCAAATATGTACAAGTAGGTAGAACAGTTCAAAAATGGTCCCGACTCAGTGATTGACGAACACCGTTCTGGCCAACCAGTTGCAGTTTCAACTCCCTCACTTGAAAGTCGAATTGATGACATTATTCGTACTGACCTTAGTGTGACTGTTGAAATGATAGCTGATAAGGTTCCAGTTAGTACTGGTGCAGTTCATAACGTTATCTGTAACAAGATGAAGTACCGCAAACCATGTGGAAGATGGGTCCCAAAGGAATTGACACGGCTGCACACGGAAACAAGGCTGAGAGTGTGCACAGAGCTAAAGGAACGTTATGAAAGAGAAAATGAGCACTTCCTCAACAGAATTTTAACTTGTGATGAAACTTGGGATGACTATTATGAGCCAGAATCAAAAAGACAAACTATGGAGTGGAAGCACACCAACTCACCTGTCAAGAAAAAATTCAAAGCCCAAGCATCAGCAGGAAAAGTCATGTTGACGGTGTTTTGTGATGCTTAAGGTCCAGTTTTTGTGATTATCTTGATGAGCAGCGTACAATGAACAGCCAATACTACTCGGATTTGCATTTAAACAAGGTGAAGCCAGCCATGAGAGAGATACGTCGTGGATCTCAAAGGAGAGGTGTGATTCTCCAGCAAGACTACGCACGTCCTCACATTGCTCAAGTAATACGTGAAACCAACGACAAAATGGGCTGGGAAGTACTGCCTCACCCCTTTACAGTCCTGATTTAGCACCTAGTGATTTACATTTATTTTGTGCACTGAAGGAAGCATTACGTGGGAAGACGTTGCAGGACAACGAGGACGGGAAAAAGTTTGTGGGAAATTGCTTCAAATATCAAGATAAAGATTTCTTTGCAGCCGGAATAAAAACGCTTGTAGCCCGTTGGAACAAGTGTATAAATGTTCAAGGCGATTATGTTGAAAAGTGGAAAAAGTATTGTTTTGTAAAAATAAACGTTTTTTTTCTCCAGACCAGTTTGTCTCTTTAATTATTGAACGACCCTCGTAATACCAAATACAAATAGTGGGAAAATTTCAGCTTCATTACTCTTTCATTCACTTTGTTTTCGCTGGAACCACGGTAATATTTTCAACGGTGACGAGGAACAACAGCAGAATATAGTAAGTAACATAAAGCCACACTCGCTCTTTAAAACATATTTTAATTTGGAGGTGAGACTGTATATTACGTACACTAGTTCTATCTGTCGTAAACTATTTTCCTCAGAAAAATTCTGTATTCAGTCGAGGTTGTCGTCCATTTTACAAGATTTATATGCTTCATGCCATTCATAGCCACATTTAATGTCAGAATGCGTCGTCTTCCAGGGAACGCTCATCCAGTCTATGCATTGCTAGACGTAGACAGACTAGTGGCGACAGTATTATACCGTAGAAAAATATTATGTGTACTTCCCTAGAACCTCTAGTTATTACAGACGGTATTATGAAGTCTCTGGATAGAGCCTGTGTTATTGCTAACAGCTTGTGTTCCTTTACAAAATATATTTTGCAAAGTTTCAGAAGGATAATCGTCAGTGTTGCAGTAGCCCACAATATTTTGATAACTGTGTTGATGAATTTCATTTAATGTCGTACCCCTTAATGTACTCGATATGAGTTCCACCCAACACATCTGAAATGTCACCGACTGCCAGCTCAACGCTCACTAAACACTTCTTCGTTATCTCTGAGAAATCCATCAGTTGGTGCCATGTCCTTTCTTGCAATGTGTCGACTATAATCTAGTAACTGAACAATAATTATGATGTTTCCTCAGTACACCCATAGTTTAAGTACACAACCTGCGGGTGAGTGTGCTAATGGGGTCTAATAATACATTTATCGCTGATTCCGCATAACGGCTGTTTGTCTTTGGCGGCGAACGATACAGTTTCAAGACTCGCTCATTGGAGATGATTCCAGAAGTTCAACAAAGGTCAGTTGCCTCCGTGTTGCATGCAACGGTACCTCCACCGACCAACAAATCTGATCCATATTAGTTTCATTAGTCTCGAGGATGTCTGCCATAAAAGGTAACCATCATCAGTCGATATTCGTCGGTATTATGTGAAGATGAAATCATCGTCGAAACAACCTTAGCAACATGTGGGTCCGGCCTCAAGACTTGACTACGCTTCAGAAGATTAGCTGGGAAGCTCTATACGCCCCCATCACTCTTCGGGCGATTTCCATATTTTTGGAGCCCCGCAGCAAGACATTTGTGACCGTCGATTTGTTTTGGACGAAAAGGTACGCTCCTGGGTGCAATCATGGCTCCGTAACCAACCCGATTTTTCAATGAAGGCAATGACCGTCTTGTTTCACAGTGCGATGTATGTACTAACAGTTATGGCGATTAATTTCGAAATACTAAGAGCCTGCTTACTTTTTTCCGTCTGCCTCTTTCTCATTTGACTGCCCTTTATAAGTAAAAAACTACTTTAAAATGGAAGTCCTGTGAAGACGTGGGAGATATAGAATTCACCTCAGCGATGTCAATTTATGATAGCAAACTCTGATAGATGTCTGGGAGAGTAAATTCTCAGTTGAATGTATGGAGAGTATCTTGAAAATTGTTTACAAGATGAATATCAACAAAAGGTGATAGAATGTAGTCCAATTAAATCAGACGATCCTGACGATATTAGATTAAAAAATGAAACACTGAAGGCAGATGAATTTTGCTATTTGAAAAGCAAAATAACTGACGACTCCAAAAGCAAAGACGTTATTAATTACAGACTGGCAATGGCAAGAAAAGTTTTTTTGAAAATCATAGTTTAAGTTTTAGGAAGTCGTTTCCCGACGTATTTGTCTGCATTGCAGCATTAATTGGGAGTGATACGTGATCGATAAGAGGTACAATCAAGAAGAGTGTAGAAGCTTTAGAAAAGTAGTGTTACAGAAGAAAACTGAGGATAAGGTGAGTGGACAGGAAAACCAATGAAGAAGTACTGAATAGAGACAGAGAGTAACGGTCGTTATGGCGAGCTGACCAAAAGATGGACTCGATTAATAACATATGGCATCAACTAGTAGACAATTTGATAATGGAAGGAAGTGGAGGAAGGACATAATTGTAGGGGAGGCTGAGATTTGATTACAGTAAGAAGGTTCAAACTGATAATGCTGCTTTAGTTACGTACAGATGAACTGGAATGGAGAGCTGTATCAAACCAGTCTTCGAATCATAACAACAACAAATTGTCTGTGTAAACTTTTCTGCAAACTTTAATTCAGTGAACAACTGAAGTTGCTGCCTGAGTCTCGTTACAGAGTGACGTCTGAGAATTCTAACTTTGTAGAAGTACTGTCCTATTTCCAGTTCGTGTGAAACACTCTATATGTGCAAACGCCAGACTGAAATGTATCTTTCAGTGAGAAAGAAATTAGTTTAAAACGAAGTAATGAAAGCTGACGCTACCTGTGTGAGCTTGCTGAAAGAAAATGTGAGATGTAATACGGACATTAGCACAGCATTCTCCTGGATTAGCGTGAAATCCTTTAAGAAATACCTCGTTTGTCAATCCATACGTTAGTCAAATGGCTCTGAGCACTATGGGACTTAACATCTGTGGTCATCAGTCCCCTAGAACTTAGAACTACTTAAACCTAACTAACCTAAGGACATCACACACATCCATGCCCGAGGCAGGATTCGAACCTGCGACCGCAGCATTCGCGCGGTTCCGGACTGCGCGCCTAGAACCGCTAGACCACCGCGGCCGGCCATACGTTAGTAATGGGAGTATCACTCATACCGTGTCCCAAAATCAAGGAAAAGAGTAAGTTTAAGGTTCAGTGTTTTCATGTAGAATCTACGTCTTCATCTACGTACGTACTCAGCAAGCCACCGTATGGTCCTTGGCGGAGGGTATTTTGTACTACTACTACTACTACTACTAATACTACTACTACTCACTTCCTGTCCTGTTCCACTCGCAAACAGAGGGAGGGGAAATCGACTACTTACATGCCTCCTTATCCTCGTGGTCCTTACACGAAATATACCTTGACGGCAGTACATTGTTCTGCAGTCAGCCATTAATGCCAGTTCTCTAAATTATTCAACAGTTTTGCACAAAAAGAAAGTCGGCTTCCCTGAATATATTCCAATCTGAGTTCACAAAGCATCTCCGTAATACTCGCATGTTGATCGAACATAGCGGGAACAAATCTAGCAGCACGCCTCTGAATTGCTTCTCTGTCTTCCTTTAATCCGGACCTGGTGGGGATCACAAACACTCGAGAAGTGCTCAATAATGGATTTCACTAGCGTTCTGTCTTCTTTACAAATGAAACACACACTCCAAAACTTCACCCAATAAACCGAAGTCGACCGTTTGTCTTCCCTACTACCGTCCTTACTTTCTCATTTCGTTTCATATCAAAATGTTCAAATGTGTGTGAAATCTTATGGGACTTAACTGCTAAGGTCATCAGTCCCTAAGCTTACACACTACGTAAGCTAAATTATCCTAAAGACAAACACACACACCCATGCCCGAGGGAGGACTCGAACCTCCGCCGGGACCACATTTCATATCCCTTTGCAACGTTACGTCTAGATACCTAACCGACATAATTGTGTCAAGCAATACACCAACTGATATCTTATTCGAACATTACAGTTTTTCCTACTCATCTGCATTAACGTACATTTTTCTACATTTTTAGAGCAAGCTGCATTCATCACACAACCAGAAAATTTGTATAAGTCATCTTGCATCCTCCTACAGTCACTCAATGACAACACCTTCAGGTACACTACAACATCAGCAGCAAACAGCCACAGATTGGTGCTCACACTATCAAATGGTTCAAATGGCTCTGAGGACTATGGGACTTAATTTCTGAGATCATCAGTCCCCTAGAACTTAGAACTACTTAAACCTAACTAACCTAAGGACATCACACACATCCATGCCCGAGGCAGGATTCGAACCTGCGACCGTAGCGGTCGCGCGGTTCCCTCACACTGTCCTTCAGATAATTTATATATACAGGGTGTTCGGACATTCCCGCTACAAACTTCTGGGACTTGTAGAGGAGAATGGGTACGTAATATTTTGAATAGGGCCTATGTCTGGAAACGTACCGATTCCGTTCTACGACGGTTTCAGTTCAGATGCTTAACTGATCCGCTTCTGCTTTAGCAGCTAAATTAGGCATGACACAGTACAGCTATTAGGTAACAGTCCGAAAGGAAACATAACAAAACATCCATTTAACACTTAAGCGCATACGTTTGTATTAATACTTAAATGTTACGTGTTTTCATTATTCCAAAACAAAAAAGAATCCAGCATACTGTAAGCAGAGAACGTAATTTTTAAGTCTTAATATAAGCAAATGTGCTTAAGTGATAAATGAATGTTTCGTTATGTTTCCTTTCGAAATATTACCTAATAATTGTACTGCGCTACGAATCATTCAGTTCCTCAAGGAGAAGTGGATGAGTTAAACATCTGAACTGAAACCGTCGTAGAACGGAAGCGATACATTTACGGACATGGATTTCTATTCAAAATACTATGTACTCACTCCTCTCTACAAGTTCTAGAAGTCTGCAGTGGGAATTTGCGATCACCCTGTATAGAGACGAAGAACGGGTCTATTACACTTCGCTGGCGTACACCTTCAGATGGTGTACACTTGAAATTCCCGAGATGACATCGCTGCTCCGATATCTGTGTATAGGAGCGCTGGAAGAGCGTGGCCGCTCTCGGTGGCTGCGTAAGCAGGCCAGGGCGGCGGAAGCAAGCAGTGAAAGTTGCTCCAGACACGGCCTCCAGCCGCACGCGGCGGGTCCTGGGCTGTGCGCCGGGCACGCAAGCCTGGGTTGCGCGTCTCTCATGGCAGGTACTACTTCCATACGTAAGGCTTCTTACTCCTCTGCTCACGATACTGGATGTCTTAAAACTCATTTGATGGTGACATCAGGACCATTCACTGAGCATGCGGGTACCACACAAAAAATTAAGATTAACCTGCTTCTTGAATAATGCGTCCCTGCCTGGCTATACTTTCCCACAGTGTTTACATGAGATTTGATACTCACCACTCTGTCTCAGGGGTTTTAGTTTGTCTTTACGATTGAATAAAATTCTTGATATGCTGTTGGTATTATAAAATGCAGGTCTGTAGTTGTGAGACTAATTTTTTTGCGAGGTCATCTGAAACTTTGCTAACATATGGGATTTCGCACCAGGCTTTATAACTACTGATTGATTGCTGTTGGCCAACGAACAGAATGGAGCAGATATGAGGCGAGGCAGCATCCAATGGAAAGTTACGTGTTCGTGGTTGTATGGACGCTGGAACCTTGCAGAAATTATTGTACAGGATAACAATTATTGAACTATAATGAAATATGATCGTCATAACTTCTGAACGTTTTGTGTTAGGGCGTTCAACCTGCACGATTGGCCGCGGGGCATGATGGGAATAAGTATGTGCATTATGGTTTGGTTTAGTGACGACTCCCTCTCTCATTTTGATGGGATCATCAATAAGTAAAATTGGCTTATTTGGGGGACTGAGAATCCGCATTTCGGGATCGAGAAGTCTCTTCACTCTTAACGGGTGACAGTGTGGTGTGCAATGTTCGGTCACGGAATAACTGGCGTAATATTCCTTGATTGTTCGGTGACTACCGAACGGTACGTGAGGGTTTTGGAAGATGATTTCAGGCCCATTATCCAAAGTGACCCTGATTTCGACAATATGTGGTTCATGCAAGACGGAACTCGACATCATCGAAGCAGGAGTGTGTTTGATGTTCTGGAGGAGCACTTTGCGGACCGCATTCTGGCTCTGGGATACCGAGAGGACACTGGCAAGGGGCCTCGACTGCCCGCCATATTCTCCGGATATGAACACATGCGACTCCTTTTTGTGGGGCTATGTTAAAGACAAGGTGAACAGTAATAACCCCAAAACCATTGCTGATCTGAAAACAGGCATGCACGAGGTCATCGACAGCGTCGATGTTCCGACACTTCAGCGTGTCATGCAGAATTTCGCTATTCTTCTGCACCACATCATCGTGAATGACGGCAGGCATATCGAACATGTCATAATCTAAATTCGAATATCTACTGACGTTTACCTGTTGAGTAAAGTGTTTACACGCCGTAGTTTGTAAGTAATTTAGGATTTTTTATATAGTTCAATGATTGCACCCTCTACCTGTAAACGTTGAACAAGAGTATCGTTGAGCTGATATCTCTAGTAATGTCCAAGAAATTTATAGAAGAGCCTCCCACCTCCATTGTGAATCGAATTTTCTTATTTGGGAGTTTAAATGTTATATATACTAGATTTAAATTGTAAATTCAACTTTATGTTTTCGTTAGCTGTTAAATGTATCTCCAAATAAAAGTTTGTTGCTTGTTTCGGTTAATGTAACTATTTCTGTATGACAAAAAGCGTTACACTTTCCTATGTAAACACTCCGCATGTCATAATTTTTGTTCTGTGTAAATAATATCAGTGTAACTCGCACGTCATTTTAGCTGTGTTAGCGGTATTCAGATGTCACCTGAAGAAGGCCTAAGAAGCTGATTGACGGTTCATGGCTAAACAAATATAGTTTTTCTGAGCATTAGGAAGTGTTTACTATTCAATATTATTATTCTTATTATCATGTTCTGCTAATCACCGACGGAAAGACCAGTTAAATTATAAATAACCAGTTAATTAAACAAAAGGGAAAAATCAAAATTCAATACGCAGGTTTACCAACCAGTCAGTTGCTTTAGAGCAAGCTTGATGGCGAAAGTATGTTAAGGGGCAGTCCAGAACGATATGTGGCACTGTCTGCGCCACCTCATTGAAAAAAAAAAAGTTCAAATGGCTCTGTGCACTATGGGACTTAACTGCTGTGGTCATCAGTCCCCTAGAACTTAGAACTACTTAAACCTAACTAACCTAAGGACATCACACACATCCATGCCCGAGGCAGGATTCGAACCTGCGACCGTAGCGGTCACGCGGTTCCAGACTGTAGGGCCTAGAATCGCTCGGCCACTCCGGCCGGCTCCACCTCGTTGCAGTCACAGCTTGTAGAGTCTCGCCATCCCCACCTATGGAGAGTTGAAGTTGTTCTCCCTGTTCGACATTTCATTAAATTCAGTTTACATCAGGTGGCATGAGAAATATCGAAGCCCGAGAATTTGGTAGTAGTAGTTTCGACTCGCAAGAATCCTTGGTGAGGTGAATATAGCCTCTTCGATTTCTAGGCAACCACAGGATTGCAAGCTCTGCCTAACAGCCCCATGGCGATTCTCCAAGTTGACGAGATTTCAGTCGTATTTAGAACCTGACTGTACGGTATCGTGTATGGGCAGAGACTTATTCTCCTGTATTCTTGTCCACAACAGAGTGAAAGTTTGTCGCCTTCTTACGTGAGGTGGAGTGGTGTTGCATGGCACCTGGAGACGATGAACAGAGGTGGGAAGAAGTGTACTAAAAACAATGCGCCTGGTGTGTCGAAGATGAACATCCGCTACTTGAGTACGGGAACTGTTGTCCCATAGAGCTGAATAGTACTTAGCTCATGAATACTGGTAGATTACAACCAGTGCTGTTATCCTCAGATTGTTCGCGTCGTCTCCTCATGTAGTTCGAGTTAGCTTTTGCTTTGAATTATTGCGGTTTTTCACTTTTACAGCTATTTTCGAAGATGGTACAGATATGTAAGCTATCTATCCAAGGTGTCACCCTGATACTTTTCTTTGCGTTACGCTGTACAGAATTGCCCAAAATTACCTGCGGACAGTTTTGCATATTTGTTGCTCATATACTCCAGCAAACAAACCTGCAATGCCGCAACTTCTCTCTTCAGGGGGTTTGGTTTTAACTTTGATCTCCTGAAATGTTCATCTAATTCAGCGAGGTCTTCTGTCACTATTCTGCTGTCTCTGAGAGACTTCTATCTTGAGTTACTAGACAGACACCGTCGGGGTACGTAAATCTGCGAGACAGTTTCTGGCAGGTCGTAGATACATAGGTTGAACAGTGTAGGATAGAGAACTGAACCTTGAGACAGGGATTTCTGAGTTTGTGGAATTCACTCAGCATGTATTCAGACTGATACGTAAGCTGTGAACAGAATTATGGAGCCATTTTGCAAATATTTGGTTAAGGAGAGGATTTAGTCGCTGATGTCACAACTGGGGACGATTCCAGCTTGTACTCTACGTTAACAGGTCATTAAAGCGCTAACAAACTTAGTTCCCTGGAGTTTCACCGCCTATCACGCACAGTGTTTTGGTTATTGACAGTCACTTACTTCCCCAAGCACTGTCGGATACGAGAAAGACTACTTCACCTAAAATAATCTTACTGAGGGAGGTGACTTTGTGATTAAGACGCTGCTATCGGTTTGGGGAGAGACAAGGTTTACTCATCCGTCCCGCCATCCTGATCTTAGTTTCCATACTTTTTCTGAATAATTTCAGGCGAATATCGAGATAGTTCTTTCCTTGCCCAACGGAATTCTTGCCCCATGTCTAATGAACCCGCTGTGAACGAGACATTAAGCACTGACATATCTTCCTTCATGTTATCCTATGGCGACAGAGTTACTGAATTTCAACAAAAAACTTCTCTTTTTATGATGTTTTTTTGAAAATGCACTTTTACACGCTGATTGTGCTACTATTTTTCACTCTCCTTTTAAGTAAGTTTTTTCAATGTACGACAAAAGATGCTTGTATTTTTAGATGAGAAACGTCTATATCGAGGCAGTTGACTTATCCTTCATCTTCAGTAGAAGTTTTTGGGGGACGACTGAAACATGAATTCCAAATTACATTGCACTACTTAGCGAGGTGGCGTCGTAAGATAATTCAGGGGATGAGAGTTCAGATCCCCATGTGGCCATCTAACTTTAGGTTTTCCATGGCTTCCCTATACTACTTAGGCAAATGCCTCCATGGTTCCTTTGAAAACACGTTGCCGATTTCCTTCACTAACCGAAGATAATGCTCCGTCTCTAATGACATCGTCGTCGACGGGACACAACCATAATCATTCTTCTTGATACTCTCCTGATTTGTTTCACATAGAACGCAGTTGTAGACTTTTATTTTTTGCAGGCCTTCCTATTTATAACATTTTGTAGTGCACAGTTTATTTTATCAGAGATGAAGTGATTCTTTTGGAGAGGACGTCGAAAATAAGGCTCTCCTCACTATATACATCGTCGAATTTTTCTTTCTTTAAACCTCTTCCATGGTGTTCTTCACTTATTCGTTAAGCTACATTCTCAAATATCTCAACGTAATTTTGTGGATCTAGTTCGATTGCGGAATTCAGCACACGCTTGCATGCGGACCTCCTCGGTGAAACGTCAATACTGAATTCATATGCAAGAAACCAACCATTTGCGTCTAGCTGAAATATGAAATTTTGTCTTCTAAAACAATTTCACAGAGGAAAGTCACACACACTTTCGAGTGTAGCATGAATGCGAAGACGATAGATACGTAGAGTGTCCAAAATGTTTACGATCAAAATTCTACAGACGGTAGATGGTCCCAAACGACGACCCTGCTATAAGGAACAAATGGCCCAAAATAAATGTTTAGGTGTTTATTGACATAAACAACTTACACTTTACAGAAACGACTTAATTTCATTGCAGTCGTTCAGAGTAACGACTGTGAGACTTTAGGGTACCTGCGTATGTTCTGGCTAACCTTCAAATGACCTTTGGTGTCGTATTACAGCTGACACAATTGCTCATTTCATATTCAAGGTCACTTCCGCTCTTCCACCTTCCGCCCCTGCCTCTCCCCCTTCCTCTCCCTCCCCCACTTTACTCTCGCCCAATAGGAATCGTTCGAAGCGAAAGGATCATCATGAAGCGCTATCAACAGAAATCGCCCAAAAAACAGAAGGAGACTGAAAGTAATTATCTACCGATGACTTACTGTTTTTAGTGTTATTCATTTATTAATGTATTCCATTACATTTATGATACTGTTTTTTTTTTCGTGCAGTGGGTCCCTGATCTGGCAGTAGCTGAAACGCAGCAACTCACAGATGGCCTTTCTGATTTATTGGACCTGCTGTCAGTCGAATATTGTGTACTGCTGCCACGCCCACCAGGACTTCCTTAAGTTGCCAAACCTCAAGTCCCCCTCGAGTACTGCTACTTGCCAACGCATATAACTTGACTGTTAGTAGATCTAAATGTGTGAAGATAGGCCTAGCACCGATCAATGACTGAATTAGTTACAGGAGTAGAAAACATTCAGTGTCTTGGGGCTAAAGTGCAGTATGCATGGTATAAATAGTAATATCCATGCAGCATTAAGAGGTACACAGAAAAGAAGATTATGATTGATTACGCTCTCTCACATAGACCAACTGACGTTCGAATGTTTTGGAAGGTGGCTTCAGTAGTGGATATGTATGGTGAAGCTGTGCTTGAATTAACTTCAGGGGACACATGCATTTACATAAAACATTTGAGTGCTGTGGATCTTAGTGATCTGTACTGTGCATTAATGATTGCTGTAGGTAAAGCCGCTGACAACCTTTTGTAAGAAGTGCATACCATGATTTCGTAGAGTATTTGCTTGAGTATAGCGTAAATATAAAGCAGTTAGAACGGCAGTGATTCATTTAGTGCCAAAAAATGTCAGTGTTGACCCCTTAACGATAAAATGAGTAGAAAGGGAGTTTATGGATGCTATACGAGAGTATCATGTGGTTCCTATAGGCCTGAATACTATACACGCCGTGTTTAAGGCGTATAAAAATCAACTGTTCGCTAAATATTACAGAATTGAATGACTGTACCGATGTATGTACAGGATGTCCATAATTTAAGTTCCAGTTTCATAACTCTGTATAAAGAGTACCACTGCTCAGGATGACGTCAAATTTGAACAGCATATTATTGATGCTGGAAGAAATGTCATGGAACAAAATAAATTTAAACGAACATTTGACCACTAGATAATGCTGTAAGCGTCGGAATACACATCAACAGACTCGCTGCACACGGCTGTTTCTTAGTTTGCGCCCGACATACCCAACATGATTGTCTCCATGAATGATTGCGCGCTGCTTGTGGATCCTTTTACGAGAACGATAGTGACTGTGCGCCATTAGCCCTGCAGAAGTTCCGGTCACTCAAAGATATGAAAAAAGGTAGTTGTTCGATGTCTGCTAAGGGTGTGGAGAAAATGATTACAAAATTCGAAAAGACAGGTTCATCTGAAGTGCAATGTGGTAGAGGGAGGTAAGCAGTTGATCCGCCGTCTGTCAAAGATGTCGCCACAGTACTGCAGAGGGTCGAGCGGTGGTTCAAGGTTTATGTGTCCTGAGTATATACCAAATTGTGAATGTTCACCGAACTCTTGTGCTTTGGTAGGAAACTGAGCCACTTATCTGAAGTCTTGTTCCCTTGATGTCTTGTAACATACTTTACGAGAAACACATGTAGTTCAGAGTTATTCTCTAATGCCTCTTTGTATAAACTAACAGAAATTCTTCACCTCGTTATCCTTTAAGAATGAGTTCTTAGGTTTGTGCATTCTGTGGCCGAGCGGTTCTAGGCACTTCAGTCCGGAACCGCGCTGCTGCTACGGTCGCAGGTTCGAATCCTGCTTCGGGCATGGATGCATGTGAAATCCTTAGTTTATTTAGGTTTAAGTAGTTCTAAGTCTAGGGGACTGATGACCTCAGATGTTAAATCCCATAGTGCTCGGAGCCATTTTTGATTTGTTTGCGCATTGCACTTTGAAAACTGTAAACATCTCTGTTGACAGGGGAGGTAACATTACCGTAACACTGTTCTGAATTTCGAAATATGCACTAAATTTCCTACATTGAAATTGTGCTTACATGGATGCACCATCTTAATACGATTGTACATTGCATCACAAACATTGATTGGTCTCATTTTTATTGTGGCCTGTACTGTCTGGCTACAGTGCTCAATTATTTGTGGGAAAATATCTAGCTATCGGTATGCTCCTTGAAAATTTAATTTTATCCACATATCTCGTTTTATCGTCCTGTTCAAACATTTCACAATACTTGCTTTAATTTGGGAGTATGTTGAACAGTTGTTTATTCCATATCTTTCCACTACTGATATCAAATGTCTGTTGTAAAATTCGGCTTCATTGCCGGTGTGAAGGTTGTCCGGAGGTCTATTCGTTCCCAATTTTCAAACATTTGCACAATTTTCTTCCCTGTCTTTGCCTTCACAGTCAGGGCCCAGGCGCATTTGGAATATACATCGATAACCATTAATATATATTTGAAACATTTATTCGATCGTGAATGTTGCTTCATATCTACGAGATCAATCTGCTATAATTCATCTAAGCCTCGAATTATTACGTGTTTACGCGGGAAAGTTCTGCGCACAGCTCTGAGGAGCTCATGAATGGCTTTCCCAATAATTTATCAATGATACATCTCTCTCGATGATCTGAAATGATTGATATGATTTCATTCGTGTGAGTTGTAGTCCCTGCTGCAGCCGATACTGTCAGTAGACGTAGTCGTTTCGTGATTTCGCTTGGGTCATCGTTGTTTATGTACTCCAGAGGTAGAGTGTTCAGTGTTTTTTGCTAAATATGAATGTTTTCACCTGCGATATGCCCAGCAGATAACGTGACTCTAATAATATTCTTGTACATTTTACTATTTGACATTCCTTTTATTTATCAATTCTGGGTGTTGTGCTGCATTAATGCGTTAATTATATGTAATATTTCACCACAGTTTTACCTCTTTCGTCGAAAACTTGCCTGAATTCGAAATTTTTAAGAATATTAATTTCAGTAAATTAGGTGTTCTCTGAAAATTCTCTGTCCCCAACGTGTATTGGATGCTCAGTTAAACATATAGGGTGCTTACCGACCATATAGAGTTAATTCTAACAGACTCCGTATCTTCTGCCTAACTCACTATCACTGTGACAGTTTGTGAAATTGGTAATAATAATGCATCTTTCTTCTTCTTCCGTCTCAATAACTTTATGTTTCGTTGAAATGCTATCGTATACTAAACGAGTTTTGAGATATACTCTGTGGTTACTGGCATTAACAGGAATTAACTTCCTTAGCTATTGCCTTGGTAACTACACTCATATTCGTTAGTCTTCTGTTGACTTCTTTAATTTTCTCACTGACTTATAGCTAATATTGCTGTATTCTATCATTTAACATCTCATCTTTTCTAGCTGCTGCATGAATAAGACTATCCAGTTCCACTAACTTTGTGTCAAGCACCTCGATTTTTCTATCAACATATTAACGTATGTTTGGTCTATGCTTCAGATCCTCACAATGAGTGTATGACATGCATCTAAATTTGTCCTTAGTCTGCAGTATGCTCATACAGTTGCATATTGATACACTTCCTTTAAAAGATAGCTCCAGGAATTTTCGCCTATATCCACCTTCATTCAATTTCCTCGTGTTATCAATAACTGTGTGTGTCTCCAGCAATTCCCACGCATGTTAATAAATTCACTGAACATCATGTGAGTTCTTTCATGTGCTTAGTAAATATGTTTTGAATTCATATTGTCTTGTTTGAGTGCAATAATAAGGTTTGTATAAACCCTCACCAATTGTTTTGGAATCCTGAAATATATCTGACTTAAATGAAAGACATCAGCTTTCACATGACGTCCAAAACAAAAATATCTGCGTAACTGATCTAGTTTTCTATTACCACATCATCGGATATGAGTGCAGTGTTCGGACTTACTCTCTCAGGTGGTGGAATATGGCTGCTTTCACTAAATGTCTTTATAAATAATCATGCAAAATCTCCTGTAATAGATGGTATTTTGGCTGAAATCGTATTTTTGAAAATATATGTGCATGCTCAAAGCGAATCCCTTTGGGATGTGACAACATCTACAGAACAAGATTAATCTTCCCACAGCGATATGGGCTAGCACTCAAATCATGTATACTTTTGTGAAGTAGTGAATCATTACTTGCTATGAGACTCTTGCGATTAAGGTGATTCATTCACTGTATCGTGAGGACTACGCTGTTACATTAGCATACAGGGGGCTTTATGGGGGAAAAAGCCACACATATACTACAGTTCTTTGTATGTTTTTTATTTATAAGCTTTTACATATGGTAGGGGTATGAAGATACTGGGCTGCTGCATACCTTGGTAGCGCTTTTGTTTTGAATGTTGGTATTCCATTTGCTATGGGTTTGCTTAGCAATTGTCATTTTTTATTTGTAGTTCACTGTTGCTATCTGAGTTTAAGTATTGTCATTTTGACATTTGGAGAAATGAGTGGAGCTGTGTATGCTATAAAATGGAGTGCCAAGTGGAGAAACTGGAACATTGCCGACGTATTCTTCTGTTTGAGTTCAATAGAGGGGTGGCAGAAGGGGAGGCGGCCAGTAACATTTGCACCGTATATGGGGATAATGGCATTGCAAGACGCACAGTAAGAAAATGGTTTTCTCGTTTTAGACTGGATCGTTTTGGCATTAGTGTCTCTCCACGATCGAGAAGACCTCCGGGGTTTGATGGAGGTCGTTTAAACGAATTAATCCACAGCGATCCACGTCAGTGTACTTGAAAATATGACCTGTGATCATTCCACCACTGTGAGACTTTTGCATGCAATGAGGAATGTTCAAAAATCGGGTTTATGGGTACGGCATGTTCTAATCCAAAATCACAAAAATCTGCGGTTAACCATATGTGCATCTCTGCTTACTCATCATCAGTTGGCTCGTGAACAGCGACTGTGCGGTGCACTTCGAATTGCTTCCCGGAGGAGGAAGACAGCATAAAGTGACGCTAATCCACGACAACGCGCACCCGCATTCTGCTAAACTGATGAAAAACACAGTTCAGGAGCTGGATTGGGAAGTCCTTCCGCACCCTCCTTATTCATCTGATCTTGTATCCTTACCTGTCCTGCTCTCTATCGAATAACCCTCAAGGAACTTCCTTTCCGGATGAAACTGCGCTCCGAACATGGCTCAACGAGTTCTTTGCCTCAAAACCATGTGATTTCTACAGTCTTCGAATCGAAAAGTTACTCCAACATTGACAGACTGTTGTAAACAGTGAAAGAAAATGTATTATTGATGACTAAAGTTTCTCAAAGAATGGTTCAAATGGCTCTAAGCACTATGGGACCTAACATCTGAGGTCATCAGTCCCATAGACATAGAACTACTTAAACCGAACTAACCTAATGACATCACACACATCCATGCCCGAGGCAGGATTCGAACCTGCGACCGTAGCAGCCGCGTGGTTCCGGACTGAAGCGCCTAGAACCGCTCGGCCACCGCAGCCAGCACTAAAGTTTCTTGTAGGTGAAACTGTTATGTTTATTAAAATGATGGAAAAACGCAACGAAGTATGCACCATCCCAAAACTTACACTCCTGGAAATGGAAAAAAGAACACATTGACACCGGTGTGTCAGACCCACCATACTTGCTCCGGACACTGCGAGAGGGCTGTACAAGCAATGATCACACGCACGGCACAGCGGACACACCAGGAACCGCGGTGTTGGCCGTCGAATGGCCCTAGCTGCGCAGCATTTGTGCACCACCGCCGTCAGTGTCAGCCAGTTTGCCGTGCCATACGGAGCTCCATCGCAGTCTTTAACACTGGTAGCATGCCGCGACAGCGTGGACGTGAACCGTATGTGCAGTTGACGGACTTTGAGCGAGGGCGTATAGTGGGCATGCGGGAGGCCGGGTGGACGTACCGCCGAATTGCTCAACACGTGGGGCGTGAGGTCTCCACAGTACATCGATGTTGTCGCCAGTGGTCGGCGGAAGGTGCACGTGCCCGTCGACCTGGGACCGGACCGCAGCGGCGCACGGATGCACGCCAAGACCGTAGGATCCTACGCAGTGCCGTAGGGGACTGCACCGCCACTTCCCAGCAAATTAGGGACACTGTTGCTCATGGGGTATCGGCGAGGACCATTCGCAACCGTCTCCATGAAGCTGGGCTACGGTCCCGCACACCGTTAGGCCGTCTTCCGCTCACGCCCCAACATCGTGCAGCCCGCCTCCAGTGGTGTCGCGACAGGCGTGAATGGAAGGACGAATGGAGACGTGTCGTCTTCAGCGATGAGAGTCGCTTCTGCCTTGGTGGCAATGATGGTCGTATGCGTGTTTGGCGCCGTGCTGGTGAGCGCCACAATCAGGACTGCATACGACCAAGCCACACAGGGCCAACACCCGGCATCATGGTGTGGGGAGCGATCTCCTACACTGGCCGCACACCACTGGTGATCGTCGAGGGGACACTGAATAGTGCACGGTACATCCAAACCGTCATCGAACCCATCGTTCTACCATTCCTAGACCGGTAAGGGAACTTGCTGTTCCAACAGGACAATGCACGTCCGCATGTATCCCGTGCCACCCAACGTGCTCTAGAAGGTGTAAGTCAACTATCCTGGCCAGCAAGATCTCCGGATCTGTCCCCCATTGAGCATGTTTGAGACTGGATGAAGCGTCGTCTCACGCGGTCTGCACGTCCAGCACGAACGCTGGTCCAACTGAGGCGCCAGGTGGAAATGGCATGACAAGCCGTTCCACAGGACTACATCCAGCATCTCTACGATCGTCTCCATGGGAGAATAGCAGCCTGCATTGCTGCGAAAGGTGGATATACACTGTACTAGTGCCGACATTGTGCATGCTCTGTTGCCTGTGTCTATGTGCCTGTGGTTCTGTCAGTGTGATCATGTGATGTATCTGACCCCAGGAATGTGTCAATAAAGTTTCCCCTTCCTGGGACAATGAATTCACGGTGTTCTTATTTCAATTTCCAGGAGTGTACTTAAGATCATGGTTCTATGCCTATATCTAGATCATATATTTATTTTTCTTGTATCCATGCACAAAATTAATTGTATAGTTGAGCGATGGTTTCTTCTGATGGGTGATGAGTTTTGCATACCATCTCCAACAGTTTGTTCCACATTCTCTCGTAGAATCGATAGACATATGGTTGCCAGATCTGCGGACAGCCTACAACATGCTGGATTGCATGACTTGAATACTTTAGATTTTTAAACGTGTGGTCCTGCAGATGAGTGCACTCCCTCTTGTTAAATAGTTTAAGTGTTCGCAGGAAGTTCCCAACTGTGGTCATGTGTTCATCTACTGAGGGAGAGTGAGTGTTTCTATGGAATAAAGCAGAAATCGCTTTGAGACAGTACACAGACAATTTCACTCATTCAGCGATAATATTACTTCGGTGTCACTATATCGAGGATTTTCTACTACGACCACCAGAAAACACTCATGATCGGACATCATTCCCAGGTTTACACAATTACAGACACTCTTCTTTAAGCCGTACCCGACGTTAAGTAGCATTATTTGCACACCAGGTGGTTGGAATGAGTATGCCATACACCAACATCATATACACCTTAACATGATTAGCCTTTGAAAGTTGTCACACAACCGGATGTGTGATTCATCGATAGCTGTTAAAATACGTTTTTTTAGTAGTAGTATATGAAACTGTTAAAAAAATAAACGCTCTGAACTCTACAGTCAGTGAAGCTAAATGCACAGTGACAGTTCTCGTTGTAAACTCGTGCTCGTTCTTACTGACTGCATGACATTAACTCAGATATTCTGGAACTAATTTCCCTGAATATGACACGGTGATTCAGATGGAGGATTATGGTACTGATCACCTTTTATTAATGCCCACTAGTAGAATAGCAGCAGAGGTGAGAGCAAACAGTAGAATAATTTTCTCTTCACTGCAGCTGCCGGAAGAGAGAACTGCTAACTGTTGCCTGTGCGTATCGAATGTCACCAGCACGTGTAATCTCTCAGGCAAGGATGTCGGAGGGATGGCTCGCAGAGCGTGTATCAGAGGAGGGGCAGTGGGCGAAGTGTTCATATCGTGCATACGTCGCATCTGCACAGGTTCCGCATGATGTTGCGGAGAGGCTCCGGCGAAGTTGCGACGATGTTGCAGCCACGTGATGTCACTGGGCTTAAATTGTAATTATGAGTACCACTTTTACGTAAATAAATAAAGCAAAGTCAGCCATCCATGTGTGGTTATGGAGTACACATTTGGAAGAAATACACTTTGTAGATACTCTCGCTGGAGGAGCGCTAACATCTTTATCAACTAGACTGGCTATGGTATTCCCTACTGCTAGATTAATGACAGATATCCTCCTCCCTAAACCTAGCTAGGGCACCCCCTAGTTCTAGATTAATAGCAACTATCCTTCACAATTCCCGCGTTTCACAGCCAGGAGAAAAATAAATAATTGATAGGTAGTTGTATTTTTTCTGACTACGTTCTCAATAAATCGGCGCTAATACTGAACATGGTAGCTGTCTTGCATCGGGGAGTGCTGAGAGCTCACAGTAGGTGGGTACATTTTCATTTGGCGCTACACAATATATCAACGACTGCACCGCCTCTTTGGTCAGTACTAATAGTTTGTTTTATCAGATAAACTGTCTAGAACACATTAGAGGTCTGAAATTATGGAGGCAATGTCATGTATTTCCTCGGGTTATTTATCGTATGTAGGTTAGGTGTCTTTGTGAAAAAGGAAAAGAATTCAGCTACTGTTACTGCCAACTGTGCTGTGGCTGTACAGGATACTCAAATAAATCCGGAAGACCGTGGCTGTATGTCTTTATAATTAACAGGATGGGGTAGAGGGAAATTAGACAATTTTCCATGAAAATATTACTTTTTATGCATCTATATAACGCATCATCTTTTAAAATAAATCCACAAATTCTTTTTTCATTGATGAGTGATGGGAGAGGAAACAGTTGTGTTGTTGTACATCCTGGTCCTGTAGTTCTGCTGGAGGGCGGAGAGGGAGGAGTCATTAATTTAAGTATAAACGAACATATATTAATGATAATGACGTTAATAATAAGTAATAATAATGACATTAATAATAATAATGGGTAGAGAGCTACGTACTTCTAAAGTGTGTATAGGAGCCGCTGTCTGTGTTGTGCGACTAACTCATTTAAAATGAAGAGGGAGTTCCAGCAAATGTAACTCACTGTCCTGAAGAGGCCATGCATCTTCACGCGTATG
The DNA here is from genome assembly GCF_021461395.2 of Schistocerca americana. Taxonomy (NCBI): domain Eukaryota; kingdom Metazoa; phylum Arthropoda; class Insecta; order Orthoptera; family Acrididae; genus Schistocerca; species Schistocerca americana. The sequence goes on along the minus strand of NC_060130.1, from coordinate 581,293,444 downwards.
CATCTCTTGATTACTGGTTAATCTGAATAATCTGTAATATGCTCTCCCATTATCACATCTCTCCATTCTTGATGTATAATACATTGTGCAACTCACTGCTTCTTCTGACTATGGTACTAGCCCTCCCTTTCCATTTCAGCAATGAGGGTCTCTATTCGTCTGTTGCTCACGAACATTAATATCGAAATGTGATCATGCGCCGTTGTGCTGAAACTCTAGATGTTCCATAACTCCTTCATTCATGGTTTCATTAAAGATCATTTTCTTGAAGTAGGGGAGAGTAGGGTAAAACCGAGTATGCGGGTTTAAGAAATCATGCACGCAGGATAATCGTACAAAAATACTATCATTTGACCGTATGGGGGACATAGTAAAATGCCTCCTTGGCGTACAGAAGCAATTGAAGGAGTTGAAAACAAATAAATCGTTGGCCCCTTACTTAGCCTGCAGTTATCGCCACTCTCTCGCCCTATGCGAAGTCCCATGCGAATGGAAAAAGCGCAAGTGACTCTTGCATATAACAAGATTAAAAGAGCGGATCCGCAGAATTACAGACCAATATCCTTAACATCAGTTTGCTGTAGAATTCTTGAACATATTCTCAGTTCGAATATAATAAATTTCCTTGAGATGGAAAAGCTCCTGATCCAAATCAGCATGGACTGAGAAAGCATCGCTCGTCCGAAACTCAGATTGCCCTTTTATCGCGCAATATCCTGCGAACCATGGATGAAGGACCGCAGGCAGATTCGCTATTCCTACATATCCAAAAATTGTTTGACACATTGCCCCACTGCAGACTGATGACGAAGGTACAAGCATACGGATTAGGTTCCCATATATGTGAGTGGCTTGAAGACTTCTAAAGCAACAAAACCCAGTATGCTCTCATCGACGGCAACTGTTCACCAGAGATAAGGACATTGTCAGAAGTGCCCCAGAAAAGTGTGATAGGACCGCTCTTGTTCTCTATATATGATCTGGCGGACGGGGTGAGCAGCAATCTGTAGCTGTTTGCTGATATCGCTGCTAGTTGGTGTGATAAATGGCAGCTTCCTCTAAATTCAGGCAAATATAAGGTAATACAGATGAGTGGGAGAAACCATCACGCAATGTTGGAATACAGCATTAGTAATGTGCTGCTTGAAACAATCACATCGATAAAACAGCTAGGTGTAATGTTGCAAAACAATATGAAATGGAAAGTGCACGTAAGGACGGTGTAGGAAAGACGAATGGTCGACTTCAGTTTACTGGGAGAATTTAAAAAAAGTGCGCTTCATCTGTAAAGGTGACATCGTATAGAACATTAGTGCGACCCATTCTTGAGTACTGCTGGAGTGTTTGGTATCACCACCAAGTCGGATTAAAGGCAGACACAGAAGCAATTCAGAGGTTTATATGTATATATTGCATGTATATATCGCATAAGGACAACGAAGATGAGATAAGAGAAATCGGAGCTCGTACGAAGGCACATAGACAGTGGTTTCTTCCTCGAGCAATTTGCGAGTGGAGCAGCAAATGAAATGACTAGAAATGGTACATGGTACTCTTCGCCCTGTACCATACGGCAGCTTGCGAAGTATGAGTGTAGATGCAGAAACCGGGTACCTCCTGATCTCTCTGACTAGTGCTGACATTGGTCTGACAACTCTCAGAACTACTGGCAGCCGTCAATCCGTGGAAATGTTGATAATCGTCATAAGCCGATGCTTATTCGTTTTCCTTCTAGACTTGTTTAATGTTTTTGCGGAAATTTTCCACGGTGTTGGCGCTTCTTGGAGCAGTCATTTGAAGAGAAACATTACTTGATAAGAAATACGTAATTAAGTATTTCGATTAAGCATGTTTTGCAGTGTATTTGTATGATGCACATAATGTGAATTCTAACATTCCAGCGTCATGTTTCGTTGAATTTTGCCATAAAAAAAGGAAGAAAAAGGCAAAGAGCACCACGAGGGGTAGTATCAGAAGCTGAGACATTTCAATGTGCCGCAGGACAAAGTTTCTCAACCTTACAGCCTAAAATTTTCAGAATAGCAAGATTAATTGGTAGCTGTTTCAGGGACTTCGGAAATGACACCGGGCGGATTGGTTGCGGTTTCTGGAACTTCTGGTACGCCATTGCACATTCTCTGTGTAACTTAAGCTTCTAATGTCTCCTCCAAAGGTTGACTTGGTACAAACTGAAAAGAAAATCGCCAATAAGAAAAGGGATAAAACGGTAATGCTGATCTCTTCTAAATAGAGAAATGATTTGGAAGTTGAAGAAAATGCCAGGAAAGAGAAAGAAGAAAAGACAAACTTAAAACTGAAGGTTTTATTGGACAAGAGCCAAAAGTGTCAAGCCATAAAGAAGGCGAAGAAGCAGAAAATGAGTTCGGAAATACTGGACGGGCTCAAAAAGTAAAAGAAAAAGAACAAGATAATTCGATTCATCAGGCGAAGAAGACCCAGACGAAGCTTGCATATCTCAGTACATGTTCATGGTACTCCTTGGTAGTATTTTTAGGATTTATACATGTTATTGCATATTTTTTGCATTAGAATAAAACTTTTTCTTGTTTTCAAGTTTTTTCCATTCATTTAAATGGGTATCCCATTTCACTCCATGGGTGGGGCAAAACAGATTGTTTTGTACCTAAAGAGTTGTTTTTTTTGGTGAGAAGGTTCATTTTAAGTTGAAACCGGACTAGTATCATGTTGCTGAATGTAATAGATCTGAATAACTTAAATTTGCAAACTTACTGTTCACTGAAAATAATTTACATTAATTAACAGTTAAGATATCCGGTTTTCCACCATTCTCCCTTACCTAAACTGTAACTGATTTATCTACAAATTTTCCACGAACATTTTGCGTCTGTGTAAATGAAAACCTGGATCATGGTATCTAATACAATCTTCCTTACAGCTTGCCTTCACGCATCACAATCACCACGTATACCACTACGAAAAACGTTATTGCTCGCAACGTCTACTCATTCTAATCTTGTATTTCGTGTTCTAATCCATCTTCAACGCCACAAGTTAAAATTTTCTTCTTTTTCTTAATGTCTACTCAGAGTAACCTTGGATTTCACGCTCTACTTAATCTCAACAGCAGTAACTAAAATGTCCATGTCTTAAATTTCTTTTTTCCTCTGTGGACGATATATCAAGCACGTCTTTGAATAGAGTTACTCAGTACATGTTGATGCACTACTTCTTGTGTTTCGAGTATTTACTCATTTTTGGTATCCCGATCATTCATTGCTTCACTTACTTTACATTCGGCGGTAAGGCCCTAAGAATTGCATGACGTCACAATTAAGACTCACCATATGCTTCAGCCTTTTGCAATTTGCCTCTAGTTCTCCAAGAGTCCCAGTCGCAGCAAGTCTTTTCTTGGTACAGTCATCCATCTCGAAAAATGGCTCTGAGCACTATGAGACTGAACATCTGAGTTCATCAGTCCCCTAGAACTTAGAACTACTGAAACCTAACTAACCCAAGGACATCATACACATCCATGCCCGAGGCAGGATTCGAACCTGCGACCGTAGCAGTCGCGCGGTTCCGGACTGCAGCGCCTAGAACCGCTCGGCCACAGCGACCGGCCACCCATCCCATCCAAGGTCTTCCGACTGGTCTGCTGTACATATCCAGCCCATTGGAGTCTTCTGATTTTCATCACTCCAATGATTTTAGACTCGTTGTACAGCTCTTCTAGTTATGTACTGTCGTATCTTCTCTATTATCCAGTGGTTGGTTCAGAGACTGGGCTATATATTTTCCTGAGGATCTTTTCTCTTAAATGTAAGCAGTTGGTTACGGTATTGTTCCCCAGTACTCCAGGTTTGACAACTATACAGGGTGTTCGGAAATTTTCGTTACAAATTTCTAGGACTTGTTGAGGGAAATGAGTACATAATATTTTGAATTGGAACCCCCGTCCAGAATCATGCAGTTTCCATGCGATAACTGTTTGGAAACATATTGGTAACGCGACAACTTTTAGAAGTAATTGATTTGGCGTGACGCAGTACAGCACTTGTTTTACGTATCTACTCATTAATAGCCAAAGAAATTGCTCATGTACTAGACAGGTTCTCTTAAACGTGATGCAGTATGCCCTCTACCAAACCGGGTGTGCAGCCTCTCCTTGGAACACCAGTCACACCTGTTGACGGTGAAATGTGTTCTGAAGTCGTGTACTCAACCGTATTGCTCTAACATTCACACACAAGTGAATGAGGCTCGAACCAGAGCAGAGAGTTAGTGCCCCCACTTTGACTGCCCTGTGGAATACCTACTTAGCAAACGTTTTTAAAAACCGTTGTAGCATGGAAATTGTACGTTTCCGGACAAGGGTTCCTATTCAAAATATTATGTGGTCACTCCCCTCTACAAGTCCTAGAAGTTGGTAACGGGAATTTCCGAACACCATATATAGTACCAATTGAATTATTAATGACTGATTTATTCTTAATTTCATTTGTTGAGACATGTTTCCGAGAGTAATAGCATCCGTTATCCGCCTGCAGTCTTGCCTTAATCTGCTTCAGTTGATGTTGCTTCAGTAAAAATTGATCCAAGGTATTTTAATTCTTTCACGTGTTTATACCTGTTTCAGTTCACTGTAAGATCTTGTAATTATGGCGCTTTCTTCGTTTTCTTGGTTTAACTCCCGCATTACCTTTACGAGTGACAGAGTCAAAAGCACATATGGCTATCCAACTCCTTGTCTGAATCCTGTTTCCTCTTGGAAACTTTTTCTCATTTTAGTGCCTACAATTTTCTGCCTGTTAACCTTAGCTTTCGTCTCGTTGAAGCATAACTCTGCAAGATTAATCTGCTTCTTTGGTATGCTATTTTCTGTCATGCCTTTAAGCAGACGCTGTCTATGGTTACTACCGTAACCCTTCTTGAAGTGTACGTAGGAGATGAAATTCTTGACCATATTCGTAAATTTTTCACGGTCTTGTTTTAAGGCAAATATCTGCTCCGTGGTTGATTGTCCTTTTCGAAAACTTCCTTGGTACTCTCGAATTATTTCTGTTTCCAGGGGTTGATTCGTTACAGTAAACACGTGGAACATATCTTGTAGCAAATGTTGAGTAACGCTGTGCACCTGTAGTTGTCACATGCTGATTTATCTTTCTTTTTATGTATGTGGCATATAACAGATACCTTACAATCCTCTGCTATTTTCTGTTTTGTCCAGATTAACTCTATTAGCTTGCAGATGTTGGAGCAGAGGTCTCCGCCTCAAGACTTGAGAAGTTCAGTGGGAATTTGATCTTCTCCTGGACTCTTGCAGTTCTTGAAATTTTTAATCTATTTTCTTACCTCCTCAGCGGTGGGTGGAGGATCTTCTAGATCAGCTGTTACTGGATCATTAAACTCGAGTAATTCACTTGGTTCTACGCAGTTTAATAGGTCCCTGAAGTGCTCCACCCTTCTTCTGCCACTCATTTGATCTTCCCTTAGCACACTTTCATCATTGGCATCTTTTATGACTTTGTGTTGTGGTTTGAGCCCCCTTTAAATGTTTTCACTTTCCCAGATAGTTTTTTGCATCTATTTGCATGAAAGTCTTGATGAGCTTCCACAATGAGGCTTCTTACGTGTCCTCCATCATCATTCATTAACATTACATTTTGTAATATAAATTTTTTATCGTCATTTAAAGATAGATTTCATTTCTTGAGGATACACGTAGCAAAACCTAATTGAGAATAACGAGTGAGGTGACATTCAGAATATCGTCGGTTCAGATCCCATTCCGGCCCTCTGGAGTTGGGTTTCCCATGGATATCTTAAATTACTCAAGGCATTGTTCTTTTGAAATGGACACTGCCGATTTACTTGATGGTTCAAATGGCTCTGAGCACTATGGGACTTAACATCTGTGGTCATTAGTCCCCTAGAACTTAGAACTAATTAAACCTAACTAACCTAAGGACATCACACACATCCATGCCCGAGGCAGGATTCGAACCTGCGACCGTAGTGGTCGCGCGGCTCCGGACTGAGCGCCTAGAACCGCTAGACCACCGCGGCCGGCGCCGATTTACTTCCCCTACTTTCGTCTATTCAGTCCTGTGATGTCTCTAATGACCTCTTTGTCGATGAGACGTTAAAATTTAATCTTCTGCCCCAATAAAGTTCCGCAGTTATTCTAGAAGTGAGAATCGAACAAGCAATCTTTTTATACAAGATGTTGACGCTATCACGAGACCATGGAGAATTGGAAGTTGAAAATTATTCTAAATCAGAGCCGCAATACATAAGAAAAGACGGTCTCAGCTTCTTTCATGACATCCTGACTAATTTTCTTGTGCGCTCTTCCCAGAATTTAGAAGTTAAGTCCCACAGTGCTCAGAGCCATTTGAACCATTTTCTCCCCAGAATTGCCACTACATTACAGCATTCAATATTTAGCTCAATAATAGTTTGATTAATATATGCATACTGCAAAAAATCGTAATATCGTCGACGAAAAGATGAAAAACCTGCGCTTTTCAAACTGGTTTTTTGAATAACTATAAATAATCTGGAAACATATATTCCATCTTCGGTGCATAGCTTTGTAGCACCGTCTAGCGTGGAAATCGAGAGAAAGAGGGAAAAAGAAAGAGATACTAAAGAAAAATGTTCGCATAATGAGCGAATAATTTCCACTGGTTCTCGGTATCCCACATTTCCGGGGAACGTTGGACACATAGATCCAGCCATAACCTCAAGAATTATTCTCGCATCATCAACGCGAGGAGATATTGAAAAATCATATTAATACAGTTCATAATTAGAAACATACCAAATAATAATGACAGCTATAATTATAACGATCTGTTACGCGATATTCTTTATCTCCCAGTACTTACCGGTACCAGTTCTGTGCGAAGGTCTTTTACGAATTTAAATTTCGTTTTGCTTTGTTTATTTGGGTAATAATTCAGCTTGTAACTGTCTTTATTTTATGTGTTTTCGGGGACACGTTGTCCTTGGCGACCCAAAGGAAGATAATTTGTCACCTCTAGCAACCTTCCTCCTTCACAACACGACGCATGACTTCGCTACCGCTTCATCAATTATCTAGGATTTTCAGGAAAACGCTTTCTTCATAGAACTGGACTGGGACTGTCATCTTATTTATTTTATTTATCTAGTAATATTTCTTTCATTTCGCATCAAGATGAAATATTTTTTGGCGAACATTATGAGTGACTTAACGAATTGTGGATCTTATAGGCAGCCGATATGACTGTTTAACTGTGTTAAGTGCGTCATATCGCTTTGGACTCGTCACACGTAGTTAACTGAAGACTTTTTCTGTCGCTTCATTACATAATCATGAAGTGAAGCGTGGTCGTCCCTAAATGTCATAAAGAGTTCATGTTACCGGAAACGAGGTTTTAAGCGATGCTCAGCTAGAAAAAACCTATTAAGCCTATTAAAGACATCGACCATGTTAGTTTTTGGAAGTATTATCTTCAAATTTGTTAAACTGATTTATTTTTTAAAAATATCTGGATCCGACACAGAATCAGATTGCTGAACTTAGTCGTGGCTCGATTTTTTTGGCTCGCTATCGACTCGCCTTTTTCTTTCGAAACAAGTATTTATTGTTTACAGATGAGTTTGCACAAAGAGATCAGTGCCAGGAGGGGTCACTGTTGAGTCATACTTCATATCTCTTTGAACTATTCACAGTGTAAACCATTATCACCTGACTCAAAGCTTTGAAAAATATTTGTGACTACCACAGTTGTGCTGTTATCACAAAATGCTCCTATATTCACTGTTAAATCGATTTTAGCTATAAACGTATCGAACTGTTACTGAATAAATACCATACTGCATGCTTAGTGCGGAAGTCCATTTCCACGTAGATCACTGATCTTCGAAACTTAAGAATGAAACAAAATTGATTACAACAAATCGAACATTCCATTCTATACTTCTCCCGATAACACATCAAACATTTTTTGTATGTAACTTAGACATTTTGTTCGTAAATAATGTCTTGCAAGTCTTATAAATAATGCACTGTGGGAATATCTCTTAATATAAGCAGGGTATAAACAATAAAATTTAATATACGCTTAAAACAGCGTTGGAATGTTTCTTTGCGCTTTTAATATGCAATTTTTCCAGCGACTGTACCGTTATCTGGATTGGTATGCAGCTCAGTTCTTATCATGTAGGTGATAACTACGTAGCCAGCAACAGTTCTTTGCGGGGCACAGGCTATCAGTGTTTGGCGCTTTTGTGTACGCTTAAGAACTATCTCTGCAAACTTACCGAATATTCTGATTTGGATTTTCCTTATTTTTCACAAATCATTTGATATGATTCCGATTGATAGATCACAGATGACAATCTCACCTTTCCTTGCTTCCAAGGTTACGACACTGGACGCGCCTTCCGAAGAAGGGAGATTAAAATCCTTCTCGAATCATCTGGATTTAGTTTTTCTGTGATTTCTCTAAATCGCTTAAAGTGAATGTCAGATTACCTCCCATGCGAAGAACACGGTTGACTTTCTTCCCCGGCCTTTTCCAGTCCGAATCTGTACTTTGTCGTCGACGATAATATGTTAAACCATATCTCCTTCTTTCCTTTATTTCCCTGTCTGTTATTAAACTTTGTGAAAATAAATAAACATATTTATTTTAAAACTATTATTATTATTATTATTATGGTGAAGCTGACGACAACTTGAAGGTTGATTTGAACACTGCAATGCTAAACTAGACATGCTATTGTTCAAAGCGGTATTTCCTTTCCATCCTCTGATATGAGAACTGACGTACGCAACTAGTTTAGCGTGGACGTCCAACCACGGCATTTTACACACACACACACACACACACACACACACACACACACACACACACACACACACATAGACAGAGAGAGAGAGACAGAGAGAGAGAGAGAGAGAGAGAGAGAGAGAGAGAGAGAGAAGAGAGGGGGGGGGGGGGGGACGAGTGTAGTAAGCGAAACGTGAGAGCAAAAAATTATAGAATCGACCAGACTCAAGTTTTATCCCAGACAGATCTAGTGATCTTTCTGGCCTCTGGAGTATCTCATCATCACACAGTCACTTAATAGATAAACGAGTCATATGTGGAGGAGCATTGTCCTATTGAACTTTGTATTTCCAGTTTTTTCACCTTCTCTTCCTAATATTCTTATTATTATCGTTATTATTGCTGTTGTTGTTGTAGTTGCCGTTAATGCTGCAGCTGCTTTTCGTTGTTGTTTTCATTATAATTTTCAAAATGGTTCAAATGGCTCTGAGCACTATGGGACTCAACTTCTGAGGTCATCAGTCCCCTAGAACTTAGAACTACTTAAACCTAAATAACCTAAGGACATTACATACAACCATGCCCGAGGCAGGATTCGAACCTGCGACCGTAGCGGTTCCAGACTGTAGCCCCTAGAACCGCTCGGCCACCCCGGCCGGCTTATAATTTTCGTTTTAGCAGTTAATAGTTTAGCGTTTTACACTCTAAACGATTTCTTTCGGTCTTCAGTAAGCACTGACTCATAATCTGTTATTCATACATAAAATAAATACACTGCCGACAAAAAAGCACCCAGAAAAGGAGGAGGAAACGGAATGAAACTTCACGGTTTCAGAGGCTATGTGACGTAGTTTCAGTGCGTACAATATCGACTCAAATTTACAAAGAACTTAGCAGTATCACTAATCTTTGCATCGACACCGGCTTGGATACATGTTCTGAATCTTTTTGTAAAGTTGTGATAAAGTCGTTTATTTTCTGCTGAGGCAAGCTGGCCCACAACTGTTGTATCTTGTCCTTGACATCCTGGGTATTGGCAATGGATCAGAGTTGACGTCCGAGCTAGTCGCACTCAAGTTTTATCAAATGGCTCTGAGCACTATGGGACTTAACATCTATGGTCATCAGTCCCCTAGAACTTAGAACTACTTAAACCTAACTAACCTAAGGACAGCACACAGCACCCAGCCATCACGAGGCAGAGAAAATCCCTGACGCCGCCGGGAATCGAACCCGGGAACCCGGGCGTGGGAAGCGAGAACGCTACCGCACGACCACGAGATGCGGGCCAAATTTTATCCCAGACAGATATAGTGATCTTTCTGGCCTCTGGAGTATCTCATCATCACACAGTCACTTAATAGATAAACGTGTCATGTGTGGAGGAGCACTGTCCTGTTGAAAAATGGAACTAAGATACTGTCCGACGAGAGGTAACACATGAAGACGCAGGATGTCCGTGATGTACCGCTGCGTCGTCAGAGTTCCCTGTCACCATCCGCTGTGACCTGAAGTCGTTCCCGATGACTTCCCACTCCACGACGCCAGGAGCAACACCGCTGCGCCTTTCCAAAAGAATGGGCCCTCCCCCCAGGTCACCAACATAATTACCGACGATGGTCATTCAGGGCAGTGCAGAATCGTGATTCGTCGCTGAACACAATGCCACGCCATTCATCAGTAATTCACGCTTCCTGGTCACGGCACCATTCCAGTCGTAGCCGTTTGTGTTATGATGTTGATGATAGCCTACGCATTGGATAACAATTCCCTAGTCAAGCTGTTCCTAGTCTCCGACAAATGATGAGGTACAATAAAGAACGTTACATGGACACCATTGTTTATTCTCCGATGACAGGCACAGATGTGAAGGGGTTACGATGTGCTTAGTGCGCAATACGACGATCCTCCCTTGTGGTGGCCAGACGTGGTCAGTTGGGAACTTGACGAGTATGCCTGCCCTCAAGTCTCCATGCAGTCCAGTATCGGGCCACTGTCACATCCGGATGGTTGGGTGGTTATTTGGGGAAGGAGACCAGACAGCGTGGTCATCGGTCTCATCAGATTAGGGAAGGATGGGGAAGGAAGTCGGCCGTGCCATTTCAGAGGAACCATCCCGGCATTTGCCTGGAGTGATTTAGGGAAATCACGGAAAACCTAAATCAGGATGGCCGGACGCGGGATTGAACCGTCGTCCTCCCGAATGCGAGTCCGGTGTCTAACCACTGCGCCACCTCCCTCCACATCCGGATGCCCAACAAATATGGATAATGCAAATTGCACGATACGACGGGCCAGTCAAATGGAAGCTCTCAATGAAGCCCCTTTCAAAACGCCAAGTGTGGTTAATACTGTCTCACACGACCACGCGGCGTCTCCGTGCCCTTCACAATGAGCACTCATCTAACGCTGTTCACGCTACTTATATACCCTAACAGGTATGGTAACAGCGCCAAACACGAACAACTCTAATGCTTTCTGATGGCCGTTCAATATGCCACAGAACTGCAGTTCTAATCGTTTACATACCCGCCGATGATGTGCACGGTTACATTGAAATCTGACTATGTCTTCTGGGTGCTTCACGTTTTTTTGCCAGGCAGTATAAATAAGATATCGCTATGAAACATCTTCCAAAATACGCAGTAAGTTTATAAAGTGGGAAATATCACCGACCCTCAGGAGCAGATCGTTCGAAAGTTTTGTTATCATTCTATTACCTAGTTTGTCTAGATTCAAGTCTTGAAACCATGACATTTTATGTCTGGTGAAAAACCAAATATTTCCAGTAGTTTTCTTGTATTGACTTTCTCAGTTTTATGCTTCTTTCTATTTTCAGTGCACCCCCCTTATATCTATGATTACTGTACATAACACGAACATTTAAAATTATTCTGGTGCAAATTTTTGTTAGTCACGGCATATTCACTTCCACAGACGTTAGACTTGAATGGTAAATTCATATTCCAACGCATGACAGATAAAACAGTAGCCGGCCGGTGTGACCGAGCGGTTCTAGGCGCTTCAGTCTGGAACCGCGCTACCGCTACGGTCGCAGGTTCGAATCCTGCCTCGGGCAGGGATGTTGTGATGTCCTTAGGTTAGTTAGGTTTAAGTAGTTCTAAGTTCTAGGGGACTGATGACCTCAGAAGTTAAGTTCCATAATGATCAGAGCCATTTTGAACCATTTGAATAAAACAGTAAACAAGCTGCAGTAACGAGATGTTTATAACAGAATATTAATACTGTTCTGGCTTAACCCTGTATATGGAATCAGTTCAGTTTCAGTAATTTTTTTTATTAAAATAGAGACATAAGTACGTTTTATAAGACGCTGTGCAGAAAAATAGAAAGCTTACGTGATTCGGAAATAAATCCAGGACAGTTCTAAGTTTTTCTTGCGAAAATACATTGTCCAACATTACAATCACTGGAATAATATGCTCGGATTGAGTTCCTGTTTTATCTCCAGGATAATCCAAAATCCTTCATAACAACACAACCTGCGAATATAATACGATAAACGTATAAGATGAATAGTCATCAAATATTTCATCCTCATCATCTGCAGGATCGTCAGTGACCTACTAAATGATTTGCTCTAGACGTTTCCCCTCTTCACTGCACATTCTGAATTCAAAATAAACACAAAAGCACACAAAATGAGGCCGGCCGAAGTGGCCGTGCGGTTAAAGGCGCTGCAGTCTGGAACCGCAAGACCGCTACGGTCGCAGGTTCGAATCCTGCCTCGGGCATGGATGTTTGTGATGTCCTTAGGTTGGTTAGGTTTAACTAGTTCTAAGTTCTAGGGAACTAATGACCTCAGCAGTTGAGTCCCATAGTGCTCAGAGCCATTTGAACCATTTGAACCACACAAAATGTACGAAACAGAGAGAGCCTGTACGTCAGCTGACATCTACGAAACAAGAGACGGTAGCAAAGGTTTCAAAAGCGACGACTATTTTCCAGTGTTATCGCACTACTATCTAGTATCTGCACACCTGACAGACGTTTGAGGGAGCCGTAAATATACGTCTGACGCGGTAGAAAATCATCACAACTGGAGTGATGTCATATTACATCCGCCGCATACCCCCATTCACGCACGCGCCGTAATATTACGTAGACGCACGCTAAATGTTAAGGTACATAACTTCCTGTTACACTTCCAGAGGTATCAGCTGGACTCCAAATATCTATTTTTATTTTTAGCTGCTTACTTATCTTTAAAAGCCGTGATTTGAAAATCTAGTTACAATCCATACAACAGTAACTTCATCATTAACGCACTGGAAACTATTTCGCTTAAAACCAGTCCCTACTCACTGCATTTAATCTGGTGTCAGTAAATCTGACCCATCAGTATATTGTACTAGCACCACTGTAATCTTTCGAAATACACGTAATAGCTGCCACCATAAATGCGATTCTAAGTCAAAGTTCTAAAAGACGAAATTACTTTTTGCACTTGTTATTGACTATCCATCGTAACGTTAAACTTTGCACTGAGGAAGTTCCTCGACTTCATTCCAACGGATATTCAGGGATGCATTTTGTTAACCGTTAATGAAAACAACAAGCAGCACAACTGTGTCGTGAAAGACAGAAAATCTTTGTGTTCGAGTCATGCACTAGGAATTTAATACACGCTAGTCTTCATTGCAATCCTGGTGGCTATTTGCTTCCAGCACGGATAACAGAAAATGTTGTGCACTCCTCCGTCCTGCCGTAATTTTTAATATTTTTTATTATTAAAGCTTCACATGCCGTTGATATAATTATGTTTTCCCTTAAGAGACTTTAAAACTTTTAGATTAGGCATATTTATATAGTAATGCCTTTTTCAATGTTTCTATTTGTTTTGGAATAATTTTTTATATCATTGACGATACAGTTGTGTTCTTAAGTTCGTTGACAGGCATCCCGTTTGAGTTTAAGACGCTTGTGTTTTTTTACTTCAGTAGATAAATTAACGTATTTTAATGTCTTACGGATATCTGCACAGTGAAAAAAACCCGCGCAAGTATTGCACGTTTGTAATTTTACACATGGACTTCACATATGGGACAGTAATTTATTACGTCATTCAATGGTAATATCATATGAGATTTATATTTTCACGTTTCGGTGTGGATTATGTTAAATATCAATGTATGTCGTGCCTGTACCTACTATGGTTGTGCGAAACACTTATAAGGGAAGCCATCGCATGCTGCATTCCCCAACACTAGTGTGTGGTGTATAGCGTGCTGCAGGCATCACAATTTTTCTTGCGATGTCAGTAACTGTTTGGCAGACTCTATTACATTTTGTATACTTATTTTCTTTCTTGAAACAGCCGCAACTTTTGTTATTCTTTTTATCACCAGGATGCACGATAATGCAATAGGCGAAATTAGCTGATTGCTACTTTCTATTTCATGGGGTTCTTTAAACGATATTACCTAGTATTTATAAGACTTGAACAGTTCTATCGGTGAATTTTCGCTCCTGTAGTGGAAGATTAGTGCGTTCAACGTCATGCACAACTTCACAAACACTGAAGAGCTAAAGAAATTGGTATACCTGACTAATATCGTGTGGAGTCTCCGCGAACACGCATAAGTGCCACAGCACGACGTGGCATGGACTCGACTAATGTCTGAAGTAGCACTGGAGGGAATTGACCGACACCAAGAATCCTGCAGGGCCGTCCATAAATCAGTAAAAGTACGAGGGGATGGAGATCTCTTCTGAACAGCACAGTGCAAGGCATCCCAGATATGCTCTATAATGTCCATGTCTGGTGAGTTTGGTGGCCAGCGGAAGTGTTGAGACTGAGAACAGTGTTTCTGAAGTCACTCTGTAGCAATTCTGGATGTGTGGGGTGTCGCATTATCCTGCTGGAACTTCCCAAGTCCGTCGGAATGCACAATAGTCATGAAAGGATGCAGGTGATCAGACAAGATGCTTACGTACGTGCCACCTGTCAGAGTAGTATCTAGACGAATCAGGGGCCCCATATCACTCCAACTGCACGCGCCCCACACTATTACAGAGCTTCCACCAGACTGAACAGTTCCCTGCTGACATGCAGGGTCCATGGATGCATGAGGTTGGCTCCATACCAATACACGTCCATCCGCTCCATACAATTTGAAACGAGACTCGTCCGACCAGGCAACATGTTTCCAGTCATCAAGAGTCCAATGTCGGTGTTGACGGGTCCAGGCGAGGCGTAAAGCTTAGTGTCGTGCAGTCATCAAGAATACTCGAGTGGGTCTCTGGCTCCGAAAGCCAATATCGATGATGTTTCATTGATTGGTTCGTACGCTGACACTTGTTGATGATCCAACATTGAAATCTGCAGCAATTTGCGGAAGGGTTACAGTCCAGTCACGCTGAAAGACTCTTTTCAGTCGTCGTTGGTCCCGTTCTTGCAGGATCTTTTTCCGCCAGCAGCGATGTCGGAGGCTTGACGTTTTAGCGGATTCCTGATATTTACGGTACACTCTAGAAAAGGTCGTACAGGAAAATCCCCACTTCATCGTTACCTCGAAGATGCTCCTGCGCCGACTATATCACGACATTCAAACTCACTTAATTCTTGATAACATGCTATAACTGCACCAGACACTTGTTTTATACAGGCGTTGCCGACCGCAGTGCCGTATTCTGCCTGTTTACATATCTCTGCATTTGAATACTCATGCCTATTCCAGTTTTTTTTTTTTTTTTTTTTTTTTTTTTTTTGGCGCTTCAGTTTGTATCTGTGTAATACACCTTGACTTGCTTCTTCTAAGAGTTAGAAGAATTGAATATGACGCTCAGAACGTTGATATGAGTTTATTTCAGCAGTTTTCTCTTCTTGCTTATGGTTTCTTTAAGGAAGGCGTCATGTTGACTTCTGGATCGTGATATTAAATGCTTATTATTTTATTTTACCTGCTAAATGGGCCTCACATTGAAACTGAATTTCATGGGATCTCGCTTTTCCTCATGATTAGTTACTTTCAAATGAGGGTACATATTTTACAGAGGTTGGACAAAAATATGCAAACACCATGAGAAAGGCATCAATATAGATGTCTGCAGGTTTCGCTGTTGTATATGACCACGAACGGCAACTGTGTAATGTCCTCAATACGTTGCAAGTGTCAGTTGTGTTCAGAACAGCATTCTGGGTAGTAGTTAATGCATCATGTCGGAGTCAAATGAATTCGAAAGGGGGCAATTTGTTGGTGCTCGTATGGAGAGTGCTTCTGTACCCAAGGTAGCCGAAGTGTTTGCTGTTTCAAAAGGCACCATTTCGAACATTTATACGGCCTACAGGGAAAGCGGAGAAACCTCCACTAAGTCACTACGTGGACGAAATTGTGTGTTGGGTGATCGTGACGGACGGTCATTAAAGTGGATTGTGACCAAAAATTAAGACGACGATAGCTGCAAAAGTCACTGCAGAACAGAATGTCACACTAGGGAACACTGTCGGCGCCAAAACAACACGAGGCGGGCTCCATAAACAGGGAATTGCAGGTCGAGCTGCAACTCCAAAACCATACAGCAGTGATGAAGATGCCCATAACAGGAAAAAGAGATGCCGACGCCATAAAACCCATATTACGGAGAAATGGAAAAAGTCATTTGGTCGGTTGTTTTTTCTTTAACGCTGTTTCCAACTTCTGGCACAGCTTACTTCCCAGGAGTGAAACAAGGCTAGGGTTCGATGATGATCTGCGCAGCCATATTATGGTATTCCATGAGCCCCATGGGTACTCTGCAAGGCTGCTGTACTGTCAAGGCTTACGTGAGCATTCTGGCTGAACAGGTCCATCCCATGGTACATTGTTTGTTCCCCAATGGTGATTCTGTGTTCACACATCTTGCATCGTCCAGGACTGGTTTTCACTGGACTCGCATTCTGGAGGACGACGGTTCAATCCCGCGTCCGGCCATCCTGATTTAGGTTTTCCGTGATTTCCCTAAATCGCTCCAGGCAAATGCCGGGACGGTTCCTTTGAAAGGGCACGGCCGACTTCCTTCCCCATCCTTCCCTAATCCGATGAGACCGATGACCTCGCTGTCTGGTGTCCTTCCCCAGACAACCCCCCAGGACTGGTTTTATGAGCCTGAGGATGAATTGTCGCATCTCATCTGGCCACAACTGTCACCAGATCTCAATATTATTGACATCAATATTACTGAGCCGTTGTGGTCTACTTTGGAGAGAATGGTGCATTTTCACTAACCACCTCCATCATAGTTACGTGAACTTCCCACTGTTTTGCGGGAAGGATGGTATTCGATTCCCTTTATAACCATGCAGGATCTGTATTTATGCATTCCGATACGACTGGAAGATGTTTTGATGCCAACGGTTTTGATACACCGTATTAGGCATGGAAATGTGCTGTGTTTTTGGTGTTTACATAGTTTCGTCCACAGCCTGTACATGTAAGAGGTTTCGAAGTTGCCCCGAATGATGTAGCTAACAGACGAGAGGACGCGTCAGCAGTCGAGGCCATTTCCTACACACATTTCATTATAGTTAACATCACAGAGACAGCCAATATAAAATCACCTTTTTGTCGTTTTATTATACTTTGGCTTTTTCCAACGTGTGGCTGAGAGCAGTTTTCTTTTATGGTGATTATTTTCCCTACGGCGAAAGATGTTGCTTGTGCTAGATTTTATTTTTGTTTGTTAATGTACAGCATAGTAACAGGTAGTTCGCACATCAGAAAGCCCTGTGATCTGAGTGACACTTGTTATATTAAAGAATATTTCCTAGGTATTCATTCATACAACCTGATGCTGTACGTTCAAATAGAATTTAAATTTAGTTGAGCACAGACGATGTACGTGCGTTGATCGCTTTGTATTGCCTATTTGTGTTCTGGTGCTGTTTGTGTCCATCTATTAATGTTGCCCTTTCTTACTCGTGATTGCCTTGTTCTGCTCGTTTTTCGTAGTTCGGTTTTGCCTGGGGTGCAGGTTTGGTTCTGTGGGTTCATTATTTGCTGCCATTACTGAAGGAGTATGAAGAAGAACTTGAGAAACTGGTTTCTTTTGTGTAATTATGTTCGGCGAAAGCAGGTATTTGCGGACAACAACACGAGGAACGTATAAATGTAGAGCCGAAGCCTCTGCGGGGGCAAATGGAGTTTCCACTCAAGTCTTAGCGGAAGCTCCGCAGACAATAAACAATACGATTCCATGAATAGACTATTTGAAATGCTCACTGAAAAGGGGCGCGAGATCAATGAGACTACCAGCGATCCATCAAACAAAGTTAAGAAAATGCCCGAGAATTTCACCAACAAATTCGTAAAACAGGGCGCAACTGAAGCGGAAAACTTCCACAATGATAAGGTAAATCTGATCGTGCTGTTCCTCAAAACATAGTGCCAAAGTTTAGCCGGAATAGTGATACAAAGTCGACAGTATTTAATAATAATCTGCCCTTTTTAACCATTTTATTACTGTTCGTGCCCACATACAATTCACACAACAATTAGGACTCAGTAACAGCAAACATTTAACTGCAGGTTAACTGCAGATTCAGCATCCAGATGTTTCAGACCAGAATGGCCAAACGTTAGTACGGGACAAGCGTTAGCGAAGGGAGAGACGACCTGATTTGACGTGTTAGTGATCGAGGAATCCTCTTACGATGGTCTTAGAAGTAAATCACTGCCACTTTACTTGGACATCGCAGCACAAACTTACACATACATACTCTAAAACTTTACTATGTTGTTGTTGTTGTGGTCTTCAGTCCTGAGACTGGTTTGATGCAGCTCGCCACGCTACTCTATCCCGTGCAAGCTTCTTCATCTCCCAGTACGTACTGCAGCCTACATCCCTCTGAATCTGCTTAGTGTATTCATCTCTTGGTCTCCCTCTACGATTTTTACCCTCCACGCTGCCCTCCAATACTAAATTGGTGATCCCTCGATGCCTCAGAACATGTCCTACCAACCGATCCCTTCTTCTAGTAAAGTTGTGCCATAAACTCCTCTTCTCCCCAATCCTATTCAGTACCTCCTCATTAGTTATGTGATCTACCCATCTAGTCTTCAACATTCTTCTGTAGAACCACATTTCGGAAGCTTCTATTCTCTTTTTGTCCAAACTAGTTATCGTCCATGTTTCACATCCATACATGGCTACACTCCATACATATACTTTCAGAAACGACTTCCTGATACTTAAATCTATACTCGATGTTAACAAATTTCTCTTCTTCAGAAACGCTTTCCTTGCAATTGCCAGTCTATATTTTATATCCTCTCTACTTCGACCATCATCAGTTATTTTGATCCCCAAATAGCAAAACTCCTTTACTACTTTAAGTGCCTCATTTTCTAATCTAATTCCCTCAGCATCACCCGACTTAATTCGACTACATTCCATTATCCTCGTTTGTGCTTTTGTTGATGTTCATCTTATATCCTCCTTTCAAGACACTATCCATTCCGTTCAACTGCTCTTCCAAGTCCTTTGCTGTCTCTGACAGAATTACAATGTCATCGGCGAACCTCAATGTTTTTGTTTCTTCTCTATGGATTTTAATACCTACTCGGAATTTTTCTTTTGTTTCCTTTACTGCTTGCTCAATATACAGATTGAACAACATCGGGGAGAGGCTACAACCCTGTCTCACTCCCTTCCCAACCACTGCTTCCCTTTCATGTCCCTCGACTCTTATAACTGCCATCTGGTTTCTGTACAAATTGTAAATAGCTTTTTTCTCCCTGTATTTTACCCCTGCCACCTTCAGAATTTGAAAAGGAGTATTCCAGTCAACATTGTCAAAAGCTTTCTCTAAGTCTACAAACGCTAGAAACGTAGGTTTGTCTTTTCTTAATCTAGCTTCTAAAATAAGTCGTAGGGTCAGTATTGCCTCACATATTCCCATATTTCTACGGAATCCAAACTGATCTTCCCCAAGGTCGACTTCTACCAGTTTTTCCATTCGTCTGTAAAGAATTCGCGTTAGTATCTTGCAGCCGTGACTTATTAAACTGATAGTTCGGTAATTTTCACACCTGTCAACACCTGCTTTCTTTGGGATTGGAATTGTTATATTCTTCTTGAAGTCTGAGGGTATTTCGCCTGTCTCATACATTTTGCTCACCAGATGGTAGAGTTTTGTCAGGACTGGCTCTCCCGAGGCTGTCAGTAGTTCTGATGGAATGTTGTCTACTCCCGGGGTCTTGTTTCGACTTAGGTCTTTCAGTACTCTATCAAACTCTTCACGCAGTATCATATCTCCCATTTCATCTTCATCGACATCCTCTTCCATTTCTATAACATTGCCGTCAAGTACATCGCCCTTGTATAGACCCTCTATATACTCCTTCCACCTTTGTCCTTTCCCTTCTTTGCTTAGAACTGGGTTCCCATCTGAGCTCTTGATATTCATACAAGTCGTTCTCTTTTCTCCAAAGGTCTCTTTAATTTTCCTGTAGGCTCTATCTATCTTACCCCTAGTGAGATAAGCCTCTACATCCTTACATTTGTCCTCTAGCCATGCATTTTTATATTTTCTCCTTTCGTCAATTAAATTCAATATTTCTTCTGTCACCCAAGGATTTCTACTAGCCCTCGTCTTTTTATCTACTTGATCCCCTGCTGCCTTCACTACTTCATCCCCCAAAGCTACCCATTCTTCTTCTACTGTATTTCTTTCCCACATTCTTGTCAATTGTTCCCTTATGCTCTCCCCGAAACTCTGTACAACCTCTGGTTTAGTCAGTTTATCCAGGTCCCATCTCCTTAAATTCCAACCTTTTTGCAGTTTCTTCAGTTTTAATCTACAGTTCATAACCAATAGATTATGGTCAGAGTCCACATCTGCCCCTGGAAATTTCTTACAATTTAAAACCTGGTTCCTAAATCTCTGTCTTACCATTATATAATCTATCTGATACCTTTTAGTATCTCCAGGCTTCTTCCATGTATACAACCTTCTTTTATGATTCTTGAACCAAGTGTTAGCTATGATTGAGTTGTGCTCTGTGCAAAATTCCACCAGGCGGCTTCCTCTTTCATTTCTTACCCCCCCATCCATATTCACCTACTACGTTTCCTTCTCTCCCTTTTCCTACTACCGAATTACAGTCACCCATAACTATTAAATTTTCGTCTCCCTTCACTATCTGAATAATTTCTTTTATTTCATCATACTATGTAGTGGAAATAAATATTTTACCATTGATAACTCTTGAATTCTCAAGTTGTTTCATACTGTATGAGGTACCAAATGAGAAGCAGAATGGCTTGCAATAATAGCCAGTGGCCTGTTTCCATCCACTTCTATACGTCTAGCAGCTACTACTTCTTTTATACACTTCCAAATTTCAAACAAGCAATCCAATTTACAGCATAGTTATTTTGAAATAATTTTCACTCATAGTCATTAGTAATTTGTGAGTTGATGAGTAGGCGATACAGAGCTCTATATTCGAATACTGTAACTTATGTTCAATTTAAAGTTTAAGGTAACAAACAACGTTTTGGAAATGTCAACTCGTGTTCTTCCGGAACCAGTTCATATTGGATATCTAGCAGGAAGTTTGATTGAATGGAACGTTTGCTCCTGTGAGTAAGGCAGGGTGCCGTCACTTGATTCAGAGGTAATATAGATGTGCACCATGGATATAAACTCTTCTTACCAACTTCCAGCAACAGCCCGGACATTAACTTTGTAGCACATAATCAATGGAGAGCTGATAGTCTGTGAGAGAAAACTGTAAAACTATTAAAACTCACAAAAGTAACAACGTCTCAAAAGCTTGTGTTCAAAATGTAATGAAACTTAACTGCAATACAGAAAACGTGAGATAGTAGAAATGAGAACAGAAACACAATTCCAGACATTAATTTATATTATTATGCAGAACATACGTGACATGTAGAAAACGGTTGTCAGATTGGTAAATATCAAGCCAGATTTTGGCAATATTTCACACTAGTGTGGTGTATGGTAAGTGACTACCAACATAAAATTCACTGAAGCGCCCAAGAAACTGGTAGAAGCACGTGTATTCAAATACAGAGATATGTTAACAGCCAGAACAAGGCGCTGCGGACGGCAACGCCTATATAAGACAACAAGTGTCTGGCGCAGTTGTTAGATTGGTTACTGCTGCTACAATGGCAAGTTATCGAGACTTAAGTGAGTTTGAATGTGGTGTTATAGTGGCCCACGAGCGATGGGACACAGCATCTCCGAGGTAGCGATGAACTGGGGATTTTCCCGTACGACCATTTCAAGAGTGTAACGTGAAAATCAGGGATCCGGTAAAACATCAAACCTCTGACATCGCAGCGGCCGGAAAAAGATCCTGCAAGAATGAGACCAACGACGACTGAAAAGAATCGTTCAACGTGACAGAAG
The DNA here is from genome assembly GCF_021461395.2 of Schistocerca americana. NCBI lineage: Eukaryota > Metazoa > Arthropoda > Insecta > Orthoptera > Acrididae > Schistocerca > Schistocerca americana. The sequence goes on along the minus strand of NC_060130.1, from coordinate 581,271,256 downwards.
TGCAACCCTTCCGCAAATTGCTGCAATTTCAATGCTGGGTCATCAACAAATGTCAGCCTGCGAACCATTCAATGAACGAAAACATCATCGATATTGACTTTTGGAGCCAGAGACCCACTCGTGTATCCTTGATGACTAAGCTACACTAAGCTTTACGTCTCGCCTGGGCCCGTCAATACCGACATTGGACTGTTGATGACTGAAAACATGTTGCCTGGTCGGACGAGTCTCGTTTCAAATTGTATCGAGCGGATGGACGTGTATGGGTATGGAGACAACTTCATGAATCCATGGAACCTGTATGTCAGCAGGGGACTGTTCAAGCTGCTGGAAGCTCTGTAATGGTGTGGGTCGTGTGCAGTTGGAGTGATATGGGACCCCTGATACATCTAGACACGACTCTGACAGGCGACACGTATGTAAGCATCCTATCTAATCACCTGCATCCATTCATATTAAAATTTATATTAAAAATGAAGAAATTCCTCCAGCTGTATTTAAGGTGTCGATTTTAATTTGGCCAAAATAAAATCGACACCTTAAATACATCTGCAGGAATTTCTTAATTTTTAATATAAATTTATACCAGCTGACGTCCCACTGTCTTCCATTTCAACTATGGATGTACGAAGATGCATCCATTCATGTCCATTGCGCATTCCGACAGACTTGGGCAATTCCAGCAGGACAATGCGACACCTCATGCGTACAGAATTGCTGCAGAGTGACTCCAGGTATACTCTTCCGAGTTTTAACCATTCCGCTGGTCACCAAACTCCACAGCTATAAATTTTATTGAGCATATCTGAGATGCTTTGCAACGTGCTGCTCAGAAGAGATCTCTACCCGCTCATACTCTTACAGATTTATGTACAACTCTGCAGGATTCACGGTGTCAGTTCCCTCTAGCACTACTTCAGACATTAGTAGAGTCCATGACACATCGTGTTGCGGCAGTTCTACGAGCTCGCGGGGGCCGTACACGATATTAGGCTGTTGTACCAGTTTCCTTGGCTCTTCAGTGTATTTGACTGTGAGGTTTCAGAAAGAGGGCTAATGCTCACCGCATACTTGCATTAAATAATATGCACGTGCCCTGTTGGTTGTGTCAAATGACGATCACATCTGAGAATTTAGATTTTGGCTGAGTATTAGCAGTCAAACGTGGGAACTTTGATGTCGGTCCTCAGTAAACGTAAATTCATTCCTTACTGCTGCGACCACCATATGGTGCGGAGGTGGAGGTTTGTGAGTCACAGGGTGTGGTGATTTAAACTTGACCGCCCTGATCGAGAGGAGGATACAGTCCTCTGTCTCTTCCACAATTTGTACTGTATCCTGTAGAATGGATGGCTATTGAGGCAAAATAGTCGTTAGTGGACAGCCTCCGGGGCACGAGCTGGACCCCAGTTGTGCAAAGCTTGTCCAGGCAGGCATGGCCTTGTCTAGGTAGACCTTTACTCCTCAAGCTACTTGTGGGATCTAGACAGAATTTATTCAGATTTCTGGGAAGAGGGGCATGTGCCGTTTGTGAGCATCTACACTCGGCCCAATAAGAGGGTTCGTGAAACCAGTCCTTCTCAAAAACAGTACTGTAAAAAAATGTTCAAGTGTGAGTAACGAAAGACATACTTCTCGTTCCAATGTGTTTTTAATCGTAAAAAGGAAAGAGTACAACTATAAGAAATGTCACTTTTCTACATCAAGAAGGGCTTAGGCAGCTTTTCTGGCACTTTAAAATTGTAAAATCGCTTCTGAAACAGTGCATTGTTGATAGAGACATCCAACAAACAAGATTCCAAGCAGCTAATGGCCTAGAAAAATATTCTATTGAAACAGACCTGCGCAAAACTGTGAACTCCAGTCATACGAAGATGTAATGGACACACATAGAAAAGGAACTGAAAGACAAGTGGGCACAAACAGGATCATTTACGTGGAAAACGTAGTCAAAAAAGTTTGGGTTGAACACGTACAAATGGCGGCGTTTATCTGTACATTTAATGGCAGCATTCATCCGCCTAAATGTGAGACCTTATACAACTAACCACAAAAAATGTGTGTGAAATCTTATGGGATTTAACTGCTAAGGTCATCAGTCCCTAAGCTTGCACACTACTTAACCTAAATTATCCTAAGGACTAACACATACACCCATGTCCGAGTGAGGTCTCGAACCTCCGCCGGGACCAGCCGACCTAACCACATTCGATGCCTTAGATGCCAGTATTTTGGCCATAACTATCTGCCATGTAGAGGAGAGGTAACTTGCGGCAAATTTAGTAAATCTGCCAGCAATGAAATAGTTTCGTCCTTCTCCTCTGAAGTGTGTTAACTGCTCTGGGAATTACTCGACCTCGAGTACGTATTGTGATATTGCACTCTGTATCTTGAAGAAAGAAATACAAAAGAGCTGAACACTACAAAGAGAATTACGTAATGTGAAGAAAAACTGATCTACAGAGTTTGAAACATCCTACCTTGCTAACTTACGGGTTGCATGGGGGATGTGCATATGGTGTGGATGACGGAATAAAATACAATCTTTCTCAACAACTAGCCGAAAAGCAAAGTTCTAAACTGTTCACAAGTTCTATATCAGCTCGGAGCCACTAAGTGCTACTGCAGGGGAAGATTTACCCATACATTACACAGCACAAACATTTCAATGGGCCCCCGTAAATGTGGTTGAACTTACAAGTTTGGCTACGTTTCATCTATGCGGCGCCAACTCACGTTCGCCACAATGTACCCAATGTTCCACAAAAGAATTTAATATAAATGAAGGCAGGATTTGCTATGCAAAAATCAAGTACGCAGTCACGTATTTTTTAAGGTTTCACAAATTCGAGTTTATTTCCAATAAGAAAATAGAAAAATCGAAAGTCACAGTTCACAATAAATTAATTTCAGGGCCTGACCGAGTTTCTTAAGATCTTGGAGACGGTTGAATAAACCATGATTATTTGTGCAAGTTATCTCTAGAAAACCGCTAAAGTTCTGCAGTATATCAAACTACAAATTCCACAATGGTTACACACTGAAGCCTTGTAAGTGCGACTTGTATCACAGGCAACCCGAAAAGTAACAAGTTCTACAGATGCCGAAAAATATCTATGTCCGAATGTAGGAACTCTGAATAATTCACACACGAGAACTAGCGGCAATTTCAACGCTCATCAGATAAAACTTTCTCGTAACGCAGAATAACACGGTATGAGCATCTCCAACGGCGTCCTAACCTAGATTCCCCTTCAAATTGCCGTTATTCACACCGGAAACCTTGGTCAGTCATAACTGAAGTCAGTTAAACTACTGAACGCGAAAATTGTTGAAATTCTTAATTTTAACCTTTTATACTCATACGATACATCAAATCACAGTGAAATTTTCCGAGAAATCCTATGCCGTTATCAGTTTTCTTTTATCTGTCATAGTTCTTTTGTAAACAATAATGTCTATGGTTTTTCCTCAGTTTTGGATTTATTAGTTTGATATTAAAAAACACTTTAAATTATACATTAAATAATTTCGTATATATGTAACGTTTACAGTACTGCCGCTACTTTTCATGTTTCTCTATTTCTTTAGTGAGAAAAGCTGTTTTTATTTTGTGAAATCCTCTTTTCGGCCTCTTATTTAAATATGTGAATAATTTCAGTGAATCGACTAGCACAATCCGATACAATTTAATGAGTTGTATTTGTAGACACCTAGTTTGTTGCAATCGCATTATGCACTGCCGAGATATTCACTTTTCGATTTCAGGTATTATTTATAACATTTAACTTACAGTAACTTACAAAGAAGCTGCTTCTTTACACACATAACCGTCCGTCTCTTTCTCTTCAAGTGTGCGTACTGGCTCTTCAGTGACACATAAGGTTCAATACTTATTAATTTTGGGGGAAGCTTTAATTTTGCACTGGACGCGGAAAGCGGCCATGAGAACCGAGCAGCCATTGTGCTGCCCAACAGAAGGGTTTTTCCAGTCACGCAGTCTCCTTAGCGGCCGCTGGAAGTCCAGAGACAACCCCGTCTGTGGAGTATAGTGTGAAACTGGCCCTCTACATGCTTCTGACACGCTTATTTCAGCTGTCAACACGAAGATGATCCGATTTTAGCTGTCGCGTGTGCGTCCGTGGTCACGTGTTTGTGAGTGAACAAAGTCTCTCTTCCCTTTACACTACGGTGTAGTGTTACAATATTTACTACCTCGTTTGCTTCAGCTCTTAAAAAGGCAGTCCGCAAAGCCGACGCCTCAACACAAATGTTTGTTAATATCCCCAGCACAAACATTTGCATTTATAATTTCAACTGCAAAAACGCACTTACTTCAAAACCTACTGCTCCATTCTGCCATTTTGATGATATTAATTAAGAAAAATCCTTCAGACAGACGGAAAAGGCCACGTATACCATCATTATCTAGCTTCTCACACAGTTTCAGTAAATTCAAGAACACAGGGAAGCACTACCATATCATGAAAGTTCTACAGTCAGGTATTTTTTCGACCGTGAGAAAGCCTACTTGGAGGCATAAAATCCTTGGGCGGCGTCATAATGGGCCATTAGAGGGCTCTACCGGTATTCCCACGATCCTTAATTTCCCTATTTATTTTAAATATAAAGTCGACAATGTATTGTCCGATCGTGTTAAACAACATAACAGCGTCCCTCGGGGCAGTGTTCTACAAGTTACAATTTCTACGATTGCGATTAAAAATATTACCTTCACGTTAAGGGGCCCCGTCCAGTGTTGCCCACTCGTAGATGGCTTTCCCATTTTTATCTATTTTTCCAGAATTTCAGATAGCATGTGCCAGCTACTGCACTACAGGGTGGCCTGAAAGAGTGGATACGATTGGACGTGAATGTATGCATTTAACTACACCCCGTAACGCACCCGCCACGTGATTCACAACGGTTCAGAGTGTAGTGCGTGCTGTGTCATTGTGAGTGGAACCGTGCAAAGGGGACGATGGTACTCACACTGGAGTAGCGGGTGTTCATCGGGGAAAGTTGCGTGACAACAATTCGTGGAAACTGTGTTGTCAGTTGTTTGCTGAGGACTTTAATGATGCCAAAGTGCCTGCAAGGAGTACCATGCAACGCTTAGTCCGAAAATGGTGTCAGACAGAATCTGTTTTGGACAAGTCAAAAAACATTCCGAAACATGCCCGCACGCCAGAAAATGTGGCTGCAGTTCACCAGAAAATGCTTCAGAGTCCTACCAAATCAACCTGACGCCTGCCGCAAGAGACTGGCTCATGTCGTCGATCATGCGGACGAATACTCCACCTACACATGCATATGCATCCCTACCGAGTGTCTGTTGTCTATGCAATAAAATCAGCGGATGCGCCTCAGTGTCTGCAGTTTTGTGACTGACTGTTCACTGAGATAACAATGAAGGGCTTGGACACGTATGTGTACTTTGTTTGACAAAGCCTGGTTTCAGCGGAATTGTTATGTCAACTCACTCAATCACAGGTTCTGGGCAGCGGAGAATACGCACAACTTCCACGAAACACCATTGCATGATCAGAAGGTGAGGGTTTGGTGGGCGGTGTCTGAAAGCCGCTATTGGTCCCATATTCTTTCATTAGAATCTAACCTGGACGCATTACATAGCCAATATTTTGAAACCATTTGTAAGGCAGTAAAGGAGGAGGAAAAGACCAACAGATATTTCCAACACGATGGAGCAACTGCCCATACAGCTGGCCGAACCTTGGAGCAAATTTACAGAATCTTCACGTCTGACAGAGTTTTTAGCAGAGATGTCAGGTTGCTGACGTAGCTGGCCACCCACGTCATCTGATCTGTCAGTGTGCGATTATTTCGTGGGGGGAGCCCGCAACAATTCTCATAGTTTTCAAGAACTGTAGCAAAACATTTCGGATGGGATTGCAGCAATTTCAGTAGCCCAGCTTCGATCCGCCTTCAGCAACTTGCTGACCAGGTCCCAAAAGTGCCAAGACATGAATGGTGGTCACTCTCAACATCTTCTATAGTCAAGTTAGTTCCGTATTTCTGTGTTTCTCTGTATCCTGGAACACTGTTCTCTGGGCCACTTTCACTTGCCCTATTTTGAATAGCTCTGGAGTAGTCAGCAGATAAAACAAGTTTCTTATTTTCAACTGAGAAGTCTGTGTGTGTCCTTTCTCACGTGTCGTTCTCTGTTTTTAATTTTCCTGAATTGAGAATGAGGGTTTAGTTGGCTGCTACAGCTGAAGGATTTGGAAGCAAGGTTTCTCTGAGCTCTAAGTATTTTATAATGTATTAGCTACATGCCACGGGGATCAGATCGAGATTGTCTGCTTTAGTATTATCGAACCTTTCTACGAGCCCGGTTACCATGAGGGAACTACCCTGGCGGCCGAAGCATTTAGGACCAGTCCTATCCTGAGTCACTTTACTGAGGCTACTCCTCATGGTGCTACAAACATACAAAATGTATTCATATCCCCTTTCACCTGCATACCATTCCGCTGCTCTCCCACCTCTCGAATGATTTATTAAGAACTCAGAGAGTGCAACAAGACCTTTTGGAATACAAGCAAAGGGTTTTGTTTTAGAATTGGGTGTGGCAGATATTAATATTTTACGGACGCGAAGGTTGGAGTAAAAACCCACCGTGGCTTAAGAAGTCCAGAATGTTTTAGAATTAACTATGATCAAGAAATAATTCACTCCGAAACGTAATTTTAAGACTAATTTTTTAAATAATATCTGTGACAAGCATCGCAATTTTATTGCAGTATATACGGACGGCTCGAAATAAGGGAATGCCCCTTGCTGCTCGGTACTCTTTCCTGGCCGTGGCTTCCTAATGCTCCTTATTGTTTCTGTTTTAACCTGACCGTGCTGATATTTAATCGTGGTTTTACCTAAGGCTAAAGCTAAATCGATGCTACAGACAAATATAAAGATCGAGAGCAGTAGTCAAGTATAAGCAATACATAAACTTGGGGATTTATTTTTACTCCATCTCGGTGTAAAATTGAGCAGTTGCCAGTCCACTGTTACGGACAATTAATCCTCAGAGCCGTTCTGAAAATAAAATTATTGTGCTTTCCGCTAAGCAATGAATGCTATAAAACCAACTGTGTACGTAAATACAAGTTAACTAACAGTGATATTGCGTTACCAATACAAAAGCAAAGATATTTTCAGGGAAACAAAAAATTCTTTCGTCAATTTAGAATTCGTCTGTAATTTTATAATTGTAACGTTGGTATTAAACTGAACATCCTAATCAGTTCAATGACATATCCTTGACAAACACCTACCTATATTGTTTGGAGATAGCCTACACACTCTTTTGTATGCACCACATTGAGAAATAGTTATTTTCATTCAGTACTAATGAGATCAAGCAAAAATAACAGTTATACACTGACGTTTCAACTACAGACCAGAAAAACGTGACAAATATACATTTACATATAGCGTATACACAATAGCAATAACTGTTAGTATTAATTTGTCACATGTTCACTTTTTCATTTACGAGAAGGTTCAGTTGCACCATAGCAGTTATTACTGGCATTACATTGTTTGAACTACGGATCTTAACTTAATACTCTTCATTTAACGGCTAGGTAAGGAATCTCATACAGGGAAATTGATACCGTTGGCTGCTATGATGTCTGGCAGACAGTCGTAAGTTTTATTACAACCAAGAAACAAATGAAACGATTACTTTATTTGTAGAATGTGTGTAGTGACATATGTATTTGTAACAACTTTCTACTCCTCAACAAGTTTATAGTATTCAATGCTGATATGTAGACACTGAAGACACTGAAACACATAGTATCATTGGGAGAAGAAATGTCTAATCTGTTCGATTCCGTCAGCACCACAACTCACGTAACCAGCAGAGAAAACTTTTGCCTTATAACAGGAGAACTAGTGTATCAATCTGCTGGGCACTGGGGAAGTGGGCTAACACATACAGGGTGTCAGAGGTATAAGTGCAGATATTATGATCTTCGGCACCTTAATATCTACGCACTTGAGTGTGTTACTTGTTTTTTCTCTGCGTCTAACAGTCTTCCCACAAACACGTAACATAATTTACTACCTTATGTCTACTGCGCAGTTGTAACTGTACCGCTAAGTGGGCTACGTCTGTCACCATGGACTAACGGTTTGGCGCTCTAGCGTCCACACTTCAACACCTGACCTAGTGTTCAGGGGAATATAAGCATTAATGGCTTGCTCTTGCCACATTTAATAGGAGGTACTAACCAACCTAAAAACATATTACTCCTCATAGCTGTAATTATTCGTCTGTAATGGAAGTAAATACTGATGTAATGTTGTTTAGTATACTACTCTCAGCCATCAATAAAAACATCTGCACTTACACACCTAACACCCGTATAGCGGCCATGAGCGATTAATACATGGCTTCATATTTCAGCAGGCTGTGACGTACGAATCGCCATATGTCACGCTTAAGAACAGTGGGCAGATGTAAATTTAAGTGTTGACTAACCCTCTATTTCAGCTGACGATAGCATGAGTGTGCCAAATCTTTTAAAATACTGTGAATTATCTGGACTCTAGCCTACGCTCACGCATTGGAGGTCACAGAATGTCGTGGAATGGCTGACAAATCCTTGCTTAGTCCAGTGACTAGTTAGCTACATGCGTCTGCCTTGGAATCTTAATCACATCTTCATTGATCTCCGTCTTCATTTTAAGCTATTATACGTGCTAAAGGATTCGAGGTCGCGCGCCCAAAAAATCCAATCATTGTCAAATTCAGAGACCTACTCCAAAACGATATGCTGTAGAGTAACATGAGATTCTTGGTAGTAACGTGTTCCACTATTATCCTCTTACGCCGACGAAAGATGTTCGTGAGAGCTCAAAACGTATTTTAGGTACTTATTACGTGGAGGACGTTCCTCAGTGCGTGCCCTTGTTTTTCGTCAATGCAGATGAACTGCAAATAGCGTCATTTCTGGACATCGGTAGGACGCGAAGGCGAGTAAAACGCTCCACCTATTGTGGTGGAGCGCTTGTCCTTTGAGACTTCGCGGCTTGGCGGTGCCTTGGGGGACAAGGAGCAAAGAGAGGGGTGGAAGAATGTCAGCTAAGAAAACAAATGATAAGTAGTTATTAGAACTGTCTTTCAATCGTTGGCTAATCTCAAAAGAAGATGTATGTATGTTGTCTTAGATCTGTCCACTTGAAACTGTCATTGACGTTATATATAGACAAAAAGCGAATGCAAAATACAGAAGAATTAACGATACACGTTATTTCTGAAATCTCAAAACAAGCGTTGAAATTGTGTGAGATCTGTCCACACAAAACTGCCACTGACGTTTTATATAGGGAAAAAGTGAATGTAAAATACAGAAGAGTTAACGCTACACGTCATTTCATAAACAGTTGGCGTGGATCTGATCTCTCTTACAACTCTCGACTCTCTACAGAAGGAGACAAACACACGGCCTGAAGGAGCGGCACTGCATAGCAGGTCCACAACATGAAGAAACCTATGAGAAGGCGACTGTCAAGTACAATTAAGGTAAAGGTGTTCACGTGAAGCATCAGGGTGACAGATCGATCGAGAAGTGAAGACTTAGTAACAACTTGTAACCAGAGACCTTCTTTTTCACTTCATTGCCTACGTTATTCTGGCATGTTAGAACATCATGCGTAAAAATACCAGCGCATACCACTGTCCTGACAGTGAAGAGCATGTTGCGGTGTGATGTCTGGGTCACTGCAGGTTTGCTCAACGAAAATGGTCAGCAGTCTAGGCACATCGGTTGATACTTAGCAACGTCATGGCTGTAAGACCTTAAGTCTTCCTGTCTTCGCTTAAGACCCCGCTGATATTTTGAAGACTTTTCAGGTGCGCCGCGTGGACTCAAGACAGACGACAAAAGGTAGGAATTATGCAATGACAAAGTTCATACACCGTTAAATCCCAATGCTTCTCAAGTATGTAGCAAATCAGTGGGACACATCACCTCATAGCAGAGCATTAACTTGAGACAAACAGCGCTGTGATATCGGCAGAAATAGCAGACAGAATGGCGTAACAGACCTCTTCGTCTTGTGTGAGTCCTTAAAATAATTGGGTTTTCTTACTCTATGCACTGCAGAGATACTACGGGTACATTTCCAATAAAAATGAGAGGATTTATCTCTTCTCTCCGCCAATAGCAGGTTTATTTATTTCATCCTCTCACACTTTGCTTTTCCTCCTCATTCGTAGTGTCGTGCTTTCGGCCTTGTTACCATCTAGAGTGGGGAACTTCCTACAGTCCCCAGGTCTCCATGAGGTTCCAAACAAGTACACCATTGTGTGTATCTATCTAATTTTCTTTAGGTTGGCAGACACTGCTGCTTTTCACTACTTCGCATACTGTGTCCATCACACTCTGGAGGCTCTCTGCGTCGTCTAACGGGCCCGTTCTTGAGCCGAAAACACCTCAGCCTATTAGTGGCGGTCACACGTGGGCTCAAGCAAACCAGTGATAAAAAAATGGTTCAAATGGCTCTGAGCACTATGGGACTCAACTGCTGTGGTCATAAGTCCCCTAGAACTTAGAACTACTTAAACCTAACTAACCTAAGGACAGCACCCAACACCCAGCCATCACGAGGCAGAGAAAATCCCTGACCCCGCCGGGAATCGAACCCGGGAACCCGGGCGTGGGAAGCGAGAACGCTACCGCACGACCACGAGATGCGGGCCAAACGAGTGATACCTTAGCCATATTCTATGACCTGTTGGTGGCGTCCACACTTGTGCTCAAGCAAACGGGCGAAGCGCCGAAAATGAGCTTGTTAAAATTTCGTAACCGAATCCTCTTGGTGCGCAGTATCATATATACTCTCACATACAAAGGTAGAGTCTGCGGCACAACCTGTGACCGCCCTATTGGTCTGACTGTAGGTGGAGTACGGCCTTTCTTCGCTGTGGTGGTGGCGGAGGTGTGGGGGGAAGGGAGGGGGGACGCCATCGCCCCAACCGCCTTTTCCTCCTTTTGTCTTCTGTCGCTGGTTCCTTTCCAATTTATGGAAAACTTACTACAATATAGGTCTAACAAATGCGTCACCACAATGGTTAGCGAATGCACACATTCATCTCAGCTCATCATTTACAACCAGCTTAGATAGGACAGCCTATTTGTCCCAAGATGACATGAACTTCCAAACATACCATGGATCTTGAAAGTAAATTTGTTTACTTATTTAACATATGGCACTACAAACTGAAGTGGAACTAACATACTTGAAATAAGCGATCTCAGACGTTTATGGACAGATTTAGTGAGAAGTTTACTATCTCCATGGGCTTCAAGAATAGAATAACCATCAAATTTCCGGCTTTGAAATAACAAAGCAATCTACTTAGAGTTGTTGATGAGACTTAGTCACTTAAAAGATGATTCATCTCTGCAGTGCATCTGCCTGTTAACAAGTATGCTGCCAAGCAGTGACGGGCCCCCATTCAAGTGTGATGCGTCATTCATTGTTGTGGATTGCATAAACTAACCTTACTACGTCTGTTAGGTGTCACTGACCTCGCATCCACTTTTGCACATTATCAATCCTAACGACCATTTATGGTAAGCGGGAAGATACGTTCTTGCCTGGTCTTTCATCTACTAATAGCTTGGGCCTAATGAAATTTACTTCAGTGGCATGACATGTCATAATAATAATAATAATAATAATTTCTATCCTGCATAGTATTAGATACCCATCTCATCACTTTTCTTCTGCAACTTACGCAGAGGTGACGAAAGTCATAAGATACCTCCTGGTATACAGTCAGACCTCCTTTTTCCGGAGTAGTGCCGCAACCCGACTTGGCATGGACTGCACAAGTCGTTGGGAGTCCTGTGCAGAAATATTGAACCTTGCTGCCTCTATAGCCATCCACATTTGTGAAAGCGTTGCCGGTGCTGGATTTTGTGCAAGAACTGACCTCACGGTTATGTCCCATAAATGTTCGATGGAATTCACGTCGGGCGATCTGGGTGGCCAAATTATTTGCTCGCATTGTCCAGAACGTTCCTCAAACCAGTCGCGAACAATTGTGGTCTGGGGGCATGGCACATTGCCATCCATATGAATTCCAACCGTTATTTGGGAACATGGAGTACATGAATTCCTACAAATTGTCTCCAAGTAGCCGAACGTAAACATTTTCAGTCAACGATCGGTTCTGTTGGACCAGAGGACACAGTCCATTCCATGCTAACAGTCCACACCATTATGGAGCCACCAACAGCTTACACAGTGCCTTGTTTACAACTTGGGTCCATAGCTACGTGGGGTCTGCCCCACAGTCAGTCCCTACCATCAGCTCTTACCAATTGAAATCGGGACTCATCTGACCAGGCCACAGTTTTCCAGCGTCAATGGTCAAATCGATATGTTCACGAGCCCAGGAGAGGAGCTGCAGGCGATGCTGTGCTGTTAGCAAGGACACTCACGTTGGTCGTCTGTTGCCATTGCCTGTTAACGCTAAATTTCGCCGCAATGCTCCAACGGATACGTTCGTCGTCCGTCCCACATTGATTTCTGCGGTTATTTCACTCTCTGTTACTTGTCTGTTAACACTGACAACTCAATGCAAACACCACTGCTCTTGGTCATTAAAGGAAGGCCGTCGGCCACTGCGTCGAGCTTGGGGATAGATAATGCCGGAAATTTGTTTTTTTCGGTCCACTCTTGACACTGTGGATCTCGGAGTATTGAATTCCCTAACGATTTCCGAAACAGAATGTCTCATGCGTCTAGATCCAACTTCCATTGCGCGTTCAACGTCTGTTAATTCCGTCGTGCGACCATAATCACGTTGAACTCTTTCTCACATGAATCATCTGAGTGAAAATGACAGCTTCGCCACTACACTTCCCATTTATACCTAGTGTACGCTATACTACCGACACCTGTAGATGCTCACATCGCTGTTCCATGACTTTTGTCACCTCAGTGTATAACAGTTACGATGAATTCACAATTATTTCGTTTTAGTGATAGACTAAGGCCAAAATGGAACAATCTAGTCATGAAGGTTGTAAAAAAATCACTTTGCTTGAGGTTCACAGAAAGATGGAACACTATGTTTACTGAACGCTGAGAGCAGATACATGGCATTATCGTGTCACTAATTTGTTTCTTTTCGTGTATTTTAGATGTACAGTCAAAGGTAGTTGATTATTTGTGCGATTTTATCAAAACATTTAATCAGCCTACGGAATCGAGATAAAAATTAGGTAGAATAATAGAGAAGTTACAGATAATTATAGCCGCGCGGAGTTGCCGCGCGGTTTGAGGTGCCATGTCACGAATTGCGAGGTTCGAGTCCTCCCTCGGGCGTGGGTGTGTGTATTCTTCTTAGCACAATTTAATTTAAGTTAGTTTAAGTAGTGTGTAAGTATAGGGACCGATGACCTCAGCAGTTTGGTCCCTTAGGAATTCACACACATTTGAACATTTTGATAATTATAGGAAACAATAGCGAAATATTGTTCTAACATGTTACGTTGGCAAACAAACGCGCTCTAACGTTTCATCAATTGTTCGGAAGATAAGTCAACTATAGGTTTTAATGAGGATTTAAACAGCTGAAAATTAGTCACCTATCACTTAATGTTGCATCTATTTCTACAAGCTAGATGAAAAGCATAGCTCACAGATCGTCTCTACCAAAAATAACTCTCCACATTTGCGGTGGTTTACACTACAGGCACCCATAGTAACTCTCTAAAGCGAACGCACGTGTTTGTTTCTGTAATTCGACGCCCATCAGCGACGATGCAGCCTGTAAATCTCATATTCCTGTCGTTTACTGCAAGTTCTGACGTTGCACTCCCGCTGATGATGCATGCGCATACTTCGAATGAAATGACGGACCAGGGAAGAAATCGGGTGGCCAGAATATAAATACCCTACGCATCTAGTAAAAACCGATTGTATTGTTGAAGTTAAGTTAGTATACATTATTATCATATTCATAATCAAAGATGTACGGTATGTGGGTCTCACCAGAAGTCTAAGGGCCCTCACGAGAGACACTAATTCTGGGTAATCTTCTCTCCATGATACTCTCTACGATGAACGAAACCAGTGGGAGATAACCCGACAGGTTAGCATTACACCCGCATTGTCAACGACACCTGTACAGAATATATTGTCACGCGGGACTTTACACACATGAAACGGCAGAATATTTAAGATTCTGCTTGACACAATTGAGAATAAGATTCTTCATTACTATTACGTTTCTCCACTCAAGGCCATCCGCGATTATCTATCACAGCATAGAATATACGCAGCAAAACAGTGAGCGTAGCCCACTTATCAGTGCAGTTGAGAGACGTGACGCGGTACACCGAAGTAAGCTTTGTTCATCTGAGCTAGCCACATACGAGTATAAGTCTGCAGTTATCGTCACCATTCAAAATAAAACATTTATGCACCAATCAAATTCGCTTCCTATGTGGATATACATGGTTTTGCTTTACAACACCTTATAAACTACCAATTCAGCTTAGCGCGCCAGTGAGATTGGACTGCCTCCACAGGCTTGGTCTGCTGTGTGCCAACATCCATTACGATCTGCCTGAAACAACATGATGTCACTGATGTTTGTAAGCTTTTCTCCACCTGTGACATAAGTTACGTCACTTGTCATAACATCCATAATTAAAATACCATCTGAGACAAAAAAGACGCATCACGAAAGAATTATCTGAATGGGACAGAAATCGGTAAATGTGATGTACATGATCAGACAAGCAAATGATTACAATTTCAGAAAACCTGAATGATTTATTCAAGATACTGGGGTTCACAAATTGAATAAGTCAACGTGTTGGTCCACCTCTCGCCCTCATGCAAGCAGCTATTCGATTTGCCACTGACTGACAGAGTTGTTGTACATTCTCCTCAGGGATATCGTGCCAAATTCTTTCCAATTGACGCTTTAGATTGTCGAAATCCAGAGATGCTTGGAGGGGCTTGCCCATAATACTCAAAACGTTCTTAGCTGGGGAGAGATCTGGCGCTCTTGCTGGCCAAAGTAGGGTTTGGCAAACACGGAGACAAGAAGTAGAAGATCTCGATGTGTGCAGGCGGGCATTATCTTACTGAAACGTAAGCTCAGGTTGGCTTGCATGAAGGGAAACAAACTGGGATGTAGAATATCGCCGACGTACCGTGATCGTAAGGGTGCCGCGGATGGCGACTAAAGAAGTCCTGTTACGAAAAAGAATGGCAGCCCAGATCATCGCTCCTGGTTGTCGGACTGTACGGCAAGCCACAGTAAGGTTGGTGTTTCACCAGTGTCTGGGACGTCTCCATACACATTTTCGGACTGGAATCTCATTGACTGGATATAATTGTCTTCAGTAATCAGTCCCACTTCGAACTGAGCCATGACGACCAGTCGGAAGGTGCGAGATCTGGGCTGTATGATGGATGAGGGAGAAAAGTTCAATGAAGTTTTGTGAGCTCCTCTTGGGTGCGCAGACCTGTGTGGGGCCTTGCGTTGTCGTGGAGAAGGAAAAGATCGTTTGCATTTTTGTGG
Organism: Schistocerca americana; assembly: GCF_021461395.2. Classification (NCBI taxonomy): domain Eukaryota; kingdom Metazoa; phylum Arthropoda; class Insecta; order Orthoptera; family Acrididae; genus Schistocerca; species Schistocerca americana. Next base: position 581,255,673 of record NC_060130.1, on the reverse strand, counting down.
TGGCGAATACGCTGAAGTCGTTTCTTCAGTTTCCTGATGGTAGCACAGTAGGCTTCGGACTTCATCGTTACACAGTGAGGGAGGACATGAAACTTAGTAACCCCTTCAGAGTCCCAGAAGACCGTCGCCATGACTTTACTGCCTGAGGGTACAGCTTTGAACCTTTTCTTCACAGGGGAGACGGTGTGGTGCCACTCCATGGATTGCTGTTTTTCTTCCTGTTTGAAGTGATGAACCCATGTTTCGTCACGTATGATGATGTTCGACAAGTAATTATCACGATCAGCATCGTAACCTCAAGCAATTCAGCACAGATGGTCCTTCGTTGTTCTTTACGATTTTCTGTTAGGCGGGGAGGAAACCACAGGGCACACACCTTTGAGTACCGCAGCTGGTGGACGAGTGTGACAGTACTAGCAAAAGAAACGTCCAGTTGAGCAGCGAGGTGTTTGATTGTATACGTCGATCACCTCCAATGAGAGTGGCAGCACGTTTCAACATTCCAGGAGTCACAGCTCTGCTTGGCCCAACGACTCACCGTGCTATCGCGCACTTTCCACTGGTATTTACAGTAAATTATCTTATTGTGTATTCCCCAGTCATATCCAGATTTTTTCGTGTGCTGTGTTTAAATTAACGTGTAAGCCTTGCTTGCAAACCTGGCTCCCCCTTTCTCCAATAGCAGTTTACATTTCTCCATCATCGCAATTGCTTTTGTCACATACCCAGTTTGCCTTTTCTGACTTCAATCTCTTCCATTTTCATTTTTCTTTAACATAAACGTATAATGTCCTGGATTAAGAAAACACGTTCCCCAAATTTAATATTACGCTATGTATAATACTGTAGCGGCACCACCATTTAGGGTAGGGCAAGATAGTTTTGTGCGATATTATGAGCATAAGTTACAGCCAGGTGCGGGCCGGATTGCAGTGAGTTATTCATACCAGCACTTGCGAAGGCAAATAGAGGCCACAGGGGCGTAGAACTGCCAAGGAAGGCACACACAGCAGTTTTCATGGCGCAAGTCACGGGCAGAAGGGGGCCACTGGCCAACCTAGTGTCTTATGAATACGTGACGCGAAGCGGTGCGCTTGGCAAAACAGAGGTGCACAGCCGAGTATAAATAGGTGCTGTTTTCTAACGAGATTAATTCAAGTGTGACAGCTCTCCTGGACTGCGGGGCGCGTCGCACCACCGGCTACACGCAGAGCAGATGGGGCACCAGCATTCCAGTCCACGGTGGGTTGCTGGTTCGACCCTCTGAGCCCGACGTGGGGTCCACAGCCAGCCAGCCAGCCGCGGGCCACTCTGTGGCTCGCTACCGTGGGCAGTCGTCTCGGCTCCCGACACACGCTGGAGACATCCCGAGGCAAGGGCCGCAGATACGGACGCCGAATTGCAGGCGCTTGTCGTCTCCGCGATCTCATCCATGCCGGCGAGAAGAAGGATGCAGCTGGCCGCCTGCAGCTCACACCGAGCGGCGCTGAGTCGGCAGCGATGCAGACCGCTGGACCAACTCCCGGCCTCCTGACGACACCGCAACTCCGCTGGCGTACAAGGCTGGCTCGACATAGCATTGCATTACATGGGACGCTGGGGTGCTACCTCAGCTTTGCGGGGCTCTGTAACGCAGGCCAAGAAGAACGAGGGCACTGTAGCTAAAAAACAATAAATCACTTGGAAAGTTCTCGCCAAGTTTTAATACGGCACCTCCTGGCATCACCCACTACATTTGGTGTCTTCCAGCTACATTTGGTCATCCTGATACATTCGGTGGCGGAAATCCCACTACAATACTTGTGCCATCTTTGTGGGAATTTATGTTAATAACTTCCAAACAGTTTCCAGCTAAATAATTAAAACTATAGTCAGACAGAATATTGTTTATAATCTTTGTATTGGTCTTGATTGCCTGGAAGGTTTGCTTGTACAGCAGTCAACTTTCATGTATTCTTATCGCCCCAATTGACAAACTGCAGAACACTGCTCAGCACAACAGAGAAACTGTTCTTTAAGTCACCCAGTAGTTTACATCACATAGAAGTGTACTGGCATGGAGTGCAGTGGAGCACATTGCAAGTAGTGTTTGCTGGTATTTAATAAACTTAGAAAGTATTCCATAGGTTCAAACACACCACACTTTCTGTAGTTATAAATAGTAGCTCCTAGGCAGGTAGTAGCACGTTATTTATCCAAGGAAGGTGTAAATATTTCTGATAGACACATATCAGGGCACTTTAAATCGACAAGATGGCTATCAATACCTCTGTTCACTTATTGGCTTTGATTAGATATACAAATTCGTTATGTATTTTTAATCCACATTTAGAGCTCAATCATGTTTAACTGACTATTTCAACTGTCTTAGCGTTGTTTACAATAATATTGCTGTTTCCTTAGTAGTCTTCTTGCACACACAGAAGGTGTGGTTCAAATGGCTCTGAGCACTATGGGACTTAACTTCTGAGGTCATCAGTCCCCTAGAATTTAGAACTACTTAAACCCAACTAACCTAAGGACACCACACACACCCATGCCCGAGGCAAGATTCGAACCTGCGACCGCTGCAGTCGCGCGGTTCCAGACTGTAGTGCATAGAACCGCTCGGCCAGAAGGTGTGGTTTGATGTTAGCTAATCATAATCACACATCTACATTGCGTAGAAAAATAAAAAAATAACAAACTTTAGTTATATCCAGATCCAGGTCCATACGATACATTGATAAGCAAAAGCACTATGATCACTGCCCACCGCGACCTTGGATGCCGCCTGGTGGCGTTTCGGGCACGAGTCGCAGTAACAAAAAGTATATTAACGAAGCAAACACGGACGTGGGATTACCCTAGCGAAGATATAGACTGCAAATGGGGAAATCCACTGAGATAAATGACTTTGACAAAGGACAGATTATTATTACGCAGAGCCTGTGAACGAGTATCTCGAAAACGGTGAAGCTGGTCGAATGTTCACGTGCTACTATACTGAGAATATACGGAAAGAGGTAGAAGGATAATGAAACTAACACTAGGCAATAAATGGTTGGACGTCCACGACTCTTCACAGAACGTGAGATTCGGATACTTGTCTGCTCTGTAAAATAGAATAGATGGTGATATGTGGCATTGTCTACTCCGTAAAGTAGAATAGCAGATCTGTGGAATCTTTGCCGCAAGAGTACAATGCTGATGCACGCACAAGTGTATCGCAGCACACTGTTCATCATACATTGCTGAACATGGAGCTCCGTTGCAGGTCAACCTTACGTGCTCACGTGTTGACCCAACGACATTGTCCATTACAATTGTTGTGGACACAGAACCACCGTGATTCGACTACGACCAATGGAAACGTGTCTGCTCTTCGGGTGAATCACATTTTGCTACACTTGGTCGATGGTCGCCTCCACAAATGCCACCATCGAAGTGAATGGCGGCTCGAGACGCGCAGCGCACCACGGACGCTGTATTATGTTATGGGAGACATTTTCCTGCACTTGCATGGGACCTGTGATAATAATCAAAGACACGCTGACAGCTGCGAACCACCTGAATCCCTTCATGCTTGATGTCTTCCCCGATGACTATATCATATTTCAGCAGTATAATTGTGCGTGTGTCTGAGCCAGAACTGTGCTACAGTGGATTAAGGAGCATTATAGTGAACTCACGTTGGTGTCTCGGTGACCAAGTTCATCTGACGTAAATCCTATGGAACCCATCTGGGTTGAAGGTGCAAGATGATGACACTTCTGATCACATAATTATGATGTCACTTCTCATTATGCCTCCTAAATATAGAAGGCTACTGGAAACAGCCCCTCGGGTGCCACCACTAATTTTGCATTACATAGTCTGGGAAATCACAACGTTATTGTTGCTGTCCCTCAGGCAGACCTGCTACGCGTGCCTCACAGTTTCATTAATCGAGCACAAGGCAGCATCGACGTGATCGGTGGCGACTACCTTCATCCTCTGTAATGTTCGTTAACGACAGTCAATCCTGCGTCAGTCTCGTTGTAAATATTTTATGTGTCGGTTTTATTTTACCCATCCTGTATCATTCATACGTAAATTACAAGCTGAAACATTTCACCGTGTTATAATGTCATGTTCACTCATTTCTGGTTTTAAATTCTTTTTATTATCCCATAATGAAATTTCGTCCTTACTAGGGCGAAGGGCTATTGATCAAGCTATGTTTTTTAATATACGTTAGCGATTAAAATAAATGTTATTTAAAGACAATCGACACAAGCTGTTGGTTAACCTTTTATGCAGCTGTACCGTGATGCCATGAAAAAGTCATTTAAGTCACCATTGAAAGTAGTGTGTCCAAATTGTTGTTAAAGGAGAAATAGCAACCAGTCATACAACGTCTATGTCGCTCGTTTTATGCACGTTATGACAGAGAAGCCATTTTATCAAATAATGGATATAAAGATTGTGTGTGTCTTGACTTCCGAAAATTAGACGCATTCAAAAAACTAAGAACGTAACGAGAACGATTTTGATAGTAGGTTTCCTGGCAATCTGTGAGCTCAAGTTAGCCATTTCATACATGGACGTTTTCATCAAGCAAATGATTTAACCGTCTAAATATGAAGACATGCTTTTTGGTAGGAGTCTCGTTTCTTAAATACATGCCTGCGTAACAAACGGCGTATAAATAGGTAACTGCTAGATATTCACTTAAAAGATCGGGGAAAACTATTCTGTTGCCTGGTTTCCAATTACGGTAGTTGACTGTTTTCTAAGCTGAGGTTGCTAATCCAGAATTATTAGTAACGACCTTTATAAAGATTACTTTATTTTCAACAGGAGCACTATCAGCGTGGAATGTTTTTCGATCAGACTGCTACAAATTTTGCGACGAAGATCTGTGGAGCAGAACTTTCACATATACACATGTTTTGATTGGAAAAAAGGTAGAAGCAAGCCTACATATTACATTCTTGAACAAACATCACGTCGCAGTTGGAAGGTCTGGGTTATTACGTACTTGCTATATTTACTTCTAGAAGTCTTGGGCAAAGCAGTTAAACACTGAATCTATTGAGAGTATAAAACGGAAAAAACACGTTGTATTAATATTTTTCGCACAGTTTTTGCTAAGGTCGAAGAAGTGTAGCAACCACTGGGCTAATTTATGCGAGAATTAAGTCTTACATCTGCGGGAACAATGTGGAAAACAATGAAACAACTCTTATGCCAGCCTATCAGAAGATGCTTTAAACAAGGCGAAACCTGTTTCTGACAAAATATGAAATAATGAAGCCTGTTTTGCAGCCAAGACATTTTATTTCTTCAAAATGAAACGTAAGATGCCTCACGAACATCGGGGTTTACAGTTTCCAAGTTACAAGCGGTTTCCCTATAACTGTTTTCCCACATACATTCCTTAGAAACAGAAGTCACCAGTTGGAGAAGCATTGAGAAAATCTATCGTAAGATGGAAGAGCAGCGTAGGAGCGAGACAATTTAAATACGTTGAATATTCAGTTCGGTCCCGAGCATGTTTCAGCGAGCAACACATGCTACCAGTATGCAAAGCAGTCGAAAGGAAACGGATGGGTATTTTGTCCACTAGCGTGCACGTCCCTGAAAGGTCAACCAATGTGCCCGATTACCAGTAGATTTGCAGGGATCGTTGAACATTTCGTTCTTTATTAATATGGTTAGATGATTCGTGGCTCGATTTGTTAAGTGTGGTTCTGTTATGAACAGAAGTTAGTTTCCTAGTGAAAAGACACTGCAATTGAACTCTGTGTGCAGAGAGAGCATTTTGAAATTATGGCCTGTTATTCTGAGACAAGTTTTTGAAAGCTATACTAAATCGTTTCGGAAGACTATCACGACGATTTATAGAATAAATACAAGGCCAATCCCTTTCTTCAGCAATGTAAGCTCTTAGCACTTGTAGTAAAATCTTCTGCCCCCTCCCCCTCCCTCTCTCCCTCCACCCACCCAAAGAAAACTCCATGTATTCTTTTTGTAAGGTTCTGAGTTTGATTGAATGATTCGCTATCTGGTTTTCAAGCACGGCTTCTCTCTCTCGATCATAATGTGTATACATAGTATTTAAGTGTTACTGAAAAGTTTCGAGTTACAGAAAAAGACACCTGGAATATAAAATGAGAGCAGAAACTCCTGAGCCGAAACCTCATACAACAAATTATCAAAAATATAGAATGCAGTGCCTACTGGTACTCCCCTTGAGCAGCACCTATTTTCACATTCGCCGGTGAACATTGCAGAAATCATTCGAGATCCATTGACAGCAAAATGCGTTGAAGACTTCAGGAATTTTCTGTAATATAAAGGAAACGAGAAATAAATACAAATATAAAATAAAATGAAATATAAATACAAAGAAAAGGAAATATAAATTACCTACTGCGGTCGGAAAACACACGAAAGATGTGTGATGAAGTTAGCACTGTTATTCAGGTCTATGACCTAAAAAAAAGTAACAGAACCAGACGAAGCGTCCGTACGACGTGGCCCCAGCTGTGCAGCACGCATGACATAGATGAGCCATTCAGCCATCCAAAGATGCCTGGCAAAATGTGATCATCTTCGGATACTGTATTTATCCTGCAAACAAATTCGTCATCTGATTCCATCAGGTGCTTTTTCAACCAGCATTGGTACTCACAATTTTTAATCTTTGATGCATCATTAAATCATGTTTTTGGAGATATGTTACCATCCTCGATTTGTTACAGGGACACCTTCTACAATATCTTGATTTTTTGCGGTATTTGTATGAAACACTCTGTATGAATGCATGGTTCGTTCTTCACCATAGCTTAAGTCCTCCTGTTCATATACGACTAAGTTGAGGTAGACACCTTGCCTAAGATGTTACTCAGTACTTTACTATAATAGGTAAATTATGCAGCTCTGTGGTTTTAATGCTGTTAATGTCACCCCCATTGCTCCTAGCCCTATATGCACACTGCTCGACAGATACTGATCACTTGCGGTACATGTGTATACAGTTTTTTAAAATCTCAAGTGTATCGTTGGTATGAGATCCTTGTAACATTAACTACCGACGAAACCTGTCCTCATAAACTGCTGTGCAGTCATAGCCTGTAGGCAGAGTGTAATTACGTGTTTCAGTAGTATATGTGATTTTAACCTCGTGACGTGTTGCCATTCTAATGGTGAAAGTTGTACAATTGAAAGTACAGTGCTACAGATATTATTTATGTACGCACATGCAAGAGACCACCATTTCCACTTACATTACTGCCTCTGAGCTCAACATCCATAGCAGATCCCCGACAGAACTATGCCGGTGACATCAGTTTACTCACACCCTCTAACGGGTCATAGGCCCCATTCCACAACATACCCGTCCTGACGGTGACGAGCACCAACCAAGAGTAAGTGAATCTAAAGTAGTAAGTTATTAGGAGAGAAGGAAATCTGCTACTTGCAACCGAGAGTACTGAACTAAAGGAGTAAATTACTACAGCAGTAAATTTTTCATTTACTTCCGAATTAAATATACACTCCTGGAAATGGAAAAAAGAACACATTGACACCGGTGTGTCAGACCCACCATACTTGCTCCGGACACTGCGAGAGGGCTGTACAAGCAATGATCACACGCACGGCACAGCGGACACACCAGGAACCGAGGTGTTGGCCGTCGAATGGCGCTAGCTGCGCAGCATTTGTGCACCGCCGCCGTCAGTGTCAGCCAGTTTGCCGTGGCATACGGAGCTCCATCGCAGTCTTTAACACTGGTAGCATGCCGCGACAGCGTGGACGTGAACCGTATGTGCAGTTGACGGACTTTGAGCGAGGGCGTATAGTGGGCATGCGGGAGGCCGGGTGGACGTACCGCCGAATTGCTCAACACGTGGGGCGTGAGGTCTCCACAGTACATCGATGTTGTCGCCAGTGGTCGGCGGAAGGTGCACGTGCCCGTCGACCTGGGACCGGACCGCAGCGACGCACGGATGCACGCCAAGACCGTAGGATCCTACGCAGTGCCGTAGGGGACCGCACCGCCACTTCCCAGCAAATTAGGGACACTGTTGCTCCTGGGGGTATCGGCGAGGACCATTCGCAACCGTCTCCATGAAGCTGGGCTACGGTCCCGCACACCGTTAGGCCGTCTTTCGCTCACGCCCCAACATCGTGCAGCCCGCCTCCAGTGGTGTCGCGACAGGCGTGAATGGAGGGACGAATGGAGACGTGTCGTCTTCAGCGATGAGAGTCGCTTCTGCCTTGGTGCCAATGATGGTCGTATGCGTGTTTGGCGCCGTGCAGGTGAGCGCCACAATCAGGACTGCATACGACCGAGGCACACAGGGCCAACACCCGGCATCATGGTGTGGGGAGCGATCTCCTACACTGGCCGTACACCACTGTTGATCGTCGAGGGGACACTGAATAGTGCACGGTACATCCAAACCGTCATCGAACCCATCGTTCTACCATTCCTAGACCGGCAAGGGAACTTGCTGTTCCAACAGGACAATGCACGTCCGCATGTATCCCGTGCCACCCAACGTGCTATAGAAGGTGTAAGTCAACTACCCTGGCCAGCAAGATCTTCGGATCTGTCCCCCATTGAGCATGTTTGGGACTGGATGAAGCGTCGTCTCACGCGGTCTGCACGTCCAGCACGAACGCTGGTCCAACTGAGGCGCCAGGTGGAAATGGCATGGCAAACCGTTCCACAGGACTACATCCAGCATCTCTACGGTCGTCTCCATGGGAGAATAGCAGCCAGCATTGCTGCGAAAGGTGGATATACACTGTACTAGTGCCGACATTGTGCATGCTCTGTTGCCTGTGTCTATGTGCCTGTGGTTCTGTCAGTGTGATCATGTGATGTATCTGACCCCAGGAATGTGTCAATAAAGTTTCCCCTTCCTGGGACAATGAATTCACGGTGTTCTTATTTCAATTTCCAGGAGTGTATTTACTCCATAACTGGTGGGGAGCACCATCAAAGAGTACGCCACTATGTTAGTAACTTAAGAAGGTAATGAGGCCAAAATTTCCTCCTAAGTCGTAGTAGGAGTAAAGTTAGAGAGTAAGATATTTTCTTTGGTGTCTGCATGGTAGATACGGAATTCTAATTACCTGCACTACGAAGAATGTATGGAGATGGAGGAAGAAATAGACATCCCAAGAATAAGGATTTCAATGGAGGAAAGATATCCTTTTGCGATTTACAGCGACAATGATTTCAAAGAGCGGTTTAGGCTCCGTAAGGAATATTTTGAGTCGCTGCTCGTCTCCGCAGCATAATTCTGACAAGGTGTTTTGTCTCCTAGGCTGAAACTTCTTTGTGGACTGCAAATCTTTCGCACTGGTGCTTATCATATCGTAGCAAGGGATCTCATTAACATTCATCATACTACTGTTGGGAGAATTTTTAACAATATGATAAACAGTTTAATAGCTTAATTCCACTGTATGTGTCCACGCTACAGAACCAATAAAATATATCAAGGAATAAACAGCTGGAGACAGCGTCTGCCGTAAAATATCCAGGCCGTAACTATCCAGAGCGAGCTTAAGTGGAACGACCACATAAAACAGATAGTGGGAAAAGCAGATACCAGACTCAGATTTATCGGAAGAATCTTAAGGAAATGTAACTCATCCACGAAAGAAGTGGCTTATAAGGTGCTTGTTCGCCAGATTCTTGAGTATTGTTCATCTGTCTGGGATCCCTATCAGGTAGGACTGATAGAGGAAATACAGAAGTTCCAACGATGAGCGGCGCGTTTCGTGACGGGAACGTTTAGCTGGCGAGAGAGCGTTACGGAGATGCTAAACAAACTCCACTGGCAGACGTTACAAGAGAGGCGTTCTGCATCACTAAGAGATTTACTATTGAAATTTCGGGACAGAATTTTTCAGGAGTCGGACAACTTACTACTTCCCTCCACAAACATCTCGCGTATTGGCCACGAGGAGAAAATTCGAGAAATTATAGTCAATACGGAGGCTTACCAACAATCATTCTTACTACGCAATATTCATGAGTGGAATAGGCTTGGAGGGATCAGATAGTGGTACCGAAAGTACCCTCCGCCACACACCATTAGGTGGCTTGCGGAGTATGATGTAGATTTGGATGAAAAGAGAATTCTTTCGAATTGGTGGATTTCCGAATGTCATTGGGGGCTTAGATTGTTAACATATATCCACACTTTGTCCTTCTGGAGCACAAGCAGAACTATACATAAACCGCAACAAATCATCTGTGATGACAATATGAATACTCGTATTTTGAACGTGGTAAGCCGTTGGCCGGGTTCCACGGATGACGAGCGTATTTGGGACAAAAGTTAAGTTACCGCAGAGTTTGGAAATGGACAACACGATGAGTTGTTTGTTGGAGATAGTGGATATGCTCTCTCCAAACATCTTTAAGACTCCTGTGTTTCGGCTCCACACAGGAGCTGAAGGGCGCTACAATAGAGCCGATATTGCTAACAGACGTGTAATTGAGCGTACACTCGGTGTTTGGAAGAAACGACTCCACATTCAGCGCAATATAAACAAAACAAGTGTGTGAATGTTTTTGTCGTTGCTGCAGTTCTGCACAACTTTTGAATAGAAGTTGGAGGTGTGTTTCACCCTGATGCTGTGGAGGTGAATGACATCGACCAGTCAGCATTTCAGCCAGAAGCAGATGCTGCAGGCCAAGCTGTCGGGCCTATCATATTCAGTTATTTTCATTAAAGTTGTACCTAATTTGGTAGCAAAAGAACAATTTGGTGTAAAGACTTTTCCTACTTAAATAATTAAATAAGGCACTGGATCGCCACTACTGCAGTAAAATGTGACCCATTTTACCCATATATAATTTCATAATTATGTTTCTCGTTTTTGCAATTAGGGGCTTAACAGTTTCATTTTCTTTCTGACTTTAGTACTCAGAGTTATACAATAAAGATGTTTTGATTATTTCTAAGAAAAGCAAGTCGTCTACTCTTATAGTTTTGCTAATACAAATAAATATTATAATGTGCTAATTAGAACAATTAAATGTACTGATGCTGAAACATTAAACACGGATATTACATTATGTGGAAAAGGAGAACATATTAACCATAGGGAAAAATATCAAGCAAATAAAATATATGTTATACATATAAAACATATTCCCGGTCAAAAATGTATGCATTGTTTTATTGAAATCTCCATTCGAAATTAACTTCGTGTCTCTCTTAAGGATCTAGCCTAGCACAGCGTCAAGTCTGCAGAGGGAAACCCTAGAGCATGAACTGAGGGAAATGTAGAGGCCTATAATTAAAAGTTTTTTACTTAAAATTTCAAGTGTCCTATACAACGGTCAAGTATTTAGTCTTTACAGTGTTTTGATGTGTTAATTTTCTTGAATGGAACATTAAGTTTAGCATAAATGGCACTTCTTACCATTTGAAACGAATTCCATGCGTAGAAACTAAATAAGATGCACCCCATCAAAGAAGTCTTAGTATTTATTAGCTACATAAATGATGCTCATATTCAAGTTATGTTCGCAGTTCATCTACTTTACTTCTAATAATCCTAATTTTTTAATGAAATGCGCTTACTGAGCCTTCTGATCTGCATTCTCCATGAATTAACTCACAGGATTAAAGGAACTTACCCAAGCAAGGATACGTCTTTCTTGCCTTCGACCTAGTCTTTCCAGGCGTCTGCAAACAAAAGCAATATATTCTTAAATATAATCAACTAACATTTTTTACAGAGGGTATTTTAATTCCTTCTTTGCAGCTACAAGAAAATTCACAGTCTTTTCAGCAACCGCGTTTTGTATTATTGAAAGACAACGTTAACAGTAGTCCGTGGTGAAAGATATTTAAAATTTGATTTGCTTTCTAGATCTAAAAGCAGTTCATTACAAAAGCTATTGATTTTTGCTTATGATATCTGAGCTCTGGTTTTTCGCTCACATTAGGAAAAGCCATCTGCTTGCAAGTTTTGGATTATTTCTTCGTTTGGAACTGTTCATGCTGGCCAAATCCCACACTGCTTTGCAGAACTATGCATTTTTTTCTTGTTAAACAGAACACAGTGCAGAGTGTAGCACTACTACTGTTTGTTTGCATATTTCTAGCTGAATATGTCTCCTGTGTTTTGTGTAATGTTCCTAAGTTTATCACTAGTTTTTCTTTGTTCTAAAACTGTTTTTTTTCTGCGGTTTGTCATATGTGTGTTATCCATTTGATTATGCTACTATGTATTTATTTAATGCGTAAGAGAAATAAAGGAGTAGTGATGAATCTGACAATCTAAATGATGAGTAGGTATGCGGTGGGGAGGGGGAGGGGGAGGGGGGCGGGGGAAGAAGCAAAGTAGAAGGTAATGGGAGGGAGAGTGAGTTGGAGAAAGGGCTGAGAGGCAAGATGTGAAACGAAATGAGAGGAGAGGTAGAGTGAGAGAGAGAGAGAGGGTTGGGAAATGGGAAGCGTATATTATAATTTATATTATTATGTGAATTTTCCATTATTTTATACAGTGTCTGGCTTCCACTATTTATTTGGTCGTTAAGTAGCTGTTTATAATGTGTCAATGCTTTGTGTACATGGAAATATTCTTGGAAGGGGAGGATTTGTCTGTCTTCACTGACTTTTTTTGATGTTCATATCTTTCTCTATAGTGATTGGTCTACGGTGTTCCTGTTTAAAGTCGTCCGTAAATGGATACCAGGCACTGTAAAAATAACTGAAATAATTACATAATGAAAGAAAAATTATATATACATTCCCTTCGCCATCCCTCATTTTCTAACACTCTACCCCCTCCTCCACCCCCTCCCCCATTTCATTTCACGTCTTGCTCCTCACCCTTTTCCTGCAGATCAGTCTCTATCACGCTACTTACTTTACACTCACTGTTCACTCGTCTTTGCCCCTTCGCCATTCTCCCTCAACCCCGCCTTACTCACCATTTAGATTTCCGACTCCATCACTACTGCTTCATTGCTCTTACACATTAAATAAAGGCATAGTAACATAATTCAATGGAATCAACACATATGACGAGCTACAGAAACAAAGAAAAAAGCAATTTTAGATCAAAGAAAAGCTAGTTATACAGTTCGTAACACTACACAAATCACACAACACATATTTAGCCAGAAAGACACAAATAAACAGTAGTTGCGCTACATTGTGTTGCGTTTAACTTCAAATAAAACCCTGACGAGTACGAATAGGACTCACGCTCTGAGCGTTCCGTAGGAACTTAATTATGTGTATTGGTATTTCACCCGTAGGTTTTGACTTGTGAGTTTGCGAGTGCAAAAATATGTGATATAAACGGCCGTATCTTTTGATTGCATTGACTTAGCAGCTTAGATTTTTTACATCGCCAAGGTACCGTAGACTTCCGTATCTGACATCAATATCAACTTGATACCTCTATTTGTTCCTCAGAAAAGGAGTCTTAACAAACAGACAGACTGACAACAAAGTGATCCGATAACGGCTAGTTTGTATCGATTGTGGTATGCAACCTTAAAAATGCATAGTTCTGCAAAGGAAAGTAGGATTGTGCCGGAATCAATAGTGCCAATCGAAGAACTAATCCAAAAACGTGTAGGTAGACAGAGTCTCCTGACGTGGGTGAAAAACCAGGCATGAAATACCGTGAGTGAAAATCAATATCTTTTGTGGCGAACTGTTTTTTGCGATCTAGAAAGCAAATCAAGTTGTAAATACAGGGTGATTCAAAAAGAATACCACAACTTTAAAAATGTGTATTTAATGAAAGAAACATAATATAACCTTCTGTTATACATCATTACAAAGAGTATTTAAAAAGGTTTTTTTTTCACTCAAAAACAAGTTCAGAGATGTTCAATATGGCCCCCTCCAGACACTCGAGCAATATCAACCCGATACTCCAACTCGTTCCACACTCTCTGTAGCATATCAGGCGTAACAGTTTGGATAGCTGCTGTTATTTCTCGTCTCAAATCATCAATGGTGGCTGGGAGAGGTGGCCGGAACACCATATCCTTAACATACCCTCATAAGAAAAAATCGCAGGGGGTAAGATCAGGGGTTCTTGGAGGCCAGTGATGAAGTGCTCTGTCACGGGCTGCCTGGCGGCCGATCCATCGCCTCGGGTAGTTGACGTTCGGGTAGTTACGGACAGATAAGTGCCAATGTGGTTGATTGTGGAATTTGCAGCTCTCTGCTAGCTCTGCGAGTCGATTTTCCTGGGCTGCGAACAAATGCTTGCTGGATGCGTGCTACATTTTCATCACTCGTTCTCGTCCGTCCAGAACTTTTCCCTTTGCACAAACACCCATTCTCTGTAAACTGTTTATACCAACGTTTAATACACCACCTATCAGGTGGTTTAACACCATACTTCGTTCGAAATGCACGCTGAACAACTGTCGTAGATTCACTTCTGCCGTACTCAATAACACAAAAGCTTTCTGTTGAGCGGTCATCTTAGCATCAACTGACGCTGACACCTAGTCAACAGCGCCTCAAGCGAACAAATGTACAACTAAATGAAACTTTATAGCTCCCTTAATTCCCCGACAGATAGTGCTTAGCTCTGCCTTTTGTCGTTGCAGAGTTTTAAATTCCTAAAGTTGTGGTATTCTTTTTGAATCACCCTGTATGTTCCATTACAAGCGAGTGATTATTTTTTGAAATAAAACGCGTGTTGTATTGTCCTGTAGATGCAAAGACGGAACTAGAATACCCTCATAATTGTAAAGCAATGTGGCCACACAAATGAAGAATTCAACTAACATCTTCTTAGTACTCAAACGATTTTCTAGGACAGCGAAAAATCCTGCACCCCCTCCCCTCCCCTTCCACTGAAACTATAGCGCCACACATCCAGAGACCCATAACATCATGCTGCCTCTAGTACTTAAGTCCCGTGGAAGAAGTTTCGTCTGTTTCTGCAACTCTATGCCTCCTTGCTCCCTTTCGGAGCCCTATAATTAATAAATTCCCCACAAACTTCATTACAAAATGAAAACAAATCTACAAAACTCGGCTCGTTTCATGTGTGGTAAAATAAACGGAAGATTTGTTGCAAAATACTAAGTCAACATAACAAAAGCGCGAATTGACAGCTTCTACTTTTCCAACCAAGTCCCGTGACTAACTGATCTACAGCACAACCACAGCTACTAATCTGATGATCTTGGCCGGCCGAGGTGACCGACGGTTCTAGGCGCTACAGTTTGGAACCGCGCGACCGTTACGGTCGCAGGTTCGAATGCTGCCTCGGGCATGGATGTTTGTGATGTTCTTAGGTTAGTTAGGTTTAAGTAGTTCTAAGTTCTAGGGGACTGATGACCTCAGACGTTAAGTCCCATAGTGCTCAGAGCCATTTGAACCATTTGATGATCTTGGTGCTGTAAACTTAGTAAGCCATTTTTCTTGCCAGAAATGTGGTAACGACAACACTCTCCAAAAACACAAAATTTCCGTAAAATGTGAATTGTGAACTCTATATCAAACATCTTCTGCCACAATTTACGACCGGTGCACTTCACGGCAGAGTCCATTCCATGAAAAAAGAAACACCTTGGAGCAAATAGCCGCTCTCCACAGTTACATCGACCAAGCTCCACCAATGAAGAAAAAATCGCAACACCAAAAAATGTGTAGTATAGAGTAATGAAATTTCGGTAACACATTTGTCGAGGTCACATATTTAAGTGATTAACATTGCAAGAGAGTAGGTTAACGTAAGCGCGACATAAGCCATTGTAAATTTGAAATGTTGGTACGTTAATGACCGGTGTAAACGCCAGAATGCTGAGTGCAAGCATGCAGAAGTGCATGCAATATGTTGTACAGGTGAGCGTTATGCTTTTGGGAAACATCGCATGGAATGTTGTGCGTGAATGGCAGCACAATAGGTCGAATTACCAGTCTGACGCTCAGTTATGTAGCCACGGTGCGTGGGGTAACCCCGAGAGTACTCCTGCTGTCATACGAAATCGCATCCCAGACTAAAACTCCAGGTGTAGGTCCAGTGTGTCCAGTGCGCTGACAGTTTCGTTGCAGTCTCTCACTTGGCATCACTGGACGGGGCAGAACCAGCTTTCATCAGAAAACACAACAGACCTCCACTCTGCCCTCTAATGAGCTCTCACTTTACACCGCTGAAGTCGCAAACGGCGGAGGTTTGGGATCAGTGGAATGTACGCTACCCGGCGTCTGGCTCGGAGCTGTGCTTGAAGCAAGCAGTTTGCAACAGTTCTTTGTGTCACTGTGGTTCCAGCTGCTTCTCAAGTTGCTGCTGCAGATGCAATACGATGCGGCAGAGCCATACGTCGAATACAATGGTATTCCCTTTCGGTAGTACCACGTGGCCGCCCACAATCCCGTCTTCTTGCGAACTTAACGTTTTCGTGACCACCGCTGCCAGCAGTCATGTTCAATGGCTACGTTCCTGACAAGTCTTCCGCATTATCGCAGCAGGAACATCCAGCTTCTTGTAGCACTACTACACAACCTCGTCCAAACTCAGTGACGTGCTGATAGTGGTGTCTTCGTCGCCTTAAAGGCATCCTTGACTAACATCAACTAATCACGTCCAATCTCAGAGGTAACTAACGGTCATGACCGTTAGAGCGTATATCTAAAGCCACCCTGATCTGCATCCTCATAGAGTCGCTACTAGTGCCATTCTCTTATGACTGGTACGAAATTTGAATAGATATCATCTTTCAGGCGTAGAAACACGACTAACAACTTTCGCTTATGTCGCACAACTCTTTCTTGGTGGTGTGATTTCTTTTTCCGCCAGTGCATTTTCAAAACATACTTCCCCACACGACACAGACCGAATAATCACGCCGGCCGAAGTGGCCGAGCGGTTCTAGGCGCTACAGTCTGGAACCGCGCGACCGCTACGGTCGCAGGTTCGAATCCTGCTTCGGGCATGGATGTGTGTGATGTCCTTAGGTTAGTTAGGTTTAAGTAGTTCTAAGTTCTAGGGGACAGTAGTTAAGTCCCATAGTGCTCAGAGCCATTTGAACCGAATAATCACACAAATCTAACTGCCCACTAGTACAACCAGATAATATAACGCTATACGTGTCTCCATACAGCATAAATAAATTTTCAAATGGAGCGCACATGGATGACGTCACCCTCACACCACCATTACGAAATGGCTCATAGCCAACAGACAGTACCGAAAACTACAGTTCATCTAAACAACGGGAAATTCTGAACAGCGATGAGCAGCTGATGTCCTAGCAAAAATAACTGCATGCGACCAGCCGCAGATGAAGTCCCATAAAATACATATTTGCATCATTCAGTAAATTTTCGGCGACGTTTTGATCATCATCACTTCAACGTGTGAATCTCAATGTTAAAATTAAGTGAACAGATAAAACATGGAAGACAGTGATATTTGATAACTGAAGTGATAAACCTAAATGAAAGGATGGAAGGAAGATTATGGTTTCACGTCCCGTCGACATAAAGTTAATTGGAGACGGAGCACACGTTCGGATTGTTGTAAGGATAAGGAAGGGAATCGACAGTTGCCTTTTCGAAGGAATCCTACCGGAGTCTGACTAGAGTGATTTAGGAAAATCACGGAAAAACTAAACCTAGTTGGCCGGACAGGGATTTGAACCGTCATCCTCCCGTATGCTAGTCCATAAAGCTTGACAGATGAAGACACGAATCTGAGGGACGTGACCTAGGTATACAGGATTATTTATTAGGCAACAGACGAAGGACTGAAGAGCGAGAATTATAGCGAAACAAAATGGCTGAAGTTCTGAACACAAATCACTTGATTTAGGAAGTTTCTAGAAACGATGACTCGAGTGCAGAATAAAAAGGAATGAATTGAAGTTTCAAAATAGTCGGAATTAGGAAGCATCTAGAAATATAGAGTCGAGTACGGACTAATAAGGAATAAAATATGGCTTCAAAGTCTGGTTACACAAAATATTGTCTAGAACGTGAGAAAGCAGGGATTTCATGATTTTAGGTTCGTATGATGTTACTCTAATGGAACTAAGTATTTACAAAATTTTCATACAACACTCAGGTAAAAATAGAACTTCGATAGAATCCTGTGAGAAACGCAACAATGGAGTCTCCAACACGCGAGCTATGCACAGAGCATGTACTGAAACTGCATTGTTCATCGAGAGTGCGTAGCTAATGCAGAATCAAACGGCAGAGATGACGTGTTTTGTGATAAGACTGCTCAGCAGTGCTCTATCTGCTCGTCTTACACTCCCAGCAATCACGTTCGCTATCAGAATAAAATCGCCATATAGCACTCTCGTGTTCGGTTGATATACATCTAAAAACAGAGTGCTTACGGCAGTTTTGTAATGTGCGTCTAAAACGTCCGATTAGTGGTCTCAAATAATAAATAAATCAAGAGTTACAAACAAAATACCTTTACTGGCCTTCAAAGTAACCGCCATTGGGTAAAACATTCTTCTGATATCGGTTGTAAAGCTGTCGGAAACTGTCAGCTAACACCTGTTGTGAAATCGCTCGAAGCATCGCGGTCACGCGTTGTTGATATCCGCAACATCTGCGAATATGTTCGTGGACAGTAGTGCTTACACTGTCTTTGCTTATCTTCAACCCTTTTGTTCTCATTCTCAAAGATACCCGCAGGTTATCCGCAAGCATCCGTCGTACTCCTTCGATATTGTCTGGGACTGTGCGTGTTAACGACACCGTCCTTTCCATCTCTAAAGCGTTTAAACCACTCTAACACACACTTCTTACTCGATGGTTCAACACCGTACACTTTTACTAACATTCAAAGAGTCTCCATTTCCTGTTTCCCTAATTCTGACCAAAACTTCATGTTAACGCGTTTGTTCATTTTGCGTTCCATTTTGCAGTGAGGTGAAAGCGACGGATGCTTGCTGATGATCGGCGGCTGTCTTTGAGAATGAGGACATAAGAGTTGCAGATAAGCAAAGACAGCGTAAGCACTATTGTTCTTGAACATCTGCAGACGGTGAGGCTATCTAACAACGCTTGAGCAAGGTGATTCGACCGATTCCGCAAGAAGCGTTTGCTGACGTTTTCCAAATAGCTTTACAATCGATATCAGAAATATGTTGCTGCTAATGGTGACTATTTTGAAAGTTATTTAATTTATTTTGTTTGTCACTCTTGTTTCTTTTATTTTCTGAGGCCATTCAATGAACTTCTCAGGCGCACATTGCACACTAAGGTGACAAAAGTTTTGAGATACCCCCTAATATCGTGTCGGATCTCCTTTTCCAGGCGTAGTGCAGTAACTCGACGTGGCATGCACTCAAACAGTCGTTGGAAGTCCCCTGCACAAATATTGAGCCATGCTGCCTCCATAGCCGTCCATAATTGCGGAAGTGTTGCCAGTGTAGGGTTTTGTGCACGAACTGACCTCTCGATTATGTCCCATGAATATTCGATGGGATTCATGTCGGGCGATCTGCGTGGCCAAGTCATTCACTTGAATTGTCCAAAATGTTCTCCAAACCAGTCGCGAACATTTGTGGCCTGGTGACTTGGCACATTGCCATCCATGAATGACTGCAAATGGTCTCCAAGTGGCCGAACATAGCCATTTCCAGTGAGTGATCGCTTCAGTTGGACCTGAGGACCCAGTCAATTCCCTGTAAACACAGCCTACACCATTGTGGAGCCACCACCAGCTTGCACAGTGCTTTGTTGACAACTTGGGTTCATGACTTCGTGGGGTCTGCGCCACGCTCTAACCCTACCATCAGCTCTTACCAACTGAAATCGGGATTCATCTGACCAGGCCACCGTTTTCCTTTTGTCTAGGGCCCGACCGATATAGTCACGAGCCGAGGACAGGTGCTGTTAGCAAAGACACTGGCGTCTGTCATCTGCTGCCATAGCCCATTAACGCCAAATTTCGCCGCACTGCCCTAATGGATACGTTCGTCGTACGTTCCACATTGATTCCAGCGGTTATTTCACGCAATGTTGCTTGTCTGTTAGCAGTGACAACTCTACGCAAACGCTGCTGCTCTCGATCGTCGAGTGAAAGGCGTCGACTACTGCGTTGTCCATGGTGAGGGGTAATGCCTGAAATTTGGCATCCTCGCCACCCTCTTGACATTGTGATTCTCGGAGTATTGAATTGCCTAACGATTGCCGAAATGGAATGTCCCATTCGTCTCGCTCCAACTACTTTTCCGCGTTCAAAGTCTGTTAAGTCCCGTCATGCGGCCATAATAACATCGGAAATCGTTTCACATGCGTCACCTGAGTAAAAGTCACAGCTCCGTCAACGCACTGCCCTTTTATACCTTTATACCTTTTTTAAAGGAATGGGAAGAAACAATTAACCTAGTACTTGAGGACGAAATTACCGATTTCCCGAAGGCGTTGCTGCAGGCGACTAAAAAGGTTCTTATGGGAAAGGGTATCGCGCAGCATATGCACGAGCAGCAACAGCAGCCTTGTTATCGAATCCACCCAGCATGAAAAGCATATCGACGTATACATCGTTTCTCTACTCCTTCGGGAAGCCGCCCTACGTGAACTTGGCAGGACCAATTACGATTGTTCACAGCGTAGTTAGTAGATACACGCATGCAGTTTAATGAATCCCACTGCCATATGATAGGCTATCGTCGTGGGACAAAATGATGTCCTGCTTATGAACGACGAGAACTAGGGAGCGGACGTCTAAAAAATGAAACAGGAACCTGACAAGGATTGGAACTACAGTTTCATCGGGGATGTGGGGTTGACTTATCAGCACTCTACTCAGGGAGCTACAATGGCGGGTATGTTACGGCGGCGTGACACACTTTCCTCAGTACATTCCGATACGTTGCACGATGTGAAAGTGTTGCCAGATCCTCATTTTTATACATATGTATTCAAAATGAATCCTAGCTGATTTGTCTTGAATCTGTATGAGGAATCGCATGCCTACCTCCAAGTGTGGCATTTTTTCTTCACTCTGTTTATTTGTTCACATTACTTGTTTTATCACTTCATTGTATAATTAAAAAGTGATAATGCGATCGGTTTGAACTCCAGAATAATGTTGAAACCTATTAAACATTTTTAAAGGCATACACAGAAATTTTGAACGTTATAATCTATCAGCCGAATCAATTGTGTTATATCCATTAATGAAACTATGTTGTAATGGAGAAAAAATTAAAACTCGTATCTTCCGTTTGTTGATAAAATAAGCCCACAAAAATAGCTATTGAGATAATGAAAAATTTATGAAAGTAGGTATACACTTTTTCTTTACTTTCAGCAAGGTACATCAACTGAACCTCCGAACTACATTTAAATGTATCGAGAACAATAACTGATTCATTTTGTAGCCATTACTGTTTCTCCGCCGTTCTAACAAAAACGAAAGGCCAGAGTTGACGACATTCATTTACTTCAGCCAGTTCGACGTAGACAGGAAATCAGGTTACCATATGTAAATCAAGAAAGTTGCGACGGAGCCTAAAGAGCAGATTCGTATCCTTGTGTTTAGGGGCTCCGTTTCGTTTTGAAGGTGAAAGCGAAGTTACCTGTGATGATTTCGCCAGAGAGACGTGTCCATGCTACGCCTGGGTGCTCTTGTGGTTTTCTGTTCTGTTATCTTCCTCAAGACAGATAGCTTCAAATCCCTAGGGAAACTGGTCTCACTTCACGCTCTCTGACAAGATTTTCCTGTGTATCAGTGTGCTGCTGTTTACATACCCTGAGTTTCTAATACAGATGAAACTACACAGTAACAGACGTTCCCGGAATAGTCACTGAAACACAAGCCACAGAAATGAATAAACTGTACTCACATCCTAATGACCAATGGCTGTTTAAATCAAACAAGCACAAGCGTTCATTTAAACTTATTTCGGAACAATTTTTCTCTGTTAGCTGATCGCAAGAAAAAACTGCTGCAAATTAATTTCTGCCACGATCAATAGATAGCTGATAACCTATTGGAATAACAGTGAACTTGCTTGCTAAGACAGTCAAAGAAATACACTACTGGCCATCAAAATTGCTACACCACGAAGATGACGTGCTACAGACGCGAAATTTAACCGACGGGAAGAAGATGCTGTGATATGCAAATGATTAGCTTTTCAGAGCATTCACACAAGGTTGGCGCCGGTTGCGACACCTACAACGTGCTGACACGAGGAAAGTTTCCAAACGATTTCTCATACACAAACAGCAGTGGACCGGCGTTGCATGGTGAAACGTTGTTGTGATGCCTCGTGTAAGGAGCAGAAATGCGTACCATCACGTTTCCGACTTTGATAAAGGTCGGATTGTAGCCTATATCGATTGCGGTTTATCGTATCGCGACATTGCTGCTCGCGTTGGTCGAGATCCAATGACTGTTAGCAGAATATGGAATCGGTGAGTTCAGGAGGGTAATACGGAACGCCGTGCTGGATCCCAACGGCCTCGTATCACTAGCAGTCGAGATGAAAGGCATCTTATCCGCATGGCTGTAACGGATCGTGCAGCCACGTCTCGATCCCTGAGTCAACAGATGCGGATGTTTGCAAGACAACAACCATCTGCACGAACAGTTCGACGACGTTTGCAGCAGCATGGACTATCAGCTCGGAGACCACGGCTGCGGTTACCCTTGACGCTGCAACACAGACAGGAGCGCCTGCGATGGTGTGCTCAACGACGAACCTGGATACACGAATGGCAAAACGTCATTTTTCGGATGAATCCAGGTTCAGTTTACAGCATCATGATGGTCGCATCCGTGTTTGGCGACATCGCGATGAACGCACAATGGAAGCGTGTATTCGTCATCGCCATACTGGCGTATCACCCGGCGTGATGGTATGGGATGCCATTGGTTACACGTCTCGGTCACCTCTTGTTCGCATTGACGGCACTTTGAACAGTGGACGTTACATTTCAGATGTGTTACGACCCGTGGCTCTACCCTTCATTCGATCCCTGCGGAATCCTACATTTCAGCAGGATAATGCACGACCGCATGTTGCAGGTTCTGCACGGGCCTTTCTGGATACAGAAAATGTTCGATTGCTGCCCTGGCCAGCACATTCTCCAGATCTCTCACCAACTGAAAACGTGTGGTCAACGGTGTCCGAGCAACTGGCTCGTCACAATACGCCAGTCACTACTCTTGATGAACTGTGGTATCGTGTTGAAGCTGCATAGACATCCAAGCTCTGTTTGACTCAATGCCCCGTCGTATCAAGGCCGTTATTACGGCCAGAGGTGGTTGTTATGGATACTGATTTCTCAGGGTCTATGCACCCAAATTGCGTGAAAATGTAATCACATGTCAGTTGTAGTATAATATATTTGTCCAATGAGTACCCGTTTATCATCTGGATTTCTTCTTGGTGTGGCAATTTTAATGGCTAGTAGTGTAGTATAGCCTGGCAAAATAATAACATCACCACTTCTCTTCAGGGGCGAAAGAAAATTATGTATTACGGCAGTAGCTTTCCGTCACATCTATGTAGCGCATAGATAGGAAGTGGATGTTTACTAATCAAAGCAACAGAATTTTCAACTCGAATAAAGTGAAACGGATGTGATCCAGAATATGAACACCGCTCGAGAATCATGCTGTGGACATAGCTGTACCACCTGCCACACCGGACATACCATGTTTCCGGCAAGGTTTGTAAACAGCGATTGCGTAAAGCTCAAATACAGTGCTCATGAAGAAAGTATTAGTCGACCACAGTATTGTTACATCTGGAAGTGAGGGCATTTCGGTCGGCTTATCATGAGTTTTTCTCGTGGTACTTCACGAGGACACAATGAAACAATCGGTAGTATAGGGTAGGGCAAATAAAAGTGGCCCGGAGAATAGCTTTCCAAGAAACGCAGCAGAGGAAAGGAAATACAGTACTGGCCTGACTATAATAGATGTTCAAAGTGACCAACATTCATCTTTTGGCACTTTTGGGCCCTGGTCAGCAAGTTGTTGAAGGTGGATCGAAGCTGGACTGCTAGAATTGCTGCAATCTCATCCGAAATGTTCTGCTGCAGTTTTTGAAGACTATGAGGGTTGTTGCGTTACACTTTAGATTTGGGGGCTCCCCACACAAAATAACCGCACACTGGCATATGGGTGACCTGGGAGGCTAGCTTGGCCGCTACCAGATGACCTCTGCTAACAACTCTGTCAGGCGTGAAGACTGTGTAAATGCGCTCCAAGGTTCGGCCAGCTGTATGGGCAGATTCTCCATAGTGTTGGAAGTAACTGTAGGCCTGTTTCTCCTCCGTTAATGCTGCAACAAATCGTATTCACTCGTCTGGGCCACTTTTATTTGCCCCAACCTGTATATGCTCAACTGTCTTGAAAGCATTAACTATGCGATGAGTTTTCCTTAGTTGTTTACTGCAACGTCACCGCGTGTTTCCGTGCAATAACATCGTGGTCGGGTAGTACACAACGAAGACGCACAGAACTGTAGCTATTTCGACATAGTTGGATCAATGCATGTACGGTAAACATCGAAACTGCCACGTGATGGAGCCAAGGCCCTATCACGCCATAGTCAAGAAGAGAGGCAACTGTTCTCGACTTGTAGCCGCCATTTGCGAGAACGTATGGAATACTAGCCTAGCGATTTAAAGGGTATGAGAGATAGCGAAAGGAAACCGAAGAACAAAATAAAAGGATGTTTACTTCACACCACCTACTGAGTAATCAGGTCTGTTTTAAATGGATGTAGTTTCCTAGTTTTCCGTATTAGGTCTACATCTAAAGACTGGAAGTTACAGATATCTCTTCAAGAACATAGGGTTCGTTTCTTACCAATAGGAGCGAAAATTTGTTGGCACATCCTGTCTGTCTGCCTTTTGCGCTTTTTTAGTTTTTCACATTCGGTTCTTATTTAATATTTCCTGGCATAACCACTGCGTCTGTCTTTTGTGCTAGTTTAGTTTTGTATGGACCAGTTTTATCTATCTTCTTTCCCACAGTTTTATCGTATTTTCCTTGAACTAGCTTCATCTTGAGTAATTGTAATCTTCAAATTAACTTTAATTAGCCATTACATTTTCATACCTCTTTTCAACACAGATACAGAGTTCCTAATGAAAGTTACTTGTATGCGTTGAGTCATTGTGTATGCAGCTTTTTGTCAGATACTTGACATCATGTAACTGCAAACACAGTGGTGCAGTGCAAATGGCGGGTTCAATATGGAAACGCTATACTACAGTCAGTGAGCGGTCTAGCAATGTCTTCAAAACACGTCGTAAATAAAAAATTTTAATTTAATGAATGGATATTTTGTGTTTTTATTTACATTATTTTTTCAATTTCTCCTGAGACAATTATCCTTAGTTTGATAGTGTCACGTTCAGTATACATTCTTTTTGTACTTTCCAAGTTACAACTTTCGTGAAAATAATTTTACTTATAACATATATACTATTTTAATAATTTTCACATTATTTCGATTTATTTACAACTGAATACAACCAGTTTGATCATGCCATGCACGTTTGACCTTTATTTTTTTTAAAGGCGTCGTCGGTGGCAAGGTCTGTAGCTTCCTCTTCCACATGAGTGCTCGCTTGCTTTGCTGTCAACACCACACATTTATTTCCGTACAGTGCTCCGAGTTGTGGCGTTCTATTTGCGCTTCCAATTATTCCTTTCATTGACACAAACTCTAACACTTTTATACGTTTCCAAGAAAGTAAAAAAATACGCCATCAGAAAACGCCGCACTAGCCTTACCCGAACATATAAATTCTACCGTAACTGTTTTCACAAGGTATGTTCTGGTTCGTACCTACATTTGAAACAAATCATGGCTATTTAGAATATTTATTGTTCATATGACGCTGCCATTTCAGTATCCAAGAGTGACGTTTATCTCGTTCGTGAGAAATATAAATTTACGATTTCAAATGGACGTGCTTTGGCTACATTAAATGAGTAGTATTTCGTTGAACTCGACATCCAGACTAACTGTGCAATATGAAGATCTACTGATTAGAAAATTAAATTCCAAAAACTAAAAACGGATCTTAACGATCTTTCACGACGCTTAGCGCAAAAGCATTATTGTAAGAGGAATTATCTAGATGGTTAACGGCGATGAAAATTTAATTTTGATGAGAGACTGTAATTCTGTAGCAGGAAGAGGAAGGAAAGGAAAAATTACGCTGACGGAAAAAAATTCGCAACACCAATCAATAATTAATGTAGAGTAACGAAATTTCGGGATACTTTTAGCTAGCTAACATATTTGAGTGATTAACATTGGAAGGTCTCATGTTAGTGAAAGCACGAGATAAGCCATCGGAAATCTTAAATGCCGGCACATTAATAACTTGTGTAACTGCCACAATGTAGAATACAAATACGCAAACGTGCGTGCATTGTGTTGTACAGGCGCCAAATGTCAGTTTGTGGGATAGAGTTCCATGCCTGTTGTACTCGGTCGGTCAATACAGGGTCGGTTAATGCTGTTCGTGGATGACGCTGGAGTTGTTGTCCGATGATGTCCCATATATGCTCGATTGCAGACAGATCTGGTGACTGAGCGGGCCAATGCAACGCGTCGACACTCTGTAGAGCATGGTGGATTGCAACAGCAGTATGTGTGCGAGCGTTAACCTTTTTGGAAAATACCCACTGGAATGCTGTTCGTGAAGGGCAGCACAACAGGTCGAATTACCAAACTGACTTACAAATTTGCAGTCAGGGTACGTGGGATAATCACGAGAGTGCTCTTGCTGTCATACGAAATGTACCCTAGACCATAACTTCAGGTGTAGGTCCAGTGTATCTAGCACACAGATAGGTTGGTTGCAGGCCCTCTCAATTGGCCTCCTTCCAAACAACACACGGTCATTACTGGCACCAAGGCAAAACCAGCTTTCTCCAGAAAACGCAACAGACGTCCACTCGCTTGACACCGTTGAAGTTACAGATGTCGGTGGTTGTGGTCAGTGGAATGCACGCACAGGGCGTCTGGCTCGGTGCTGTCCTTGAAGGAACCGCTTTTGTAACAGTTCGTTGTGTCACTATGGTGCCAACAGCTGCTCAGATTGCTGCTGCAGGTGCAGTACGGTGCACCACAAACCATACGCCGAACGCAATGGTCTTCCCTCTCCGTATGCAATGTGGACGTCCGGCATAGTTTGTTGTAAATAGTTTTGCCATTGGGCCAACATCAAGTGCCAATGGTCGCGAGTCCATTTCAGTCGCAGTTGCCGACGTTATGGTGTCAATATTGGCACATATATGGATCGTCAGCTGCGGAGGCCCACCGTTAGGAGTGTTCGGTGCACTATATGTTCAGGCAGACTTTTACTCTGCCTAGCATTAGAGTCTTATGGTAGTTCTGCCACAGTTCGCCACCTGTTCTGTTTTACCAGTCTGTCTAGTCTACGACGTCCGACATCTGTAATGAAACGTGGCCGCCTAACCCCACGGCTCTTGGACGTGGTTTCACCACGTGCTGAAGACACTCACCATAGCACTCCTCGAACACCCGACAAGTCGCGCAGTTTCCGAAATGCTCGTGAGGAGCCACCGCGCCATCGCTCTCTGATACTACATGCACCGTGCGTGTGCCTGAATAGCAGCCATTCATCGCCAGGTGACACTGCTATAGCCTGGACGGGTTTATATCGCTAAAAAGTCGGTGGTCATAATGATTTGGCTAAGCAGTGTATGCGGTTAGTAGTCCACAGAGTTCCCGAGTCCTGTGCGGAGCTTTTCTCTTCCCTTCTGTTTCTGTGCCGCACTCTTTCGGCTTTTTCTACAATGTTTATTCTGAAAGTAAGATCAGATCGGTCGCGAAATGGAAGCCACAGTGAAAATCTGATTAAGCTCTGCACAAATGTGTTGAGCAGAGTTTCTAGTACGTGTGTCGATCGCGTCACGTTGCTCTTTTCAGTTCTGAGTGCACATTGAGCACGTAAATATACCTAGAAAATAGTGTTTCGCGCCATGTATGGATGACTGTTCAGAGATTTCACCTGATTTCAGGCACCCCACATAATGTAACTGTCATACATTTTCTTCTTCACGACAATTCTAGGCGGGACAGTGCAGGAGCAAAGAAGTCGCTACTGGGACGTTTTTGATGGGAAGTGTTTGATCACCCACAGTACAGCCCGGACCTAGCTCCCTCTGATTTTCATCTCGGATCACATGAACAGCTTGCTATGAAGACAACATTTTGGCACAGATAACGAGCTGCAGACCAGCACAAAGAGTTGGTTGAATGCACAGGCGTCTGCCTTCTATGACGAGGGTATGGGAAAGTACAACGTTACGACAAAAGCCTATGTCGGAGCGGTAACTGTGTAGAAAAGTAGCTGGAAGGTGTAGCTAACTCTCGCAAATAAAACATTTTTGATTT
Organism: Schistocerca americana; assembly: GCF_021461395.2. Lineage (NCBI taxonomy): Eukaryota > Metazoa > Arthropoda > Insecta > Orthoptera > Acrididae > Schistocerca > Schistocerca americana. Next base: position 581,227,313 of record NC_060130.1, on the reverse strand, counting down.
TCATTGTGGTTTGCATTTCATGACCGATCGGATCTTACTCTCCTCGTATTTTCTAGCGAGATAGGTGTAAACCCCGGTACACGACTGACTAAGTAAAACATAGATCAGTGTCATCTTACGATTTTGGTTTGTTGTTTTTACACGATACGACACTGGCTCAAAGCAGCGTAGCATGGCTGTGAAATACCACGGATGCGAGATGGGTCATTGGACGTGACGTCATCGGTATACCGCTCCCTCGAAGTTCAGTTGCCATGATTGCAGAAAATCCACCTAAGACAATAGTCCGACCCGGTGTCGGTATATGAGAGAACTTATCAGCTTCAGGGATTAATACGAAGAGACAATTTTGGAATATTATAGAGTTGTATTAATGAGAAGGGACTGCCAAGGGGGAGGGGACCATGAGAAAAAGATTGAGTAACCAAGAAAATGATAATGTTCTACGAGTCGGACCGTGGAATGCCAGAAGTTTGAACGTGATAGGGAAGCTAGAACATCTGAAAAGGGAAATGCAAAGGCTCACTCTAGGTATAGTGGGATCAGTGAAATGAAATGGAATGAAGACAAAGATGTCTGGCCAGATGAGTGTAGGGTAATATCAACAGCAGCAGAAAATGGTATAACGGGAGTGGGATTCGTTATGAATAGGAAGGTAGGGCAGAGAGTGTATCACTGTGAACAGTTCAGTGATGGGTTAGTCCTATCAGAACCGACGGCAAATCAACGCCGACAACGATAGTTCAGGTACATATGCCGAAGTTGCAAGCTGAAGATGAAGAGATAAAGAAAGTATATGAGGATATCGAACGAGTAATTCAATACGCAAAGGGAGATGAAAATCTGATAGTCATGGGCGACTGGAATGCGGTTGTAGGGCAAGGAGTAGAAGAAAGGATTGTGGGAGGATATGGACTTGGTACTAGGAACGCGAGAGAAGAAGGACAAATTGAGTTGTGCAATAAATTTCAGCTAGTAAAAGTGCATACTCTGTTCAAGAATCACAAGAGGAGGAGATATACCTGGGAAAGGCCTGGATATATGGGAGGATTTAAGTTACATAACATCATGGTCAGGCAGCGATTCTGAAGGCAGGTAGTGGATTGCGAGGCGTACCTAGAAGCAGATATAGACTCAGATCACAACTAAATAGTCATGAAGAGTATGCTGAAGTTAAAGAGACTGGTCAGAAAGAAACCATACGCAAAGATGAGGGATACGGAAGTACTAAGGATTGAAGAGACACTCTTTAAGTTCTCTAAGGCTTTTGATACTGCGATAAGGAATAGCTCAGCAGGTAGTTCAGTTGAAGAGGAATAAACATTTCTAAAAAGGGCGATAAAGGAAGTTGGGAAGAACAACATAGGTACAAAGAAGGTAACTGAGAAGAAACCATGTGTAACATGTCAGTTGATCGATGAAAGAAGGAAATACAAGAATGTTCAGGGGAATTCAAGAATACAGAAAGATACGTCGCTTATTAATGAAATAAACAGACAATGCAGGAAAGCTAAGGCAAAATGGCTGAACGGATAATGTGAAGAAATCGAAAAGAAATCATTGCCGGAAGAACTGACTCAGCATACAAAAAAGTTAAGAGAAACTTCGGTGAAATTAAAAGCAAGGGCGATAACATTAAGTCTGAAATGAAATTCCACTGTTAAACGCAGAGGAGAGAGCAGACAGGTGGAAAGAGTACACTGAAGGCCTATACGAGGGGAAGACCTCTCTGAAGTGATAGAAGAAGTAACAGGAATCGATATAGAAGAGATAGTGGATCCAGTATCAGAATCACAACTTAAAAGAGCTTTGGAAGACTTAAGATCAAATAACGCAGAATGAATAGATAACATTCCATCAGAATTTCTAAAATCATTGGTGGAAGTGGCAACAAAACGACTATTCACGTTGGGGTGTCGAATGTTTGAGTCAGGCGATATACAATTTGACTTTCGGAAAAATATCATCCACGCAAATCCGAAGACTGCAAGAGCCGACGAGTGCGAGAATTATCTCACAATCAGCTTAAGAGCTCAGGCATCCAAGTTGCTGAGAAGAATAATGTGCAGAAGAATGAAAAAGAAAGTTGTGGATGTGTTAGATGACGATCAATTTAGTTTTAGGAAAGGTAAAGGCACCAGAGAGGCAGTTCTGAGTTGGGGTTGATGGAAGCAAGAGTAAAGAAAAATGAATACAGGTTCGTAGAATCTGTCGACTTGGAAAAAGCGTTCAACAATGTTCAAATGGCTCAAGAGGTTCGAAATTCTAAAGGAAATTGGCTTAAGCTATAGGGGGAGACCGGTAATATACAATTTGTACAAGAACCAAGTGGGAATAATAAGAGTGGAAGACGAAGAATGAAGTGCTCGGAATAAAAAAGAGTGTAAGACAGGGATGTAGTCTTTCGCTCCTACTTTTCAATCTACACATCGAAGAAGCAATGATGAAAATAAAAGAAAGGTTCCAGAGTAGAATTAAAATTCAAAGTGAAAGGATATCAGTTATAAGATTCGCTGATGGAATTGCTATCCTCAGTGATAATGAAGAATAATTATAGGATCTACTGAGTGGAATGAACAGTTTAATGAGTACAGAATATGGACGGAGAGTGAATCGAAGAAAGACGAAAGTAATGAGAAGTAGCAGAAATGAGAACTGCGGGGAACTTAACATAAGGATTCATGGTTACGAAGTTAAGGAATTCTGCAACCTAGGCAGCAAAATGACCCTTGACGGACGGAACAACGTGGACATCAAAAGTAGAATTCAGCACAGTCTGGTAGTGAAACATGGTCTGTGGAAAAACTGGAACAGGAGAGGATCGAAACATTTGAGACGTGTTGCTGCAAACGAATGTTGAAAATTAGATGGCCTGATAACTTAAGGAATGATGAGGTTGAGTGCAGAATCGGACAGAAGGAATATGTCGAAAATAGCGACAAGAAGTTGGGAAAGGATGAAAGAACATCAGTTAAGACATCAGGAAATAACTTCCATGAGACTAGAGAGAGCTGCAGAGGCTAAAAACTGTAGAGGAAGACAGAAACTGGAATACATCCAGAAAACAATTGAGGTCGTAGGTTGCAAGTGCTACTCTGAGATGAACAGGTTGGCACAGCAGAGGAATTCGTGGCGGGCCCCATCAAACCAGTCAGAAGACTGATGAACTCGAAATAAATAAATAAATAAATAAACAAATTATATGCACAAGTGGTAGCTGGAAAAACGTCTGTGGCTAAGTAGATACTTCTCTAGAGTAGCAGGGCAAAATTTGCACAGCCCCACTCTCCATTGTTGACAAATTTATTCAAGATGGTGGATCCAAGATGGCTCTGATAGATATGGCAACATCGCAATGAGGTCAAGGCGGGAAGTTCAAATTTTGGAGGGAAAATAGGTCAATTGGCCTACCTCCACTAATTGAATCGCCTCCCCTCCCCCCACCCCTCCCCAATCCCTCTCCTCGCCCAGAAAATGGCGGGAAAATCAAATTCTAGCACGACAATGCAACACTTTAAAAGCTACCTCGACTAACATAAGAAAATGGTGGGAAAAAAGTCACTTGGGCTACCTGCATTAATCTAAGTCGTCTGACTGCCACCTCTTCCTAGGAATTGGTGGGGAAAGGACTCAGCCTGTGCTGGGATGCTGTGTAGGATGGATGTAAGTCTTTATTTTGCAAGCAGTGTTTACTGAAACAATTTGAACCAGCAGATCCATCCAGTGTGTTCACCATGAGGTCTGGAGCCCAACTGACCTAGTACACAGTACTGCCACCAGAGGGCACCATCGTCCCTCCTGTGACGTTATCCAAGGTGGTGGTCTGGGGGGAAAATGGTGGGAAAAGGACTCAGCCTGCGCTGAGCTGCTGGAGAGAGGAAGGAGTTTACTTTATTTATTTTTTGAACAGTTTATCTAGGGATGGATTTCACCCAGTTTATTTTTACACTGATACAAAACACTTCCCCTGACGTGCTTGGGGTCATGCTACATATCCTACAGACCTGCAAACCACTCGTAAATTATCTAAATGATGCGTGTATAACAATCTGCAAAAAAACTCACTAATTCTAAACTGTCCATATAATGCAGTACATAGGTTACAGACCTGCAAACTACTCGTAAATTACCGAAATACTTCTGTATAACACTCTGCCAACATGCTCACAACGCTTAAACAACCGAAAATAATGCAGTGCACAAACACTCATAACACTTAAAAACCGATTTCGAACTATTGTCCACTCGCAATAAGTGAGTGACATCGTCTGTTTGAGATGGAGAAAGAGTTTTGGTGGAGGGGCAGCACCTTCTGGGGATGGCTAGCACTGAACCAGTGATCACGTACATGGCTGCAATACAAGGAATCAGTCGAAACAGAATTCAGAGCCATCAGCAATTCTGTCACTGTAACAGATGAGTTTAAATGTAGAGGTCGTCAATCACCTCTGGACAGCAGATTGGAAACTCTCCACAACGCCACCAAACTCTTCCAGTTTCCTTATGTTGTAACTGTCTTTTATTTAAAATTATCCAGTGTGTGTGGTGTGTTATGGTAGCAACGGTAACAGCATGTCTTATACCATGGAACGTCTAGTTTTATGTGAGAAGCAATGGATCACAATGTGCTAATGTCAGTTTAGAACCTGACCCAGACCTCGAAGTCGTTGCAGAAAAAACTAAATGTATGGTAGTGTACAAAGCGTGTTACAGCAGTTAAAAGAAACAATATTTCAAACAACAATACAGAGTCACAGGGAGGGTCTCTTCGACTTATAGTATAGTTTGTGGGATACGGTCATCCTGCTACAGTACAGGCGATGCAACTTTACACTGGTCCGTGCAATGAATCAATAGCTGTATATCTAATAGATTCGTCACATGTGCTCGATGCTGGCACGCAGACAGTATTTGTTTTCGATATATGGGAGGAGAGAGATGCGGTAAAATATCTTATTGAGATCTATATCGGACGAAGTTAGTGGAGCTTTTATAGTTCGTTTTCTATGTTGGATAGTACAGAATAACAGAGACAACATGTTGGACTGATAGATGTAATGGGCTCTGAGGGACGCGGATCTGCTTTGGACAGCAGTACTTTGATGTAGATTGGGGGCGCACCACAATGCAGTAGCAAAACCCTAGTTCTTCCCCCAGTTCCTGTACTACCTTTTATACTACCTCGTGTTGCAAGAGCAGGGTTCGTTTGGCGCTGACATTTCACATCGTACACTGTTGGTGGAGCTACAACAACATGTGCTCATTTCCACCGAATGGTCAAAACACGGTCATGTCGCACTAACGCAGGTCACTCTGTTTCTACACGGTTGTAGAATGTGGTGGATATAGCTCTCTCCAACTTTGCTCAGTTCCGACTTGAATTGGAACAACCACATGAACAAAGCTGCAAAAATGGCAGCAGTTGCAGGAGGCACAGGGACTATCTAAAATTTTACTCTAGTGGATAGGTTCAAAAAAGGTGACTGTTTCAGGATATGAGAGTGCCAGAAATATGATTCACTAATGGCTGTAATCATTAAAGGACTTCTCCATAAGATCCAATGCAGTTTTGTGGTTGAATGGAAAGACTTGATTCCAAATCCCAGACAGCATTTCTACCGGAAATTCCCGGCGGGGTCAGGGATTTTCTCTGCCTCGTGATGGCTGGGTGTTGTGTGCTGTCCTTAGGTTAGTTAGGTTTAAGTAGTTCTAAGTTCTAGGGGACTGATGACCATAGATGTTAAGTCCCATAGTGCTCAGAGCCATTTGAACCATTTTTTTTCTACCGGAAAGTGTAATAGTAGAGATCTGAGAAGCTAGTGTAAATTTCATACGACCTCAATCAGCACACCACCTACTGTTTGTGATCCTTCTCAATCAACCATCACGTATAACCCAGTCGATATATCACCAAACCTCTGGCGTGGCATCGAGACAGAATGTGGTACAAATACTAGAGAAATATCTAGCTGCGGCCTGAGGGAGTTGCAAATACAGCTTCATTCAATGTTCCTTAGCCAAATCACTTTCTAAATTCAGTGATTTTATCACAAGTTTGCACCGTCGGCCACATGTAACCGCGCTGTTGGTTTGATAATATAAACTCCGGCAATCACCGTCTATATTCAGTGTCATGGTACTTGTCTGGAAAAACCACTTCATTCAGAGGTATTGACATACTTCGATTTATAAAGCCAGTATAGCTTTTAACATGGATACTTGTGTGCACTTGTAGAACCAAGACCGATTGTGATAGTAATATGGTCGTTGCGATCGTGTTTTTTTTAACATATGGCGGTTTGTAAGACGATTACTCCTCTCTTTCTAAGACACAGTGGCACCACTCGCAAGAAAAACTTACGAGGCATCTCCACCCATCGCTGATTTTCAGTCAGGGTTATTTTGTATCACCAGCAATCAGTTATTGGCCAAGTATTATACTTAGTAGTAGGGGATGCATTATGGGTACACCTTGAGCATCAGGCTTATAAAGTATGTGTGTACGTTCTGACATGTGCAAAGGAAATGACTATCTCCTGTCGTAAGGAAGGTATGGATTTGACGTGGAATACTGTGACAGTAAACGGAAGAGTGTGTCAAGTCATAAGAATGGTACAGATATTTCTATTGTATTTCCAGATCCTCAGCCGTTAGCAGGGTGTATTTCCGATACTTCACTCATTGTCGAATGTCATCCAATTGCGACCGCGATTGTAATATTTAATTGTAAGTATAGTTATAAAATATATATGTGGCCGGTTTCCTAGGATGATTCTGTCTATGCGTGCTTGGCGTGCAGCGCTGGTGACCCGTGGTGGGAATGATTCACGTTTCCAGCAATCAGTAAGAGCTGTCCGAATGGAGAGGCCTGTTGGGATACAGGAATGTAGCTGCCTTAACCCTGTCGACATCTAGATGGCCAAATAGCCAACTTATACTTAATATGTGTTGGACAGCTTTCGTGATCGCGTGGAAATTTGAGAAGATTCAATATGGAAATGTGTTTGTGCTGGACAATTATTCCCTCCAATGTAAATTGCCCAGTTGACTGTTTCTACACATTTCAGTCCTTTATTTAGTTGAGAGGACATCGATTGTGGTGTGTGCATCTAGCAAGTGAAAGACAGGTGGAGACCTATTTGCTGGTTCTCTAGACATGAGAAACACCTCAGCTGACTTTATAAATTATAAGAATGATTTGGAATCTGTTACATCACCGACATCGGTATTCGCAAGTGGAAATATCAGTTTGCTCCTCACGTAAAGGTCTTTGCAGATGGGATACGTTCCTAGTTACTCAGTGGTTTACAGCATGCTACACCTCGCTAAAGTTTTGTAGAGAAATACACTCCTGGAAATGGAAAAAAGAACACATTGACACCGGTGTGTCAGACCCACCATACTTGCTCCGGACACTGCGAGAGGGCTGTACAAGCAATGATCACACGCACGGCACAGCGGACACACCAGGAACCGCGGTGTTGGCCGTCGAATGGCGCTAGCTGCGCAGCATTTGCGCACCGCCGCCGTCAGTGTCAGCCAGTTTGCCGTGGCATACGGAGCTCCATCGCAGTCTATAACACTGGTAGCATGCCGCGACAGCGTGGACGTGAACCGTATGTGCAGTTGACGGACTCTGAGCGAGGGCGTATAGTGAGCATGCGGGAGGCCGGGTGGACGTGCCGCCGAATTGCTCAACACGTGGGGCGTGAGGTCTCTACAGTACATCGATGTTGTCGCCAGTGGTCGGCGGAAGGTGCACGTGCCCGTCGACCTGGGACCGGACCGCAGCGACGCACGGATGCACGCCAAGACCGTAGGATCCTACGCAGTGCCGTAGGGGACCGCACCGCCACTTCCCAGCAAATTAGGGACACTGTTGCTCCTGGGGTATCGGCGAGGACCATTCGCAACCGTCTCCATGAAGCTGGGCTACGGTCCCGCACACCGTTAGGCCGTCTTCCGCTCACGCCCCAACATCGTGCAGCCCGCCTCCAGTTGTGTCGCGACAGGTGTGAATGGAGGGACGAATGGAGACGTGTCGTCTTCAGCGATGAGAGTCGCTTCTGCCTTGGTGCCAATGATGGTCGTATGCGTGTTTGGCGCCGTGCAGGTGAGCGCCACAATCAGGACTGCATACGACCGAGGCACACAGGGCCAACACCCGGCATCATTGTGTGGGGAGCGATCTCCTACACTGGCTGTACACCACTGGTGATCGTCGAGGGGACACTGAATAGTGCACGGTACATCCAAACCGTCATCGAACCCATCGTTCTACCATTCCTAGACCGTCAAGGGAACTTGCTGTTCCAACAGGACAATGCACGTCCGCATGTATCCCGTGCCACCCAACGTGCTCTAGAAGGTGTAAGTCAACTACCCTGGCCAGCAAGATCTCCGGATCTGTCCCCCATTGAGCATGTTTGGGACTGGATGAAGCGTCGTCTCACGCGGTCTGCACGTCCAGCACGAACGCTGGTCCAACTGAGGCGCCAGGTGGAAATGGCATGGCAAGCCGTTCCACAGGACTACATCCAGCATCTCTACGATCGTCTCCATGGGAGAATAGCAGCCTGCATTGCTGCGAAAGGTGGATATACACTGTACTAGTGCCGACATTGTGCATGCTCTGTTGCCTGTGTCTATGTGCCTGTGGTTCTGTCAGTGTGATCATGTGATGTATCTGACCCCAGTAATGTGTCAATAAACTTTCCCCTTCCTGGGACAATGAATTCACGGTGTTCTTATTTCAATTTCCAGGAGTGTATATCTTCGGAATTATACTGTGTGAGCGATACTACTGCTATGCAAGCGATATTGCTGTGTTCTTGTAATGCCAGAGTCTGAAGATGGGTGTAGAATGCAAGCAAGCATGCAGGGGAGGGAAAACAAGTCCAGTTTTGTACTACAGTTTGGAGAGTGACTTTGGTCCGCTGAGGGCGCTCTGGTCAAGCATCGGGAGCAGGTGACTTGTGATTGTTGGCTGCAGGAAAATTTCTAGTGCTGTGAGGCGTACATAAAGTGCTGTCTGTCTTCCCAGTATACTGTATGTACCAGTGACTGGCAGTCAATAGCTATATGAATGATGCAAAAGGGGCGATTTTGTATGGTGCAGTATACGGATTGTATGTTTATTATCAACATGGTACCTGGTGATATAATTGTTTGTTTGGTGATCGGTTTCACGCTCTAATATTCAGTGACAGAGCAGTGTAATTAAGTAAGAGTCTTTCCATATTTGACGATCTGTAGGTCACTTTTGCAGGGTTTAATTGTCAGTGCAATATGGCGATCTGTACAAAATAGTTTTGCCACTGGAAGTTTCGTCTGCAGAAAGATAAAAAAAGGTGGACAGTGCATCCACTCTGGCGGCATCAGTAATTTGGAGGGTACATTCAGTAAGAGCCGATCATAATGCTCCATTCATTCACAAGACAACCATTGTGCTGGGATGTAGCAGCCTCTACATAGCTGTGAGAGCGTTTGTGTTTCATAGATGTTTCTTGAAAGCAGGAAGGATAACACGTAATTTATGGGGTGGCATGTTAGGACCATCCGGAGGAATGCATTCGGCATTATTCTGGGCTATTTTCGTAAACAGGTTCTGTTAAGACAAGAATTTCCATGCAGACAAGCAGACACATCACGAAAGCTCCTCCAAAACGACCGTTAACTGTTTCTGCGACACTTCACAATTTATGAGAGGTCGTCTTGGCTCTCATTTATATAGCCATGTGATGTCAGTATAACATTAGAACCTTGTAGATGCGGCCGGCCAGAGTGGCCGGGCGGTTAAAGGCGCTACTGTCTGGAACCGCACGATCGCTACGGTCGCAGGTTCGAATCCTGCCTCGGGCATGGATGTGTGTGATGTCCTTAGGTTGGTTAGGTTTAAGTAGTTCTAAGTTCTAGGGGACTTATGACCACAGCAGTTGAGTCCCATAGTGCTCAGAGCCATTTGAACCATTTTGAACCTTGTAGATGCGCCTGTAATTATGAGTCGATACTTGAACATTTCACAGCGATGGATCAGCCACACTTGGCAGGTAAATGCGTGCACGTCTAGATGCAGCTCGCATGTCCCATTAGGGTCGTTAGCAACAATGCACCGCGAGCTATTCTGAAAAGCATTGGAACAGATTTCTATACCGTGACCTGTGACTTCAGTATAACATTGAGAACCTTTTAGCTGTGTCTGCAAGGGTGAGCCGCTCCCTCGGTGGTGGACTTGCAGCTATGTGTCAGCACACCAGCCACAGTGGTTAGGTGACCACATGTCCAGAGGCATAGACATGTGACGTCAGTATAAAATTCGAAGAACTCTAACTGTATACCCGAAACCAGAAGCGATTTTCACCTGCTTCCTGTAGGCGGCAGTGGCCGGAGAGTGATAGCTCACACCTCCCTTCGTCTGGATGCCCTGCAAAGCGCCTGCACAGTGTAGGCGGCGTCAGCGTGTGCGCGCATTGTTGGAGCCTCTGATATGTTGCGGTTGATGATAGTTTGAAAGAATTTTTTTACGTGCACTGAGTGTTTGTGCACAGCATTATTTTCGGGTGTTTAAGCATTGTAATCTTGTTTGCAAAGCGCTTTACATGCACTATTTTTTGACAATTTACAAATTGTTTGAGAGTCTGTACACCGCAGTGGTTTGCATCGGCTGCATCGGTGGCGTCGGTGCGTGCACGGGTTGGAACCTTTGTTGGGGACAGTTCGCTGATATGTCATGGCTGATGATAGTTCGAAAGCGGTTTTTACTAGCAGTGAGTGTGTGTGCACTGCATTATTTTCGTTGTTTAAGCGTTGTGAACGTTTTGGCAGGGTGTTACACAGCATTATTTCGGTAATTTACGAGTAGTTTTCAGGTGTGTCTGCTGTGTACTACATTATTTGGACAGTTTAGAATTAGAAAGTGTGCCTGAAGAGCGTTTTACGTGCATTAGTTTTACAATTTACGAGTTGTTTGCATGTCTGTACATCAGTGTACTGCATTATTTCGGTAATTTATGAGTAGTTTGCAGGTCTGTACGCTGTGTACTGCATCATTTGGACAGTTTAGAATTAGTGAGCGTGTCTGCGGAGCTTTTTACATGCGTTATTTTGATAATTCACGAATTTGTTTCGTGTCTGCATATCAGTGTACTTCATTATTCGGTGATTTTTGCGTAATTTGCAAGTCTGTAGGCTATGTACTGCATTATATGGACAATTTAGAATTAGTGAGTTTGTTTGCAGATTGTTATACATGCATTATTTAGATAATTTACGAGTGGTTTGCAGGTCTTTAGGCTATGTAGCATGATCCGAAGCACGCCAGGGCAAGTGTTTTGTATCAGTGTAATAAATAGACTGGGTGAAATCCATCCCTAAATAAACTGTTCAAAAAATAAATAAAGCAAACTCCTTCCTCTCTCCAGCAGCTCAGCGCAGGCTGAGTCCTTTTCCCACCATTTTCCCCCCAGACCACCACCTTGGATAACGTCACAGGAGGGACGATGGTGCCCTCTGGTGGCAGTACTGTGTACTTGGTCAGTTGGACTCCAGACCTCATGGTGAACACACTGGATGGATCTGCTGGTTCAAATAGTTTCAGTAAACACTGCTTGCAAAATAAAGACTTACATCCATCCTATACAGCATCCCAGCACAGGCTGAGTCCTTTCCCCACCAATTCCTAGGAAGAGGTGGCAGTCAGACGACTTAGATTAATGCAGGTAGCCCAAGTGACTTTTTTCCCACCATTTTCTTATGTTAGTCGAGGTAGCTTTTAAAGTGTTGCATTGTCCTGCTGGAATTTGAACTTCCCGCCATTTTCTGGGCGAGGAGAGGGATTGGGAAGGGGTGGGGGGAGGAGAGGCGATTCAATTAGTGGAGGTAGGCCAATTGACCTACTTTCCCTCCAAAATTTGAACTTCCCGACTTGACCTCATTGCGATGTTGCCATATCTATCAGAGCCATCTTGGATCCACCATCTTGAATAAATTTGTCAACAATGGAGAGTGGGGCTGTGCAAACTTTGCCCTGCTCCTCTAGAGAAGTATCTACTTAGCCCCAGACGTTTTACCAGCTACAACTTGTGCACATAATTTATTTATTTATTTATTTATTTATTTCGAGTTCATCAGGTCTGTAGGATATGTAGCATGACCCCAAGCATGTCAGGGGAAGTGTTTTGTATCAGTGTAAAAATAAACTGGGTGAAATCCGTCCCTAAATAAATTGTTTCAAAAATAAATAAAGTAAACTCCTCTCTCTCCAGCAGCCCAGCGCAGGCTGAGTCCTTTTCCCACCATTTTCCCCTCATATCGCAATCTTGGATTACATCACAGGAGGGATGATGGTGCCCTCTGGTGGCAGTACTGTGCAGTAGGTCAGTTGGACTCCAGACCTCATGGTGAATACACTGGATGGAGCTACTGCCTCAAATTGTTTCAATAAACACTGCTTGCAAAATAAAGACTTCATCCATCCTATCCAGCAGCCCAGCATGGGCTGAGTAATTTCTCCAGCAATTCCTAGGAGGAGGTTGCAGTCGGATGACTTGTGTTGGTGGAGGTAGCCCAAGTGACCTTTTTTCACGCCATTGTCTTCGGTTATTGCAGGTAGCTGTGGTGTGTTGCATTGTCCTGCTGGAATTTGAACTTCCCGCCATTTTCTGGGGAAGGTGGGAGGGGAGGGGGTTAGGCCAGTGGAAGTAGGCCAATTGACCTATTTTCTCCCCAAAATTTGAACTTCCCGCCATGGAGTCATTTTGATATTGCCATATCTATCGCAGCCATCTTGGATCCACCATCTTGTATAAATTTGGCAGCAATGGAGAGTGGGGCCATGCGAACTTTGCCCTAATACTCTCCAGTATCACAGTGCTCATATAGAATTATATGCTGGATGCGTCTCTCAGGGATGAGACGTAAAGTTTGGGTTTTAAGTAATAGTTCTCTGAGCACTTGGTCGTCTAACCACTCAACTGCTGTTGTATAATAGTTACATATTTCGTTTAAAGGGCGATAAATTACACTTTTTATATGTGACGAACACATTTATTGGAATGGAGTAATAATGCTGTAGGCAAGGTGGCAGAAAGCAAAGTAAAACAAAATTACTTATCTTCTTGCGGTTTCAGTATCTAGAGACTGCTAAATTCCATTCAGGTATTTCAGGAATGTGGTCCAGGTTTGCTACGAAATGACTAACATATTGTTATCGAAATTCCACACTTTTTAATACGAGCTTTACTATCATAGCCACAAAGCTCACAAATCCATGCATATTACTTGGCGAAATCTTGAAACAGTTACATTCATACCATAAGCTATTCTTTACAAATCCATTACACTTCCACCCCAGTCAGTGACGCTTGGCGCCAACTTACTGCAAAAGATAACTTTCAAAGACGTTACACTGACATGAAAATATAAACGGTGATAATAATTTTTTGTCGCTTTTAACAGCAGAAATGCATGTGTTATTGTAGAATGTGATTTGTATTAGTATTTATATCCTGTAGAATGAAAACCGCCAACAACTACACACGTCTAAAAAGTTTTGGATAACATCATTTCCGAGACTTACGGAGCCTGTACAGAAAATTGGAATTTAGATTAACATAAACATCATTTCCTCCCTTTTCATTGCTCATAAAAACCACACATTGCATGTTGTACCACCATACAGCGAGACCTTCAAAGGTGGTGGTCCAGATTGCTGTATACACCGGTACCTCTAATACCCAGTAGCAAGTCCTCTTGCAGTGATGCATGCCTGTATTCGTCGTGGCATACTATCCACTAGTTCATCAAGGCACTGTTGATCCAGATTGTCCCACTTCTCAACGGCGATTGGGCGTAGATCCCTTAGAGTGGCTGGTGGGTCACGTCGTCCATAAACAGCACTTTTCAATCAATCCCAGGCATGTTCGATAGGGTTTATGTCTGCAGAGCATGCTGGCCACTCTAGTCGTGCGATGTCGTTATCCTGAAGGAAGTCATTCACAAGATGTGCACGATGGGGGCGCGAATTGTCGTCAATGAAGACGAATGCCTCGCCAATTGCTCCCGATACGGTTGCACTGTCGGTCGGAGGATGGCATTCACGTATCGTACTGCCGTTACGGCGCCTTCCATGACCACCAACGGCATACGTCGGCCCCACATAATGCCACCCCAAAACAGCAGATAGTCTCCATCTTGCTGCACTCGCTGGACAGTGTGTCTAAGGTGTTCAGCCTGACCAGGTTACCTTCAAACACGGCTCCGACGATTGTCTGGTTGAAGGCATATGCGACACTCATCAGTGAAGAGAACGTGATGCCAATCCTGAGCGGTCCACTCGGCATGTTGTTGGGCCCATCTGTACCGCGCTGCATGGTGCCGTGGTTGCAAAGATGGACCTTGCCATGGACTTCGGGAGTGAAGTTGCGCATCATACAGCCTATTGCGCACAGTTAAGAGTCGTAACACGACGTACTGTGGCTGCACAAAAAGCATTATTCAACATGGTGGCATTGCTGTCAGGGTTACTCCGAGCCATAATCCTGAGGTGGCGGTCAGCCACTGTAGTAGTAGCCCTTGGGCGGCCTGAGCGAGGCATGTCATCGACAGTTCCTGTCTCTCTGTACCTCCTCCATGTCCGAACAACATCGCTTTGGTTCACTCCGAGATGCCTGGACACTTCCCCTGTTGAGAGCCCTTCCAGGCACAAAGTAACAATGCGGACGCGATCGAACCGCGCAATTGACCGTATTGGCGTGGTTGAACTACAGACAACACGATCCATGTACCTCCTTCATGGTGTAATGACAGTGACTGATCGGCTGTCGGACCACCCCCGTCTAATAGATGCTGCTCATGCGTGGTTGTTTACATCTTTGGGTTTAGTGACATCTCTGAGCAGTCTAAGTGACTGTGTCTGTGATACAATATCCACAGTCAACGTCAATCTTCAGGAGTTTGGGACCGGGCTGAAGCAATATTTTTTCGTGTGTGTATATGTAAGTTCCTTTATTTCGAACCACTACCGATTTCGTGGCTTAAAGCCACATCTTCAGGTGGGTATCTAAATACAAAAGGAATATCTGTTAAAAAGCCGAATTTTCCGCCAGTCACTAGTACCGGCAATAACAAAAAATACTCTCATGAATTACGACATTCCAGATCTAAATGTGAGGATGGGTAGAAGACCTAATCTTCATTCTCCAAATAATAGTAATCGGCCAAGTGAGTGTGCTTTTAAATTGTAAACAGGCTGAATGGTGCCATCAACATCCCCTGAAAATAGTCGACCAAGCACGCACCGCACAACCGCAGTACAGGACAAGAATCATGCATTAGCACCTCACTGTTGGGTAACTTCTTTACACAACCAAATTCTTTATAACAGTAAAGATGACAATCGAACGTTACATAGTCATCACTGGACACCGTCCCATACACTACTGAATTAACAAGATGCAATCGAACAGAGTTCTGAAATAATATAACATGTGTAACGTCATGTTAATAAAATAAAATAATTTACTGGAATTGATCTAAAAAGAACTCCCCCCTAGGCAAAGCCACTCACGCTTGAAGCATCAACTCTCCCGTATTGTAGCAATTTTTAAATCTCCCGGCTGCCTTATCGATATCCTGTTTCTCCGGTTCATTTGGTCAGTGATCACTGTTGTAAATGTTAAACCTGTGAAGTAATATCGATAATTAAAGTTCCATGACCGATAGATCTCGAAAAAGATTTTGTAAAATAATCGATACTATTGTCGACATGTAGTCTGTTTTCTGTTCGTGCTTCTTCGTGAAGAAGACAATTTGGCTCAAGGGAACGCAGGAAACAGATAATGAATGATAGTGCGTACGTGTCTGGAGGGTTTTCGAGAGGGGCAATGTTTGCTTGTTTCTCGATCAGTATTGGCAAACTACGGATTTAGTCGCCTGAAATAAGCTGTGGTACAAATGACACACGGAAGTAATAAGGACTCGCGCAAGAGGATTATAGAGACGATGTTTAAACACGCTCGTTACGTTATTTATTTATGAATTGACTCACACAACGCAACAACGTTTCAAAACGCTTCGGAAGAGTATTTTCTCTTATGAACAGTAAGTGGACTGACCAGAGAAACAGCAGCAGCTTGTAACTGATTGAAATCAATTTTGAATGTAATTCCAATGAACTTTTTTGAAAGTTGCACAAGAAGACAAAAAAACTGCAGAATGTTGCAGCTGCTATGAAAAAGTGCTTGTAGGGTTTACAAAACATATATGAGTAAATCTGTTAAATGCTATTTTGATTATATTTGCGTATTATATGCAGTGAACAAATAAATTGTTTTGTTCAGATTAGATTTATTTTTCATTCTTCAGGGAGAAGAATATCAAGAATTTCAACAGAGAAGTAAGATGCTTGACTAGTAGAACCCTCGCTGGAGGAGTCATATTTAAGTGCAGTGCAGCTCAAAATGGGATCAGTTTCCGTAGATCGTGTGAAACCGTCCGGCGACTATGGAAGGAAGCCAGGTCGTCGGTGCGTAGAGCTTCTTCAAAAGAAATCGGTGCAGCTAACATCTTATTATAACTTTATACTTTCGTCATGAGTGGACATGTGTTATCGACAGTGGTCAGTCGACATTTTATTCGACAAAATGTAGACAAATCAGTGCCGTTTCAAAGCACGTTCGAGTCACACCTGATAGTGGTAAATTTTGCCTGGGAAAGACGGTATAGTTCACACACAGAATTTAACGTCATATAGCGTATATTGCAATCCACTGTGGAAGTACTATATTTACCATGTGTGATACAGAAATAAAAGTTTGAATTTAGCGCTCCAATATCATCGAGGGCATCTGACAGGAAGGAGTGATCCAGTTTTAGCAGCATCAGTAGCCTTCACACCACGAAACGAGTTTCGATATCAGTAAAATTGAAGTTTTCGATTTACTAGAAAGAGCACTTGAGATCATAGCGAATATGTCGACCTATGTGAATAAACTCGTGGGACATTACTGGCCACGTGAGTAGCAGATGTTTTATCGAACGTTTTTTACTTCGTGCATGAGAGACGTTAGCAGTGAATTGAATCTAGCCCACTAACTTGGCAGCACTAATGCCAGACTAGTACAGTGAAATAGCTTATACTGGTGACGCCTTGAACAAATGCTACACAGCAGTAAAAACAATTTCTCTAAAGGGTGGATAATACTTGCAAACGCAAAACGTAAAACGTCAGAATAATTTACAGCGTTAACATTGTGGGCTACGTGATGGTCAATTGTATGGGAAAAGGAAAATACTACATATTTTCTCACAGTGAAATCTACGGGCAGTCCTTGTGGTCATTATGTACGTAGCACTCTGGCCGCTACGCTTGTGCGGCGTAGAATTACGTGCATAAAAAGAACAGTAAAGTTCGCAGCATGTTTCGTCTTGCGCAATAATACACCGCTTTATCTTACATATTGCCATTATCCGTATATAATCTGTTTTTACACACTATCAGCGTCATGATTAAGATGAGGGGGGGGGGGGGGGAGAGAGGCGAGATAGACAAAGTCATCTGTTGTCTCCGGCATTTTGGTTGCAATCTTGGCGTTGGAAGAAAGCCGAATATTTATAATGGAAAACAACATAAACGCATTTCTCACCATTTGTCCTTTTAGGTCCAACTTCCAGTTCTTCCTTGCATAATTATCCACCTTTCCACAATGTTTGTATATGCTCATCGCACAAATTTGTGACATGAAATGATAGATATCTCGTGACAGCTTCGTCTTTTTGTTATCGTCAGGGAAACACAAGTGATGGCCATAATCAAAAGTTTATTCTTTGTAACAGGCGGAGCCGTCCTTTTAACAAATTCCACTTCTTTCTTCGTCCTGGAAATTCTCACGTACTAAATTACAAATAATCAGCAATTCATTCATTCACTGATTACCTCACTGTATAAAAATCTCAGATTTGTGTATGTGTGTCCGCTTCGCGATTCAGAGAAGAATCACTGTCTGGGTCTCAAATGGGGCAGTCCTTTTGAATGTCTTCACATTTATAAACAGGCTGCCACTCATACATCGCCCACTGTTAAAAATGGTGTGTGTTCTCAGTCAATACAACAACCTCGTCATGATACATGCAAATAAAGTCAACAGTAAAACATTATTGTCAGGGTTCACTGAACGATCTACCGCAAAATATGTAAAGGAATGCTTTCTGATAATCTCATCAAATATTGTTCTCGTTAGTGTGCTCGATTCGGAAGCTAGTTAGAATCCTGGCAATGGAAGTAATTTTTACCTCTAGTATTTAGATGGTAACGGGAGGAGAGTTAGTGGCGAAAAATTCCTAACCACCATACTTTGCTCCAACATTCTATGTTTAATTCTAAACCTCTTCGTAGTGTATCAAGAAGCGAGAACATGTGAAACTGTTGGTGGTGATCTGTCCGTCGGATGGGGACGTTAAAACTGGGTTTGGTTCAAATGGCTCTGAGCACTATGGGACTCAACTGCTGAGGTCATTAGTCCCCTAGAACTTTGAACTAGTTAAACCTAACTAACCTAAGGACACCACACACATCCATGCCCGAGGCAGGATTCGAACCTGCGACCGTAGCAGTCGCGCGGTTCCGGACTGAGCGCCTAGAACCGCTAGACCACCGCGGCCGGCTCGAAGGAAGGCAACGGCAAACCAACTCAACCAGGCCATTGCCCAGGAAGTCAAAGCGAGGTGTCCGTGCTGCCCCCAACACTCGCATCCTAAGAATGTGACTGACTTAGCTTTTCGTCCTCATAGCACAACTGGCAAAAGCATTATCGAGTGTGAATTCGAAACACTGATTCTTGTCGGTTAGTAATTAAGAATACCTGGACATTAAAACTTGGAACTTTTTTAACGTATAGTCATATAAAGTCGTTCATAGCTAACTGCCTACAGAATAATTTGACGAATTTCCGAATATTTTTAGGTAGCAGTGAGTGAATTTAATATAGTAAGATATCACAGTATCCAGTTAGCTACACAAAATGGACGTTCGCTTTTGTCTATTGCGCTCGTCTCTTGTGCCAAGAGGATATGCTACCAACGTTCTGTTTCACTTAGTTTTGCAAATTAGAGGTTGCAAGAACACGTGTGACAGCCAACGTTCTGACGTCCGTTGTGTAATTGGCTGGCATTTCACTGAAAGTTAGCGGCAGCTGTCGCTACTGTTGGCTATGAGCCCGGCTGCTATATTGAAACAGCTGCGCCATAGAAGTTGTCCGTCTGTGGTTGAGCTTTCAGGCGTTCCAGGAACGCAAGGCTCCTGATATGCACGGTGGCCATTTCTATGAGGCATGCATGAGCCAGTCGACTCGAACGGGAATAGCGGCCAATAAAGGCCACATAGTTACAGAGTTTTATCAATACATTAAAGGATTCCTTGCACATACCTTTTAGTTAGAGTCTAGGTCATATGATGTTTCACCCTTTCAGAACATTTTACGGGAACAATCTAATTTATTAATTAAGTTTCTAGTACATGGACAGCAACTATTACCTATCTTCTGTAACGCTCACTTTAGAAATATGGTAAATAACGTTGTGTTAGCATAAGCATAGACGAGTCACAAATATTCTCTTCAAAGGTACAACTTTGGGGACAAATGATGTAGCACGAGGAAATGGTCGTCAGCATGAACTTCATTTCTGAGCTGAGTATGCACTGGACATTGCCATGTGGCAAAAGCGTGAATGGAATGAACTGAATCCGGCCATGGTGGCCGAGCGGTTCTAGGCGCTTCAGTCTGGAACCGCGCGACCGCTACGGTCCCAGTTTCGAATCCTGCCTTGGGCATACATGTGTGTGATGTCCTTAGATTAGTTAGGTTTAAGTAGTTATAAGTTCTAGGGGACTGATGACCTCAGCTGTTAAGTCCCATAGTGCTCAGAGCCATTTGATTCCATTTGAATGAACTGAGTGAGAGAGCATACTCCAAAATAATTCCAGCTTCATATAAACTGAGGGCAGAAGGAAGAAATCGAATCGGTTCATATCGCAGTTCAGAGTTCTCGCGAGGTGCGTAAATAGCTTGCGGCCAATGGTAGCATATCAGAACTTTTCTCCTTCGTTTCGAACAGCCTTTAACAACACTGCTATCGACCGCACACTAAAAAGCAGAGTTAATGGTGTAAATTCTAACACCCGTAAATGTCTTTCTGATTGTGCGTGCTATTTATCATATCACTCGTCGTTCGTGAAATGCATCATTATGTGTATGTAATGTATCTGCTTTTGCCAAATTTGTAGATTACTTGCCTTATCAAACCAACAATCACTTGGGCATCTTCACATTCGACAACATGAATAAATTTGAGACAGTGACAGTTATGAAACACTAATGCTTTCAGACCATTATCATAGTACTACTATTCTTCATGGTTATTTTTCAAGAAATTACCGAAGTACATTATGAATAAATTTTAAACGAAAATAGTGATGAATTGCTACTAGAGAGTAAACTTCTCGTGTTGAGAACACCTCAAGATTAATTTAAAGAAGAAACTTTTTCAATTTTTGCAATGATTCTTTTAAATACTTTTCACTTTGCCAAAAAACTGAGTAATATGTTAATGCTCTTGACGCTGATGCATTCCGGAGTACAGTCTGGTTACACTTTTGCTCTGCAAAGTGCTGCGAGTCTACGATGTTATTTTACTGTACTCTCTCAGTAAAAACTTTCCAGCAGATTGCCCTAATATCACAATAATTTTCTCCTTCAAGAGTTTTTCATATGTTGTTATGTAACTATAGCTACGTCTCTGAAAGCACAACGTAGCTCGTAACTTCTGTATACAGCGCTTTGTGTCGTTTAAAAACGAGCGTTTTATTTATTCACTTTTCGCAGAAGATATAATTCCAGCTACTGTTCCAGAAACGAGCACCGCGATGAACGCTGATTCCCGCGAACTGCAGTCAGACACAAAATAGCTGCCGCGGCTGCTGTGGGTTTAAAAGCGAGCGTTGAAGGAAGATTATTCATTCCCAGCTGCTCTGACATGAATGGTAAATATGAAAGGTGAGAGCTTTCGCTCCCAACCCCGCCATTTCAGAATTTACAGTGAAGGCGAAACACGAAGTTAAACAACCTGTGATGTGAAGAAATAGAAGATTCTACAAAATTCTATGACTAAAGCTTTATTAACTAAGTGTTTAGTGTTCTATCGGGATGATCAGTATCTCTGTTGCCTGTTGTATTCAGATGATCGATTATTGATTAGTGCTTCATACTATACGGGATGTAGGGCACTCTTTGTGCCAGTCAAGCAAAATACTCTTGTAATCTAGGCTATAGAGCAACAGCTTGAAGGAACATCTAAATTAATTTCAATTGCTCAGACAGAGAATTACTCATCTAGAACACAATAAGTGACGTAATATGAAATATCCACATGTGGCTTTTAAGGAGTTTTACACCCTCCTCTCAGAAATAACGTCGTTATCATCAACATCAGTTCTGTTTATACCAAAAAAAGTATACGATTCGTAAGGTAAGGCAGGTGCTCTTTCCTCCACCACCATGGCAGAAACTAAAAAAAAAAGAAAACATTACAGTTCAAATGCAGTTAATTTTAGTTTACTGACTTACATCCCCGTTTTTAAATTTATGAAAAATCGACAATCATTTCAAAGGAGATAAAATTATGCATCCAGTTTTCTAGATTTCACAAGGGAGGCACTGACTTTGGGAACTACCGCATTAAAATTCGTTTCTTGTGATTTGTGGAAATTACCACACTAAAATTCGTCTCTGTAATTTGTGGAAATTACACAAACCCTATGGTCTTGTTTAGTGGATATTGAAACAATTATATTCTCAACATGATTGTCAGTGTTAACTAATATGGTACTTCGCACGAATACGATTATGAAGTGTGTTCTAATGTTCCTGATTTTCCAAGTGGTTAAGTATAATGTTAGCCATAAACTTGACAGACGTACAGCATTAGTTTTTAGCTTTTTTCTGCGCCCGAGTAATGGCCTTCTTTAATTAACTGGAAGATGGCAATTTTGCTTTAACTGAATTTGAATATGCTACGAACTTCTTTATATTCGGTTTTGAAATGTTGTAAAACTTTTGGGTGCATCTTATTCATCTCGTACGCACACTTAAAAGTTAATAAAGGCAATAACACTTTTTAGATAACTTAGTATGGTAGTAACCGTTTTCAGTGTGATGTTAGGTAAACAATGTGCAGGTTGCTAAACAGAGGCTACGGCTGACAGTTCAGTCTCTGTCTCTGCTTCTCTCATCCCCAACTTACCTCAACCGTCCCCCTTCCGCCCTCTTTACCTGCCACGGTTTCTTCCTCTACCCAGCATCCACAATGAGTTATGTTGCAAAACCGCCTTTCTTGTTAAGTAAAGTTTTTTAATAAGTGTTCCTTAAAAACGGTTATTGACAATACTTCTTATATTTGGGTCACGAATAATTAATACCACGAGTGCAGTTGATGAAAGATACAAAATTATAGGGACGTATCTGTAATATAGGATCAAGGACTTCCTTTTCTTTAAAAACAGGCATTCGTGTTTTATAGTTACGGATATATCGTTTCTGATGAGAGAGAAATCTTTCACTCTCTGCAGAATACATGCTGTGTCTATTGTATGTGATGAGATAAAAACTGAGTGCCTGACCGGGTTTTGAAGCCACAATCCTGCCTTCAGCTGGGGCTACACTACCATTTTGTTTCTTCCATCCTCTCCTTTAGCCCATCGTCATGCTCATCAATACCGCCTATAATGGTGTAGGCACTTAGGCTGACACTTCTTGATTTCAATGGTTTCTTCCCCATAAACTAAATTTCTGCACTATGAGCAATAATTGTAATCGATTCTTTACTCCGGAAACATATATAACTTCAGTCTTCTTTCTTTGCACAAACATGACTAAAAGATTTTTTAAAGCTTATATATTACGTTTTCAAAATCAAAAATCGTATTTCTTTAAAAAATTAAAAGCAGAAATCTAATATCTTGTAGAAGAACGAAGCGAAATGAATTCTCTTTCTAATATGGACTTCCGTCACAAAAGCTGTTTTTGTATAAAATATCGAAACTAAATTTTCTTTACCGTGCACAAGTGCCTAAATTACATAAGTAAAATAGAAAGTCCTTTTGCAGGCTTCCCTCTTTCAGAAGATATGCACACGGTATCACTGTCCGAACTAGCACTGACATGTGTGTTCCCTCTAACGGAGTTCAGTCTACCTATAAGTCGATGATTAAAAATGTTTGCATTAGTTGTAACAGTTAGGATTTGCTCTCAGCTTGTGGTGCATTGCAATTATTTTTTGTTGATACTCCAGTATGGAAGACTCTCCGTTGGTAGTCATACACATGTTATTGTTGTTGTGGTCTTCAGTCCAAAGACTGGTTTCATGCCGCTCTCCATGCT
This sequence comes from Schistocerca americana, assembly GCF_021461395.2. Classification (NCBI taxonomy): domain Eukaryota; kingdom Metazoa; phylum Arthropoda; class Insecta; order Orthoptera; family Acrididae; genus Schistocerca; species Schistocerca americana. The sequence continues at coordinate 581,203,884 of NC_060130.1, read as the reverse complement.
ACTCTATCCTGTGCAAGCCTCTTCACCTCCGAGTAACTACTTCAACCTACATCCTTCTGAATCTGCTTAATGTATTCATCCATTGGTATCCCTCTACGATATTTACTCCCACGCTTCCCTCCAGTACTAAATCTGTGATCCCTTGATGCGTCAGAATGTGTCCTACCAACTGATCCCTTCTTCTAATCAGGTTGTAAAACAAATTTCCCCTCTCCCGAATTCGATTCAGTACTTCCTCATTAGTTACGTGATCTATCTATCTAATGTTCAGTATTCTTCTTTAGCACCACATTTCAAAATGTTCTATTCTCTTGTTGTCTATAACTGTTTATCGTCCATGTTTCACTTCCATACATGGATACACTCCATACAAATATTTCCAGAAAGGACTTCCTGACACTTAAATCTGTACTCGATGTTAACAAATTTCGCTTCTTCAGAAGCGCTTTTCTTTCCATTGTCAGTCTACATTTTATATCCTCCCTATTTCGACCATCGTCAGCTATTTTGCTTCCCAAGTAGGAAAACTTATCTACTATTTTATGTGTCTCATTTCCTAATCTAATTCCCTCAGCATCACCTGATTTAATTCGCCTACTTTCCATTATCCTCGTTTTGCCTTTGTTGATGTTCATCTTATCTCCTCCTTTCAAGATACTGACCATTCCGTTCAACTGCTCTTCCAAGTCCTTTGCTGTCTCTGACAGAATTACAGTGTCCTCGGCAAACCTCAAAGATTTTATTGCTTCTCCTTGGATTTTAATTCTTACTCCAAATTTTTCTTTTGTTTCGTTTACTGCTTACTCAATATACAGATTGAATAACATCGACGGTAGGCTAGAGCCCTGTCTCAACCCATTCTCAACCACTGCTTCCCTTTCGCGCCCCTCGACTCTTATAACTGCCATCTCGTTTTTGCACAAGTTGCAAATAACCTTCGCTCCCTATATTTTGCACTTGCCACCTTTAGAATGTGAAAGAGAGTATTCCAGTAAACATTGTCAAAAGCTTTCTTTAGGTCTACAAACACTAGAAACGTAGGTATATCTTTCCTTAACCTTATCTTCTATGAGAAATCGTAGTGTTAGTATTACCTCGCGTGTTCCTACATTCTCCGGAATCCAAACTAATGGCCCCTGAGGTCGGATTCTACCAATTTTTTCCATTCTTATGTAAAGGATTGGGGTTAGTATTTCGCAACAGTGACTTATTAAGCTCATAGTTCGGTAATTTTCACACCTGTCAGCACATAATTTCTTTGGAATTGGAATTACGATATAGTTCTTGAAGTCTGCTGGTATTTCATTTGTCTCATACATCTTACTCACAAGATGGAAGTGTTTTGTCTGGCTCTCCCAAAGCTACCAGCAGCTCTAACGGACTATTGTCTACTCCTGGGACCTTGTTTCGTCGCATCTTCATCTATGTCCTCCTTCCATTTCCATAATTTGCCCTCAAGTACATCTCCCTTGTATAGACCCTCTATATACTCCTTCCACCTTTCTGCTTTCCCTTTTTTTGCTTAGGCCTGGTTTTCCGTCTGAGCTCTTGTTATTTATACAGGTGGTTCTGTTTTCTCCAAAGATCTCTTCAATTTTTCTGTATGCAGCATCTATCTTACCGCTAGCGATATATGCTTCTACATTCTTACATTTGTCCTCTAGCCATTCCTGCTTAGCAATTTTGCACTTCCTGTCGATCTAATTTTTTGGACGTTTGTATTCCCTTTCACCTGCCTCATTTGTTGCGTTTTTATATTTTCTCCTTGCATCGATTAAATTCAATATCTCTTCTGTTACTCAAGGATTTCTACTAGCCCTCATCGTTTTACCTACTTGGTCTTCTGCCGCCCTCACTATTTCGTTACGGAAAACCATTTCGATGTTGAATTGTGATTGTTTTACAGTGCCTTCTTGCTTTTCGTGATGTATAGCGCAATTGACTGTGCTCCGACGTCTCGGACATCCAGTTAGTTGTGTGCGGTTACTTTGAGGTACTAAGGCATTATTGAAGATGCTTCCACGACGTATGTACTAACATTTCATTGCCTGTGCTCTTTTAACAAATGTGGTGGCCATTGCGGGGACTGATGCAAAATAATTCATTTTACTTATAACTTACGTGACTATGAAAGTATTTTATCCACAATTCCCGTAGCGTTCTTCTTTATCATTGCGTTATTGCCTTACGTTTATGATCCCAAAAAACTGAATCCATGTCTGTCGAATAGGGCAAGATTTTAAGAGTATGCCGCATCCTTTTATGTGTTAAATCAATCCATTTTATGTTTAGGATGTTAACAGGTGTCCCTAGTTTCATGAACTGTGATTTTTATGGTTAATTTTCACTTTTATCTCTTGGGTGTTCGATGTTATAACTCCTTTGGTTTTCAGCCAATCTTTCTAATTGCCTGTCATAAAACTGACGCCATGTGAATATGCCTGACCTGCTACTCTCATGTGCAAAGGTTAAGGGCGAAAGAAAATCTCGAATGATGTGTCACTGCCAAATAACATAGCTCGATGAAACTTGGACCATACAGAGAAAGGACTGGTACAGTGTAGTCTCCAAAATAAATGGAAGTAACACTTAACGAGATGAACAGAAATGACACTTTTATTCAAGGGCAATAACGACACTGAAGTCACCGCGATTTATGATGGTCACCAGCACATTACAAAAGACAGGACATGGTTCTTATAGGCCTGCTGATCACCACTGGTGACGGTGCATGCTCTGGAACGTGCTGACCACAAGTTTGGTTAGCAGTTCTTATTGTAAAGCGTTGCATTCATCCACCTGCGGGGTTGACTACTGCTGAATGGTCGTTAGTGCATGAGGACGTGCAGCAATAGTCTCCCCAACGGCTTCCAAAAGTACTCTGTGGTATTTAAGAATGGGGAACAGACAGGTCAGCCCATTCGCTGAATACCCTCTCGTTCGCAGAGATCCTCCACCTGAGCTATTCGACGTGGTCGCGCGCTGTCGTCCGTAAGAATAAGTCCGAGTCGAATGCATCCCTGGAAAGACGCACAAACGTAAGGAGCACAGTATCACAATATCGCTGACCTGTGAATGGAGTTCAGTACGCCTCTGTAACGTTATGACTCCGCTCACCGTAATACCTGGACCACCAAAACGATCATGCTCGCCGGCCGCTTGTAGCCGAGCGGTTCTGGCGCTACAGTCTAGAACCACGCGACCGCTACGGTCGCAGGTTCGAATCCTGCCTCGGGCATGGATGTGTGTGATGTCCTTAGGTTAGTTAGGTTTACTTAGTTCTAGGTTCTAGGCGACTGATGACCTCAGGCGTTAAGTCGCATAGTGCTCCGAGCCATTTGAACCATTCGACAACGCTCCCGTATTACCCGTTCTCGCGTGTCACCATATAAGGGCACGTCCAGAATCAGCACTCAGACTGAATCCACTCTCTTTCGAGAAGAGCACGCGTCTCCACTCCTCAGCGGTCCTGTGCCTATGCTCTTGGCACCGCTGAAACGGTGCCGCCGCTGTGTGTTTTCGGAACATGAATTAGTGATCGTCAGGCAAAGAGACCACTCCCACGCTTCCCCTGCAGTCGCCGTGCCACTGTAGAGCGTTAAGACTGCGTGCCTTCCATTGCCGTTAAATGTGAGCGTAATTTCATCCGCCGTTCGATGTGTGTCCCTTCTTGCCTCTTGCACAGTTATCTGCTGCTGTAGTTGAGTGGTCGACCATCTCTTCTTCCTCGGGCAGCTATGCCTGTGGTTAGGAATGCTCACCATGCACTTGAAACATCGTTGTGAGCAATACCAAAGTCCCAGCTACACTCGTCACACTTTCAGTATGTCGATGATTCTTCATCTATATGTTGCCTCCGGACCATGTTGTGATGATGAAAACTACTGTACCACAGTGCACCACGCCGTAACTTCTCACTGTGTGACACACCCTATATTTTTCCGTTTCTTCAACTGCCAGTAGTTGGAGGACCAGTCCCACTTGGCCCTATAGTCACACTGACCTCACGCCATGTGACGTTCAGCTTTCTGTGCACAGCTGGGAGATCTCTGGCACTATGCTCCCACACATACATTCATTTCCACAGAATTGTTAGCATGGTACATTAATTTATCTATCACGTCCTTAAGTGTTGTAGAGCAGTGTGTATACCTGTAGATAACCTGAAGTGTTTGCGGTCGTAACGTTTGGAGAAGTATTTTCACGATGATTACATATTATGTTGCGACAGAGGCAGTCCCTGTCGAATCGAGCTTCGTATTGATATTTGTGTCGTAAGCTGTTGCTTAACCTTCATTCTAGAGGCCAAGTCCATTGCAGTTTTGCAGATTAAGTTTGCCACCCATTTGTAGCAAAACCATAGTCCATAAGTAACAGCTTATGAACTAATTATATTGATACCTTGGAAAATCCTCACACATCGTGGAGAACTGTTATTTTCAGATTGACATGAGATGTATTATGCCTCTGTATTCTGATAGTTGACTGGACATGCATCAACCTGTAGCCGTACAGCCTTGATGTAGACCTAGAATCTCTTCTATTAGCGCTTGTAGTCTGCTATTTACTAGATGCATTAAAATTTTATAACCCACATTGTGTAATGTAGTCAATTTACAAATTAGCAGCGACGTTTGATTTTTATTCTTTGTGATTAAAATGACCCACCTCCATGTGAAAACTCTAGGAAATATTGGTTCGACTAAACGTTAATTCATTATACATGTTTGTGAATTCTGTGTCAATTATCTCCTATGTTTAGTCGTAAAATTTCAAAGGTAATTCATCAATGTTCACTGCATTATACTTTGAAAATGATTTGAATATCTCTCATTATATCTTGTTGGGTGAAAGGGAATCTTTTGCAGTAATTCTACGTCACCATAGTCAGCATATCCTGCTGCTGTTCTACTTCTGTTTCTGGATTCAAGTACAGAGTGAAAGAATGCCTAAAATATGTTTTTTAATTGTTACTTGCGACTGATTTTGCATTCTGTCCTCACCTGTGAACTATTCTATTAGTGCCTACTTTGCCGTTTTGTATTCCTGTATGATGTAAGAAACCAAGGTTTGGTCTTTAATGATGAGGTAATTATGTAGCATACATACTTCTCTTTGTTTTAATACTTGTCACGTTGTATTAAATGTTTTAGCCTTGGTCTGCTTAATTCCCAAAAATTGCCCTTTGTGTTAGGCCATACGAGCACGCCTCACGGATGGTCTTGATATGAACTCACAAACAGTGTGGAGGCTCTTCTCGAGTATTGTGAGACTAGCCTCTGAGAGAACAAGAACAGTGGGAGTCTGGGTTGTTTTGGGAAATTGATTTTTTTCAGTTTAATAGGAATCGTGACAGGGATGATCGATGAGTAATAATGGGTTCCTCTTTCTTGCTAAATAAAATCACGTTTGATTTCAATTTGTGAGCTAAGCTAGCCCTTTGCTTTTATGTAGTCCTGTTCATACCAGCACGTTGCTTGAAAATACACCCTCCTGTGAAGAGGATTTTATACACATGATTGGTTGCCTCGCATATGTACGACCTTCTTTAAGACTTCTGGTTTTAGCATGCTCAGAGTGTTAGGTGTGGAGTAAAGTCTCATTTCTTAGCGTATAAATTGTTATGCGACAGTTTTTTCAAAACTGGTCTGTAACGTTATTAATAAAACATTATGCAATCCATTTAAACTGTTAATACTGCTTGAAAGTATGGAAATTTGTGGTGAAGTCTTATGGGACCAAACTGCCTAAGCTTACGCACTACTTAATCTAACTTAAACTAACTTGCGTTAAGGACAACACAGACACCCATGGCCGAAGGAGGACTCGAACCTCCGACGGGGGGAGCCGCTCGGACAGTGACGAGACGCCCTAGACCACGTGACTACCCCGCGCTGCTTGAAAGTATGCATACAATTAAATCTAATACCAATGACTGCAGATATAAGTACTAATCTTTTCTTTAATTCTGTAGAGTGCAAGGTCCCTGTTTTGTTTTCTTGCAATTTGTATGGCCAGCCGGCTATGAGAATGAATACGAGCATCGAAGGGGAGTGTGGCACGCAGACAAAAAAAATGTTTCTGCTGCAAGCCAGGAGTCAGCCAGTTACAGTCCGGAGACAAAGTGCTGTTTTTTTGAAAGACACAAAAACACCGAGTGCTTGCCGAGGGGGAGACAGGCAGAGAGAGAGAGAGAGAGAGAGAGAGAGAGAGAGAGAGAGAGACCAAACCACATTGCAATCTTTCAGAAACTGAGGAGCTTAAAGAATAGCATTTAGAAAAGATGTGTTCTCCTACAATGACAGGAGAAAAACACGATGCACTCAGTGTGAGAGATGACCATTGTGGGCCAGAGGAAGTCACAGTTGTAGATGTTTAAATTTAGTAAGGAAGCCCACGATTGGTTCAAAGTAATTATTTTGTTAGAGGATATGAGAACTCACGAGTGCATATGTGCAGCTGTTTTGATTGGAGGAAATGTGAGAACTCACATACAGCGGGAAAGAATTTCTGTCTTCTGCTCGTCTCTAGTAGAGTTCAGTTGGATTGATTAACTATGACAGTTTAGTTAGGAGTAGGGCAACTGTTGCAATTGTTGTTCGCTTTTCGTTGGTCAGGACCCGAAATGTATACTGTGGTTGGCTACCGAGATTCTGGCACTGGCAGAACCAGTTAGACTTTGTGAAGGAGAAGAGAAAGCCACATCATCCTAGGGCATCGGTGAGCGTCGGTGAGAGAACTCTTCCTCTTAGGGCTTCAAAGGGTACTCTTCTTTATCGCAAGGCATCAGCGGGAGAACAGAGATGTCTTCACTTTAGAACTGATCACAAATACCGGGGCTGAACTTAGAATTCTCAGCCACTAATACAGCCATCCCCTGCACTAGCGTGTCAACAGAGTGGTAAGTAAGAGATGCATTTGCGTACATTGTGACGAGGGGACCGCAATGTTACTTGGTTCAAGACAAAGTTTCGTTCTTCTGAACTAATTCATAGCTAACTAGGTACACTCAGTACGCGCCAGATGAGGGAACTGGTTATTGTTCGTACTTTTCTTTCTTGTATCAACTTATTCAGCAATCACTGGGGATTTTCATGGACACAACTTTCGTATCACTCTATCTGAAAACCACCTAACGGTGCAAAGGTATTTCGTATATGTTTCTGCATCCTTGTGCCCTTTTGTAATTATCTGTATTGTTTATTCAGTGCCTAGAATCACAATAATGCATCTAGCAGTAAATCTGATTGTTATAGTGACCTTTAATTTTATTTAGCAGCTTTATGAAAAGTCTTATTAGATATTTCTATGTGAGTTGCGGTACCCATATTTTACGTTCAAGTGGGCCACTCCTGGTTAAATCAGACAATTACTTATCTGTTGTGCGACTTTGCTTTTCCATTTCACAGGATCTCATGGGAGCAATCGGTTCACTGTGTAGGTCACCAGGTTTCAATCTTGTAATATCTCAGGGGTATGCTTAATGCTCAGCTGACGCCTCACAATATCAACAAATACTCATCGTCGATGCTGGTCATATCACGAGGTCTTTCTGAGCTGCACGTACTAGATGCTAGATGAATCGTATCAAGCTATTTCTATAGCGTGTAAACGGAAGAAATATGGATATTTACCCACTTAGCCACCTCTTACTGTGTCTGAACTCCTTTCAACCACCCAATCGTTCACCACCAGCTTCGAGTGAGATGATGGACTGAGTAGGGGTATGGGCTCGCTTTGGGAGGGAGTCGTCACAAGTTAAGCTTTCTCATATAGTCTGCGTTTTGATACTGCTGATAAAGAGATAAAATACTCACTTCTCTTCCCTATATGTGACCACCCTTAGCAAGATTATGAGAGATCTCGGAAAATTCAATCTAAGGACGAATTTTGACTACAACAAAAGAAGAAAGAAACAATTACTTTTGGAAAAAGACCAACCTAAAGTGTGCGTATCAGATCCAATGTGAATAGATGTGCACAGTCGTTGATAGAATTTGCGAGACACCTCACGTATTCGTTGTGCTGAACTGCACACTTTTACTGTCTGGTATAGAGCATAACAGGCTAGTAGGTAAAATACAACCAACATACAGTCACCTGCGTATCGTGCCTAGTGTATCTTACACGAAATGAAAAGTGAGGGGAAAACAGTTATCCACGAGAATCACAACTCTCTACAGGATGCGCGCTTTTTCTACTACGTAAAGTGGAGCTCGAAAAACGGATTTTCAAACTGCTTTATAATATATTCTTTCCACAGTGTTTTAAGCTCTTCACCACTGACACATTCTTCTCTCCGTCCGTTTTACGATGGTATCAGTGAACGAAGACAGCAATAAGAATTGAAATGCTGCAGTTCGTGCACATTATTCAGACATTTCTAACACATTAGACTGGAAAAGGTGTAACTTCACATGGAATTCCGTGAATTATATGACGGAAAGCAATCATCGACAGGAGCTAGTACTGAAAGTAACCTTAATCACACCAGATAGAATTGACAGACTTTTGGTCGGTGCTACACCGGCATTCTTGACGTTGCAACTAAAATATTAACGTAAATTTAACAAATATAAACAAGCTGTGTTACTGATGAAGACAGTTTCCAGCTTCCCCTATACATACATCATTAATATAATAAGTTACCAGGTATCATGGATCGATCTCGAAACAATAATTCCAACTGTACCCAAAGAGTGTGTCTGAAGTGCGCACGTAGTAAGTAAATGAATTTTATAATTTCTTGAGTAAGAGTGGCATCTTAAATCCACTTCTGTTTATGATTCCTGTACATAAGTATACAAAACTACCAATGATGGCAATCGCTTGTGAACCGTCGCAGTTGCAGCTAATGGATCCATTGTCGATATAACATTAATATAATTAATGATAAACTTATGACAGCGTATTGTGGGCCTAATACTAACACATACGATTTTCTGAAATGAAAACTCACAGTGCCAAGATTTTCTAAAAGATAAGCTTACTTATTAAGTCTGACCATCTAATACACCATTGGTCAACAAACGACAGCTGGAGTACTGTTTTCTTAACATTTTCTTGCATTTCTGCATCCTTCTCATTATGTTCTTCTAGTCACAAAAACAATAGCAAATAAAATTTTAATATAATGAGGATCGCAAACAGCATGACGAAATTATTGTTTTCATTAATAGATTTGTTCCATAAACTTGAAAAATTCTGGATGGAAAGCAAAGAAAGATGTGCGGCAAAGAACAGTGTTCCACCAAACTAAACTATCGTATCCAAAAGCGATTTATATTTTCATTTGTTATTTTTCAATAATGATACAAAATCTACATTTGTTCATAAGCAAAATCTAGAATTTTAAATGGCCACCACATCCATCTTTGTCATAATCTGATCAATCCGATTTCACTCCAGTCGGTTGTGTGAGGACATCATGTTTGATGAGAATTCCTAATAACAGCGGAGCCCGTCGTCCTTCACTTGGAATTGCTAGAGGTGAATGTGTCGTTTCGGTACGAGTTGAACTTTTTACCGCTGGTGAGTATCGAATACGAGACCTTTGGCATTATAAAGAATAACCAATCTGCCAGACCATCCGCACAAACAAATACCACATGATGAAAGACTACAAGACGATCGTAAGGTATTGAATTCTGAGATATTTTCCAAGAAGCAAAAATTAAGCTGATATTGCGAACATCGAAACCAAAGATGTGAGAAACTTGTAAGCTTTCGTGCCTAAGATTCGAACTGTCGACTTTCTCCTTCGTAGCTGAAGTCGTACTGTGTGAAAATAAGGCGAAAAATGGGAAAAAAACGAGAGTTAAATAATTCGTACACTGATCTCGTGGATTCTTATTCTGCTGAGGACGCTGTTGTAGAAGGAGAGAATTATACTGTATGTAGAAATCAAAGCCACGGTTTCTCGTCAACATCAAAGGGTGCATGGTTTCCGGATGGCGATGTCACCTCTGCACAAATGTCATGTTGCTGTTGAAGTACGAAAATCGGTAATTCTAAGGCACATGGCTTTCTTCTCACAAGAGAGGGTAGGAAAGTTCCCGTGCCCATTCTATCCATTTTAAACATACAAGTTCATAATGTAGAATTAAAACAAATATAATAAAATGCAGTTCTGAGCTAATCTCAAGGAAATTGCAATTAAAAATTTTTATGTTCAGATTGTATCTAGGGATTGCTGGCATAGACATAAAAGCACTGATGCGAAAAACGAGATCCTAGGATCGAGTCTATCTCCTAGTAGGTTCTTTTAAATGTGTACACGTGTATCAGAAAAAAATTTGCAATCCATATATTTGATATTCAGAAATAAATGTTGTGTTTCCAATAACAACTCCTTAAGGGAGCACAGCACCTGAAAATTTGAACTGTCCATTCAACCCGTTGACACCAATTTTTAGGGGAATATAGAATGTAAAAATCTGAACTGTCCACTCATACCGTTAATATGATGACTCGCGTAATCACTGTGAGAACTGTTGGACGAATAACTAAAATATACCCTTCTATCGATGGATGAAGATTGTGTTCTTACTTTACTCCAAACTACCAATGAAAAATCTGTTTGTGTGCAAACGTTTCGTGCAGATATCACTGCCACGGAAAAAGTGGACCAGAGATACTAGAAGTCATAGTATGAATATGTACCATGGACAGATAATATTTCTATATAAGCTACTTCCTTAAACTGAAGCTTTAGGACACATAACGTGTGCATTCAAGTAGAGAAGTTAATAGCCAAAATGAGTGCATTCTGAGAAAAAAAACTGCCTATATGTGACCTCAGAACTTCGACTTCGCGTAAACGAGCCAGGGCGCGTACTGCTGAGGTTCCATCGTCCAGAGTGACAAGCACATACCAAGCATATAAGAATTATACCGTCAATCATCGAATGTGGTTTTCTCGACAGTGGCTGCGAATTGCGCCTCATGTTGCTTATTGGAAGTCTCAGTCACGAACTTAACGTATGCTGAATGAAGGTTGAATCGTAGGCAGGAGCGTTCCACCCCGTCCTAATTAGTGAAATTTCAATGAGTGAGAAGCTCCTCGTGCAGGATCTGCTGACTGACACTTGTTGGCAATGCGAAATCCATGGTGCTATTGGATTCACGGCCTTAACCAAATAACTGTGATAATTTATTGAATGGAGACATCTTTCTCTTTAAATTCGTGGAAAAATTCAGCTGTATGTACCAACGCGGAAGCTACGAAATGTAACGAATCTAAATTTGTAATATGGACACCCTTCTTACAATACTCGTTCTTGTGACTGAAAATTTATCTATTGTTAAAAGGCATATCACGAGAGAAATTTTGCGGAAATATGAGGACAGGAAGGCTGTACCTATATACACCAGTCGGGTTGGGAAACAGCCACCAGCGACATCTTGGGATGTCGAGATGCGCATTCTACTGTCACTTGGTGTTGCATCTCGCCCAAATGAAATGATTTATTTATAAATGAAATGTGTTAAGTTACCACAGAAATGTGTTCGGATATTGTGACACCTTTATAATTTAACAGGTTCAGATTACGAGTGCACGTGACTCAAGAACCATTCATCCTCGTTTGCCTTTTTGTCAAGCGTCGCATTTTCCTCTGAAGCAGAGCTCTTGCTGGCTTTAGGCACTGACTCGACTATGCGTATGCGCTGCATTGAGTAAAAGAATGCATAACCTTTCCTTGAATGCTCACTGACGTGTTTGGAAAACACGTTTCTAATATTGTTGCTGTAAAAGGGCTGGTTTTCTTGTTAAAGGGCTGTTAGTGGAACCGCGCCTATTCTATATTACTGTGGCATGGGCATACTGCACAGAATTAAACCGGAAATGTATGCTCAGTTATTTTTGGATAGTCATCTTATTAGTTACTATGTTTCACGATAATGCTTCCTTCCCTTACTAAACGACAAGTTTAGAATTACTTCTACAACTTGTCAACACCAGGAACAACTTCTGATGCATTAAAAACGGTGTTTATGGTGCACTAAAATTGTATTCTGTTGAATGTTTAACACATTAAACTCAAAGGTTGCAACCAGTTGCAAGATTTGAAGATGAAATCATACCTTAATTATCATATGTCGGTAACATATTGTGTCGTAGTATCGCTGTATCTGCTAGCTGGTTCAGAAGTGGATATTTCAGACGACTTCAAACACTGAAAGTTCCACAATCACAAGATGAATGTTGGTGGTGATTGCAGTTTACCGTCAAAAGAACAGAAATATTATTCTTGCATTACATTGCAAAGGACTTCGCAGCCAATTTCGATAAAACGCTAAAAAATTCAGAACTTTACACAAGATACGCACTACGTACGAGATGTGACTCACAAACAAAAGGACATGTCGGCCCACTTACATGTTATAGGGTTCTTTCGAGTAGGCTGCAGAAGTTTCGCCTTGAAGCCCTTACACATACACCATACAGTCCCGATATCTCCTCTTGCGATTTACATATTTTTGGATCCCTGAAGAAAAACATTCGTGGCCGTCGATTTGTTTCGGACGAATAGGTACACGCCCACCTACCATCATGGTTCCATAAGCAACCGCAAACATTTTTTCATAAAGGCATCAACCGTCCTGTCTCGCAGTGGCATAAATGTAGTAACAGTTATGTCTACTACTTTTGAAATAATAATCAGTTTACTTACTTTTTCCCGTCAGTCTTTTATTTGACTGCCTCTTATACTATATATACAGCAGATTTTTGATTTAACAGTATTGCAGAAGTCGTCTTTTAAGTTAGTTAACGTATAGGGCTAGGAAGCTATCACAAATAAAAAGAATGAAGCACGCACAGCAACATTATATCAGTAGGAACTGCAAAGCACAATCACTTCGCTCCGGGATGCGGCACCGCAGATAACTCATGTAACATTCGAACTATTAACGTCAATGCAATATTAGGAAACAATGCAAAATCCTGAAGAGAGAGATCATCACAAGCCAGGAAGCAGAACTGTTCATTGATTTACTAGACCTGACAATCTAGCTGGCTACTTTAATTGTGGTTTTCATCGTGGAGCCCTGACACCGAAAATGAACTTCTGCGAAGAGCTGTAAATTTTAATCAGCACTCTTGACCTTATGGATACTTGACTGCATAAGTATCTGGCAACCTACGTGTCTGCGTGTAGAACAGACTGGATAGACGTGCATCCGCCGTTATTAAAGCGTGTCTCACACGGACTAAGATTCGCTGTAAGTCTGATAGGTGGTGCGCTCGACTGTTGCGTAGCAGGGAGTGGGGACGACTAGCTAGCTTTCCGAAATTATCACATGGTGTACGATCGGCTACATGTTGAGTCACAGCAACATGTCTACTTCTAAGTGCAGATTTTCAGAACAAACTAGCGTTATTAGCTTTTTTGGTGTCGAGCGATGCAGAAACGGATTGCACTGAACAATGAAAGAAGAACGTGTGATCAAAAACTTGGATTACGGGGAGAAACGTCGGAAGAGGTTTGCTCTCTACGCTTCACAGAGAACTGAGGTTAGCTTGCATGAAACTTATATCATTTTAAGTATCGTTATTTCATTAAAACTTAATAACATTAAGTATCTTAGTAATGATTATTATATGTGACGTTGTTACAGTAGCATAGAAGTCACTTCACCTTTTTTACTTCATGAGGTTTGGCCTCTAATTCAGGACAAAGATACGGTAATGTGTCAGGCAATTACGCTTCGGGATAGGTAATTGCAATGTTGCTAACATTTACGTTCAAAAGGCAAACTGAATTTTTATTTACAGTTTATTATAGTTTTACGGAAGTTTAACTTCTCCTTAATAATTCGAAACATGTATAATGTACATCTGTTGATTTACTGCCGTAATGTGGCTTATAGAAACGGGGAACAGCTACAAACATTTAGCTGATTCCACGCGAATAGTTAACAAAACACGTATCTCACCGCGGCAAGAACACTGACACAACTCAACAGTGCAATACCTGAAACTTAAAGAATTGTATAAAACTCACAGTGGAATGTATAAGCGTCCTTTAAATTTAAAGTAAATATTTTTTGCAGTAAATTCCATTATATTACATACAGCAATAATATGGGTATATAGTCCTGTACTCGCCGAATGTGAGGTGTTATCAGATAATTATTATAAGCTCTTTGAGTTGTTTCGCTTTTCTTGGTTTTCTAAAAACTATTTTGGTTTTGTTATAACCCCACATATAAAAATTTTGCCACTTTTCCACCTCAAATACAAAGTCTTTGACTTACTGTAGTATAATACAACATTCGAACCACATCAAGCAAATTTAGCACCTTACGTAGAAGAAAAAAAGAAAAATTGATGTTATTTTATTAGAAAAATACAAAAGCAAAATTATAATTCATGGAGATTAATACAATAGCAATACCCCGTGTATGGGAACTTAGAAATAGTTTCAGGAGCAGAAGAAACAACAAGCAGACGTGGGATAGAAAACAATAATAATAATAAGCACAAATAAATATACAAGTTAAAATTGATAACAGATGCCAACAATCTATAACTAACTCGGATCTAAAAAATGGCACCGTTGTTTGCAACATAGTTTTCTCAAAAAATATGAAATTATACAATAAATTTCTACCATATGGCTGCTAATAAATAACTAAAATGAGAATAAATCTATTGCGTAAAATTACGTATGTTCACTTTTACTGCCCCCAGAATCTCCCAAAGGTTGAAACCTGAACAGTGTCTGCCAATTTTGGAATACCCCGCGTATGTGAACTTAGAAACCGTTACTGGAGCTCGAGACTATCTGGACGCCTGTACTCCACTTAAGACCCAATGTTGATACACTTCACACAACTAATATGCGTCATCTGAAATTTGAATCTAACTTGATGTCGTAAGGTAGGAATTGCTATAAAACCAATTAACAACTATATTTTAAAAACAACTCATAACGAAAATAAGAAAAGGGAACACTACCTACTTTAAATGAAATTCAAATGAAAATAAACTCATGATTTATGACGAAAGTTCATCTTTGCTCACAGGAAAACCAAAAGTATGATGTCCAGGGAAGGATATTGGATTCAAGCTGCACATTACCTCAATGATAAGAATAAATACCACGAATCTGAATATTACTATGCAGTGGTTGGTTTTCCGAAGCAAAATTAAAGGAACAGGAATCTAACGGCAATGTGGCTTCGATGTAGCCTTATAAAATGGTAAACTCCCACCTAACCGGCGCTGCATAATATACTCAACCAATCTCTTGTCGTATCGATGGGCTTTGAGATACGAGTCAGCGGGAGATCTGCACCAGCCCCCGATTCTGAGCCTCGCGCGAAGTCGTCGGGACGACGTCCCAGCGTAGAACACCAGAATGATCGCCCCTTCTGTGCTCTAAAACATGAAGTCACCTGTATGACGACCGATCTAAGGGTGTCCCCGATCATGCGTACCTGCTCCTAATCCCACGTTTTTGCCAGCACGGCAGCAAACACTAATCAGGTAAAACGTTATTTTTTTCTTTCGAGGGGCGTGAAACCGCAATTTTAAATAATTTCCCACTGCTGAATATATCAAGTACAGGGCCAGTCAGGGGACACCCTGAAGAGATTCCCGTCTGACGTCAAGAAGCAATAGGCGAATCAAAGCGTTGTTTGCACAATTCAGAATTTCCAACACGCCAAGCAGAAGCGACGGGAACTCCACCACGTCCTGTTCCCACAGCAGCAGGTCTGGCCTCTCCTAGAATCAGGTGGCAGGCCAGCCCTTAAGACTAAAACCCGCTAGCCGGACACCTGACAGTACCGAACGCAACACCGAAAATCCCATCCTTCTTCCAGTGCCATGAGAGGCCTGCAAGCCTCACTTGAGTGGGTCTACCGCTCTCGTAATCCAGGGGCTTAAACCTCTGAGTGGCGAGCGGATGCCCCGTTACTCCCAGTGTTGTGTGCATTGGTCGTTCCCCAGCTCCTGGGGAAACGATCTGCAAGATTTCCACGAATTCCCTTGCCCGAAGCGACATAAGCTCAGACAGACAACCCCAAAACTTTCATCAAATACAGTACTCAGAACCAATAACGGCAATCAGACTTAATAAAGTGATGAGAATCATGTGTCCCGCATATCTCCAGTCATGACAAGGAGCGGGTAGTGTTAGCTTATTAATGAAAGGAGGCAAACCAGACAGCTTGTAACCTTCCACAATTTTATAAGAAGCATCAATTAGGTACCATTTAATGAACACAATTTACGATGACATAAAATTGTAAATGGGTCTGTACAACGTAGCAGTACTCTTCGCCGAGAAAAGGGATACAAAATGAACTTATAGTAACGTAAGATACAGGAACTGTATAAACACAGACGTTGTAATAATCAATGATGTTAAAAATTACATACAAGTTATCTTATACATGTAAAGTGTCACAACTCATAATGTGCGCTCTTCTTGAATGACCCACACACACCTACCAGTAGCAATGCTGAAGCGACACGTTTCTTGCCGTGGCAAATCATGATATAGCCTACAACAAAATTAACACAACTCCCCTGAAGCGGACAAATCGCGAGATAGACACGTGACGTTTTTCGTGAGTATTGGGGAACTTCACACGTATTTTTCAGTGACATGAACAAAAAATTGCCACTTTTTGAGTTGTGTCACTTTTCCTGCCAGGGTGCGATATGATACCCGAGACTTAGACTGCTATTGCGAGAGTGTTAGAAGCATATATTAAACAGCTAGCAGTCCAAGATAAATGGTTATAGGTGTTTGCTTCGAGTTTATTCTTTTTATGGTGTGACTATGAAATGAAATCTGATTTACAGCGACCGAGCGATCCTATAGAGTGGAAAATAATTAAAGATGGTTTTCACAATCTCTGGCAATTCCCGCGTTGCATTATAGCGCTCGGCGGGAAACATATAGTTCAGGCCTTTGCGTTTTGGTAATACATCATTCGGGAACTATACAGGCCACGACATCAATGTTGTCTTAACATTACCAGACGCTAATTACAAATATTTATTTGTGTACATAGGTACGAGGGTCGTTCAGAAAGTAATGTCTCCTATTTTTTTGTGGTGACTTTGAATGTCCCCACGAGATGTCGTTGGTGTAGCGCTAATGCTTCTTGCTCTGCGGTAGTTATCGCCAGTAGATGAGCGTTCCAAAATGGAGTCTGATGTGGACGGGCGTATAAAACAGCGACGTGTGATTGAATTCCTCACTGCTGAAGAAATTTCGCCGATTGAACTCCATCGACGCTTGCTAAAGATGTATGGAGACGTGAGCAATATGAGAAGATGGGTACGGCACTTTCAAGGTGGTGGAAAAGGTGTGCATGAGAAGTCACGGCCCGATCGACCTTGCACAGCTGTCATCTATCGCAATTAAGAGCGTCTTGATCAACTCATCCGTGCTGATCGGCGGATAATGACCAGAGAACTGTGTGCAAAGCTGAATGTCGACTGTAATGCCTTGGAAACAATGTTGGAACATCTTGGTTATCGCAATGTCTGTGAGAGATGGATCCTACGGATGCTTACAGAAGAACAAAAACTCATCGAATGGAAATTTTTCGGGACCTGCTGTACCAATACGAAGCTGAATGTGACAATTTTGTGAATAGCATCGTCAGCAGAGATGACACGTGGTGTCACCACTACGAGCCGAAGTCCAAAAGACAGTCCATGAAATGGCGACATACGAATTCTCCTCCAAAGACGAGGTAAAGTAATGAGCACAGTTTTCTGGGATAGCCAGGATGTGGTTCTTTTGGATGTCCTGCAGCGTGGAAAAACCGTCAGTTCAGCCCGCTACAAGACGACATTGGCTAAGCTGAAAGTCCGACTTTCCAGGGTAAGGCCAGACAAGAAGACCAGCTTTCACATGCAACATGATAACTCCAGACCCCATACCAGTTTTGCGACAACGCAGCACATTGCAGAATTCGGCTGGACTGTCTTACCATATCCACCGCACAGTCCCGATTTAGCGCCTTCAGACTTTCATCTCTTTGGGTCTCTGAAAGATGGACTACGTGGGGAACATTTTCAAGAATCGGATGCTGTTGCCAAAGATGTAAGGAAGTGGTCAGCGTCAGCAGGTTCTGATCTTTACAAGCGCAGCATGCAGGCTCTGGTTCATCGTTGGCAAAAGTGCGTAAGGAATGTTGGTGACTATGTGGAAAAATGACTGTCTGTAGCTGAAATATTTCTCTGTTTAGCTGTACTGTTGTGATACATGTACTCCTGTAGTTTTCATGAATAAAAGTGGGAGGCATTACTTTTGGAACGACTCTCGTAGAAATGGCAGAACGGACGATGGTGCAGCACTGAAAGAGAGTGTCTTGTACAAGAAACTTACAGATGGCACACTAAATTTTTCAGCGAGTACTCACTCCCAGGTAGTAATCTTTGTCCTCACATTTTTGTGGCAGATGATGCATTAAAGGACGATATCATGAAATTGTAACCTGAACGTGGTATGTCCGCAGTTCGTGGTCTAGAGGTTAGTGTTGCTGCCTCTGGATCGCGGGGTCCCGGGTCGGATTTCCGGCCAAGTTGGGGATTTTCTCTGCCTAGGGACTGAGTTTTTGTGTTGTCCTCATCATTCATCGTCATCATTCGTGACAGTGGCTCAATTGGACTATGAATAAATTGTGACTTCTACGGGCGCTGATGACCGCGCAGCCGAGTGCCACACAAGCCAATCATCATCGTCAAAAAAAATGGTTCAAATGGCTCTGAGCACTATGGGACTTAACTACTGTGGTCATCAGTCCCCTAGAACTTAGAACTACTTAAACCTAACTAACCTAAGGACATCACACACATCCATGCCCGAGGCAGGATTCGAACCTGCGACCGTAGCAGTCGCGCGGTTCCGGACTGCGCGCCTAGAACCGCTAGACCACCGGCGGCCCGCTCATCATCGTCATGAACGTGCATGACACCTGAGAAACGAATTTTTAACTACAGAATTTATAGAGCACGCAGAGTTGTAGAAAATTCATTTGGCATAACATCAATCAGATTCAGAGCTGTTCCGCAGACTATATCACCCTCGGTTTCCGAAGTTGAGATTACAAAAGTGTGTTGCCTTCTACATAATTTTATACTTACCGAAGACTTTCAAGTGTACATTTACTCAAATAAAGATGAGCTATCATGTCTTCTTAGCGCAGCTAGTTTGGGTGCAAACTGCAACATAGCTAATTTAAGGGAAGTAGTAGAACAATTTACATCATCTTTCTGTACTGTTGGTAGAGTTCCATGGCAGGAATGATATATTCAGAACGATAACAAATAGTTGTTTTATGTTTTTGAAGCACCCCTTGTCCTTCATTAATTCATTTTGTTTTGATTCTTTGCACATGTGTGATGCAATTTATAATTTTATTTCCCTTCAGATTTCCGGATGAGATGTACATTAAATTCTTACATGATACACCATTTAACCTCTTACTCAATGTTTCAAACTAGTTACCATAAATTTTTTGCTTGAAAGAGAGGTAAATGTATACATTCGAATTTTGGCTTACCTTATAACATTCGAACACGCTCTACAACATGTATTCAAACGCAGGGGCTGCTCAAGTGTTTTCTACAGACACAGTACAAAGCAGTCACTGAAAGTTGGATTCATCGAGTGACACCTAGACTTGTAATGTGCTTAAAATGTTCCACGAAAAAAAAGGGGCTCAGATAAAGTTATTTCCAGGAATTTTATTTCACTGCACTCCGTCAACTGTATAACAATTCTTCACTACTAGCAGGATAGATTGTATCCATCCGGCACATTTTAACAAAAATTATCAACCATTGTGCATAAAAACTGAGTTTATGAACAGGATTTTCAACACGCTGGCCAGAGTGGCCGAGCGGTTCTAGGCACTACAGCCTGGAACCGCGCGACCGCTACGTTCGCAGGTTCGAATCCTGCCTCGGGCATGGATGTGTGTGATGTCCTTAGGTTAGTTAGGTTTACGTAGTTCTAAGTTCTAGGGGACTGATGACCTTAGCAGTTAAGTCCCATAGTGCTCAGAGCCATTTTGAAGACGTATGGCATCAGACAACGACGCCAAACCATGTACACTACCTGATCAAAAGTATTTGGAATCCCCTATGTAATGCTGAATGAACCACTAGGTGTCACGAAAGGTGGACCCACCAGTATAAAAGCAGACGGGGAATATTGTGTTGTCAGAAGAAAAGCAGTAACAGCAGAATGGGTCGGTAAGAAGAGCCCAGCGATTTCGAACGTGGAGTAATCATTGGATGTCACATGAGCAACAAATCCATCAGAGATATTGTAAGTAGGCTGTTCAGGTTTTTATGTTGGTGACGCCACGTAGAACTCTGTATGAAAATCGCTGACTGCGCTGTGTGCAGTCTGTGACTGGTTGGGCTCATTGTTGGAAGTTTTTCGCTTGTGTAGTGTTGGGCAGTTGGATGTGAAGAGCCCGTAGCGTTGGGCAGTTGGAGGTGAGCCGCCAGCAGTGGTGGATGTTGGGGAGAGAGTTCTCACATATTAATATGAGCGGACGATCTGAATGTGTGTCTGTCAGAAAAAGGAAATTTGTTAAACTAGATATTACGAATATATATATAATATGACCTTTGAACATTATTAAGGTAGATACATTGTTTGTTCTCAATCAAAATCTTTCATTTGCTAACTATATGCCTATCAGTAGTTAGTGCCTTCAGTAGCTAGAATCTTTTATTTAGCTGGCAGTATTGGCGCTCTCTGTATTACAGTAGTTCGAGTACCGAATTTTTTTGTGAGGTAAGTGATTCATGAAGGGTATTGGTTATTGCTGTGTGCCGGACCGAGAATCGAACTCGGGACCTTTGCCTTTGCTCTACCATCTGAGCTATCCAAGCACGACTCACGCCCCGTCCTCACAGCTTTAATTCTGCCAGTACCTCGTCTCCTACCTTCCAAACTTCAGCGCACACTCCGCTGCAGAGTGAAAATCTCATTCTGGTATAGGTTATTGTTAGTCAGGCTATTCTTTTGTAGGGATAATTAAAATTTGCGCTAAAATATTGTGTGTCAGTTTAGAAATGATCAGAATAAGTAAAGAGAAAACAGTCTCAGTACATTCATTTTCGCTCTGGAGTTTGAAAATCAAGTAACGTAGAAGTTTTACCAGCACAGTCATTCTTGACACTCAGAGGGGAAGTCTCAATATTTCAACCCTTCTAAAGCTACCCAAGTCGACTGTTGGTGATGTGACTGCGAAATGGAAACGCGAAGATACAACTACAGCTCAACCAAGACCACGCAGACATATACTGATGGATCGGAACCGTCGAGTAGTGCGTCTTGTGGTTGTAAGAAATCGCATGAAATCAGTGGAAGGAATCGCTAGTGAGTTACAAAGCGCTGCTAGCAGTCCAGCTAGCGCAATGGCTAAGCGTAGGGAGCGAAAAAGAAAGGAGTAAAATAATCGAGTAGCTCTTCATAAGCCACACATTTCTACAGTCAGTGCTAAGCGACGGTTGAGGTGGTGTAAAGTGCGACGACACTGGACAGTGGGCGGTTGCGAACGAGTGATTTAGGGTCATGAATCATGCTGTGCCCTTTGCAGTCAGATGGAAGGGGCATACCCGGAAAACGTTACCTGCCATCATGTGTAGTGCCGGCTGTGAAGCAAGGATGAATTGGTGTTACGGCTTGGGGGTGTTTTTCGTGGTTAGGGTGTGGTCCCCTTATTGCTGCTAGGAAAACGCTTAATGCAGAAGGATACGAACAGTATTTTGAGTACTGTGTATACTGAAAGTGTCCCTAGTAAATTTCTAGCCGTCATAAAGGAAAAGGATGGACACGCCCTGTATTAATATACAGCAATAGGTTTCCAGATACATTTGATCAGATATTGTACATGGTCTTGATGTGATGAAAATGAGCTTCAGGCAATCGTCACCTGGCGCTAGTACTGTTGTCCTCATATTCTAAAAAATGGACGAACACAATAGAAAGTTGCTTAAGATTTCTGGAGTACAATTATTAATGCTGAATTCATTGATCCACTTCCTGATACAGAACTTGGCTGGTAGACCATCTGGTTAGGGGGGACTTGTTTCGGATGGCAGTCTTAAGTATGGAGCACAATTCCTCATTCGATTTTGCTACCACCACTCATAAGTTACGTTTGTGACGTTCAGCGTCGTAAGTTGCAGTGACATGTCCGTATTGTTATCATTGTACTGACTGGTGTAATATCTGACGTAGTATTCCTTTGTTTTTGTTGTCGCGGTCTTCCGTCCGAAGACTACTTTGATGCAGCTCCCCATGCTACTCTATTCTGTGCAAGCCTCTTCATCTGCGAATAACTTCTGCAACTTTCATTCTTCTGAACCTGCTTAATGTATTAATCTTTTGGTCTCAGTCAACAATTTTTCTCCCCACACTTGCTTCCCATACTAAATTGCTGATTCTTTGATGTCTCAGAATGTGTCCTGTCAACTGATTCCCTCTACTATTTAGCCACAGTTTTCTTTTCTCCCCAATTCTATTCAGTACCTCCTCACTAGTTACCCGATCTACCCGCCCAATTTTCAGTATCCTTCTGTAGCACCACATATCAAAAGCTTCTATTCTCTTCTTTACTAAACTGTTTATCGTCCATGTCTCACTTGCATACATGCTACACTCCATACAAATGCTTTCAGAAAAGACTTTCTAGCGCTCAAACCTGTTTTCGATGTTAACAAATTTCTTTTCTTGCCATTGCCAGTTTACGTCTTACACTGAAGAGTCAAGGAAACTGGTACACCTGCCTAATATCGTGTAGGACCCGCGCGAGCACGCAGAAGTGCCGCAACACGACCTGGCATGGAATCGATTAATGTCTGAAGTAGTGCTGAAGGGACCTGACACCATCAATACTGCAGGGCTGTCCATAAATCAGTAAGAGTACGAGGGGATGGTGATCTCTTCTGAACAACATGTTACAAGGCATCCCAGATATGCTCAATAATGTTCATGTCTCGGGAGTTTGGTGGCCAACAGAAGTGTTTAAACTCAGAAGAGTGTTCCTGGAGCCACTCTGTAGCAATTATGAACATGTAGGATGTCGCATTGTCCTGCTGGAATTGCTAAAGTTCTCGGAATGCACAATGGACATGAAGGGATGCAGCTGATAGGATAGGATGCTTACGTACGTGTAACCTGTCAGAGTTGTGTCTAGACGTATCAGGGAACCCATATCACTCCAGCTGCACATTACCCACACTGTTACAGAGCCTCCACCTGTTGAACAGTTCCCTGCTGACATGCAGTGTCAATGGATTTATGAGTTTGTCTTCATACCCGTACACGTCCATCTGCTCGATACGGTATGAAACGAGACTCGTCCGAACATGTTTCCAGTCATCAACAGTACAATGTTGGTGTTGATGGGCACAGGCGAGACGGAAAGCTTTGTGTCGTGCAATCATTAAGGGTACACGAGTGGGCCTTCGGCTTCGAAAGTCCATATCGATGATGTTTCGTTGATGTTTCGCACGCTGACACTTGTTGATGGCCGAGCACTGATATTTGCTGCAATTTGCAGAAGAGTTCCTCTTCAGCCGCGATGAATGATTCTCTTCAGTCGTCGTTGGTCCCGTTCTTGCAGGATCTTTTTCCTCGGAGATTTGATGTTTTATCGGATTTCTGATGTTCACGATACACTCGTGAAATGGTCGTACGGGAAAATCCCCCCTTCATCGCTACCTCGGAGATGCTGTGTCCCATCGCTCGTGCGCCGACTATAACACCACGTTCAAACTCACTTAAATCTTGACAACCTGCCATTGTAGCAGCTGATGCAACAACTGCGCCAGACACTAGTTGCCTTATGTAGATGTTGCCGACCACGGTTCCATATTCTCTGTATTTGAATACGCATGCCTATACCAGTCTGTTTGGCGCTTCCGTGTGTATTCTCTCTACTTGGGGCATCATCAGTTATTTTGCTGCCCAAATAGTAAAACTCATCTACTACTTTAAGTGTCTCATTTCCTAATCTAATTCCCTCGGCACCACCTGATTTAATTCGAATACTTTCCATTATCCTTGTTTTGCTTTTGTTCATGTTCATCTTATATCCTACTTTCAAGACACTGCCCATTGAGTCAAACTGCTCTTCGTAGTCCTTTGCTGTCTCTGACGGAATTATAATGTCATTGGCAAACGGTAAAGTTTTTATTTCTTCTTCCTCAACTTTAATCCCTACTTCTAATTTTTCTTTGATTCCTTTTACTGCTTGCTAAATGTACAGATTGAAATCATCGGCGATAGGGTTACGGCCCTGTCTCACTCCTGTATTTCACTTCTCTTACCTTCAGAATTTCAAAGAGAGTGTTAAAGGCAACACTGTCAAAAACTTTGTCTGTCTCTACAAATGCTATAGAAGTAGGTTTGCCTTCCCTTAACCTAAGATAACCTGAGAATAGTCATAGGGTCAGTGCTGCCTCGCGTGTTCCAACATTTCTCCGGAATCCAAGCTGATCGGCTTCTAGCAATTTTTTCATTCTTCTGTAAAGAATTCGTGTTAGTATTTTGCAACCATAACTTACTGAACTGATAATTCGGTAATATTCACACCTGTCAACACCTGCCGTCTTTGGAATTGGAATTATTCCTTTACGACCTCTTTAGACCTTTATTTGTCTCTGCGAAGTATACCAAGAACCATAATAGACCTGGCAAAGGAACGAATATTAGCATTTAACGTCCCTTCCATGACGATGTAATTAGAGACGGCACGCAAACTCAGGTTCAGTAAGGATAATGAAGGAAATCCGCCTAGCTACTACAAATCAGCTAGCTACTAGACCACAAGCTGCGGACGTCTCAGTTATGCGACTGGATTCGTGATTTCCTGTCAGAGGTCACAGTTCATACTAACTGACGGAAAGCCACTGAGTACAACAGAAGTGATTTCTGGCGTTCCCAAAGGTAGTGTTATAGACCTTCTGCTGTTCCTGATCTACATAAACGATTTAGGAGACAATCTGAACAGCCGTCTTAGGTTGATTGCAAATGACACTGTCGTTTATTGTCTAGTAAAGTCATCAGAGGATCAAAACATATTGCAAAACGATTTAGAAATGATATTTCTATGGTGTGAAAATCGGCAATCGATCCTAAATAATGAAGAGTATGAGGTCATGCACATGAGTGCTAAAAGGAAACCCTCAAACTCCAGTTACGCGATAAATCAATCAAATCTAAAGACCGAAAATTCAACTAAATACCTAGGAATTCAATTACGAACAAATGAAATTGGAAAGAACACATAGAAAATGTTGTGAGAAAGACAGAAATTTATTGGTAGAACACATAGAAGATACAACAGTTCTACTAAAGAGACTGCCTACACTACGCTTGCCCGTCCTCATTTGGAGTAGTGCTGAAAGGATTAACGGAGTTCATCGAGAAAGTTCAAAGAAGAGCAGCAAGTTTAGTATTCTCGACAACCAGAGGAGAGAGTGTCATGGACATTATATAGGTTTTGGGGTGGACATCATTAAAACAAAGGCGTTTCTCGTTGCGGAGAGATCTTCTGATGAAATTTCAGTCACCAACTAGCTCCTGCGAATGCTAAAATTTTTTTAATTCCGGCCTACACGGGGAGAAACGGTTATCATAATAAAATAAGGGAAGTCAGAACTCCCACAGAAAGATATAGATGTTCGTTTTATCCACGCGCTGTTAGAGAGTGAAATAATAGATAGTTATTGTCAAGGTGGCTCAATGAACCCTCTGCCAGGCACTTAAATTTGATTTGCAAAGATGTAGATGTAGATGTAGATGAAAATGTGGGTATCTAGGACACTTAGTGACTTTGTACTTTCACCTGCCTGATTCACAATTTTTTATACATAAACTTGAACGCTCCATTAACTGCGCACTAATGTTCTAGTTGAAACTGAACTTTACACTTAAATTTATGTGCAGTAATTTACCCAAAATTTATAGCTGAACAAATGCAAAGTTTTTTTTCAGTGCAGAAAATCAGTTCATAGTCTGAGCGCCGTCGATCAGTACAGTAAATATAGATATGGCACCATTTTCTTGTTAGACGTTCCCCCTCATTCCTTTGAAGGAATCAGAATCATGGTAGTTTTTATGTGAGTAGTTCAATCGATGAGCATCACTGAGTGCTTGATATCTTTTGTGGCATAAATATTATAAAAGTTAGTGAAGATTTGTTGAATTTCAGTTACAAAAGTAATTTCGGTGTTGTATGTTCTCTAATAATTATATTAATTACCTATTATATCTGCATTCTGACAGAGTCACTTCTTTGTTTGACGTTTCGTCTTTCGCTGCATCTATCACAGTTTGTGAATTGATGTTAGGGGGGAAGAAATGAAAGGAAAGAGAAGGGCCTTGAGATGTCAGCTGCATCGCGACATAACGAGGAATCAACAGCGACCGGCGAAAATGTGTGGGGGATTCGGACCTGGGATCTCCTGCTTAATAGGCAGGGGCGTTAACCTGCTGCGTCAACCGGTCACGGTGGTTACCGCACCTGCGGCAGACCCACAATCCCATTGAGCGCTACATATCCAGTGTCTCTGCCCATTTCCCGCACGCTCGCTACTTTGAGATTCCCGTGGGAGGTCGGTGAATCCAAAATGAAGGTAGATTCGATGCCCATAGAGGCGAATCAATTATATGAATTCGTGGTGTCTGTTCTTTCTGTACGTGTTTGCACTGTACGTGTGCAGACGAGAACAATATAAAATGTGCCACTGCACTATAAAGCGGTGGGACTGATGTTATGTCTCCTAGACTGAATCTGAGAGGTCGAAGTGGCTCGGCCGGCCGGCAGTCGCTGGTCAGCTGCGGGACACCTGGAGCCACTACGCCACCAGCCAAAGCGCACACTACAGCCTTGCCACGAGCTGTGCGTGTGGAGAGCGCCCAAGCTGAGCACCTCTTACGATCAAAACACATCATCCATACTCAGATATAGTCTGTCCTGTCACAATGCCTCCACTTTCCTTTTCTTTCACGCAGTGACCAAGATAAGGGAAGCAGCGCCGGCCGGAGTGGCCGAGTGGTTCTAGGCGCTACAGTCTGGAACCGCGCGACCGCTACGGTCGCAGGTTCGAATCCTGCCTCGGGCATGGATGTGTGTGATGTCCTTAAGTTAGTTAGGTTTAAGTAGTTCTAAGTTCTAGGGGACTGATTAGAAATTAAGTCCCATAGTGCTCAGAGCCATTTTGAAGGGAAGCAGCACCAAGAAGTAAAGCAATTTATTAAAGATATCCATACAGTAATTAGCAATATATGACATACGTAAACATAAAAGTGTAAAATTTTGTGCAATGACTGAGTCGGCATGCGCAGCGCGTATTTGGCATCCTAAACTAAAAACCTATAAATTTGTGAGTGTGATAATTTGAACCTAGATCGAACAAGAAGTTTTCATATCAAAGACACAATAAATAAACTAATTTCTTGTGTACTTGTTAATGCTTGAAAGTAATACTTTGTACGCTAATAAAACGTTGATATATCAAGGCACTGTATCAGATTTAAATAATGAGAGCCTGTACTTCAAATGAGCTGATTAAACGATATAAATGAGTTTACAAAAAGAAAGTTTCTCTGGGAATATGTTCCCCTTTCTTTCAGTCTGATGTGCACAATTTTCACTTCACACTAACTCAACGTAGCACTTGTGCTGTGACGAGCTGGTTGCTGTGTTACCCATCTACACAGCCCTTTTCTTTTTTGTTTTAAATAAAACGAAAATAAATTACCCACCACGGAGGAGTTATGAAAATTGATCATAAATTTATATTGATACAGGTATTGACGGAAAATGCAAAATTGTGAACTTCGGCGGTCGGGTGATGAATATGTGGCGCTGCAGTGCAATTTCACTGCGCAGATGGCAAGGATAGTAAATAGGGAGCATGTCGATACAAGCGCATAAAGTCCTTGCGAATTCCATTCCGTGTACTCATTTTGACAGTAGCTATACCTCACAGACAGGCGCGTCAACAATACATGCAAATGTGAAATTTGAGAGGGGCTGATTGGAGTAAACGGCGAATCGCTTGACATCTGAGTAGGAGCGATGCCACAATTAGACGATGTTGGCAGGAAGTGGTGAAACATGAACGAACACAGCGTCAAGAAGAAAGCGGTCGACCTACAGAGACGACAGAACGTGAGGACGGAGCAATCGTCAGAGAGTTACTGGCCGGCCGGGGTGGCCGAACGGTTCTAGGCGCTCCAGTCTGGAACCGCGCGACCGCTACTGTCGCAGGCTCGAATCCTGCCTCGGGCATGGATGTTTGTGATGTCCTTAGGTTAGTTAGGTTTAAGTAGTTCTAAGTTCTAGGGGACTGATGACCTCAGAAGTTAAGTCCCATAGTGCTCAGAGCCATTTGAACCATTAGAGAGTTACTAACAGTCCTGGAGTCACCATTCTACGATGTGCAACTGGTGTAGTGACCACAAGGAGCATTAATAGGCAGCTCACAGAAAGGTGGCTGTGCTCACGACTGATATTGACCTCTGTACACCATCAAGCACATTTGTAGTGTCGGTGGTGGGATAACAACGTTATTGCCGCCTGCCATACTGTCCGACAACCGGGAGTGATGGTTTGGGGTGGCATTTAATTTCACAGCACCACCACTCTGGTTATCGTCCGTGGCACCCTTACAGCAGTGCGAAACGTCGACGATATTCTACGCCCCATTTTGTTTCCCTTCATGGCAAGCCATCCAGGGCATACATTTCAGCACCTATAATGCCCGCCCACACACGGCGGGAGTTTCTACTGGTGGTGTTTGTCCTTGACAAACCCCACCTTGGCTAGAAACGTCACCGGATCTCTTCCGAAATGAGCTCATTCGGAGCATTATGGGCAGGACCCTCCAACCAACCTGGAAGTTCGATGATCTAAGTTGCCAGTTGGACGGTATTTGGCTCGATATCCCTCGGGAAGACATCTATCAGCTCTATCACTCAATGCCAAGCCGAGTAACTGCTAGCAAAAGGGCCAGAGCTGGACCACCGCGTTATGGACTTGTTCAATTTGTGAAGCTCTTTCTCTTGAATAAATCATCCAATTTTTCTGACATTGTACTCAAAATTTTTGGTAGTTTGTGGTAAGGTCTTATGGGACCAAACTGCTGAGGTCATCGGTCCCTAAGCCTACACACTACTTAACCTAACTTAAACTAACTTACGCTGAGGACGACACACACACACACACACACACACATGCCCGAGGAAGGACTCGAACCACCGATGGAGGGAGCCGTGCGAACCGTGACAAGACGCTTGAGACTGCGCGGCTACCCCGCGCGGCACATTGCAATCATTTGTTTGTCTGCACGGGTACATCAAATCTACCGAACTCTGTTCCCATTCGGATAATTCTTTCGTGGTGTGCCGTTCTTTTTCTTTTTATGAAGTGCATAGTCTCTCCCTGATTCATAGCAAAGTTACCTGGTATGGCCTTAACTGACGTAGTCTACCTGTGGTGTCACCGCCAGACACCACACTTGGTAGGTGGTAGCTTAAATCGGCCGCAGTCCATGTCGGACCCGCGTGTCGCCACTGTGTGATCGCAGACCGAGCGCCACCACAAGGCAGGTCTCGAGATACGAACTAGCACTCGCCCCAGTTGTACGACGACTTTGCTAGCGACTACACTGACGAAGCCTTTCTCTCATTTGCCGAGAGACAGTTAGAATAGCCTTCAGCTAAGTCCATGGCTACGACCTAGCAAGGCGCCATTAACCGTATCTGAAGATAGTCTTATTTGTATTATCAAGAGCGATGTACCACAAGGATAGAATAAAGTTAAGTATTCGAGGAGCTGCATACTTTTCTTATTAGAATTCACTACTTATCCTGTTCCAGAATTCACGCCCGTCTGCGTTAGATAGCGTGCATTTAGGCCGCCTCTATCTACAAGGTTGGCACATTTACCAACACATCACTACCCATCTCTTATTTATGCTTCCTTAATCACAGCAGTGTTCAGACTGATCGTCTCTGAATTCATTGAGTCCAGCTCTGCTTTAATTTCCGTCTGGTATTTAACCACAAAGCCTACACTGGTGGGTCATTGATTTTAGTGCATACACTCTCTCTTTTGTCCTATTATTGCACCCCGTCTGACAGCGTCCATCATATCTCCCAACTCCTTCTCCACGACAGTAATTCGGTTCGCCAAATTCTTCTTACATAGCCAACTTGTGAGCAAATCCCTTCTAAAGTATTATAGGATTTTACCTTCTGACCATAGTGAACCTTTCTAAACTCCACATAATTATTGTTAATTCCCTCATTTTAACATTTAATTTCATCTAACCCGTTAATTGGACTGTGCATTTACACAAAGTTACCTTCCAGACCTTTATTCTGACCTTGTATTCCCTCTATTTTTTGCATAATACGTAACAAATGTAAAACCGAGAGTGCTTGGGCTGCTCAGTTGGTAGAGCACTTACCCGAGTCCTGAGTTCGTTTCTCGGTCCGGTACACAGTTTTAATCTGGTAGGAAGCTTCATATCAGCGCACACTCCGCTACTGAGTGAAATTCTCATCCTGGTATAACAAATGTACCCACAAACATACTGTTCCCAAAATTTCATCTCCTCTCCCCCCGAATTTACTTTCTTCTCCTATAGATCTACTAGGACTCTCCATATCACTACTTACTTGATCGGACCCACACTCAAAAGGCAATTATTTGATTCCATCAGCCATGGCAACAAGTTGCAACGATGAAAATAGTACAATAGCGAACGCTATTGGTTTGCAACGGCCGTGCTGCTGCTGGTGGTGTGGAGACGATTGCTGCGTAAATCGCGTGGTCGGTGTGGTGGCGCGATGGAAGCCAGGTCATCGTCACATGGACTGCTGCTGTGTGTCGGCGCCGCTCACTGCAGAGGGACTCTCATGATGTGGACTGCTCTGCACTCGGCCGCTGAGAAGGCGGCGACCGCGTGGCTGCTACTGCGGCGCACTGGGGCACGCGTGCACTGCGATGCTTTGCCGTGAAGAGCTCTCTGATGGTTACCGGCAATGGACGTGCGTTCTCGACGAAACCAACTAATTCGTACCCCAAATTCCTCAGTAGCTGTTTACTTCTAGTCAAATTTAGCCTTCTGGGCTAGCTGGCTAGCAAACTAAATCCCAGAACCAAATCCAAAAATGCGTCAATAACTGCTTCCACTGTCTGTGCTGGGAATAATGAGAAGTCTTCGCCTAGTTACTGTACGCTTTTAAAATAAGAAAATAGCTAATTTAAAATTAGACAGGCAAATAAATACTGCGTTAAACATGGTTGTAATCAATAATAAATAACGTACCCGGACTGCTATGCTTTATAGTTAAATTACTACAAGTTTATTGGCTACAAAATTCAAACAGTCGTAGGCTGGTGAAAGCAACTACCCATTTTAATGATTTGAAAATAGCTCTAGTCCCAAAAAGTGTCGTCAGAAAACGTATTATACACTGAAAAGCCAAAGAAACTGGTACACCTGCCTCATATCGTATAGGGCCCCCGCGAGCACGCACAAGTGGTGCAATACGACGTGGCATCGACTCGACTAATGTCTGAAATAGAGCTGGCTGGAACTGTTACCATTAATCCTGTACGGCTGTTCATAAATACGTAAGAGTACGAGGGGATGGCGATTCCTTCTCAACACGTTGCAAGATACCCCATATATGCTCAACAATGTTCATGTCTGGCGAGTTTGGTGGCCAGCGGCAGTGTTTAAACTTAGAATGTTCCTGAAGCCGCTCTGTAGCAATTCCGAACGTGTGGGTTGTCGCATTATTCTGCTGGAATTACCCAAGTCAGTCAGGAAACGAGACTCGTCCGATCAGGCAACATGTTTCCAGGACAATGTCGGTGTTGACGGGACCAGGTGAGGCGTAAAGCTTTGTATCCGGCTGTCATAAGGGGTACGCGAGTGGGCCTTCGGCTCCTAAAACCCGTATCGATGATGTTTCGTTGAATGGTTCGCACGCTGACACTTGTTGATGGCACAGCACTGAAAACTGCAGTTTGCGGAAGGGCTGCAGATCTGTCACGTTGAACGATTCTTTTCAGTCGACATTGGCCCCTTTCATGCAGGATATTTTTTGGGCAGCAGCGATATCGGAGATTTGATGTTTTACCGGATTCCTGATATTCACCGTACATTCTCGAAATAGTCGTACGGGAGAATCCCTACTTCACCGCTACCTCGGAGATGCTGTGTCCCACCGCTCGTAAGCCGACTTTAACACCACGTTCAAACTCACTTAAATCTTGATAACCTGTTATTGTAGCAGCAGTAACCGATCTAACAACTGCGCTAGACACTTGTTGTCTTATATGGACGTTGCCGACCGCAGCGCCGTCTTCTACCTGTTTACATATCTCTGTACTTGAAAAAATGGTTCAAATGGCTTTGAACACTATGGGACTTAACTTCTGAGGTCATCAATCCCCTAGAACTTAGAACTATTTAAACCGAACCAACCTAAGGACATCACACACATCCATGCCCCAGGGAGGATTCGAACTTGCAACCGTAGCGGTCACGCAGTTCCAGACTGTAGCACCTAGAACCGCACGGCCACCCTGGCCGGCTCTGTATTTGAATGCGCATGCTTATACCAGTTATGTTGGCGCTTCAGTGTATAAAACAGCAAATAAAATAGCTGTAAAACACAGACAGCGTTCATAGCTAAGAATTAGCAAATGCCCGCATCTCGTGGTCGTGCGGTAGCGTTCTCGCTTCCCACGCCCGGGTTCCCGGGTTCGATTCCCGGCGGGGTCAGGGATTTTCTCTGCCTCGTGATGGCTCGGTGTTGTGTGATGTCCTTAGGTTAGTTAGGTTTAAGTAGTTCTAAGTTCTAGGGGACTGATGACCATCGATGTTAAGTCCCATAGTGCTCAGAGCCATTTGAAGCCAATTAGCAAATGCTTAACTCAACACTAATTCACGTAAAGGGTCTCATCAACACACAGTTGATGAAGCGAAGTGTCGATTAGTAGCAGAAAATTTCAAAGTCTCTCACTGGGAAACTGATTTAAAGTCTAGACTCAGTACACGAATTCAGCGTAGAAATCAGTTTCACACGCAGAAAAACAAGTTCTGATCTACTGGTAGAAATAAATCAGAGTCTTGGCTCACGAAGAAAAATTTGAAGTTCTAACGAACCTGTTTGAAATATTTTTAAGTGGCGAAACTGACAAAGCGATAAGACTTCTGTCACCGAAAACGTGTGCGCTGGATCACCTCTCAGACCACTGGCTATTCAAACTCGTACCACACTGCTTGAACCTGCAAGATGGCCGCCGCCTTTATAAAGCCTCGGACATTTCCCCTACGGAAAGACCCTGCATCTACGAAACTTAATGACTTTGTACTTTCACCAGACTCATTCAGAACTTTTTATGCATAAATGATATCCAAAGTCAGATTGAGCCATTACCTGGGCGCTAAAGTTCAAGTCAAAACTGATACCTTACGTTTAATTTTATGGGCCGGCCGTTGTGGCCGTGCGGTTCTAGGCGCTTCAGTCTGGAACCGCGTGACCGCTACGGCCGCAGGCTCGAATCCTGCCTCGGGCATGGATGTGTGTGATGTCCTTAGGTTAGTTAGGTTTAATTAGTTCTAAGTTCTAGGCGACTGATGACCTCAGAAGTTATGTCGCATAGTGCTCAGAGCCATTTAATATTATGTCCAGTAGCGCACCCAAATTTTTGTTTAAGCAAATGAAAAACTGTTGCAGTGCTAAAAATCAGTTCATAATCTCAGTGCTCTTAGTTATTAAAATAAATATGGGTATGTCACCAGTCTATTATTAGATTTTCCTTCCTCTTTGCATTGAAGTAATCAGAATGATTACAGCTATAATAGTTTTTATGTTACGGACGAAATCATGCAAATTTATAAACAAGTAATTCAAAAACAAAATGCAAAATATGAATCGTACGAACCAAATGTTAGATGTGGTGTGTTATAACGTCCACCAATTCATACTGCCCTGCTGATTGTGTAAGTGTCTTGCATCAGGTTTTAAATTGATATTTTGTTAAAGTTCAGTTAAAAAGTGCCTCGCAGCTCAATTAATTATGTTGCAAAACATGTGAGTTGTTCAGTCGATTTGCATCTCTGAGTCTTACAATTTGAGTGCTCTTCTGTGTCAAATACATTACAAAAGTGATTAAACATTTTCTGAATTTGAGTTAAAAAAATAATTTGGGTGCTTTATATTCTTATTCATATTACTTATAAATTATATCTGAGTACTGGCAGAATCGTGTTGCTCACCTCTAATGTGACATATCGTCCTCTAGGTGCGTAAACCCGACCGATATAAAGTACACAATTGGATACTCTAGCGGTGGATCTAACTTCACTTGGGCTATTTTGAATCCCACAGGTGCACGTGTCACGGCTGCTCAGCCGCCGATGGTCATCCAAGAGGCACATCGATCCGTCGCGCCGGCAGCCGACACAGCGTGGGCGGCCTCTGTGTCGCAGAGTGCGCTAATACTGAGTGCCGCTTACGAACTGTTATGGCCGCGAGCGACCGGTGAGCCATGCACGGCAGAGAATGGAGACACGAAGCCACCAGGCGGGGGAGCCGCTGGTGGCATCGCTAACAAACCGGACAGACAAACAAGTAGGGGACAACATACACTACCGACCAGGACACAACACGAGGCAAGCAAGCAAGAACTGAGGTGATAAACACAGCGAGACGCCAACACCGTAGAAACGCTTCAAACGACGACAGTATGTGTCTCAACACACGGAACTGGAACACAGTACGGTCGAGATGCACACTCAAGTGACGGGGAGTACCAGACTGCTGGGGTAGCGCCGTGCAGCGGCCTAAATACACTCCAGGAAATTGAAATAAGAACACCGTGAATTCATTGTCCCAGGAAGGGGAAACTTTATTGACACATTTCTGGGGTCAGATACATCACATGATCACACTGACAGAACCACAGGCACATAGACACAGGCAACAGAGCATGCACAATGTCGGCACTAGTACAGTGTATATCCACCTTTCGCAGCAATGCAGGCTGCTATTCTCCCATGGAGACGATCGTAGAGATGCTGGATGTAGTCCTGTGGAACGGCTTGCCATGCCATTTCCACCTGGCGCCTCAGTTGGACCAGCGTTCGTGCTGGACGTGTAGACCGCGTGAGACGACGCTTCATCCAGTCCCAAACATGCTCAATGGGGGACAGATCCGGAGATCTTGCTGGCCAGGGTAGTTGACTTACACCTTCTAGAGCACGTTGGGTGGCGCGGGATACATGCGGACGTGCATTGTCCTGTTGGAACAGCAAGTTCCCTTGCCGGTCTAGGAATGGTAGAACGATGGGTTCGATGACGGTTTGGATGTACCGTGCACTATTCAGTGTCCCCTCGACGATCACCAGTGGTGTACGGCCAGTGTAGGAGATCGCTCCCCACACCATGATGCCGGGTGTTGGCCCTGTGTGCCTCGGTCGTATGCAGTCCTGATTGTGGCGCTCACCTGCACGGCGCCAAACACGCATACGACCATCATTGGCACCAAGGCAGAAGCGACTCTCATCGCTGAAGACGACACGTCTCCATTCGTCCCTCCATTCACGCCTGTCGCGACACCACTGGAGGCGGGCTGCACGATGTTGGGGCGTGAGCGGAAGACGGCCTAACGGTGTGCGGGACCGTAGCCCAGCTTCATGGAGACGGTTGCGAATGGTCCTCGCCGATACCCCAGGAGCAACAGTGTCCCTAATTTGCTGGGAAGTGGCGGTGCGGTCCCCTACGGCACTGCGTAGGATCCTACGGTCTTGGCGTGCATCCGTGCGTCGCTGCGGTCCGGTCCCAGGTCGACGGGCACGTGCACCTTCCGCCGACCACTGGCGACAACATCGATGTACTGTGGAGACCTCACGCCCCACGTGTTGAGCAATTCGGCGGTACGTCCACCCGGCCTCCCGCATGCCCACTATACGCCCTCGCTCAAAGTCCGTCAACTGCACATACGGTTCACGTCCACGCTGTCGCGGCATGCTACCAGTGTTAAAGACTGCGATGGAGCTCCGTATGCCACGGCAAACTGGCT
Organism: Schistocerca americana; assembly: GCF_021461395.2. Classification (NCBI taxonomy): domain Eukaryota; kingdom Metazoa; phylum Arthropoda; class Insecta; order Orthoptera; family Acrididae; genus Schistocerca; species Schistocerca americana. Next base: position 581,167,767 of record NC_060130.1, on the reverse strand, counting down.
GACACTGACGGCGGCGGTGCACAAATGCTGCGCAGCTAGCGCCATTCGACGGCCAAGACCGCGGTTCCTGGTGTGTCCGCTGTGCCGTGCGTGTGATCATTGCTTGTACAGCCCTCTCGCAGTGTCCGGAGCAAGTATGGTGGGTCTGACACACCGGTGTCAATGTGTTCTTTTTTCCATTTCCAGGAGTGTACATGACCGCGGGAAACGCGATTGCCCACGGACTTCACGCGGTACGGAAAGTGGCGCTCTCGCACTGCGCGGCTCGCGGCCCAGGCGCGCACCGGAGCACAGAGACCCCTTATGGGTATCCAGGTCCATACCCTCTGGCGCGCATTCAACTTCCCAAACCTCCGACACCAGACGAACTAAAACACATCGTCCATGCTCAAATATAGTCGATTACGTCACATCCAGTCACGAACGGTTTGCGGGAAGAACGATTGTCGCCACTGTGTACCTTCACGGTCGTTTCGCGAGATACACATAGGAGGAACCAATATATTTGTTAATTCGTCTATGAACGTACGCTCTGGAATCTATACCAGACAACCACACTGCGATGTGCACAGCCGAAAACACATGCAACACCCTCAACACTTCGTTCAGTGTCACCAGCGTATAATACGAGTATGTGCAGGCTGAGGGTTTGATGTGTTACATTCGTATTTCATGGTCATCAGCGATCAAAAGGCACTCAGAAGGCTTGTCTGTGTGCCTTATATGTTGACTCTGGAGGCAGTAAGTATGCTGAGTTTAAGGGTGAAAAGTATTTGCAATATTCATTTTAGGGTACAGCCATGCTCTGCCGAAAGATACGTACTCCTATTGAACAGCTTCAACCATTCGAAGGCAGTCGAATTGTGGACCTGCGGAAAGCTGGATGGACGTATCGATGGACTGCTACCCATATTGGGCACTATGTATCGGTGAAGTGTGGTTGCTTTCAGCTGTGGTCTGTGGAGTACGTACTCCAGGTTCTGGCCATCTCGCCGCGCGGGATTAGCCGAGCGGTCTGAAGCGCTGCAGTCATGGACTGTGCGGCTGATCCCGGCGGAGGTTCGAGTCCTCCCTCGGGCACGGGTGTGTGGGTTTGTTCTTAGGATAATTTTGGTTAAGTAGTGTGTAAGCTGAGGGACTGATGACCTTAGCAGTTAAGTCCCACGAGATTTCACACACAGTTCTGGCCATCCGTATAGTCCAGAAGCACGTCAATATCGACACATCGTGTGAACAGCAGTGGCCGATGAAACATCATCCAGGGAAAAAATCCAGGCACATGTTGCACTTGCGTTTGGTCCCTTAGGAACTGACACACACTTGAACATTTTGTTGCACCTGCTGTGCCACCATGGACCATTGGGAACCGTCTGCTCATAGCAGGACTGAGATCAGGAGTGCTGCCACTGTCTAGGCTGCGACTGATACCAAGCACGCTTACTCTGGTGACGTGAAAGAGTCGACTGGAGAGTGTAATGGCGCTCTGTTGTCCTCAGTGAGGAGAGTAAGTTCTGTCTGGATGGACGAACACACGTATGACGTGGACCCTGCTAGCAACCTGTTCCAGAGTGCATTCGTCCACTACACACAGATCCTACCTCAGGCCTCATGGTGTGGGGGTCCTTCAGGTACAACTCGCGGTTACATTTGATATTTCTGCATGGTAAAGTAAGCAGTGCCCGCTACATTGTACAGGTTGTTATTCCCGTGCTACTGCGATTTCTTCTACACGAACGTGATGCCCTTTCTCAGTAGGCCAACACACGTACACATGCGGCCACTGCTACACAACATGCCCTTCGTGGCGTACAACCATTGTCGTGGCGAGAAAAATCTCCAGATCTTTCACCAATTGAACACGTATGGGACATGGTGAAGCGGGAACTCATTCGTTCTCCAGAGCCTTCAAGAACCATCGCTGAATTGCAACAAAAGGTGCAAGACGCTTGGGAAAGTTTATTGCAGGCTGCCATTCGGCACGTTTGTGATCGTTTGCATGCGAGAATATCCGCCAGCATCGCCGCCATCCTTTACTGTGACATGTGTGTTTCATCACTCTGAGTTTCTTGTAAAATACTTCTACAATGAGAGTATTGAATTTTTTCTGGCAGTGTATACTCAAAAGTGAAGCTTCATTTACCTAGTGCCACTATGCCGTTAATAGGATCTTCCACCTTGTCCATAAAGTACTGATGTAGCACCACAAAATTAATTAACGTACTAAATTTCAATTTGTGGCTTCCAGAGACTCTCATTAATACAGTTCGCAAAGTATAGTTTCATTCTGCAGTGTTTTAATAATTTATTTAATCTCGTGTTGTTGAACATTTGCTGGTAAATTGTGGCAGATTAATGTTTGTGTTATTTCGCTTGATGTATCGTAACGGCAGTGCAGCAGCGTAGCTGTGTTTTTTGTTACGTAACATCAAAAATGGTTCAAATGGCTCTGAGCACTGTGGGACTTAACATCTGAGGTCATCGGCCCCCTAGAACTTAGAACTACTTAAGCCTAAATAACCTAAAGATATCACACACATCCATGCCCGAGACAGGATTCGAACGTGCGACTGTTGCGGTGGCGCGGTTCCAGACTGAAGCGCCTAGAACCGCTCGGCCACTGCGGCCGGTGTAAAAACATCAGTTCTAATTTTATGATAAAGTTAAGGATAAATTTTTGTGTGATTCTGAGCTACAGTTACAATGTGAAATAATACATTGAGGTGACGAAAGCCATGGGATACCTCCTTATACCGTGTCGGATCTCCTTTTGCCCAGCGTACTGCAGCAACTTAATATGGCAAGCTGTTGGAAGTCCCGTGCAGAAATATGGTGCTATACTACCTCTATAACCGTCCGTAACTGCGAAAGTGTTGCTGGTGAAGGATTTTGGGCACGAACTGACCTATCGATTATGTCCCATAATTGTGCGATGGGACTCATGTTGGGTGATCTGGGTGGCCAATTCATTCACTCGCATTGTCCAGAATCTTCTAACCAATCTCGAAAAACTGTGGCCCGCTCGTATGGTGCATTGTCATTCACAAAAATGAAGTCCATGAATGGCTGCAAATGGTCTCCAAGTAGCCAAATACAATCATTTCCAGCCAATTATCGATTCAGTTGGATCACAGGGCCTAGTCCATTGTATTTACAGCTCACACCATTATGGAGTCACCACCAGCTTGCACAGAGCCTTGTTGACAGCTTGGGCCCACGGTTTGTGGAGTCTGCTCCGCACTGTCGCGCCATTAGCAAAGGCACCCGCGTCTGTCATCTTCTGCTACGGTCCATTAACGTCAAATTTCGCCGCGCTCTCCTAACGGCAACGTTCGTAGCACGTCCCACATCTATTTCTGCCGTTATTTCATGCAGTGTTGCATGTCTGTTAGCACTGACAACTTACGCAGACGCCGCTGCTCTTGGTCGTCAATTGTAGGCTGTCGGCCACTGCGTTGTCCATGGTGAGAGGTAATGCCTGAAATTCGATATTATCGACACTCTCTTGACACTGTGGATCTCGGAATATTGAATTCCGTAACGATTTCCGAAATGGAATGTCCCTTGAGTCTAGCTCCAACTACCGTTCCGCGATCAGTCTGTTAGTTCATGTCGTGCGTCCGTAATCATGTCGGACATCTTTTCACATGAATCACCTGAGTACAAATGACGGCTCCGCTAAGGCACTGACCTGTCATATCTTGTGTACGCGATACTACAGCCATCTGTATATGTGTATATCGCTATCCGACAACTTTTGTCACCTCGGTCTATATACAATAGCTACAGTAAGTATTTTGAGAAACATATTTTCTCCACTAGGTTGTGTATCTTGTGCTTCCCTGCCTACCCAGGCCGTTTCTCTTCAATGTGCAGCGGCATTCGTCCATACAAACACATGCATTAGGACTCAGGGCATTGGCCGACACTGATAATGTTGTACTTCGTCCAAAAGTAGTTTAACATTGTGGTTTATTGTCCGAAAACAATTTTCCTACGACAGTGTTACGTCGGATACCCTTGGTTTACATTACCTTTGGTTTTGTTTTTACGTCGTTAGTAATATACCGAAGGTCAAAGGGTTTTTAGCAGACCTCAAAAATGCAGCAATCGCTACCCTTTAGCGAGAGAAGTCTCAGGCAGATGTCGCTCGGGATTCTGGTTTGTCGAGACAAATTGTAAGTGTCTGGAATAAGAAGAAACGATTAACAGGGACCACAGATAATAAACAAAGAAAGAATAGGCCCGACAAAGTATGAGGATGTCAAAGGACGACCCGAAGAGGACTGAATATGACACAAACAGAGAGCTGCACGAATTCAACAATGCGGAAATATCGAACCGTACTGTAAAACGGATTTTCGGAGAGTCTAATCTTCATGGCCGGCGGCCAAGTAAAAAGCCATTAATACCAGCAAAGTATAGGAAAACCCTACTTGAGTCTGCCAGAGCGCATAAAGACTGACCGCCTGAACAACGGTCGCATGTGCTCTGGAGCGATGAAAGTAAAGTTAATTCGTTTTTTTCCGAAGGGATTCAATATGTTCGAAGATAGGTCAGTGCAAGAAATGATGTCCGTTACCAAGCACCCATTGTTAAGGATTGGGTTGGGGGGGGGGGGGGGGAGACAACGTGGTGTGGGGATGCTTCTCCCGTTCAGGTGTCGGCTCTCTGTTGCCTATTGAAGGCATTGTGCATCGTTTCAAATATTGTGAAATCTTGAAAAGGCACATGTTGCCCCATACCAAAGATAAAATGGAATGAACTCGTAATCTCAGCACAACAGTTATCCTAAGCACACCTCTGCTCATATCACAGACTTTTTGAGAAGAATGCGAGTAAGGATGCTTAACTAGCCTAGCCAAAGCCCAGATCTCAGTCCGACTGAACGCCGTTTATTGCAGTCTTTGGTTAAACTATGGCAGAAATCCCCCTGCATCGTTTGGGTGCCCTCATGGATTCCGTATCATCACGCTGTGCTGCTGTAATGAAGGTGAAAGGTTATGCAACAAAGTACAAATGGCTGTGAACACTGATTCGAGTTCCACAAGTCTGTCAAGCCGTAACATGACTTTTGTCAAACTACAGTAATTAAAAAAAAGTGATATTTCCAGTTATGGAAAAAAATGTTCCTTGTTTTGTGTTATTAGCGCAATTAGGGCTGTTAATAAAGAGATTCTAGGCGCTATAGTCTGGAACCGCGCAACCGCTACGGTCGCAGGTTCGAATCCTGCCTCGGGCATGGATGTGTGTGATGTCCTTAGGTTAGTTAGGTTTAAGTAGTTCTAAGTTCTAGGGGATTGATGACCTCAGAAATTAAGTCCCATCGTGCTCAGAGCCATTTGAAACATAATTAAGAGACGTAACAGTTATAAAGGTTTTTCACTGAATAATTTGTTTTTGTCATGAAAATGTGTTCGTCAAAGTACTTACTGTCGCTACTGTAGGTAAATATGAGGTAAACTAATCTAAGCGACCATATATGAATTTATTATGATTAATTTCTGTTCAGTAACTGGATACTTTTACTCCAAGGGAAGAATTGATCTGAGATCTCAGTGGCATTAAGCACATTACAGGAGTGAAAAAATACTGAAAATTCCGAACTGTTCGCATAGAGTAATGTACTCCAGGTCTCTATCCTTTCTTTTCAAGCTGATTAACTTATTAGTTCGAGACAGCGTGTGGCGACCGTTTTTATGCCATTTAATTTAAAATAATACAGTTTTGCCGATTTCCCATTTAATGCGCTGCTCTCTACCCATGTAAATGTAATAGCACCACAAGAACGTTACCCATTCCATTAAGGAAACAAAAATAGTCGCTTACATTTGCAACTAAAATGAGAACGTTTGACGAAACATAACAGTGTTAGTTACAGCGTGTCAAAAATAGGTAGGGATGTGGCACACTTTTGTAGAAAGCCGTAAGCAGTGTTCAATTTGTTTTAGAGAAATAATCAAAATCTAGGAAAAATAGCTGAGATTTTCATTTTCGAATGGGATCGTCTTGAGCAAACAGAATTTTGTCTTCTTTTACAGAGAGATGTTTTACTGAAGCAACAGAATCTTCAGTGTATTTTTTATTTTCTTCCTATCAAACAACAACATAAATGTTCTCTAGTGTTTGCACATTTTTATAAATTTGAGTTTTTACGAAATTGTTCACAAATATGGAAAGAGTCAAAATTTTTTCTGTATATACATTGTTACCATATGGTGCGGTTTCATGGTTTTCTATGTTTTGCATTACAGTTGCAATTACTTCAAAGTTCGTCAGAAGTTTTGCACGTCGAAGTACTATGAACCTGTACCATCTAGAATGAACAGCGGCAGGTTTCGCAATCCAAAGCCTAATTTCCTCATATCTCTAACTAGGATGATGAGTATTTACGATATAGATTATTTCAATGCTGTTCAAATTAAAATTTGAGTACGTTATACGATTCCAGATATTATTGCGGTTTCCTGATATCTATTCTAATGATTACTAATAATAGTTCTATTGATAATGTCTGTATATACAGTGATTTCCAATTTCAAAATTCAATAATTCGTAATTCCTTTGAAGTAACAGTGAGCTGTGTCATACTGAACAGAATAGCCAAATTTTACTGGCTTTAGTATTTTGTTGCTCATAATTAAGAGTGATGGACAATTGCACATTCGAGTCGCTATTAAATCACTGCACTGATCAATGAATCACCAAGCCCTTGTTACTCATTCACTTGCTAGGTATGTGTATGTCAAATGTGTGACTGTTTATGTGAAGCTACTAACATGAGTGTGAGTGATTTAATTAATACCTGTTTCAACAGGTGTCGCATTCTCTGCACCTTTCCACGAGCTTCAAAAAATGGTTCAAATGGCTCTGAGCACTATGGGACTTAACATCTGAGGTCATCAGTCCACTAGAACTTAGAACTACTTAAACCTAACTAATCTAAGGACATCACACACATCCATGCCCGAGGCAGGATTCGAACCTGCGACCGTAGCGCGGTTCCGGACTGAAGCGCCTAGAACCGCTTGGCCACTCTGTCGAAATTTTAGCAACGACTTCATCTTTCTGGGACTCAGTAGTGAAGGAAGCAATTGAAATTCTGTTGGCGACGAATTTAACTGATAGAGATAGCGGCTTCAGCTTGGACAAACCACGGAATCCGGCAATTTCTGTAATTAAATCACAAAGACGTCGAGACGCTGCATCTCTCCGTGACACATCGATATCACCGCGTGGAACGACTGCTTAGCCATAGATTTAATTTCCATGCAGATATTACACCTCTTTGCCACCTATCAACGTCTCTGGCGCCTGTGTACCTTTGGCCGCATACGCAGTGGTTCAGTCCTCGGGTTTAAGAGGACGAAGCAAGTGCTGGAGCGTTACTCACCTCGGCTCACTCTGAAGATGGCTGGACGGTATCCAGCGGAAATATTAGAAGAAGAAGAAGAAGCTGATTTTATGCGGCTGCACGCCCGAAACTTTGCGGAACAAGATTTATATCGTTCTTCTAGAATGTGGCAATATTCAAGACCCCGGCCGGAGTGGCCGAGCGGTTCTAGGCGCTACAGTCTGGAACCGCGCAACCGCTACGGTCGCAGGTTCGAATCCTGCCTCGGGCATGGATGTGTGTGATGTCCTTAGGTTAGTTAGGTTTAAATAGTTCTAAGTTCTAGGGGACTGATGACCTCAGAAGTTAAGTCCCATAGTGCTCATAGCCATTTGAACCATTTTTGAATATTCAAGACGAGGAATTTCCGTAGTTCAGTATCTCGTTTACAACAGCTCTGAAGTCACCAGACGGCAATATCTCTGTGCATATACCAGCAATGGATGCGTCTACCCGTACTAGTCCCTGCTAGTGCAATGCAGCCTTTCGCAGCATAGCTGCATAGGGCGTGAAGCCAGTTGCCCTCTAGCAAATGGTTAAGAAACAAAAGCATAGCACTGCTGCGTAATCTGTGTGTGTTTCTATACTTTAGCTGCTGTGTACGCGCTGAACGCTCTGGAAACCAGCAACCCTTGTCACAGCAGTAGTGTACCAGCGGCCTAACTCGAAGGGGCTACATCAGCAAACCAGAGAGCTTCAAATGCATGCTGCCTATGCCAATAGGTGGCAGAGTAAGGGCAGCCAGAGGTCGGTGGCAACACGGACCTGTTTGCCTCTGTCGGCTAAATAATAGCAGATAGTTCCTCTAATGTTTCTACACTGAAGAGCCAAAGAAACTGGTACACGTGCCTAACATCGTGTAGGGCCCCCGTGAGCACGCAGAAGTGCCGCAATAGGACGTGGCATGGAATCAATTAATGTCTGAAGTAGTTTTGGAGAGAACTGACACCATCAATTCTGCAGTGCTGTCCATAAATATGCAAGAGCACGACGGGGTGGAGATCTCTTCTGAACAGCACGTTGCAAGGCATCCCAGATATTCTTTATAATGTTCGTGTCTGGGGAGTTTGATGGCGAGCGGAAGTGTTTAAACTCAGAACGGTGTTCCTGGAGGCACTCTGTAGCAATTCTGAACGTGTAGGGTGTCGCATTGTCCTTCTGGAATTGTTCGCGTCCGTCGGAATGCAAAATGGGCGCGAATAGTTGCAGGTGATCGTACAGGATGCTTACGTACGTGTCATCTGTCAGAGTCGTATCTAGACATATCAGGGGTCACGTATCACTCCCACTGCCCAAGCCCCACATCATTACAGAGCGTCCACGAGCTTGAACAGTCCCCTGCTGACATGCAGGGTCCATGGATTCATGAGGCTGTATCCATACTCGCACGGATCCATCCGATCGGTACGATTTGGAACAGACTCGTTCGACCGGGAAACGTATTGACAGTCATCAACCGTCCAATGTCGGTGTTGACGGGCAAAGGCGAGGCGTAAAGCTTTGTGTAGTGCAGTCATGCCGGGTAGATGAGTGGGCCTTCGACTCCGAAAGCCCATGTCGATGATTTTTCATTGACTGGTTCGCACACTGACACTTTTTAATGGCCGAGCACTGAAATCTGCATCAATTTGTGGAAGGGTTCCACTTTCGTCACGTTAAACGATTGTTTTGAGTCGTCGTTGGTCCCATTCTTACAGGATCTTTTTCCAGCCGCAGCGATGTCGGAGATTGGATGTTTTACCGGATTCCTGATATTCACAGCACACTCGTGAAACGATTGTATGGGAAAATCCCCACTTTATCGCTATCTCAGAGACACTGTGTCCAATCGCTCGTGCTCTGACTATGACACCACGTTCTATCTCACTTAAATCTTGATAACCTGCAATTGTAGCAGTAGTAATCGATCTAACAACTGCGCCAGACGCTTGATGTCTCATATAGGCGATGCCGACCGCAGCGCCGTATTCTGCCTGTTTACGTAGCTTTTTATTTCAATATCTATGACTATACCAGTTTCTTTGGAGCTTCAGTGTAGATGGCCTTGGTATTTAGGGTGGCGCAGTGCCGCTCCGAGACAACTTCCATAGAGCTCTGGGTCAGGCGTGGACTGCACCCACAGTTCTTCAGTCATAGTCTGAACTGGAGCTTTCGCTACACACAAAGCTATGCCTCACCAGTTACTGCCGACTGAGGAAGCCACCACTGTCTGCATTCACCAACATTAGGGCTTATCCTCTGCATGGGAGATGACCAAGAACTTAGAATCGATCGCCGAGCGCCACTATATTATATTGTTCTACTTCCAACTGAGTATTAAATTTGATGCGGCCTTCAGCCTAAGTTTGGACTTGTGTGAGTTCAGTGCTAACAACAACTTTCACAACTGTGTTAGTGACTAATTTTTCTCCAACGGACGAGTATTTTGGTTTTGTACTTTTCAATAAAACTGTTTTGCGTTGTCCACCTGGGCTTCGTTCTCCTTGTGCTTCAACCACTGCAAGACTTAGCATTACCCGCCGTATAAAAATTATCAGAAACTTGAAGAAGAGAAACATCAAACGGAAAAGAGACTGAAAACACCATCTGATCACTTACTTTTTTAAAAATTTAGATGATGAATGTAGTATGTATTATGGTGATATCGTATGGTAGGACCACTTCTCCAAAGAAGATAGAAAAGGTGAAAGAAAACTGTTACCCATAAATGGCTGCTATACTACAGTGGAAGTTAAATGTATTCAGGGCTGATGTACAGAAGTTAAAAGTTTGAGCACAGGATAAACTTATGTCTGAGGCAGCTGTGCCTCTGTTGCTGAACAGTCACCGTGCGCAAGTTACTGATACTCCTGAAGCACTTGTTGTGCTTGTTCTCACTTCTTATACCGGGCTTTGGACGGGCTGTAGGACAATTCGATATGTTGTCTCGTGAGTCAGCCCTGCTGGCCCTCGTACTGGACGAGCGAGGCCGCGAGACGTGGGCTGAAACTTGCACCTTGCATGACTCAAACCACAACGACAGCGATATCTGGTCTTAACCACAAGACAAAAATCAACCATGATGTCTGCAAGACAGTTGTCTGCAGAGCTTGCAGGTGTCTCATATGCCGTAGCTAACACCTAACGGCGGTGCAGAGACCGTCTCGTGTATTCTGGGGTGAACCATATTAAGAGTGGCGCTTGTGTAAATTAGGTGAGCAACGATTTAGTTTTCAGAAACCTTCTTGCAGCAACTTCTTCTGGGTTAAGCATGGTGGGCATCAGTCACAGGATCATTGTGGAAAGGAAAAGGGCTGCTGCTGATTGGTTGCCGATTATGTGGGACGGGCTTACGGAGCTTCACATCTTCGTTAATGGTCAGAGGAATACTCTTAACACCACGAGGTACAGGGATGAAGTACTGAAACTACCTGTGCTACTTTTCAGACATGCAGTGATCTACGAGAATTGGACCTTTAATAGTGGCAACTATTTATTTACAGCTCGTACAAAATAGGAACGTGTTTCAAAGTTTTACTGACCTTCAAAGTAGTCACCAGCATTGTGTATAACCCGTTGCCACCGATGTGGAAGTCGTAGGATACGCTTAGCAGTGCCAGTTGTGTTGACAGTTGGAATGGCGTGTTCTATTGCCCGACGAATTTGGAGCAGTTCTGAAGCGAAAGCCGTGAAGTGTTCCTTCAGTTTAGAAATCGAGTTGAACTTGACGAGGGCTTAAGTCAGGGGAGTGCAGTAGGTGGTATAGCACCTAGCAGCCCCATCAATCAAACAAATCAGTAACAGCTTGCACTGTACGTGCTTGAGCATTGTCCTGCAAAAATGATGGTCAAGTCCTGCAGAAAGTGTCATCACTTCTGTCTCTATGCTGTTCATTTTTGGAACACAACCTACGAAAAGCTTAGAAACAGAAGTGATGACACTTTCTGCAGGAGCTGACCATCATTTTGCAGGACAGTGCTCAAGCAAGTACATTGTAAGCTGTTACTGATTTGTTTGACTGATGGGGCTGACTTAAGCTCTCGTGAGTTCAACTCGATTTCTAAACTGAAAGAAACACTTCACGGCATTCGCTTCTGAACTGTTGCAAATTCGTCGGGCAATAGACCGCGCCGCTCGAACTGTCAACAAAACTGGCACTGCTAAGAGTATGCTACGACTTCCACGCCGGTGGCAACGGGTTATACACAATGCTGGTGACTACTTTGAAGGTCAGTAAACCTTTGAAACAGATATCTATTTTGTACGAGCTGTAAAGAAGTAGTTGCCACTATTAAAGTTCCAACCCTCGTCGATTTCTTCCTCACAGACGATAATAACATCTGCATCGAAATACTCTGGTGACTGAATTTGCCGTAGGAGAAGATATCCACGGCATAGACTGTGCAGGGAGGTATCTGGATCCTAATTCCACAGAACATGTGTAGGATGCGTTGGTCAGTCTGCCACATGTCAGCCCTCTAGACCTTTGCACAGGTCTTTCTCGGGATCATAATATACTGTTAGTGGAGCTCTTGTGGTATCTCATAAAGGAAACGTGGTACACTATGTGATCAAATGTATCCGGACACCCCCAAAACATACGTTTTTCATATTAGGTGCATTGTGATGCCGCCTACTGCCTGGTACTCCATATCAGCGACCTCAGTGGTCTTTAGGCATCGTGAGAGAGCAGAATGGGGTGCTCCACAGAACTCACGGACTTCGAATGTGGTCAGGTGATTGGGTGGCACTCGTGTCATATGTCTGTATGCGAGATTTTCACACTCCTATACATCCCTAGGTCCACTGTTTCAGATGTGATAGTAAAGTGGAAACGTACAGCACAAAAGCGCACAGGCCGACCCCGTCTGTTGACTGACGGAGACCGCCGACAGTTGAAGAGGGTCGTAATGTTTAATAGGCAGACATCTATCCACACCATTACACAGGAATTCCAATCGGCATATGAACACACAGTGCACCGAATACTACCAACGCTGGGCCTCCGTAGCCGACGACCCATGTATGTGCCAATGGTAACACCACGATATCGATAACTACGACAGAAATAGGCACTTGACCGTCGGCACTGCATTTTGGCGTAATGGCAGAGCGTTGCATGTTCTGATGAATTCCAATACCTTCTTCATCATACCGATGGGAGAGCGCGAATCCGTCTTCTTCCAGGGGAACAGCTCCTTGACACCTGTACTGTGGGGACAGACAAGCTGGCGGCGGCTCCATGATGCTATGGGAAACATTCTAACGTGGTCATCAATGGGTGCAGTGGAGCTCGTGTATGGCATCATGACAGCCAAGGGGTATCGAACACCGGCTTCAAACCATGTACATCCCTTAATGACGATCAGGTTTCCCGACAGCAGTGGCATTTGTCAGCAAGATAAAGCTCCGTGTCACAAGGCCAGGAGTGTGATAGAGTGGTTCGAGAAACAAAGTAGCGAATTGCAATAGATGTGTTTGCTCCCCAACTCTAGAGATCTGAACCCGATCGAACATATCTGAGATGTGATTGAACGTGGCGTCAGAGCTCATCGCCCCCCTCCCCTCCTCCCGCGGAATTTATGGAAATTAGGTGACTTATGTGTGCAGATGTGGTGCCAGCTCCCTCCAGCGACCTACAAAAGCTTCATCGCTTCCATGCCACGATGCGTCGCCGCTGTTATCCATGCCAAAGGTAAGCTTGCCGGCTATTAAGAAGGTGGTCATAATGTTCCGGGTGATCAGTGTGTGAACAGTGGCCAGGAACTCCACAGTCATATCTTTCACCGAAAGAAGACTGTACACATGATCCTCGTGACATGCAATTCGAATCTGGCAGCCTGCTACTAGAATGGACTACGGATTGCTGTACGGAGTACTTATTGCTGTGCTTCTGGCGACCTTTCGATAACTTACAGACTTCATGGTATTACTCTTCCACCATCAAGTTTTCTCGCTCACGCCAACGCTGATTGTTCGGGTTTTTGTGTACTGTAGCTTGTTCCGTGGTCGTTTCAATAATAAAGGCTGTGCGCTTTGCTACTCAGGAATCACGCAAGCGTGTACACAAGAAAAGCTCTTTTCGGTCTAAATACAGAACATCATATTTGTGATTGACAGTTGTTACGTCATTGAACTGGAATGCGAGACGACATTGCAAGTTGTATAGCGTAGTTTCTGTTTTATGTCGTTTGATAATAAAGAAGCGAGAGTGAGAGGGGGGGGGGGGGGGAGGAATATAGTAATCAGCCACTGCTGTTATCATTACTCCAAGTAATAATATGCTTATTTTAAATTAAAAAAGAAACAGCCTCACGCAGGAAAATAACTTATCTTTCAAGAGCGTCCTTAAAATGGTAACAAAAATAGCCATATTTTCACTATTCCCATCATCAGAGCAAAGTAACCAACATTTTGCCGTACTTCTCAGTTTGCACCAAGAGAACTAGTTCTGACTGAAAAAAACTACGCCATATCGCCCATATCTCACATCTGGTTCAAATGGCTCTGAGGACTATGGGACTCAACTTCTGAGGTCATCGGCCGGAGTGGCCGTGAGGTTGTAGGCGCTACAGTCTGGAGCCGAGCGACCGCCCCGGTCGCAGGTTCGAATCCTGCCTCGGGAATGGATGTGTGTGATGTCCTTAGGTTAGTTAGGTTTAATTAGTTCTAAGTTCTAGGCGACTGATGACCTCAGAAGTCAAGTCGCATAGTGCTCAGAGCCATTTTTCTGAGGTCATCAGTCCACTAGAACGTAGAACTACTTAAACATAACTAACCCAAGGACATCACACACATCCATGCCCGAGGATGGATTCGAACCTGCGACCGTAGTGGTCTTGCGGTTCCAGACTGTAGCGCCTAGAACCGCTCGGCCACTCCGGCCGGTCTCACATCTGGCATATTTCATCAAAAAAATTATTGTAAGAGCTGGGAGCGTATGTTAATTTTGCGTGTTATGGGTTAATTTGGTTTCCAGGAGTGATGATAAAATCGCAGCATTCAGTAACCTAGTAGTCGACGCATTTTGTCCAGTGCAAATGTGTTTAGTGTCGACTGTGTAAGCATAATTAGGAAATGTGAGAGTATTGACTTTACAGTCTATCTGAAAAAACTAAGAAGTCTGCAAAGCATAAACACAAGTCATTTGGCACAGAACAGTGCTCAAAACCATGTAATCAGAATTTTTATGAAACCAAAGATATACTTTTCAAAAAGTAATAAAACCGGGAAATCCCTTCTACAACAGAAACAGTTAGTGGGTGATATGCTACCCTTAGTGTCCACACGTGATTTTTAGCAACATACACTATGTGATCAAAAGTATCCGGCCCAAAATGACTTACAAGTTTTCGGCACCCTCTACCAATAATGCTGGAATTCAATATGGTGTTGGCCCACCCTTAGACTTGATGACAGCTTCCACTCTCACAGGCATATGTTGAATCAGGTGCTGGAAGGTTTCTTGGGATAGTGGCAGCCCATTCTTCACGGAGTGCTGCACTGGGGAGAGTCCATTACAGGGATGTTATTGTCGTGTAACCACACAGCCACATGCCGTCCATTATGAACAGGTGCTCGATCGTGTTGATAGATGCGATCACCATCCCTTAATTGCCCTTCAACAGTGGGAAGCAAGAACGTGCTCAAAACATCAGTGCTGTGATAGTGCCACGCAAAACAAGTGGTGCAAGCCCCTTCCATGAAAAACACGACCACACCATAACACCACCGCCTTCGAATTTTACTGTTGGCACTGCACACGCTGGCAGATGACGTTCACAGGGCATTCGCCATACCCACACCCTGCCATCATATCGACACATTGTGTACCGTGATTTGTCACTCCACACAACGTTTTTCCACTGTTCAACTGCCCAAGCCGGCCGGTGGGGCCGAGCTGTTCTAGGCGCTTCAGTCTGAAACCGCGCCACCGCTACGGTTGCAGGTTCGAATCCTGCCTCGGGCATGGATGTGTGTGATGTCCTTCGGTTGGTTAGGTTTAACTAGTTCTAAGTTCTAGGGGACTGATGACCTCAGATGTTAAATCCCATAGTGCTCAGAGCTATTTGAACCAATCGTCCAACGTTTACGCTCCTTACGCCAAGCGAGCCGCCGTTTGGCATTTACCGGCGTGATGTGTGGCTTATGAACAGTCGTTCGACAATGAAATCCAAGTTTTCTCACCTCCCGCCTAACTGTCATAGTACTTGCAGTGGATCCTGATGCGGTTTGGAACTCCTGTGTGATGGTCTGGTCACTCAACAGACGAGGTCGGCCTGTACGCTTTTGTACTGTACGTGTCCCTTCACGTTTCCACTTCACTATCACATCGGAAACAGTGGACCTAGGGATGTTTAGGAGCGTGGAAATCTCTCGTACAGACGTATGACACAAGTGACACCCCATCACCTGACCACATTCGAAGTCCGTGAGTTCCGTGGAGCGCCCCATTCTGCTCTCTCACGATGTCTAGTTACTACTGAGGTCGCTGATATGGAGTACCTGGCAGTTGGTAGCAGCACAATGCACTTGATATGAATAACGTATGCTTGTGGGGTGTTCGGATACTTTTGATCACATAGTGTATGTTGTCTTCAACGGGGAGTAAAATATAGATGTGTAAATGTTCATACAGATCTGTTACGCCCCGTTAATGACAACATAGGTCTTCGAGTTTCTGGTGCAAATGTGCGAATGTGGTAGCATTTAATCAGGATATACTATTCGCTGGACGCCTTTCTTCTGGATAGGCAGAAAATGGAAAACGACATGCTATCGATGAATTGTGTCTCATCATAAGCACTAACAGTAATAATAATAATAATAATAATAATAATAGTTATAATAATCATGATAATACAGTGTAGGCCTTACAGCAGTGTAGAGCCATTACATAGTTACTGTTGTGTTGTTCTTTCGTTTAGTTCGTTTAATGTTGCTAAGTGAATAACGACGTGATTTATGGTCTACTGCGGGAATTCGGCACAACTTGGAGAACACATGCTCATGAGATAGTTAAGCATTATTATATTTATATCTCAGTTTTACTATCATTGACGTCTGGTACAAGGTATGCATATAGGGGCGGAATATGGATTTTTCTCGTACATTCGTTTCACAAACTGTAGCCCCCACCTAATTATGTTAGGCATTAATGCAAGTAATTGAAAACCAAATTGAAATTATTGCTAACATATTGGTAATCGGTGTTATAATCTTACGAAATAGTGATAACAGTAATAATGTTTTGAACAGAACTTAGTTTAATAACCGATATACAGTTGAATTCATTTGATTTTACCCACCAGAAGATTACATTTTACCCCCATAATTATCCCCAGGTTGGGAACCATGGACCTCGTTGGATGTGGGAAAGCACCTAAAATTCAGATACAGGCTGGGTTGTTCACCGGCTCTTGTGGTTAATCCGAGAGGCGGATTCAATCCGGGCCAGGCTCGCCTCCCTGAATCCCGAAATCGACGCATTAATGCGCTCGGCTTTCCAGTCTTTGAAAGAACATGTGTTGCTTTAGACTGTATGGTTAGGAAAGACCCTGATCAGGATGCGTAAAATAGGATCCATTTGTTTTTGGTGTGACCTCGTTTCTCTCGTGACAGGCGTTTCCCGCTGTTAGCTTCAATCGCTGCCGTTAACGGGAAGGCTGATTAATGGAAGTGGTTACTGCCTCCCAGTTTAGCATACAATGACTATGAGTTTATTCATAACGTGCACAGATGATATAAGCTGACTATTTTTTGACTCCTGTGCTGATTCCATATTTTAATTCGTGTATCAGCGTTAGCACATGAACATTCTAATATGGCACGCTTCTGACGCTTACTAAAATGTTAATTTGATTACATGTCCGTGTTTGCTCTGATGTGTTTCCTCACTCGTTAAATGGAGAGAGAAGATACATGCGAACTCATACAAGTTACTGAATGAGAAATGATGCAGTGTAATCGGATGTGACAAAGGTGAAGTAGGAGAAATGTGTATGTAATTGTCGTCTTGCAGCTGTCTCGGTGTAAAAGGCTATTTGAGTGTCAGACGACTGTTTGCTTCGTATACAAATCTCGTCGTTATGAATACGTGGAAAATACGACCTGAGAGAGAAATGAAACTTTACATAAGTTTATCCTGCGCTGCACGAGAGATACCCTTCGGCTGTCAGAAATTAAAGATGAGTGACATTAGGGTGATTGTATCGTTTGACGTTCTTATACCAATATGCATGGGCCTCTGAGGTATGTATACAAAGCTTGCCGTTCCATATGCTAATTATCTGAACACCAATTTCCCTTGCCGGCCGTGGTGGCCGTGCGTTTCTAGGCGCTGCAGTCCGGAACCGCGGGACTGCTACGGTCGCAGGTTCGAATCCTGCCTCGGGCATGGATGTGTGTGATGTCCTTAGGTTAGTTAGGTCTAAGTAGTTCTAAGTTCTAGGGGACTGATGACCTAAGATGTTAAGTCCCATAGTGCTCAGAGCCACCAATTTCCCGAAGCTGAATAAAGTTCTCAGATCAAATGGTAATCAGACCCAGTCCATGTGCACGAGATCGTAGCCATTTGCTCTTCATTCCGAAAGTTCAGTATTTTTTCTTCTGTCATTACCGGTATCTCCAAAGTTGGATTTGTCTAGCTGTCTGAAACCACCCGTCGTGTGGGCGTCAGAATTAGCAGAGCTAGACGCTTGTGATGTGTTTCACTGACTGTTGGCGCATATAAATTGCTCTTCGCTACAGTGAAGCCATCAACCACTCTGAAGCTGCGAGGGACAGCGGGAGGTATTAACGGCTGTAAGCTGTGCAAGGAGTTATGAAACTGTCCGAAACAAATACTCATGCGAAGCACAAAACATTGTAAGCAGCACGAACAGAGTTCTCCGTAGCTCATCCGTGCAGTCAAGTAGTTAAAATTGATGTAGAGCTATCCTAATGAGAAAACAGAGCGATTTTACGTCTACCGTAAACGTGTGATCAATAAATGGGTGCACTTGTTTTCTTCTCCAATATTGGCAGCGTAATAAGGCAATTAAGTATATTTCGCGGATCGCATTTTTGTTTACATAACACTGTGACATTTTACACAGTACAAAGGGCACGTGCTGATTGCTTTATTACGAGAGGATAATTATAAACTTAGCAGTGCTGCATAGTCCACTAAATTTAGCATACCGTAAAGGTTTGCAACTGTTTGACTGAGATATTAATTTGTGACAACAGCGCCCTCCAGCTTTTTATTCTTAAATATTGTAATTCAGGGCGAAATTCAACATATAGGTTTTTTGCAGTAGTGCCATTACTGAAGGTAGCTACAAATACGTGCATTACGCATTAGCTGGTCACAAAGCCATTTTGTTGTACGGTGGCAAAACGTACTTGTAGATTTCTTGGAAACTTTCTGCTATCACCGATAACTCTGAAGAGATGAGTGACGGAAGGTAAGTTGATATAAATAAGTTATATGCGCAGAGCATTCCGTGGAAGAGTTAAATTTTACAAATCATTTCTTCAGCGATTGGAAAGCGAAAAATATTATTTCCGTAGACTGCAGGGACAGTAAACATACCTGCAGAAACAAGTGTGACAAGTGAAGTGTAGAAAACAACCCTTATCAATGAAATCAGGGACATTTATCGATTGTTTGGTAAAAAAAAGACAGAGTTTCATTTGGCATTATAACTTTGTTTCTAAATATAACATACCATATTCACAATATTGCATTGAATTTGTCATGAATTTTTTTTTCTCGTACCACTGAATCTACAAGTAAGTGTCTAACAGTTTGAACTAATTACCTTTGTGATAGGATTTTGTGTGAAATGTTAGTTTTGTGACCTATCTTCTTCTCATGCGGTTCCACTGAGCGGGTTCGTAAATGAGTGTGTAAAAATATTTTTACTTACTCTTATTTTGTTTCAAGGAGGATAAGCCTACCGTTATTTGGATTTTAAGAAACTTAGAAAGATGAAGCTCACCAAATTAGCAAACGTTGTCAGATGATTTTCTGTATATAGAGAAAACAAAACTCACAAAACATGGCAAATTTATAAAGATGTTACAACTGAGTGACATACGAATTTCACTCTACTTTCTCTGTCTTAGGCTTCATGTCACAATACTGTCTTGACCTAGAGGTAACTTAGCGACAGTTAATATTCCGTATTTCGAATATCTCTTTGCACATAAAAGTTTTATTTCTGTTAAAATTAAGGGATAAAGGTTATAAAATTTCATACATGAGGAAATAAGGAGCCACACTACATATTTGTATAAGTTATGTCACATAAAGTTCTAAGTGCCAGTTCTGCTTTATGTTAACGCTGACAGTAAACTGCAGATTCACTGAAGAGCTTATTGCACTCTTGCCTGCTCAGTGACTGAATTACAACGAGCACCAAACAAAATAATTAGGAAATCAGAAAAATTTATGTGTTTTTAAAATACACTGATCAGCCAGAACGGTATGCTATCGATATAAACCCGTCCCGGATATAGCAGTGTCACCTGGCGAGGAATGACTGTTAGTCAGACACACGCACGGTGCATATAGTATCAGTGAGCGTGCTGTATAACTGTGTAGAATGGGGTATATGAGTTTGCCCAACGGCAGCCTCTGATGGCCTGGAGGCTCGGCACGAGCATTTCGGAAAATGCACTTCTTCTCGGGTGTTCGAGGACTGCTGTGTCTTCAACACATGGCGAAACTAAGATGAAACCACGTCAGACGTCGTGAGGTTGGGGGGGCCACCACTCTCTACAGATGTCGAAGGTCGTAGGCAGAGCAGACTGGTAAAACAGGACAGGCGGCGAACTGTAGCGGAACTAACATCTAACTTTAATGCTGGGCAGAGTTTAAGCGTGTCTGAACAGGGTGTAACGAACACTCCTAACGATGGGCCTCCACAGCCGACGACCCGTCATGAATCCCGATGCCATCTCTAGCATGCCGATGGAAGGGTACAAAACCGTCATCTTCCAGGGCAACAGCTCCCTGACACCTTTACTGAGGGACGGAGACAACCTGGAGGCGGCTCCATTATGCTCTGGGGAACATTCACGTGGGCATCCATAGGTCTAGTGGAGATCGAGTAAGGCACCATGACCATGAGTGTCGTACACTGGTTACAGGCCATGTACAACCTTTCATGACGATTATATTTCCCGGCAGCAGTGGCATTTTTCAACAAGATTATGTTCTATGTCATAAGGCCAGGAGTGTGATGGAATAGCTCCAGAAAACTGTGGTCAGACCTGAACCCAATCGAACACATCTGGGAGGTGACTGAGCGTGGCGTCAGATCTCATCGCCTCCCTTCCCGCAATTTAGAGGATTAGATGACTTGTGTGTGCAGATGTGTTGCCGACTCCTCTAGCGACTTGCCAAGGCCGCATTGCTTTCATGCCACGACGCGTCGCCGCTGTTATCCGTGTCAGAGATGGACATACCGGCTATTAGGTAGCTGCTCATAGTGCTGAGGTCGATCAGTGGATAAGCTATCACTCAATCTGATAGCAAGCACAGCATTGTAATATTTTAAAAATATCGTATACTTTTCAGTTTGTTAATAGGAGTATTTGATCATCAAAATAAAATATGGTTCAAATGGCTCTGAACACTATGGGACTTAACTTCTGAGGTCATCAGTCCCCTAGAACTTAGAACTAGTTAAACCTAACTAACCTAAGGACATCACACACATCCATTCCCGAGGCAAGATTCGAACCTGCGACCGTAGCGGTCGCGCGGTTCCAGACTGTAGCGCCTAGAACCGCTCGGCCATGCCGGAAGGCAATAAAATGTGACTATGTGAAACCTTGACTTGACTTCTGCAGGATCTGACGGAACTGAGGTGCTCGATTTCTTTGTAACACATCTATTTAAAGGGATTCAAGTCCGTGATATATGAGGGCCTCACTCTCGGTGTATCAGCGACGCTGAAGATTATGTGAAAGTATAATATGTGCCCAAATGAAAAGGAGACTATAGTTATGTGTAAAGTACTTCATGTAACAATATTGCAGTTCATGTGGAACAATACAATTAAACATAATTACCACTGATATTGATACACCGATCTCTGCGCTTAGGAAGACAGCGAATGGCTTCAGTATAGAAAGTCCTGGGTTGCTGACGGATCCAGTTTTCCACGGTGTCCTGCGCTTTCTTGTCACACGTAAACCTCTGACTTCTCAGAGATTGTTTTAAGGGGATGTAGATATGCGAGACAAATAGTGAGGTATCCTGCCTGTAAGGAGGATGTTCCAGGACCTCCCATCGAAATTTCTGAATCAGCTCGAGGGTATCCTTGGCCACACATCCCGTCTCATAACGCTGACAACACCGGAATGTTATGCACTGTGTGAGACACTGCTCTCCGTACACCTCTTTCATCTTGTGATAAATTTGTGAAGTGTGCTCTCCTATTATGAGAAGAAATTGTATAACAGCATTTTCTGCTGATGGGGAGGAGTCCATCATGCAACGAAATGTGGAAGCAACTGTACAAAAATGAGGTAATTGCTGTGAAGGCATTAACTCAGCTTGTGCAACTGGGAATACCACCACACCATCTTTCGGTAAACACTTGTACCTACTGGGGCTACATACGCCACTACAGCGAAGGTCT
The DNA here is from genome assembly GCF_021461395.2 of Schistocerca americana. Taxonomy (NCBI): domain Eukaryota; kingdom Metazoa; phylum Arthropoda; class Insecta; order Orthoptera; family Acrididae; genus Schistocerca; species Schistocerca americana. The sequence goes on along the minus strand of NC_060130.1, from coordinate 581,145,762 downwards.
CCTTTTCCGTTGAGCATGCCTTATAAGAAAAGAGGGTGAGCTAAATTTAAAATTCCGTTGACGACAACACCATTACAGACAGAACACAAGCTTGGACTGGGGAGAGAAAGGAAGGAAATCGGCCGTGTCCAGTAGTTTCCTTAAGCTGTTTAGGAATACCATGGGCAATTTACACTACATGGACTGCGGCGGCGCAGTGCGTTGCTCCTGCGAATAAAGCTCCACTCACCTTGTGCTGGATCTCTTCTCACACGCACGCCTACTTGAAATTACGGAAATGCACAGATCTCAGCCGGAAAAAGCTGTAGGAAATGCAACTGTACACCTCGTAACCACAAGTCGTACTCAAAATTATTTTCTCAGTCGAAGGTTAATAATAGTTAAATGAAAGTAGTTATGTGTGTAAAATGTCACTCTTTTGCGGTAAGCTTGCATACAGCAGTTACTAATAAGCCTTACTCTAAGCTGTACAAAATCTCAAAAGTCCACACGCACACATCTTTAACCGTAGCCAGTCTACGGTAATTATTAGTTATCTATCCCGGAAAGTTTACAAACGGTTTATTTCTTTTAGAATAGATACGTTGCTATAATTAGTCTTACGGTACGTAACAAAATGTTCACGTTCGCGAGTGAGCAAAACTTCAAGAGGAATTTAGCTATTTAAAACGTCGCCAAAAGTTCCGAATTTCACACCGTGCATGAAATCGAACTCTCTTCCACACTTAACGGCACTTCTCAAACATTTTGGTTTTGAAATATCACAAAAGTAATAATTTTCGTAGCAGCATCTATCAATAGGTCTGCATACTGTGAGATTCAAGCCCTGACCCTACTCACCTCTCTACAAAACGCAGTTTCTGATTCCCAAAATATGTGCGAATATTCTAATTTCTGATTGGCAGAGAGTAATCACAGCCAATCGGAAAGTAGCATCAAACACTCTCAATCCGGCGCATATATACAGAACCAATCAAAATTTGTCACTGAATCAGAGCAGTAAATTAACAAAAATAAACTCTGAAAACTCACAAATGTTAAATTAACTTCCTCTTACGAAACTACTTTACCGAAATCATAATCTAATTTCTCCAATACCATAAACTGACGAAATAGCTTATAACAAATTTCGCAGTACGACATACACGCCATTCTCAAACGTTCCTCACGAGACCAGTTACTTCAACGTATGGTATAAGAGCTTTACATATAACACTGTTTCACATTCACACTTTGATTCACTCACATAACTAAGCACAATTATAACAAAATTAATAAACAATTAGAAAATTAAACAAAAAGAACTCCTAATAAAAATGACAGAATTTTGGCCGCAGCCCAAACAGTGTCCGCCAGCTAATGACCTCTACCAGATTGTTTAGAAACTACATACACTCAGAAGTCTGACGCCACCTGTCCTGCACGTGACTCAAACTGCACGCCTGTTCATCGCTCATAAGCCGAATCTCAGTCTGCACGATATAAAGCGCTATGCCTCAGGATGGTCGGAAATCCCTTCAGATCCTCGAACGCCATGCTCTCCACCTCCCATATCGCATCCGTCTCCAATCCCCCACGCGGATCCTATATGACCTAATTCCGTTCCCCCACCTCCTCCTTTTCCTCGAACGGGTATGGATCCTCTACACCTCCCATAAACTCGATCCTCCTCACCTGCTTGTCTCCCCCATTCTCTCCCACCTGCGCCCACTACCGCGCCTGCATTCCCACGTCCCACCCTGTCTCCATCTCTCCACCCTCCTTACGCTCTCCCAAGGTGGCTTCCGCCAGCTCCCCCTCCCTGATGATGGCCTCCTCCCCTCCATCTACCCCTCCTATCAACTTTGATCCTCCTCTCCCACTTCCTGTGTTTTTTCCTTTGGGCACCCTCCCTCACTTCTCTCTCCTTTTCCTCCCCATTCCCCCCTCCTCCACCCCTCTTCCCCCAGGCTTCCCCTCCCCTTTCCTCCCTTCCTTCCTCCCCCCTATCTCCCCTGCCCTTGGCATCTCTGTTCTCCCCTCTCCCTCTCCCTCTCCCACCCCCCTCCTCCTCTCTTGGCAGGTCCCGGGACTCGTACATGCTCAGTGGACATTCGTGCGCCGGAGATCTTCGCCATCAGTGTCTCGTGTGCATGCCTTCGTTTTGTGTTTAGTGTTCTTTCGCCGTCACACCACCACTGTTCACCTGTGCCGTCACAGTCGTCCTTGTTATGTGCGCCATGTCAACAGGTTTTAGTGTTTTTTCTTGTCCAGCGTGAACGGCTTCGTGTATATTGTTTTCAGTGTCTACAGTTTTTTACCTGCCATTTGTCTTGTATCATCTGTACCTCCGTTATGTTTTATATTGTATTACTCTCGGCTGAAGAGCAGCGTATTATGCTGCTGACAGCACACCTGTGTACAAGGTGTTGAAAATAACAATAAAGAAAAAAAAAGATGGTCGGATGAGATTTGAATCTTTGTTAGCCTAGATCCAAATTCAGTGTCTTAATCACTGCATCATCATAATACTCCGCAAGCCACCGTATAGCGAGTGGCGGAGGGTACCTTGCACCCAGAAGCATGGTAATTTTTTCTTTTGGTGGGAGGGAGGTGTTTGGGAGTTCTGTTGTGTTCAAGTATGACAGGGGCGGCCGAGTATTCGGCTCGCGAGCCATGCCCTGGCTCAAATGCCATAGCGCTTGGCCTGGAGCAGCACCTCCCCCCCGTCCCCCCCCCCCCCCCACCACCACCACACCATGATGTCTGAGTGGGAGGAGGGGGTAGAGGGGTAAACTGTGAACGGCATCGTATTTAGATGGCAATACTGCATATGACTTGGTTTCCTACTTCATATTTCTCTATAAAATTGATCACAAATGAACAAATTTTCAGAATTATTTAATTATTTTTGTATGTAAATTGAAGGTGGGGAGGTAATAACTGCTGTCAGGTGCATTGGGACATTATGTAGAATTAATTAATTATTTTTGGCGCGCTGAAGGCAATACATAATTTTTACCTGTTTCAAACTATCGGCATATGGACAGGTGCAGACAATTTTACAGATTTTCACACTCATGTTGCGACGTAATCGTGACTTATTTAGTTTCTTAATGGAAAAAAGCGTGTCACATACATATGTTGATCGACATATTGTAGATCTTTTGGAACCTCATTATGGATAATGGAAACTCTACCTGACAGAAACGATGTGGATGTACTAGACAATTTTAACATAAAAGGATTTGTCTTTAAAACAGGAACTACAACGCAGATTGATGAGTTTCATCTGCACATGCACAGGGGTACTTTCAACTGAAACAGCAAACGGTCTTGAAAACAAGTGTAAAGTGATAGTGCACTCACAAAATTATGAAAACTTTTTTGGAAGGTGACTGTCAACAGCTGTTAAGTAACGAATAAAATGCATATTTGAACCATCAGCTGCTTTTATTTTAAACCCAAATACCTACCTGTTTTGGTCATGGACCATCTTCACAGATAAGGGTTAAACTGGTTTAAGGCACTACATTACATCAGTCATTACTTAAATAATGTGTAATGTATGCCATAAATGTCAATACACGACACAGGATTTTTTGAACCAAACATACGAATACTAAACCCACACAGAGCAGTACTGAAAAATCCTGTGCCGTATACTGATATTTATGACGTGCATTACAAATTATTTAAGTAATGACTAATTTCATGTGGTGGCTTAAACCAGTTTAATCCTTATCCGCGAAGATGGTCCAAGACTGAAACCGGTTGATATTCTGATTAAAATAAAGGGAGCTGATGATTCAAATATGCACTTTATTCATTTTGAAAACTATTCTCATAATTCTTTCAATGCCACACATCTCACATTTTCTTTGATGTCAGTGAGCTTTGGGATGTCAACTGTGTTTATCGGAATTTGTCCCTTCTACAGGTCTGCAATCCAGTCCGTGTGTTCTAATTTTCGTTCCTGCTATTGTTTCTCCTCCATAAATTCAGCAATAGCATGTTTTAAAATAGAAAATCCTGCCAGGCATGCCCATTAACTACCATACTTTGCAGCAACATATAAATTCTCCATATTCTTCGTTCAGTTCCATCGAAAACTGTTGCAACAGCAATGGAATAATGATGCGACTTCAGAAATTTTACTGTTCGTACCATCAAGTTCTCCCCGTGCTCCGTGCCTGCAAATTTAGCTTGAAGTGCTTTTTGACGTGCAGTACAGTGTATGCCGTACATCATTCATTATATTTCTTTACTCTTTCATTGTCAACTAAATCTTTAAATTCATTCTGCATAGTGTTGTAATGTCGTTTCATATCAAATTTGCCGTAGCCATCGATTATGCGTCTGCATAATAGATACTAAGAGTTCTTATTCCTCTATCATGTCATTTTCATTCATTTCTAAAGGCTTGTGACGGTAGTTCGCTTTACTGTCCGTTTTTGTGCAGACAGACACTTGACCTGTGAATGTCCTTCATGTCACGAACAAATAGCGAAGGGTAAACAGCGCTGACAACACGGTTCTGCTGAACTGCAGAGAGTTGTGCCAACCGAAAACTGCCACACCACAATATTAAATGACGTGTTGCGCAGTACCGGGCACTTCCAAGAAGGACCGAGCAAAGCCGAGACATGACCCATTCACCCGGCTCGCTTGCATTTAGCCACACCGAGGCCAGTTCTGAAGCGTTAGATGTTCATTCAGTTCAGTACCGCAAAATATAAGCATCTGAAATATTATAAACTGTTTCAACGTTTATGACTGGAACACAGGTTGCATCTGTTGAAACTTCTGATGCTATGATGGTAGCTAAGAGTGGTGGTGCCGGGTTGAGAGGTACGCAACAACTGTCATGGAACATTTATATTAATCACACAAATTGAAAGTGACAAATCAAGATCAAGAGGCTTCCCACTTCCCCTCCCTAAACAGGTAACCACACAAAAAAACAGGTAGCTTCTAGCTACTTCAAAACACAGCTACTCAAAGAATATATGGAACAGAATACCATATACAATAAACTATGAAATTTAATTCACACATTAGCCAGTTGCCAGTGCCACAATTGAAATGGCCTAAAAATGTCAGATCTATGGCGCTGTTTATATTTGCCTTTTTAAAACAATTACATAACTCCAATTATGATTTCGAATCCAGGTAAATCCTTCAAAAGAAAATCAACTTCAAACAGGAATCATCAGAGGTTTTAAGGGACGCAGTATAGTCAGAGTGGGGTAATTCAAAATACCCATCACTCAAAACATTAGCAATTTTAACAGAACTAGGAAAAAACTCAACTACTGCCATTCAAATGGCAGCGTAAGTAAACATTGAAGTTCTAAACATGGCTGAAGCAACTACTGTTGAAAATCATCACGGTAAATGATAACAGCCAAACAGTTGCAGGATAAATATATACTGAAATACTTGACCACGGTTTCTGTTTATCTAAATACACCTGAACAGGGAAACACCTTCATTAGCAAAGAAACCTTAACACCATAACTAAAGAGGCGAAAACACTTATATCTTTAAGTAACCGTAAAATTACCAAAGTATTACAAGCACAAAACTTTTAGTTACTTACTAAAATCACATCCTGCAGTGAAGATACATAAAACAATCGTGCCAAAGGCGTCGTCAGTAGTTAAAATTAAAATATCATCTCCATTTGTACAACATAATTATGAAGAGAAGGTCGATGCCAGCACGGCATATCATCAGTACTTAGCCTGTGAACTGACGTGAAGAGGGTGTGGAAGCCCTAGGGCAGACAGTTTCACTGAGAGAGGGCACTTGTGGTATGCGCGAGACACTCGCGCGCATTAAAACCCAGGGATACATACTCATGTGCATCAGAATATCAAAAACTGTGCTAATTCAAACCCTCTGTCTTAATAAATCAAACATATCCGAACCATTTAAGACACTTACATACAATAGAAAATATGAAACCAATTTGCCTGTGTCCTAGTGTCAAGCAGATGAAGCTTGCGCTAAGGAAAACATCTAAGGAGAGAGGGCACTCGTGTTATGCGCGAGAATCTCGCGTAACTTAAAGAAACTACATACTAGCGAAAACGAACAAAATGTTGTAGTAAATTCAAAGCATCTGTCATCGTGAATAAAAAACATAACAGAATAATTTAAACCACACATACACATTGAAAACCGTTATGGTGCTAAGTTATTTGCTAATGAAGGTGTCTTCCTGTTCAGGTGTATTTTTGCTTCTGATGAAGGTATATTTAGGTATACCGAAACCGTAGCCAAGGATTTCAATAAATCTTTATCCTGCAACTGTTTGGCTGTTATCATTTACCATGACTACTAGCCAGCAAAGAATAGAAAACATTCGTACAAATAAAGAACACAATCACCTTTAAACTTGTCAATAGCGAAGTTTACAGGACGAGGGTAACCGAGTGCGCGTGTCTCCCTTCAAGTTTGTAGCGAGCCAGAAACATAATACGCTGGGTCTCCGTTTCACATAAGCCAAACTGAGCCGACACCGAGCCAAGACAATATGCTGGCGACAGGTTTGGTTGGTAAGTGCATCTCGTCGGCACGAGGTACGTTTTTTCCACGGGCCGCCGGTGTGGTGACAGACGATGTTTTCTTGCTAGTTACTCCATATGGACCACACTCGGAGAGCCGTACCACTGATGCGGGCCCCGGGTCGCTCCATCCGTAGTTGCGGCATGCTTGTGTACCTCCCCGCGGCGAAAGCAGTACGCAACAAAGTCGGTTCGGCGGCATTCGGTAACGTGATGAAATTGAATCGTCACATTGTCACAGATACGACTGAATGCAGATGGAAGCGCTGTAGTAAAAAAAAAATTGCGACGCATGTTGATGTTGACATAATTCGCAAGTACCTGTATTTAGCATATATAAAGTGCATGTTAGGTGACGATTCACGTCAAATGCTTTCTTTCTCAGCATAGTTGATCTGGAAAGAAAATGCTTTACGAAACAGTCTGGAACCGCGCGACCGCTACGGTCGCTGGTTCGAATCCTGCCTCGGGCATGGATGTGTGTGATGTCCTTAGGTTAGTTAGGTTTAAGTAGTTCTAAGTTCTAGTGGACTGATGACCTCCGATGTTTAGTCCCATTGTGCTCAGAGCCATCTGAACCATTAATCAAATTGAGCTGAAAGTTTTAGGACTAAATATAAGAAGCATTGTGGGAAGTATTAACGATATCCATTCCAAGTATATTGTTCTGTAGATGAATAAATAAATAAATCATGGTTCGAAGTAATTAAAAGTAAAAAAGGCACCAGCAGGCAATAAGCCTATTGATGAACAATACTCAAGAATTGGCAAACAAGTGCCGTTAATGGATGAATTACATTTCCTTAAGATTCTTCCCCTGAATCAGTCTGGCATCTGTTTTACTTACTATTCGTTTTATGTGGTCATTCCGCTTAGGGTCGCTCCGTATAGATTCTCCTAGATGTTTTACGGTGGTTGCTGTTTTCATCAACAGTGCAGTAATATAGTACTGGATTTCTTTTCTTATGTGTATGTAAATATGTCACAGTTATCTACCTTCAGGCAACATTTACATTCAGGATCAACTGCAAGTCCCTGGACCATTCATCAATCCTCTGTAGGTCATTCTGCAATTCGTTACTCTCTTATGACGTTGCTACCTACTTATAGACAATCACATTATCTGCAAACAGGCTTGAAGAACTTCCAATTCATTCTGCTAGATCATTTATATACATTGTAAACAGTAAAGGTCCTGTCACACTTCCTTGGGGCACCACCGAAATTACCTACATCTGTCGACTTTGTTCCGTTAAGAGCGACGTGTTGAGTTCCATTTCCAAGAAAGTATCGAACCCAGTCACAAATCTGGTCCAAGACTCGGTAAGGTCGTACTTTTTTCACTAAACTGCTGTGCGGAACAGTGACAAAAGCCGTTCTGAAGTCGAGAAACACGGCTTCAGCCTGAACACTTATGTCTACAGCGCTATGAAACTTATGAAGGAACTAAGCGAGCTGAGTTTCGCACGATTTCTGTTTTCGAAATACGTCTTGATTTTTATAGAGGAGTTTTTCGTTCTCCAAAAAGTCAGAATACACGAACCTAAGACATATGTCATAATTCCACAACAGATTGAGGTCAACAACAAGGGACTATAATTACGTGCATCTGTCCTACGAACATTCCAGGAAACGGGAATGCCCTGCACTTTTTTACAGTCGCTAGGTACGCTTCGTTGCACCAGCTACCAATGATAAACTTGTTCTAGAATTGGAGCATACTTTGTATTCTGTCGCATAATAGCTGTAGATTCTTACAGCTATCTCATCTGGTCACGATGCCTTTCCACTAAAAAGTGTTTTTCTATTCCGCAAACATCCATCTCAGTATCTACAATATCGAAGTTCGAACAGTGATTGAAAGAAGGGACCGTATTACGATCTTCTGCGGTGAAACAATGTCGGCAGACCGAATTCATTATTTCGGACTTCTCTTTGTCATTTCCCTTTTCAGTGCCATTACGGTCATTGAGTGCCTGAATAGACGATTTCTAAACGCTTACTGAGTTAATGTAACACCAGATCCTCTTAGCGCTGTTACTCAGATCGGTTGACAAAATTTTATTTTCGAAGTCATTGAAAGTTTCTCTCATTGTTCTCCTTACGCTGATTTTCCCTTCGTTTAGCTTTAGTTTATCAACTAGTTATTGACTTCTCTTGAATTCATGACAAAGCTCCCTTTGTTTTTGTAGTTTTTCAACATGGTCATTAAACCACGGCGGGTCTTTCACATACCTTAAGATCGTGCTCTGATCATATTTGTCTAAGGCGTAGCGAACGATGATTTTGATTTTTTTTTTCATTTGTGCTTCACATCATCGTCCTCAGCACTCAATATTTGATCTCACTACTCAGATACTCTGCAGTTTGTGTCCTATCAGACTTGCGAAGCAAAAATACTTTCCTACCTCTCTTCACATTCCTTGTAACACCCATATTCATAGATGCTATCGCAGCCTGAAGATTGCTGACAATCTCCTCTACGTTTACTGATTCGAGAAGTTCGGTTCTGTTTGTTGCTAGGGGGTCTAAGACAGTACCTTCAAGAGTTCCTTCTCTAACTACCTGCTCGAAGTAATCATCGAACAAGACGTTTAGAATAATGTCAGATGAATCCCTGTCCTGACAGCAGCTACGGTAACATCACACATCACTCTCCAAATCTATATCTGGCAAGCTGAAGTCAACCTGTTTATAACGGCATTATCATATCCACGAAATTCTGCAAATTCTCCATGAAGCGCCCTGCCACTACAGCTCGTGACGCAGGTGATCTTCGTCATCCATGATAAACTCGCTGGAAATTATTGAATTTTTTACTGCAATTATTACGCTGTCAACATTGGCGAATGACCTATCCTTACGATAAATATTCGAATCTGAATTTAGGATTTCGTTGCTATTCATTTCCGATTTCAACCTACTTTCTGTTGCTAATACTGTCTCACCTTCAGTGAGCGACTCTAATACTGGTACACTACTATAGATGCTCTTGCAGTTTACTAATATCATACTCAACTCACAGATTTACTTCTTCATGAATCTAATTCAGCAAGAATCTTCAACTCCGTATGCCATATCCCCAATGTAAAATTCAATAAGGCTTAGAATTCTTCTCATTATTCACTGTTTAAGAGTATTTCATTCGATGAAATAGGAAACAGTGAATAACTTCTGGACAGCACTTTCTTATAATCTGTAAGCTTTGTTATAAAACAGTCTAAAATGGGATAAAGACCGCTTCTAAGCAGTACTCTTCAGGATCAAGTAGTCTGTTCTGTTCTTTTGGAGTTTAATCCCCTGGGGAACCAAGGCTGAGATGAGTAGCTGTTGACATGGTTTAGTTGCTCTGAAAGACAGTTCTGAAAGTAGGATCAGACCTCAGAAATTACCTAGTGTCTTCAGTTATTTCCACGACTTTTCTCAAACACAGCGCTGGTTTCTGAAGTTATATTTCCACTCTTAAAGAGCTGTGTTCCCCAATGGGTCTATCTTGTGGAGCATTATCTTTATTTTTTATGAGTTTAGGCCACTAGAAACCTACTACTTATGGTTTATCTGAGTGATAACCCCCTAACCTTATGTTGAATGGATGATACACAGGTTACATTAATTGTCACGTTAGGTTAACATAATTAAATTAACAGAACTATTTAAAAACACTTCATTTTTCCAAAATATAAGTATAAAACCTTACTGTGAAATACCACTTCAGGTGAAATGGACAACCAACACAATCTCAGTCACACCAAGTACTACAACTCCCTTCTTGCTATCTGTGAAACGAAACGTTTTAAAACTTCCACACACTCGAAACACACGCTCAGTGATCGGCCAGTGATGCTAGGACACAGCCAGCAAGTGTTGGTATGCCATTGGAAGAGATGACACAGAAAAACGGGAACATTTCCACAAACCAATAAAACTAGAAGTGATGAAAGAAAGAAATTGCATTCATAGTAATTGAAACCTTACAACTTTGCCATTTACGAAACATTGATGGCATTTGTAATTTTTTAAAAATTGCGTCCTTTAGATGGCGTCCTGTACGACTAAATTCGTGAAATCTGCTGTTGAGATTCCTCATTGACCGCTGCAACATCTCAGTTGGGATACTGTGAATAGCAACACGAATTCTCTGTTTTAACTCATCCAGGGTTATTGGTCGAGTCGTGTAGGCTTTGCTCTTGAGGTATACCAACAAGAAAAAATGACAAACGGGTAAATCTGGCGATCTAGGGGGCCAGGGAATGTGACCGAATCGTGAGATCACACTGTTGCCAAACAATTCGAGCACATGTGCCATTAACGGCCGTGCAGCGTGTGATGTCCCTCCGTCCTGTTGAAATTAGGTTTCTTGAACGTTTCAAAAGTTGTTCAATGCAGGTGTACTGGAAGTTCGTAACATCTCCACGTAACGACCGGCATTGGCAGTTATTGTGTTTCCCTGTTCATTTGCGAAAAAATACGGCCCGATAACCCAATGTGATGAAACACGACACTTTACTAGCGTGTAAAGGCCGCTCATGAACATCGTTAGGATTTGTGTTTACCCAGTAACGGTAGTTCTGTTTATTCACATAACCTGTGAGATGAAATGCCTCATCTGACATCCACAACTTGTTTAGAAATTCATCATCATTGTTTATTTTTATTATCATTTGTTGACAGAATCCTAATCGTAACCGCTAATCGTTGTCCTTCAATTATTGCACCATCTGTAGTTTGTACGGATGAAAGTTTAAATCAAGATGAAGAATCCTGCGAACACTCTCCCGGGACATTCTAACCACTGCTCTTTGCTTACGAATTGAACGCCGTGGGCTTCGACGACACACTCGCGTACATCAGTGTTCGCTGGAGATCGCACACTCTTGAGGGCAGATCCAGTCTCTTCAAATTTATGAATCCAACATTTTATCTCGTGTTTCGACGGAACGGCATCATGACGTCGTAAATTATAAAAAAGTCGAAACTCTCTCCGTGCCGCTACCAAAATATCACTGTTTCTATAAAACATTTTTATAGCTAACGTACACTGTTGTCCGTTCCACTTATCATTGATTAGTGAAATGGAGGATAGTCTACTCGCTAGCTGTCACGAACCCGCAGTGCTGCCACCTGCCCATGGCGGCCACTACTCATTTCAAACATTCCCATTATTCTGTGTCACCCTGTATATTAGGTGTATTATTGTTACATCACTATGAATGAAATTCTGAGACACTCTACAATATAAAGCATTAATAGCCTTCTATTTGTTGGTAACCACAATGTTGTTTAAACCAAGTTTCTTTTATTTCAAGTTTTAGTGATCTCGGACGTAGCAGTTCCGCTCTACAGATATCGACAGTAGTCGACATAAGTTGTCGATGCTGAGTTAAGCTTCGACCGCAGCGGAGTGTGAGGTACGGAGAAAGCAGGAAGAAGATCTTTGTCGCCACGTTGAGGAGGGACATAAGAGAGGAAATGTTATCCGTCTCCTATAAAATGATGCAACTTCAGGCACACGTGAGGGCAGATAATCAGCAGATATGGTATAAAATCCACACGTAAGTATTAAGTTTATGTGAAAGCATATCATAGAGTTGTTAATGTTCAAACACACTTTTTACGCTATTTATTTTTCAGTTGACACACAACACGAGTTAGTGGCGCTACTATAGTGCTACATCTGTCAGATCACTGAAGTTAGCGGCAGCCGTAAACGAAAGACAATCGACACGAAACGTACCGACATTTATCGATAAAAGGTTTGGAAGCGAAGACCTACACAGCGTCGACAACTGAGACACGTCGTTCCACTACTCACTGCTGCCGAACTTTACAATCTAAAAGTCACTGTAAGTACTCAACAGCCAAATTTAATTTCATAGTTCATTACAACTATCATTTGCCATATTTTAACGCGAGCGACCTTAAAACTACTAAAAAAAATAAAATTCCTGGCTCTGAAAGGGGCGTGGGGTTGGGTGGGTAGTACGGGTTAATACTCCCCCCACCCCCCAGTATCTATTCCCTTCTTGTACCACTACTAGTCATTTTCTTTCTTGTTCTATTAGCAAACAGAGCGAGGGAAAACGACTGTGATATGCCTCCGTACGAGCCCTAATTTCTCTTATTTCATCAAGCGAAATATACGTTGGTGGCTGTAGAATCGTTCCACAGTCAGCTTCAAATGCCGGTTCTCTAAATTTTCTCAGTAGTTTTCCGCGAAAAGTAAGTTGTCTACCCTTCAGGTATTCCTATTTGAGTTCACGAAGCATCTTCGTAATATCTGAGTGTTGATAGAATCTGCCAGTAACAAGCCTAGCGGCTCGCCTCTGAATTGCTTCGATGTCTCCTTGTAATCCAACCTGATGGGATCACAAACACTCGAGCAGTGTTCAAGAATAGGTCTTATTTGCGTTCTATGTGGCGTCTCCTTCATGGGTGTACCACGTTTTCCCAAAATTCTCCCAATAAACCGAAGTCGACCATTCACCTTTCCTACTACCATCCTTACGTGCTCGTTCCATTTCATATCTCTTTGCACCTAGCACGGTGCAGTTCTGTGGAGACGGAAGTGTTAACAGTCACAATGATCTACAATTCCTTCGTTGTCTCGTCTGCAACTGCGTTGTCATGAACATTAATGTGACGCTTTCACCCTTACTAAGCGAATCCTTTACGAAGCCACTGTTCAGAGGATGTATTCCCGACCTATCGGACCTTTTGTCTTTCACTTTGAAACGTCCCCTTAGAAAAATTAATTAATTACTGTGCTGATAAACCTCTTACATTATTTGATTTTCAAACAGCTGAGCAGAACTGAACGCACTCAGACATTTCGCTCTTTACCTATTCTGATGAACACTTAAACTGACACACAATATTTTTAGCGCAACGCAATCTGACTTTCAATAATCCCTACAAATAATGGCCCTGACTAACATTAACCTATACCTTTCACAAATCACTTACCTCACAAAAATCTTCGTTATTCGAACTACTGCAATACAGCGAGCGCCCCTACTGCCAGCTAAATAAAAGATTCAAACTACTGAAGGCACGAACTACTGATAGGCATAGTTAGCAAATGAAAGATTTTGATAGAGAACAAACAATGTATTTACCTTAATAGTGTTGAAAAGTCATAATATATATAGCAGTTGATGACATCCAGTCTTACAAATTTACTGTCTCTGTCCAGATCATCCTCTGTCAAAAGTCCGATATCTCACTCCCCACATCCACCACTGCTGGCGGCTCACCTCCAACTGCGCAACGCTGCGCGCTGTTAACAGCCAACTACCCAACACTACAATAGCCAACAACAATGCAAACCAGCCACAGACTGCACACAGCACAGCCAGTGATTTTCATACAGAGCGCTACGTGGCGTTACCAATATAAAAACCCATACAGCCTACTTACAACTTACTCAGTGCCATCGTGATAGTGGCAGCGATTCACAGCCCAAAGAGCCCCGAATCACATGATGGGAAACTGCTGGACCAGGACACGGAGGTGTTCCGTGACCTTCTATTACCCGAGGCACAATAGCAACCATCTATATCAAGTTTATTTCGACCATCGAGCAATCACGAGGAATACAGCACCAAAAAAATTTGCTATTAATGCAATTGTCGAATGTAAATAAAATACAGCCTATAAAAATTGTTTTTATTTTCAGTCCTATAATCTAATAACAGCACACACACTTGCAGTTGAATTTGAAGTTAAGTCAGCTGTATCACGTTTTTTTTAATTGGTACGTAACTGATAAATTGGCTATATAATTGGTAAAACGGTAGGACGTCAAATCTGGAAATCTGTAAAACTGGCCGTAAAATTGGTCATTTGGTAGGAGGCCAAATACGGAAATTCGAAAAACTGACTGTATACCTGATCGTTTGGTAGCGCACCAAAATCGCAAATTGGTAAACTGTCTGTAAAACTGGTAAATTGGCAGGGTGCCAAACCTGGAAACTGGTAAAACTGGCTGTAAAACTGCGAATTTGGTAGGACGCCAAGTCCGGAAATTTGTAAACTGGCTATGTAATTACTCCGCAATTACGATACGCCGCTATTACGCAATAAAATACGCCATGTATATACTGCACATACACCATACATACACCTTACATACACCCCATATATACTGCACATATTTCGTACATAGGCCGTGATAAGACACTACGACAATATAAAATACTGATATCATAACACAGTCCGTAAAGATGTTAGTCTAGTCGCACCAAACCCTGGAAACTGATAAAAATGTCTGTGAAAACTTGGCGATTTGGTAGGATGCCAAATCGGAAACAACTAAAAATTGATAGAATAGACCGATATACAGATCAATCAGGAAAAAAAAAATCAGCTTTGTAAATGTATCCATTCTTGCGGAAGTGCATTTACATTAAATATTCGAGTACTGTGCAGTAATTATTGTTGAACTGCTGTCGTTCATAAGAGCTGTGACGTGAGATACTTCAGCAGTGCAGTGTGTATGACATCATAGCATATTCTGCAAACAAAAGGTGCCAGATATTAACGTAAATCACTTTGACATTTCGGTCTGTTTGAATTCTGCAAAAAATGTTATGCCTCTAGACGAATTGTGTGTGACTGAAGCAAAAAATGGTAGGCCATTTTACAATGATTATTGGCTGTTTATTTGGCATCCAAGCATTAGATATTTTTTGTAAGCACTCCACCGTGTAATTCATTTACATTAAATATTTTTGCTGTGAATATGCTTTAACAACTGCGTATGTTAGAGTATTTGTTCAGCGTAATATCTCGATTAGACAGCAGAAATTTTTGCTGTCCCTATACAACTGCGTTTCTACCGAGTCGGTGATTGCCAGAAGTATTGAATAAGTACTTCTGCAAGACCCATCTTGTCAGGACGAACGTTCTGTTTGTTGCTGTGTGTAAACCAGCGCCTCTACCATTATCCAAGTGTTATATTAAGACATCAGGAGCAAGATCTTATTTCTGCTACAACACCGTCAAGTAATGCTATTTCGTAGGTCATAAGAAATGCACCACTGTATAAAATGCAAAGTATTATCTACCTGTCCATGGTTTTAATTATTTACGGAGGAAGTCGAGACACTCTTATATCACATCTTTCAGTATATGACTGATCTATTTTTGTGTGTGTTGAGCCGTATTTACCCTACACATACGAAGAAGAAGATATGGTGCTGCTAAACTGCGATTGCACGGGAAATGACGTTAGCACGTCCATGTGTCGCCCTTATCAAGTGTGACCAGCCTCATATAGTAGCGAAATAGACCGAATTCCAAGCGTAAGGTTGGTGAAATTAGCTGTGTTACGTTAGGGTAACATATCTCCTTTTGAATAATTAAATGGTTGCGTTTAACATGATTAGGGACATTGCCTCCTCTATAACAAGCTCTAGAAAGAAAGACAAACTTTTACTACACAACAAAGAGTCGGTTCTGTAGACTGCCAGTATAACAACATTTTGAAGGCATGACCGGAAGAACATACGATCAGAAGTATTACCATCTAGGTCCATACCTAGACGTTTTTTCTACCAGTTCGAATAATCACCATCAGGAAAAAAAAGTTCAAATGTGTGTGAAAACTTACGGGACTTAACTGCTAAAGTCATCAGTCCCTAAGCTTACACACTAATTAACCTAAATTATCCTAAGGACAAACACACACACCCATGCCCGAGGGAGGACTCGAACCTCTGCCGAGACGAGCCGCATCAGGAAAAAAAGTATTATGCATTTTGACTACATTGCTACAATGAAAAGCCTTCTTGTGTTTTTCCCGCACATACTATGATAACCTGACGTGGGACCTAAAGCAATTGAATACATCTGGGTTGAAGGCTGACTTGCGTAGAGGTACATACACGATGTGATCAAAAGTATCCGGACACCTGGCTGAAAATGCTTTACAAGTTGGTGGCGCCCTGCTTCGGTTTTGCTGGAATTCAATATTAGCCTTGATGAGATCTTCCACTCTCGCAGGCATACGTTCAGTCAGGTGTTGGAAGGTTTCTTGGGGAATGGCAGTCCATTGTTCACGGAGTGTTGCACTGAGGAGAGGTATCGATGTCGGTCGGTGAGGCCTGGCACGAAGTCGGCGTTCCAAAACATCCCAAAGGTGTTTTATAGGATTCAGGACAGGACTCTGTGCAGGCCAGTCCATTACAGGGATGTTACTGTCGTGTAATTACACCGCCACAGGCCGTCCATTATGAACAAGTACTCTCGATCGTGTTGAAAGATGCGATCGCCATCCCCGAATTGCTCTTCAACAGTGAGAAGCAAGAAGGTGCTTAAAACATCAATATAGGCCTGTGCTGAGATAGTTGTGTTCACTGGGCATTCGCCCTACCCACACCCTGCCATCGGATCGCCACACTGTGTGCCGTGATTCCTCACTCCGCACAACGTTTTTCCATTGTTCAATCGTCCAATGTTTACACTCCTTATACCAAACGAGGCGTCGTTTGGCATTTACCGGCGAGATGTGTGGCTTATGAGCAGCCGCTCGACCATGTAATATAAGTTTTATAACCTCCCACCTAACTGTCATAGTATTCGCAGTGGCTCCTGATGCAGTTTGAATTCCTGTGTGATGGTCTGGATAGATGTCTGCCTATTATACATTACGACCCTCTTCAACTGTCAGTCAACAGACGAGGTCGGCCTGTATGCTTTTGTGCTGTACGTGTCCCTTCACTTTTCCACTTCACTATCACATCGGAAACAGTGGACCTAGGGATGTTTAGGAGTGTGGAAATCTCACGTACAAACGTATGACACAAGTGACAACCAATGACCTGACCACGTTCGAAGGTCTTGAGTTCCGCGGAGTGTTCCATACTGCTCTCTCACGATGTCTAATGACTGCTGAGGTCGCTGATATGAAGTACCTGGCAGTTGGTGGCAGACAATACACCTAATATGAAAAAGTATGTTTTTGGGGGTGTTCGGGTACTTTTGATCACATAGTGTACATTCCAGGTAATCAGGATCGATAACTGGTTATAAACCGATGCACTGTACTGGTGTAGTTTTAATTATTTTGACGCAGCAATTAATTACACAAACCACCAACATCAATTTCGACGTTCGTTTCATAGACAATCTCTTGAAGGAATTCTATGTTATTCTGTCGGATGACTATTTTCGGTAATCAAACTACATCTCAAATTCAGCATGTGATTTATATGCTATACAAGAGTGTCTGTTTTTAATGGAATCTTTGTTAAATTCTGGAACGAGTTGATGACTAGTTATTCGTCCCGGAATTTTTGTGAAGAACTTTAAGTTTACCTACGTGGAAATCGAGCCGCCAGTGACGTTACAATCACCTTCACGTCTCGTCTGGGCCCGTCAACACCGACATTGGACTGTCGATAACTGGAAATATGTTGTATGATCGGACGAGTCTCGTTCCATAGAGCGGATGGACGTGTACGGGTATGGAGACAACATCATCAATCCATGGACCCTGCATGTTAGTAGGGGACTGTTCAAGCTAGTCGAGGCTCTGTAATAGTGTGGGGCGTGTGCAGTTAGAGTGATATGGGGCCCCTGATACGTCTAGATATGACTCTGACAGGAGCCACGTACGTAAGCATCCTGCCTGATCACCTGCATCGATTCATGTCCATTGTGCGTTCCGACGGACATGCGCAATTCCAGCAGGACAATGCGACACACCACACAGCCAGAATTGCTACAGAGTGGCTCCAGGAACACTCATCTGAGTTTAAACACTTCCGCTGGCCACCAAACTCCCCAGACATTGTGGCGTTTGCTGTGTCATTCAGTGATTTGGTATTTAACTAATTTGTAAATGGAAATGATAATCTTTTTTTATTACATTGAGTAATTACTAAATAATTTTTCTCCCGGCTAAAGATTTGATCAAGTTGCTAAAGAACTCCAAGTTAACGTCGTGTTAAAGTGTTGCCTGTCAGTTGTGTAAGTGTCACTAAATCAAAGTTCATACAACAGATTCCTTACAACCATTTATTAAGATGGAAGCAGTTATCTTCAGCAAAATGATGATTAAAACGACCGAATATCAGCCGCGCACAACACTGACGCATGTTACCTGAAACAATATTCTTCGCAACTCGTGCGTAATTAATTTCGGCTCCATACATCAGCTAGAAAAGTTTCTTATAAGGATCGTGCTATGAGCACTGTTTTTAAAGAACCAATCTGATTCGAATCATTTTCATTAAAATGAGTTCGGGACCACCGGTGCACATTTATTTTCACACATTTGTATTACATTCGGCATTTATTCTGCAGAGTTGCGTAATTTAAATTTGAATTTGCCGCTGAGATAATTGTTAAGATGGCGGCAGACAATTGATAGAGACTTTCTATTGTTAGAGCAAATAAGTAAATATTTAAAATGCTTATTAAACTCTATAAAATCTACTTTCGTATTGTGCACTATTTAGACTTCATCAAGCAAACATCTGATTTGTTTCTAAGGAAAACACAGACAAAAACGCGATACAAATCGCTATCATCAATGGCTGCGCTGCTTGCAGCGGAAAGAAATAATTAACACAGATAATGTTTACTGAGAGAGGAATTAAAGTTACAAATAATTATTCACTCATATATATAATAATAATGAACTCTATTTTCAAGTAATAATTAACAAATAATTACAGTTTCTTAACAGACCTCAGTTCGATATGCAATCGCAACCTACAAAAGCCAACCAACAAAAGGTAAAAACAAAGGAAGACAAACACAGATCATAAAAGGAATTTACAATTATCATTGTCTTTGTATGATACACATCGATATGTCCATTTACATCATAGAATATTATATAAATAATTAATATTTATCATCGTTTTCACTGTTTTTTCATACGTCGAATAGATAATGTTTATAACTGTTAGAGGCATAATTTTCTCTCGTCGCACTGTAGCTAAAATTTATCTCGTGGATGTTACAACATGAACATGACTGAGCATATCTGGGACGCCTTGCAACGTGCTGTTCAGAAGTGATCTCCACTCATCGTATTCTTGCGAATTGATGCACAGACCTGCTGGATTCATGGTGTCAGTTCTCTCCAGCGCTGTTTCAGACATCAGTCGAGTGCATGCCAGCTCGTGCTGCGGCACTTGTGGGTGCTCGCGGGGACCCTACACGATATTAGGCAGGTATAGCAGTTTCTTTGGCTCTTCAGTGTAAAACGTCCGCGTAGTGGCATAGGCACTGGTTTAACGCGGCAATAGGCAAAATGGTCGTTCTGACAAGCTGGGGCTTGCAGAAGTACTTACTCGATACTTTTGGGAGTCGCCGACTGAGCAGAAAAGCCCATGTGTGAGTGCGGCTGAGAGCTGCATAATCAAAATATTACGTCAAACAAATACTCTTACATACGCAACTGCTAACGTATATTCACAGCACCCAAATATTTAATGTAAATGCGTTTAGGAACCGCGGGGCTGCTACGGTCGCAGGTTCGAATCCTGCCTCGGGCATGGATGTGTGTGATGTCCTTAGGTTAGTTAGGTTTAACTAGTTCTAAGTTCTAGGGGACTGATGACCACAGATGTTAAGTCGCATAGTGCTCAGAGCCATTTGAACCAAATGCGTTTACACAGTGTCGATATTTGTGGAGAGCTTAAAGAAAATGTCCTACAATTTACAGCTAGAGACGAAAGCAATTAATTATGATAAAATGGACTACGAATTTTAGGTTCAGTTCACATCGTTCGACTACAGGACTAGCATTATTTGTAGAACTCAGACGCAAAGGAATGTCAAAGTATCTTACTTTAATATTTATCACCATTTTCTTTTGTGGAATATGATACTTCGTCACACACACTGCAGTGACAAAGCATCTCACCTCAACATTTTTTATAACTCTGCTTCTCATTAGAGCCCACATGGGCGCCAGCAGTTCAACAGTCATTAATGTGTAGTACTCTAATATTTGCATGTCTGCCAATTCTCTTTCTGCTGGCAAATCTGCATTTTGGTCTGTTTCACCAATTTTATCAACTTCCGACTTGGCATCTTACCGAACTGCAAGGTTTTTTGCAGCCAGTTTTGCCAATTCCCAGATTTGGCACCAGTCGAGTAACATTTTTATAGGCTATGCCATGACGTCATTATTTTATATTGTCGAAGCAAATTACGACAGCATATGTGCACTGTATGTACAGCATATTTGGGGTGTACATACAGCATATATGCAATGTATATGTGGCTTAGTTGTGACGTAAATGATGCATATGTGTGGCCTAATTGTGTAACTGCGGTGTATGTGGCGTAATTACTGTATAATTGAGGTGTCTGTGGCATATGTACCACATCGCAACACCGATTTACCACTTATAAGCCAGTTTGCCAACATCTAGATATGGCATCGTATGAAACTGCCAATTTTACAACGACTTTTACCAATTTAAAGATTTGGCTCATTACGAATTTACCAACTGTTAACCCAATTTAGCAATTTCCTACCAATTAGAAAAGTCATACAGCTCATAGTTACAAGACACTGCTGCTGAAAATTCAACTGCAAGTGTGTGTGCTGTTATTGGTTGATGTTGTTGAAAATAAAAATAATTTTTCTGTAGAAGACGTTTTATTTACATTCGACAGTTACAGTAATAGCTAGTCATTGTCATGTAACATAGTATTCCTCCTGATTGCTTGACAGTCCAAATAAACTTATCACAGAATGTTTGTGCTGTGGCTGAGGCAATGGTAGGTTGTGGAACGCCTCTGTATCCTAATGCAGCAGTTCTGCCAGCATTGGATTAGGGGCTCTTTGGGCTGTGGACGGCTGCTATATCTTCAGACATAATATCTTCGGAATTATGTGTCATAAACTGATACATTTTTATAGGTCCATTCAACGTCGGATACTGCCTGCGAAAAGTGTTGCGCATGGAGTTAGTAGCAACAAAATAATAAATTTAAACGTCTTGCATGAAGCGGCAGTTTTTCACGCATCTCAGTGTTTATGACGTCATATCTCCTCACCTATACGTACCATGATATAATTTTGCTGGTATATTCAGTGATAGCCGGCCGGAGTGGCCGTGCGGTTCTAGGCGCTACAGTCTGGAACCGAGCGACCGCTACGGTCGCAGGTTCGAATCCTGCCTCGGGCATGGATGTGTGTGATGTCCTTAGGTTAGTTAGGTTTAATTAGTTCTAAGTTCTAGGCGACTGATGACCTCAGAAGTTAAGTCGCATAGTGCTCAGAGCCATTTGAACCATTTGCCATTCAGTGATATATTTGAATTGAATATTGTCTGAAAAATGTGGTTCGTGTTCCCATAGACATCTTTTCCAGACAGCAAGTGATATGTATACCAAGTTTCGTTGAAATCGGTCCAATGGTTTATTAGATGTGGTACATATATTCATACATATGTTATGTCCGCACATTTGTAGTGTTTCATCGAGGTTGTTGAAGTTTACCGTTTTGTAAATCGTGCAGTACTTGGTGTTCAGAAATTAGGGTTTCTTTGTGCTCACAAACTGTGTCTTTTCGTAATGGGAGTACGAACCACCAGCCTATCAAAGGGGTGGAGGTGGGGGTGAAAAAATAATGTAGCCCACAATGTGAAGATACACAGTCATCCAGTATATGAGAATGAGACCACTTAGAGATTTGCAAAAAACTTTATACATAATGTCGAACAGTTACGAAACTTTTTCTCGCTGACAATCCCCACAAAATGATAAAAGGAAAAAAGTTTATCACTTACTACATTTTCGATGTTCATGCTGTAAAACTGCCACGTGAGGCATGACGTTTTAATTTATTACGTCTATGCTGCTATCTGTATTCATGTCACATTTTTCAGACAATATTCAAATATATCACTGAATATACGAGCAAAATTATATCATGGTCCGTATAGCTGAGGAGATATGACGTCATAAACACTGAGATGCGTGAAAAACTGCCGCATCATGCAAGACGTTTAAATTTATTATTTTGTTGCTACTAACTCTGTGCGCAACACTTTTCGCAGACAGTATCCGACGTTGAATGGACCTACAAAAATATATCCGTTTATGACACATAGTTCCGAAGATATTACGTGAATGCTGAGATGTATGAAAAACTGCCGCATCATCCATGACGTTTTAATATATTATTTCTTTATTACTAACTCTATTTCAACACCTTTATGAGACAATATTCTCATATGTAGCTAAGTACAGGACACACTTCAAGATATATGACGTCATAAACACTTAGATCCGCGGTAACTGTCGCATCATGCACGACGTTTTAATTTATTATTTTTTTACTACTGACTCTATTCGCAACACATTTCTCAGACAGTAGACCTATCTACCACTTGATGTACCTGCAAAATTTGTATTTGTACAGCAAATAGTTGAGAAGACATGACTTCATAAACATTGAGCTGCGTGAAGATGAAACTGTAGGGCTAAATTCGCTAGACATACAGGTGAACTATATCTACAAACACGTGCAAAATATGTTAAATATATGTGAGATGTGTTTGATCTGTGTATGCTAGCAAAGCCATGCGTAAAAAGCTCATCCTAGAACCCTGGAACGATTTCAACCAATTATGGAAAACATATTATTCACAATACGGAAAAAAATACTGTGGGATAAGAACCACCAGCCTCGTATTGGGAGCGTGATGAAGTGGGAAGAGAATGGAGGAAGAGAACATGGACAGACAGTGAGGGAGCAGCAGGGGATGAACACAAATAGGGGGGGGGGAGGGAGGAGATGGACACAGGACGGAAAGGGGAGGAGATAAAACAGGGAGAGGGGGAGGAGCAGGCTGACAGAGAAAGGGGGAAGGAAATTGACAGAGGGAGGGGGAAGAGGCAGTGTGTTCATCTTCTCATCCTCCCTTCTCGCTCCACGTTATCACACCTGCCCCAACAGGAGGCTGGTGGTTCTTACCCCTATCGTATATCTTTTCAGATTGTAACTAATATGTGTACCAAATTTGATTGAAATCATTCTTGGGGCCTAGGATGAGTTTTTACCCTTGACTTTGCCTGCTTAAGCACATGTCAAATACACTCCTGGAAATGGAAAAAAGAACACATTGACACCGGTGTGTCAGACCCACCATACTTGCTCCGGACACTGCGAGAGGGCTGTACAAGCAATGATCACACGCACGGCACAGCGGACACACCAGGAACCGCGGTGTTGGCCGTCGAATGGCGTTAGCTGCGCAGCATTTGTGCACCGCCGCCGTCAGTGTCAGCCAGTTTGCCGTGGCATACGGAGCTCCATCGCAGTCTTTAACACTGGTAGCATGCCGCGACAGCGTGGACGTGAACCGTATGTGCAGTTGACGGACTTTGAGCGAGGGCGTATAGTGGGCATGCGGGAGGCCGGGTGGACGTACCGCCGAATTGCTCAACACGTGGGGCGTGAGGTCTCCACAGTACATCGATGTTGTCGCCAGTGGCCGGCGGAAGGTGCACGTGCCCGTCGACCAGGGACCGGACCGCAGCGACGCACGGATGCACTCCAAGACCGTAGGATCCTACGCAGTGCCGTAGGGGACCGCACCGCCACTTCCCAGCAAATTAGGGACACTGTTGCTCCTGGGGTATCGGCGAGGACCATTCGCAACCGTCTCCATGAAGCTGGGCTACGGTCCCGCACACCGTTAGGCCGTCTTCCGCTCACGCCCCAACATCGTGCAGCCCGCCTCCAGTGGTGTCGCGACAGGCGTGAATGGAGGGACGAATGGAGACGTGTCGTCTTCAGCGATGAGAGTCGCTTCTGCCTTGGTGCCAATGATGGTCGTATGCGTGTTTGGCGCCGTGCAGGTGAGCGCCACAATCAGGACTGCATACGACCGAGGCACACAGGGCCAACACCCGGCATCATGGTGTGGGGAGCGATCTCCTACACTGGCCGTACACCACTGGTGATCGTCGAGGGGACACTGAATAGTGCACGGTACATCCAAACCGTCATCGAACCCATCGTTCTACCATTCCTAGACCGGCAAGGGAACTTGCTGTTCCAACAGGACAATGCACGTCCGCATGTATCCCGTGCCACCCAACGTGCTCTAGAAGGTGTAAGTCAACTACCCTGGCCAGCAAGATCTCCGGATCTGTCCCCCATTGAGCATGTTTGGGACTGGATGAAGCGTCGTCTCACGCGGTCTGCACGTCCAACTGAGGCGCCAGGTGGAAATGGCATGGCAAGCCGTTCCACAGGACTACATCCAGCATCTCTACGATCGTCTCCATGGGAGAATAGCAGCCTGCATTGCTGCGAAAGGTGGATATACACTGTACTAGTGCCGACATTGTGCATGCTCTGTTGCCTGTGTCTATATGCCTGTGGTTCTGTCAGTGTGATCATGTGATGTATCTGACCCTAGGAATGTGTCAATAAAGTTTCCCCTTCCTGGGACAATGAATACACGGTGTTCTTAGTTCAATTTCCAGGAGTGTATATTTCACACATATTTAATAAATTTCATGCGTATTTGTACATGTATTTCACTTGTATGCCTAGTGAATTTTGCGCAGCAGTTTAATTTCCACACAACTCAATGTTTACGACGTCATGTTTCCTGAACTAGTGCTGTACAGTGATATAATTTTGTTGTAAATCTTGTGGTATATGTGCCTACGGTCTACGAAATATGTTGTGAATAGAGTTAGCAGTAATTAAGTATATATTAAAACGTCTTGCATGATATGGCAGTTTTTCACTCATCTCGGTAATTGACGTCATATGTACTGAACTATGAGTCATAAACTGATACATTTTTGTAGGTCCATTCCACGTCACATGTGAATAATTTCTGCGAAAAGTGTTGGGCATAGAGATAATAGCAACGAAGTAATAAATTTAAACATCTTGCATGATGCGCCAGTTTTTCATGCATCTCACTGTTTATGATGTCATATCCCCTCATATATCATACATAATTTTGCTCGTACATACGGTGGCATATGTGAATACTGCCTGCAAAATGTGTCGTGAATATAGAGTATACTGAAGAAGTAATAAATTTAAATGTCACGTGTCATGTGGCAGTCTTACAATACGAATAGCGAAAATGTAGTAAGTTATAAATTTTCTTCTTTTCACCATTTTGTGCGGGTTGTCAGCGATAAAAGTTTCGTAACGGTTCGCAATTACGTGTAAACTTTGTTGCATGTCTCTAAGCGCTCTCTTTCTCAAATACTGGATGACTCAGTATGTGTATTCTCGCGTCGTGGGCTTCACTGCTTTTTTGCCCCCACCCCTTTGATAGGTGGGTTGTTCATAATCCCACAGTGATTCTTTCCAGACAGTAAATGATACGTATTCCAATTTTGGTTGAAATGGGTCCAGTGGTTTATGAGGTGTTGTGAAACATACATACATACATACATTTTTATAATTTGTATAGATGTAACTTGGAATTACATCAGTACACTAAACTTCTCCCTGAGGTCGTTAATCCCAACTGCCCTTTAATGCAAATGCACGAGAAGGCACGTGTTAGAATTATATCCCCTAGTCAGCCGTCCTGAAATCTGATAGTTACGTCTCCCATTGTGCACTGAGCTCATTAATCCCACCCGTCCTCTACTGCAAATGCATGAGAAGGCACAAGCTGGAATTTAATCTCCTGATCTGCAGTCCTGAAGCCTGGTAAGTAGGACTCCCTTTGCGCACTTTACTATAAAACTTAGGACCAGTTTAAAGTAATATTTCATGTGAATTTAGCCGGCTTAGCATTCATTGGGAGTTAATAATCGGAATTGTATGTTCAAAAGTAAACAAGTAACTACGATAAAGTCTATTCTATATGGTGAAAGTACGTTCCCCCATAAACTCAATTATCAAAATATAGATGATATGAATATCTTATAAACAGTGGGCTTCCCGCATGTTGACAACATTGTTTCGAACATGCTGCAGAAGATTCTCTAGGAAGCCCTTAAGCATCATTCATACAATCCTGATGTCTCGTCAGGCGATATCCATTTTTTGGTGACCTGAAGAAAAGAAAAAGAAAAGAGAAGAAAAGAAAAGACGAAGAGGGGCACACCTGGGTACAATCATAGTTCCATAGGCAATCGCAAAGTTCTTTCCATGAAGGCACTGACCGTCTTGTCTCACAGTGGGATAAATGTATTAACAGTTACGGCAATTACTTTTGCAATAATAAACAGTTTCTAACTTTTCTCCATTTGTTCCTTTTCATTCAACTTCCCCTTGTATAATAGCCGAAGAACATGAAATGGGACCATTATTTGATAAAGCAGTGGGACAAGGTTTTGGCTTCCTCCCCACATTATTCAATGCACACAAGGAGCAATCTTTGAAGGAAACCAAGGGGAAATTTAGAAAGAGTATTTGAGTCCAGGGAGACGAAACGATAACTTTGAGGTTTGTCAACTACATTGTAATGCTGTCAACGAGGAAAAAAAAATGCATTTGAAATGGTGTGGATAGTTTCTTGATAGGAGGCTGTAAGATGAACACTAACATAAGTAAAATAACGGACATTGACTGTAGTAGAACTGAGTGAGGTGATGTAGAGGGAAAAAGATTAGGGACAATAAAAGTAGTAGATGAGTTCTGTTATTTGTGCAGCAAAATAACTAACGAAGGCCGGAGTAGGGAGGATATAAGACGCCAACTGTCTATAGCAAGAAAAGCGTTTCTGAAAAAGAGGGAGTTGTTAACACTGAATATAAACTTGTGTTGGGAAGTCTAGTCTGAAGGTATTTGTCTGGAGTACAGCCTTGCATCGACAGCTTAGACAAGAAGAGAAGAGAAGCATTTGAGACGTGGCGCTACCCGAGAATGCGAAATTTGGATGTGTAGAACAGATAAGTAATTAGGAGGTACCGAACTAAAGTAGCCACAGGTAGTCATGTGGTCCACCACTACTGATGTAAGTCATGGCAGTGAAGTGGTGCATATGTGCCAATCTTTGATGTGGAATGAGTGCAGTAACATTATTCAACGTAGAGATGTGACAGAATGGCAGAAAAGGGCTATTGTATTTGGACTTATCAATGGCCACACTGTGGATTAAATTGATCGATTTGTTGCTATATCTATGTGGAATTGTGTTCCATTCACAATCATGCAATATTCTGTAAACTAGCTGTCGCAAAAAGATGTTAACCGACAGGGACTGGAGATAAGCATGTAATGTTATCCCTGTGTAGGCGAGGTATTCGGCCACCTAGAATTGATACAAGGTGAGGTGAATTTTTTCGTGCAGCTGAATGCCAGCTGGCAGTTTCAGGGCTCAGACTGCACCACAACCGCTTCAGCAAAGTGACAGGTATGGCCCTGCCCAGGTGCAAAGGCAGTCATTGTGGCCGAAAATGGGAAAACCGCCAGTGCAGGGAATTTGGACAGTGGTTTCTTGCTTAGCTGAAGAACAGATGATGCACCAGTAATGGAAGAATGTCAGAGAGTCTGAAATATGGCTACACACAACTCTTAGAAATTCTATAATAAATCACAGTTGCATTATAAAGCAACTCTGAGGATATCGGTGATCTCAGGAAAATGAGGTCTATCTAGTGAAACAATAATATTTTCAATATCTTAAAAACTGCAGAAGTTAGTAATTTTAGTGTGATTAAATATTGTCACAACGAACCTTAGAATTAACAACTTTTAAATGCGTCATGTATTTTCACCAGACAATGTCTCAGGTGATAGTGTTGCACTATAGCTATCATAACTTAAAGCTTCATATCTGTATCTATTTTATTTATTAATTTATTACATTCTTACATCCTTTTCATAATGCAAACGTTTGTCAGAACATCGTATCTTCCACAATAACACAGCAACTGAATTCATGCTTATGTAGTTATTTAAGAAACATGTTACTATTTTGCCGGTACTTTATTTAAATGTTAATTACAACTGATGTTAAAACTGTGGTAATTTATAAGTGGTCAATCACATATTTAAACTGACACCACCACTGAAAAGAGTACCAAAACAAGCTTCTAACAGATATAAATAACATTTTAAATAACTTTTAACGACTTTTGTTGTCATGTAATGTAAGCACACATGCACAAGAATGCTGGATTATTTATTTATGAACAAATTCTTATTTATATTTATGTAAATGGTCCACGAGTGACAATGTTTATAACATTACTTTATTTAAATATTGTTATATTAGTTTAGTGTGGAAAGTGGTCAAGCTGAGTCCATAATGCCTGTAGAACATGTGAACTATGTACACTCTAAGGCTAAAAAATAACACACCACCAAGGAATTATCGAAATGGGTCAGAAATCAGTAGATGTAATGTTCACGTACAGACAAAAAAATGATTACAGTTTCAGAAAAATTGGATGATTTATGTAAGAGAAAGAACTTCACAAATTGAGTAAATCAATAATGTAATGCTGCACCTCTGGCCCTTATGCAAGCAGACACTGACTGATAGAGTTATTGGATGCCCTTCAGAGGGATAACGTGACAATTCCTTTCCAACTGGCGCGTTAGATCGTCAAAATCACGAGGTGGTTGGAGGGCCCTACCCATAAAAGTACAAACGTACACAACTGGGGCGAGATCTGGTGACCTTGTTGGCCTACGAAGGGTTTGGCAAGTAGGAAGACAAGGAGTAGAATCCCTCACCATGTGCAGGTGAGAATTATCTTGCTTAAATGTAAGCCGAGGATGGCTTGCCATAAAGGGCAAGCAGACAAGGAATAGAATATCGTCGGCGTACTGCTGTGCTGCAAGACTGCCGTGGATGACAACCAAAGGGGTTCCCCTCCGAAAAGAAATGACACTCGAAACCATCACTCCTGACTGTCCTGAAGTGTGACAGGTAATAGTCAGGTTGTTATCCCAACGCTGCCTGGGCACTCTCCAGGCACATATTCTGCCTGGAATCTCATTGACTGATGTAGAATTGTCTTCAGTGTGGAGACCAACTTCAAATTGAGCCCTGATGGCCAGCAAGGACAGTTCTGGAGAAGCCCCAAATAGCAATGGAATGCCAACTTGACTGTCACCTTCCATATGGCATGAAAACCAGGAATGATAGTCTGGGCTGCCATTTCTTTTATTAAACTTCCTGGAAAATTAAAACTGTGTGCCAAACCGAGACTCGAACTCGGGACCTTTGCCTTTCGCGGGCAAGTGCTCTACCAACTGAGCTACCCAAGCACCTACCCTACCCTTTGGGAGGTATGAGACGAGGTACTGGCAGAAGTGAAGCTGTGAGGACGGGGCGTGAGTCGTGCTTGGGTAGCTCAGTTGGTAGAGCACTTGCCCGCGAAAGACAAAGGCCCCTAGTTCGAGTCTCGGTCCGGCACACAGTTTTAATTTGCCAGGAAGTTTCATATCAGCGCACACTCCACTGCAGAGTGAAAATCTCATTCTGGTAACATCCCCCAGGCTGTGGGTAAGCCAGGTCTCCGCAATATCCTTTCTTTCAGGAGTGCTAGTTCTGCAAGGTTCGCAGGAGAGCTTCTGTAAAGTTTGGAAGGTAGGAGACGAGGTACTGGCAGAAGTGAAGCTGTGAGGACGGGGCTTGAGTCGTGCTTGGGTAGCTCAGTTGGTAGAGGGACGAACCCGCAAACAACGTTCACCTAAGAGGCGCAAGAGGAGGCGCCGCACGGTCTCGGAACGAGACGGACCACCTCCCCCTGATGCTCCAGAGTCCGTCCGACCTGACGAGGCCACGGAGAACCTGCACGACGATACGAATGACGACAACATGACGCCGACTGTGACTGTGTCGATGCCTACTTTACAGGCTCGCCCAGGTGCTCCTGAACCAATGGACTCCACCGTTGCGACTGCCGACGCGACGTCCTCCGCCCCTATGGCCAAAGTGGAACGTACGACCATCACAACGACAGCGCCTTCAATGGTGTGGAGTGAGGAAGTCGATGAGGACCCGGGCCACACGCTGGGGACAGAGTTACCCCAGACGAAAGCATCGTTATGCCGCTGATAACGCCGTCAGGTGGCGTACGGCACGACACGCCGTTGCCTCGCCCCTCTTCATCCTCCGCTGGTGGAGTTCCCCTTCACGGTGGGGTACGGCTCCAAACCTACCGAATAGCGACTATCAACACTAACACCATTAGCTCACCCGTGAAACTTCAACTGCTGCGAGAGATGATATGGGCGTCGGACGTCGACATCGCACTACTACAGGAAGTACACTTGGCCACACTTCCAGACGTCGCGGGATATAACACTTATCCTTCTCCTGGTGACCACCTGGGACGCGGCGTAGCCATGTACGCCCGAGAAGGCATTCCAGTGGCCGATATCACATACCTTCCATCTGCCAGAGGCATGGCCGTCACCGTCATGGGGACGCGTATTATCAACATTTACGCTCCGTCAGGCTCCACCCGCAGACGCGACAGGGCACTCTTCTATTCAGAAGAAATCGCTCCTTTGTTTCTTGGACGCTGCAACCTTACTTGCTTGGGGGTGATTTTAATTGTGTTTTGCACCCTAAAGATCAAGCACCACTACAACACCTGTCATGAACTGCGTCTTGTCGTCCGAGATCTGTTGCTCCACGACACTTGGGAAGTTCGGCACGGCGACGCGCCTGGACATACTTACCAGACGAGTCACTCCGCGATCCGCCTTGATAGGATTTACGTCTCTCGGGAACTCACGCCTGCCGTCCAAGGTACAGAAATTTGGCCCTTGGCCTTTTCGGACTACTGTGACTACATCTGCAACATTCTCTTCCCCAAGCAAGTGGTCTGGCGTAGTCGTGCACCGTGGAAGCTAAACACCTCCCATATTCATGATCCCGAATGTCTTCAACGTGTTACCGAGACATGGGCCACATGTGAACGTCGCTTACCTAAGTACTGCACGACCTTGACCTGGTGGCTGGAATGTGCCAAATCTGCCATTCGACTTACTTTGATTCAGTATGGAAAGGAAGTTGCTACGTGGCGCTGGCACACTACCGACTATTTCTACGCATTTCTCCACGACCTGGACGCTCAACCGCCCACCCCCGACACCCAGAGGGAACGCAGCAGGATTAAGGCACAAATTGTAACGTTGACACCCCGTAGACTGCAGGGGGCTATGGTGCGAACCCGATGTCAAGATTCGGCGGACCAAGAACATCCCACCATGCATCACATCGCCTCCGACAAGAAACATCGACGACAACGACTCAGCACCGAAATCAACATTTGTCGCGGCCAGCACGTCACTTGCCAGACCGAAATCGTCGGTGCCTTTATCGACCACTACAGCATAATGTATCAGGAGGAGACTACCACCAACCATGCTGAGGAGTCTGTGTTACAACACGTAACTCGCACCCTCACCAGCGACGAAGCGGACGAGCTGATGGAGCCAATTACGTGTGACGAAGTCCACGATGCGATCAACAAAGGCGCTCTGAATAAGTCACCTGGTGTCGACGGATTGCCGATAGAATTTTATCGCGCTTTCCTCACACTAATGGCGTCACGGTGGACGACGATGTTTCATGAACTGATGACGATGGGGAACGCCGTACCGCCGTCCTTTGTCACGGGAATTATTACACCCATCCACAAACCGACACCAGGTGTGACGACAGCCCATTACCGTCCCCTGACTCTGCTTAAAGCAGACTATAAATTTTTTACACGCCTACTGGCAACGCGATGCCGCAAGGTCCTGCCAAGCATTCTATCCCCGGAACAGACATCTTCGGGCGGCTCAGTTAATATACAAACGGCCACGGGAGAATGTCGCGATTTATTTGCACTGGCAGCGGCGTGCAGACTCCGCGCCGCTGTGGTTGCCATTGGTTTTGACAGCGCATTCGACAAAGTGCGGCATCTTTTTCTGTTCTCAGTGATGAACCGCATGGGTTTTCCACCAGCCTTTATCGACGTGATCTGGCGCCTGTACGGCACCGCCGAGTCGCTGATTCAGGTTAATGGCCGTGTGGCGGGACCAGTGGGGATCCGGCGTTCCGTACGGCAAGGTTGCCCACTTTCGACCCTACTCTATGCCATAAGCCTGGAGCCACTCATCAGGAGTCTGACGAGCCACCTTTCTGGTCTCACTTTGCGACAGCACAGTTTTCGATGTCGTGCGTATGCGGACGACCTCCTCCTCTTGATCCGCTCACGGGGTGAAACACACACGGTACTTGATTTGATATCAACGTACGGAACTGCAGCGGGCAGTAACATGAATGTGGCTAAATCCGCGGCGATGCCCATAGGACGCGGTCTCTCACACGATGACTTAACACCTCTCCCGTGTGTACAAAAACTACGGTACCTTGGTATCATTTTCACCTCCACCGTGCACCGCTCAGCTGCCATCAATTTTCGGCGTGCACTCCAACCTATCCGCACTACGGTGCGACAAAGTCTTCTCCGACGACTCGATTCTTTACAACGTGTCCAATACCTCAATCAACATGTGGCGTCCAGAATGGTCCACATTGCACAGGTCCTCCCGCTGCCATCAACTATTGGACGCAGCCTTCAGGCTGCCTTCGGATACTTTCTTACGGCCGGTACGCTCTTTAAGGTCCGCTACGACAGGCTCACCCTTCCCCCGCGAGCGGGAGGCCTCGGCCTTGTCAATGTGCGACTCCGAGCGACGTCCTTGTGCATGTCCACCATGCACAAGCAGTGGAACGGGGGCACCTCCCTTACACGCAGCTTGCTGGAAATTCTTGTGCCCGCGACGATAACACCACCAGTACCAGTCGGACACGTCAAGCACCATCTGACACGCATTTATGATTTCATCGTCGACTTCAGTTATGCTCACACACACTTACCGACCACGCATTCTCCTCTACCTACAGATTTTTACACCCCACTGCTTCGTTCCATATCCAGCAACAATATCGAACTGGTACATCCGTCCAAGCGGTGACCCACGGTTTGGCGTCATATCCACCAGCCATTTCTTCCCTCCAACGTCCGGGCAACATGGTACCAAGTCGCAAATGCAAAATTCGCCACAAACCAACGTCTTCACGCCATCGGATTAGCGGACTCTCCACTTTGTTCCATTTGCCACCTCATGGATGACGATGTCCATCAACTGACTTGTGCTGCCACCAGTGGCGTCTGGAAACTTGCCCGACAGTTCGTTGCCTGTTACCTCCGCGTTCCGCTGGACTCGATTGACCCCTGGACTTTTATCCATCCTGGGGATACTTATTTCCCCGCCACCAAAAGTCATGCGATTGTTTGGGTCAAGGGATGGACGATCACCTACATGTATAATGCTGGCGACAAATCACGCCTTGATTTCTGGCAGTACCTACAAACCGCCCACCGTGAAGTCGAACACCGACCGCGCTACCGCGCCTTCTTCGCCAATTACCTACATGCGATCTTTACGTCACCCCTGCTCAGTTGGATGGTGCCACACGCCGACAGCACTCTCGCTCG
The DNA here is from genome assembly GCF_021461395.2 of Schistocerca americana. NCBI lineage: Eukaryota > Metazoa > Arthropoda > Insecta > Orthoptera > Acrididae > Schistocerca > Schistocerca americana. Next base: position 581,111,788 of record NC_060130.1, on the reverse strand, counting down.
CCCTGCTGACATCTGAGACTCCCCGCGCTACTTTCTATATTGTAACCCACAGTGGAGTTGGCGCATGGACACGCGCCTCCTTTCTTTTATGCACTAAACCGGAACACACTGGTTTTTCCCCCACTCCACTGTATGTTGCTTCACACCTCTTAGCTTACATCAGTATTATTATTCTTTCTTTCCTACACCTTGTTCATACAAAAACAAAAAAAAAACCTTGCCCGCCTTGTACGAGTGTTATGTCTTGTGTTATTTTCGCCGGAAGGATGGCATTTCTGTTGTATTTAAGTTTGTATCAATAAAGATCCTTTGTTCATTTACCCTGTTCTTGGTAAAAATAAAAAATAGATAAAATAATAATAATAATAATACAATAAAATAAAAATAAATCAAAAAACTACTTTGAGGGAGTGATTCAGGGACGGGAGGGGGGAGACATCGCGGCCAGGCCTCGGGTTCCGACCCCTGCCCGCCTTGTCTCCACCTACTCATAACCGAACACTCGTCGTGCATTCAGAACTTATAGTCGCGTGTTCGCATCCAACTGTAATCTTTTTTACAAAAAAAAAAAAAAAAAATAAAAAAAAAAAATAATAAAAAAAAGTTGGTAGAGCACTTGCCCGCGAAAGGCAAAGGTCCCGAGGTTGAGTCTCGGTCCAGCACACTGTTTTAATTTGCCAGGAAGTTTCATATCAGAGCACACTCCGCTGCAGAGTGAAAATCTCATTCTGGACGCATTTATTTTGTTATCAGGACCCCTTTTGTTGTCATCTGTGGCACCCTTACAGAACGGTGGTATGTTAACGATATTTTATCTCCACTTTGTTGCCCTTCATGGCAAGCCATCCTAGGCTTACGTTTTGGCAAGATAGTAACCATCCGCACACGGCGAGAGCTTCTACTGCTAGTGTTCATGCTTGCCAAACCATACCTTGGCCATCAAGGTTGCCGAATCTGTCCCCAATTGAGAGCGCTTGAAGCATTATGGAAAGGACCCTCGAACCATCTGTGAATTTTCACGATCTAGTGCGCCAATTGGAAAGAATTTGGCACTGCAGTCCTCAGGAGGACATACAGCAACTCTGTCAATCAATGTCAAGCCGAATAACTGCTTGCATAAGGGCCAGAGGTAGACCAACACGTTTTCGACTTACTCAGTTTGTGAAGGCCTTTTTCTTGAATAAATCATCCAGTTTTTCTGTAGTTGTAATCATATGTCCGTCTGTACATGTACATCACATGTGCCGATTTCCGTCCCATTCGGGTAATTCTTCTGCTGTGCGTCGTTTTTTTCCTTTTTTTATTTTTTTATTTTAGAGTTTATTTTGGTGGGGTTGGTCTTCAGCCAGTGAGATTTAGACAGTGGCGGATCCCTTCTGGAGTAAGTGGACCCAGACAACTTTTAAGTGGGGTGCTCAAGGGACTGATGGGGTACATTACTTTGAGATCTTGAAGAACACAGTTTTACGGGAGTTGTTCAAGTAGGTAGAGCTGCCAGTGGTTACATGTGGGCTGTGAACTGCTGCCTCAATATTTTGACCACTGAACGGAGAGTATGCAGAATGAAAACTCAACTAAAAATGGTTCAAATGGTTCTGAGCACTATGGGAGTTAACATCTGAGATCATCAGTCCCCTAGAACTTATAACTACTTTAACCTAACTAACCTAGGGTCATCACACACATCCATGCCCAAGGCAGGATTCGAACTTGCGACCGTAGCAGTCGCGCGGTTCTGGACTGAAGCGCCTAGGACTGCTTGGTCACCGCGGCCGGCCTCAACTAAAATTCATGCGCCAAATTTAGTGAGCATGCGCGAAGTCTGCCTTATTGAAAAGTAGTAAACAGCTGTGTTTGAAGCCAAAGGCGAATGGATATATTTTGAATATTTTATTAGTTGTGCGTTTTAGCTTTTGGGCTTACGCACAAGGAAAAGTTGTTTTATGTACTGCAAAATTTAGAGACATACAGTGAGCAGTAGGAAGAGAAAAGGCCACACAGAAAAGTAAGGGGCAGTTCCCATAAAGTGGGTGACAGCAGTAGAAAAATAAATTTCCTGACTTTCTTATTGTAAACAATAAAAGTCATCAAATTGAAAAAATTCTGTACGTAAAGGAAGCAAAGCTTCATCAACTCCTGGAGTTATCTTTTCTGTAGAGGTTCTCCTTTTCGTTTAAAAAATTAAGAATAACTTATTTCGCATTGTCTTCACTACTTCTTCACTGCTGTTTATATTACCTCTCATTCGATTGTGAGGAATATAATTGAAATATAAAATTGATTTGTTTCGTGTCTTATAGTTTTTATCATAGCTTCACAATGAAGTCTATATTTTTTTCGATATGCATCATAGTTACCATGATACTTAATTTCCAAGTACTCTGTAGTATAAAATTTTAACGTTTTGCAGTGAAAAAATGGTCGCTGGCCACATTACGTTTGGTTCATTTTAGGTGATACTAAATATAGCTAACATGTCTTAATTGTTTTTAAAGTTGAAAGGAAAGCCACATCTCACCACAGTGTGGAGAAAACAGGAGTTAAAATACACTCCTGGAAATGGAAAAAAGAACACATTGACACCGGTGTGTCAGACCCACCATACTTGCTCCGGACACTGCGAGAGGGTTGTACAAGCAATGATCACACGCACGGCACAGCGGACACACCAGGAACCGCGGTGTTGGCCGTCGAATGGCGCTAGCTGCGCAGCATTTGTGCACCGCCGCCGTCAGTGTCAGCCAGTTTGCCGTGGCATACGGAGCTCCATCGCAGTCTTTAACACTGGTAGCATGCCGCGACATCGTGGACGTGAACCGTATGTGCAGTTGACGGACTTTGAGCGAGGGCGTATAGTGGGCATGCGGGAGGCCGGGTGGACGTACCGCCGAATTGCTCAACACGTGGGGCGTGAGGTCTCCACAGTACATCGATGTTGTCGCCAGTGGTCGGCGGAAGGTGCACGTGCCCGTCGACCTGGGACCGGACCGCAGCGACGCACGGATGCACGCCAAGACCGTAGGATCCTACGCAGTGCCGTAGGGGACCGCAGCGCCACTTCCCAGCAAATTAGGGACACTGTTGCTCCTGGGGTACCGGCGAGGACAATTCGCAACCGTCTCCATGAAGCTGGGCTACGGTCCCGCACACCGTTAGTCCGTCTTCCGCTCACGCCCCAACATCGTGCAGCCCGCCTCCAGTGGTGTCGCGACAGGCGTGAATGGAAGGACGAATGGAGACGTGTCGTTTTCAGCGATGAGAGTCGCTTCTGCCTTGGTGCCAATGATGGTCGTATGCGTGTTTGGCGCCCTGCAGGTGAGCGCCACAATCAGGACTGCATACGACCGAGGCACACAGGCCAACACCCGGCATCATGGTGTGGGGAGCGATCTCCTACACTGGCCGTACACCACTGGTGATCGTCGAGGGGACACTGAATAGTGCACGGTACATCCAAATCGTCATCGAACCCATCGTTCTACCATTCCTAGGCCGGCAAGGGAACTTGCTGTTCCAACAGGACAATGCACGTCCGCATGTATCCCGTGCCACCCAACGTGCTCTAGAAGGTGTAAGTCAACTACCCTGGCCAGCAAGATCTCCGGATCTGTCCCCCATTGAGCATGTTTGGGACTGGATGAAGCGTCGTCTCACGCGGTCTGCACGTCCAGCACGAACACTGGTCCAACTGAGGCGCCAGGTGGAAATGGCATGGCAAGCCGTTCCACAGGGCTACATCCAGCATCTCTACGATCGTCTCCATGGGAGAATAGCAGCCTGCATTGCTGCGAAAGGTGGATATACACTGTACTAGTGCCGACATTTTGCATGCTCTGTTGCCTGTGTCTATATGCCTGTGGTTCTGTCAGTGTGATCATGTGATGTATCTGACCCCAGGAATGTGTCAATAAAGTTTCCCCTTCCTGGGACAATGAATTCACGGTGTTCTTATTTCAATTTCCAGGAGTGTATTTTATTTGAGCGCTCTGCCCTAACCGCACCAAGTACAAGTAGCGTGCAGCTCACAAAGGGGATCGCGCAATCTCGTCATCACCGATTTCGTACAAATCTATGGTACATGCAATGATTGGTCGGAAATGAAAGTGACAGAAGTGAGAGCTCCAGGTGGCCAGGTATTTAAAAGAAAATTGCAGTTTTGGCTTGACTAGGGCGAGGCGCGAATCGTTTATGGTAAACTAACATTCGGCCAGGAGAGCGGTGTGCTGACCACATACCCGTCCATATCCACATCCAGTGACGCCTGTGGGCTGAGGATGACACGGCAGCCGGTCCGTACCGTTGGGCTTTCGTGGTCTGTTCGGGCGGAGTTTTTTAGTTGGGATGCATTGGGTGGCACAGCGGAAAGTGTGCGGAACAGTTAGCTGAGGATAGCGGGCTCTCGTCTGTCTGTGGCAACTATTTTATGTTTTAAATTTTACGTTACTTACACTGTAAAATAATTATAAATAGTTTTTGATATATGGTATCTATTAATACGTTCATAAAAGGCATGAAAAGGAACGGCAAACAAAAACTTGGGATTGCATATAATTTTCCAGGAAGCGATTGTGGGCTGTACATGAGATCTTCGTATTTAATATTTTCATTATTTTACAGTTTATAATTTACATTTTCTGGGGTGATATTTATCGTATAAACAGGGAAAGCAGTAATATTCTCGGCATGTTGTTCACCTTATAAGCCGGCCGGTGTGGCCGTGCGGTTCTAGGCGCTTCAGTCTGGAACCGCGTGACCGTTACGGTCGCAGGTTCGAATCCTGCCTCGCGCGTGGATGTGTGTGAGGTCCTTAGGTTAGTTAGGATTAAGTAGTTCTAAGTTCTAGGGGACTGATGACCATAGATGTTAAGTCCCATAGCGCTCAGAGCCATTTGAACCATCACCTTATAAACCTAACATTTTTTTCAGTTAAATGGTTGTTTTAAAGTTTCTATAGAAAAACAAACTGGCTTACATTTATAAAAGGTTATCTCTCATCGCACAGATTGGCAGTAAACCTCACTAAAGGTATCATCTCGCCAAAGATTGGTGAAGATAGCCGGTGATGTACAGTAGAATGTAATTTGGTGCAGTCTACTCGGAATGTGATTTCCTTTTTTCTCGATTACATAAGAGCACTTTTGAAGGATTCTGATCAAACTGTCTACCTGGCGATAAGAAGAGACATCGCAGGCTTGAACTAGCCTAGTGCATTTGGGGCGATCACTTTCATCTTGGAAAATCTCGTCGTGTAGTTATGGATTTGTATGTCCCCCCCCCCCCCCCCCCCCACCCCTGACTCAGGTAACAGCAGAAGTTTGTTTTCCTGTACGTAGGGCTTCAGTAAATCAGCAAAAAGCTTTTGTGTACGGCTGTTGTAAGTTTCTCAGATTTTGACGAAATAATGACGACATACCTATATTTTGTGTTCGCCTTTCCTTTTTATCCCTTTTGTGAAATATTGATAAATACAAGATATTGAGCATTATTTCCGCCTACTTTGAACGTAAGTAACACAAAAATTGAAAACGAGAAAAAGATGAAATAGTTTCCGCATACCGTCTCGAACCTCAATCGTCGAATTACCATTTCGCGCTCTTTCCGCTGCGCCGACAGCTGGCGGGAAACTACGCTCATGTAAATGGCTCATTACTCTCCAGACTCTCGGCACTAATGCTATATTTTTCTAAGCTCTGAACATAAAGGTATGAGTCTTAATCAAAATATATATGTAAATTATAATTTAATCAGCCTACTGGATTTATTTAAAGTAATACGTATGAATTATTTTCAGGCTGAAAACGTGAATGAAAATTCCAGCACTGATGAAAAACTGACACTTCCGCAGAGTGTGCAGTATCAGCTATTTCCGTTGGAAGTGAAGTTTACTTATCAGTCAGAGTCCCGGAAAAGAAAAATTACAGACTAAAATGAAATTGCTCCAAAAAAAAATACATTATTTACAAAACAAAGTAGCTTCATTGTCATCTGAATGAAAAAGCACTGGCACTTCACAGCTTGCACATGTGAACAGTAATTAATTTAAAAGCCCATGTGATAAGTTTTTAAGTAAAGACATACCATACCTTGTTTCATTAGCGTTTTCTTTCGTAAACGTTTTCATTTAGTTGGTTATATTAGTTCTGTTTCGTAAGGATGTCCATCGCGAGACGCAGTAGTAGGCAGGTATCGTTTCGCCTTTACTCGGTCTTAATTGCATCTAGCGCAACTCTTGGTTTCCCACAAATCAAAGAAGCCGCCATCTGCTTTGCTTTCTGTCTGCTCTCTATTCTCTGCTTTAACGTTTGAATGAAGTCTAACTCTCACGAGGTCCAAATCTGCTCCAGTGCTGATTTTTCTGTTTGCTTTACGGAATTGAGAATAGACAGAGTAGAAGTTTCTACTAGCTGTCTCTCTTGTGTTATTGTGCAAATTATCAACCGAAGTCTGCATTATTTTTAAAGTGTGTGAAGTCTTATAGGACTTAACTGCTGTCAGCCGGCCGCGGGGGCCGTGCGGTTCTAGGCGCTGCAGTCCGGAACCGTAGGACTGCTACGGTCGCAGATTCGAATCCTGCCTCGGGCATGGATGTGTGAGATGTCCTTAGGTTAGTTAGGTTTAAGTAGTTCTAAGTCCTAGGGGACTGATGACCTAAGATGTTAAGTCCCATAGTGCTCAGAGCCATTTGAATTTTGCTGAGGTCATCAGTCCCTAAGCTTGCACATTCCTTAACCTAGTTTATCCTAAGGACAAACACACACACCCATGCCCGAGGGAGGACACGAATCTCCGCCGGGACCAGCCGCACAGTCCATGACTGCAGCGCTTTATACCGCTCGGCTAATCTGCATTATTTTTAGATGGCGAATGTTTTGTGTGTTGTGATCACGAAATGGATTAGTTTCTCAAGTGTCTTTTATGACTATTTAGTTTTGGAATTCTGCTACCATTATCGTAACGCTCTAAACCCAATTTTACTGCATTTAATAAGTTTATTTTCTGTCTGTGTTATAACTGGTTATCGTTCGAAGAGTTTCGTTTATTTAAGATTTACGATATTCAACATAATTCTCTAGTGTCGCCTACAATATAGATATCAGAATATAATTTTTTCATCAATTATTCATTTATCTTTTATTTAATATTTCTGTTTATTTTATTAATTCGCAATTGTAGCCAACGAACAGCCCATCTGACTGCTGGACCACAGCTATAGGTTACTATTTACAGTAATAATGGGTGTGCGCTTTTGTTAGCTGGGTGGTAAAGTGCTTGCCTCCCATGCATTGGGCCCGAGCTCGATTCCCGGCCGCGTTGGAGATTTTCTGCGCCCGGGGACTGGTTGTTGTGTTGTCCTCATCATCATTTCATCCTCATCATCGGCCACAAGTCGCCCGATGTGGCGCGGACAGAAATTAAACTTGCACTTGGCGGCCGAACCCGACTGGGACATCAAGGCCAACAATGCCATAAGATCATTTCGTTTCAGCTGCTGGGTATGAAAGCAGACGTGTGCAGCTCGACGCGACGATATTACCAAGCTATTCATTCTAAACAGAGCCGTGCATAAACTAATTACCTAAGGTGCAAACAACATCGGGTGATGTCCAGTTGGTTTGCTCCCGTGTAATGCTGGTTGGAGAACCAGCTAGTCAACAGAATATCAAAAAATGGTTCAAATGGCTCTGAGCACTATGGGACTTAAACAGCTGAGGTCATCAGTCCCATAGAACTTATAACTACTTAAACCTAACTAACATAAGGACACCACACACATCCATGCCCAAGGCAGGATTCGAACCTGCGACCGCAGCGGTCGCGCGGTTCCGGACTGAAGGGCCTAGAACCGCCGGCAACAGAATATCCAGCAGGTAATGTCGCAAGTTTCACACCTTGTCAATTACATTCGGTTTCATACCCAACTAGAACTGTTGTTGTCGGTAAGTACAGATCCATCAAACAAGTCTGCGAAGAAAACTTAATGCAATGTAAAACTTTCCAGAAAATATTTAATATTTTCAAAAATTTTCTATATTGTTTCTCAATCGCATTTAACATTAATTTTTTTTTTTACAAAGTGATGATCAGTTTTGGATCTAACAACAGGCAAACCAAAAGAGAAACTGCCTTAAGTATCAAGTTACGTGAAAATTGCTGTTGGCTTATTTTTAAAAATTTACAGGGAATTAACAGACTACATGTAGTGCTACAAATGCACTAGCAGTGTACAACGCCGTTGAATCGTCCACATCGTTCTTAATTTGAATCTTCAGGTAAAATTTGGTATCTACGGCCAAAAGAATGTAAGGGTAATTAATTATATTATGTACTGACAAACAAATGAGAATAAGAAGTAATTACTTAGAAGAAAGACTATTTCGCTGAACGTACCACGCTGTCTGTGAGAGCAATTGAAAGAAAAAACCCATTCAGCATCATAAAAAATTTTATACATTGAAACATCCATGTAATTATTTTCGGTACAATCAGTAGTTGCAAACAGAGATTTGCCTACGAAAAAGAAGAAGCAAGTAAAAAATGTTTGCTTTTAGTTAACAGCGCATAAATGTAATATGATTTTTCAAGATAGTAATCTCTGCTTGCAGTTATTGATGGTAACGAAAATAATTACATTGACGTTTCAATGTACATACTTTTTACTACCCTGTACAGGCTTTTTGCTTAGATTGCTGTCCCATACAGCGTGATACGTTCAGCTAACTAGTCTTTCCTCTAAATAATCAGTTCTTATTCTTATTTGTTTGCCAGTACATAATATATTTGCCTCTACGTTCGCTTGTAGCTGTACATAACAAATTTTACCTCATGATTTAAAATAAGAACGTTATGGAAGATGCAATGGTGTTGTACACTGCTAGTGCATTTATAATACTACATGTGGTCTGTTAGTTCCCCTGCAAATTTTTAAAAGTGAGCCAATAGCAATTTTAAATAACTTGATACTCAAGGCAATTTTTCTTTTGGTTTGTCTGTTCTCAGATCTGAAAATGGTAGTTAAGCTTCCGCAACTGCTCATCACTTCGTAAAAAAAATTTTTTTATGTTAAATGCGATTGGGACAATATACAGAAAGTACTTGAAATTTTGAAACTTTTTATTGAAAGTTTTTAAAATTCCTACGGTTTTACGTTTGACTATCTGCTAACGATCACTTTCTGCTATTCTGACTATGCCAGATATATTCAGAACTCAATGCGATCGACACCTGTTGTCGAGTACGTCACAAAATGGCATTGCTTACGTCATATCAAGCCGCACGTCTGTACTGATCAAACAGCGAATAACAGCGCATCAGCTGTCTAGAGGTATGTAGCGTGGTCCAACGAATTGCCATTTCCCTTGTCTTCAAATGATGCAAGCCGTCGAATCAGTAACTGGTGGAAAGTGTTGTTCAAAACGGTGGCGGTCCTGTGTTATTATGGTGGTGTTTCTCCCACCATGAGTTAAGCTCACATATTCAAGTTACCATGACTATCAACCAGGGTGTTTGCTTCATCATTCTTAGAGAGAAAGTGCTGCCCTTTCTTTTGCATTTTCATTATGAGAATGCTGTAGACATTCCAGTATTCCAAAGATGGCAACAGCCGTGTTCATAGGAATGCACCCAAACGTTCCTGGTTTGACGAAAACTCTATCAGTCGCGACTGGCCCGCCAAATTACCCGATATTAATCCCACAAAAAATGTCTGTCACTATTTGGAACAGGGGGTGAAACGTAGCAGTCATAATATACGCAATTTGATAGCTCCATGGGATCTAATCACTTATGATTAGCCATTATCAGTCCTAAGGGCTGTGTTAGACGGTGTTGCCGTGACGAATCCTGGCGGTTACCAAATTTTGGATCGGTGTGCTTATCTAGCCGCCACCTATGCTCTGTGCGGTAATGACCTGAAGAGCGCAGAACTGACTATCTTCGTTTTGAACGAGCCCCAAACACGCCGCAGCTCAATATTTTTGAGTACTTTTTGAGCATTATTAAAAGGTATATCTTGCCTCACGTTGTATGTAACATTGTTTGAACATACCACTAAATTGTTTCCTACATATTGTTATACTACTGACACATCGAATAACCACTGCTGGGAAGGTGAAAGCAGAAGCTGTACAAGACTAGTTGGTGGTCCTTACTCAGTGATCTCACAGAGTACAACTACGGAGTAATTTGCTCCTGCCCTGCTTTCGTGTTCAACAATTCTTTCTAAGAAGAGTGGAGAATTGCCGTGTATTTGTATACCAGAGTCGACATTTAGAATGACAGTTACAAAATACAATTTAAGGTGTCGTTTTTCTGTGTTCTTTCTTTGACTTTCACTTTTGTATTGCACTCGTTTGGTGTGACTGATATAGAAACCAGGGTTCGTGTTTTGAATTTCGATCCTTTATACCCCTTCATTAAAATAAACAACAATTAAAAACCAATACAATGCACACATATTAATATAGTCCCTTCTTGATCTCCTTTCTGTTCTGACTAATCCCAGGAGAGAGAGAGAAAAACAGAGAGAGAGAGAGAGAGAGAGAGAGAGAGAGAGAGAGAGAAAACGGGGCGCTGTCTTTCCCGGATTCAGTCACGAAGACCAACCCACAGTGCCGATCCCTTGCATTCTAATTTTTGGTATTAATTAGTTTAACTCGCGTCAGTTCAGATTCATGCCGCTCTTTCATTCTGGTTTCTGCAGGCACACAGAAACACTCGAAAGCTCTCTTCACATTTCTCGATTTTATGGAATTCAGTTGTACTGCTATTTTTTGGTACGAAATGAAAAAAATACAATTTTTTACTTGTAGACCAATATGTGACAATCTGCATTAAATCCTATTTTTTGTTTATAGCTTACTCCATAAAGTGGTTGTTCAAAAGATTTCAATTTCCACCATGTAACACTACACAGTATGCCATGTGGACACATCGATTAACTACTGCTGGGAAGGTGAAAGCAGAAGCTGTACAACACTAGTTGGTGGTCCTTACTGACAGTGAACGGCGTACATCAGTGGAGTCCCATGAATAGATCCGTTGCCAAATGTCTTTGCCATTTCATCCGTCTCTGTAAAAGGGAATTGTAAAATTTGAGGATATTTTCTCATGTTTAATTACGTATTTATATAATGGTATTTTGTATTAAAAATTTGTTGCTTCTATTGTAATGTGTAACGTAGCAACTCTACCTAAACACGTTAAATAACAATGTTTTCAGCAGTGCTTTCGATGCAGCTGCCGACTGATTAATCTCGAAACGATATGTGTATTTTTGAAATGGGGATATCTCCGTAATTTATAAAATGACATACTTTTATATGTGAATTACTTTGAAAAGACGTAAACATTTCAGTCATTTCTATAAATTTAAATGACTGCAGTACTCCATAGGCTTTAATGACAATTTAATCAAAGATGCAAATATTGCCACAAAAGTCAAGCATTTCGATTGGGCAACTGTCTTGGCGTGCTCCATACTGACCTGCATTACAGTGGAGGTAAGACGGAACGAGGCATGGCTTTGAAGTGTGAGGATGCTTGATCAATGGCCGCAGATGTAAGAATATAATTGCGAGAAACAGTGCAACGAAACATTTTAAAACTGGTATGACGTTTATTTATTTGCTACTAAGTCGTCTCTGAAATTCTATAGTTGCGGAAGCTAGAATTTCCGGACTCATGACGCTGTGAAGTTTTATGAGCCATGGCTGACGGTGGAACAATTGCTATGTTTGCGTCATGTTGGTTGGCTTTTAATAATATGTCAGAGACGTGGAGAAGCTGTATAAGACCATTGTCGACCACACTTTCGACGACACAACCACGACAGGGCTAGACTTTCTATTTGTTTAGTAGAAGTTTAACGTGTAGCAATTATAATGGTGTAAGTGTGAACCCACAAATAACTGGTACATTATAGTTCATTCTTAAAAGTGACTTGACTTCAATTGAACATTCCATCACTGTTCTATCCTCAGTTCTATGTCTTTTATTGCACATAACAACTTGCGACATCACTACAATTTGTAGAATAGTATTCAAATCTACTGAAACATGAATGTTTCGAAGTATAAGGTTTACTTATCAGTTCATTCAAATGGGCTAAAACCTAAGATACATGCATTTGCTTTTCCATCTGCTGACGTAGATTTTGCTGAGTGAAAGTTCACAATCTAATTAATAATTTTCAATAGTTACTCAGGTAAAAGTTTTAAAAACGACTGTCTAAACGTGGCATTAGAGTCAGTATTGCTTGCTCCCATCTTGCATTCTTAAGTTCAATCTACAGTAACAGAATTCGTTATTAATTCACAGTAAATATCAGAATTATCTCCTTCAGAGCCTGGCGACCTTATTAACCTAGTCATAATATTTACTTCAGAGAGATTTAATAAGGTGAATCACAAACATCTCTTTTCTGTACCTGCAAAGAGAAGCTGTCTGACTGATGGATATACTCACGATGGCAAAACGGCGTCGAAGGTACACAGTGTTAAGTTTATGACAGTAATTTTACACTGAGATGACGAAATGTCATGAGATAGCGATCTGCACATGTACAGATGGCGGTATCATCGCGTACGCATCGTATAAAAGGGCAGTGCAGTGGTGGAGCTGTCATTTGTAATCAGGTGATTCATGTGAAACGTTTCCGACGTGATTATGGCTGCACGACGCGAATGATAGTTGGAACTAGACGCATGAACATTGCATTTCGGAAATCGTTATGGGATTCAACATTCCGCGATCCACAGTGTCAAAAGTGAGTCGAGAATACCAGATTTAAGGCATTACCTTTCACCACGGACAACGGACTGGCCGACAGCCTTCACTTAACGACCGAGAGCAGCAGCGTTTGCATAGAGTTGTCAGTGTTAACGGACAAGCAACACTGCGTGAAATAACCGCAGAAATTAATGTGGCATGTACGACGAACGTATCCGTTAGGACAGTGCGACGAAATTCTACGTTAATGGGCAATGGCAGCAGAGATCGACGCGAGTGCCTTTGCTAACAGCATATCTCCTGCAGCTCCTCTCCAGGATTCGTGACCATATCGGTTGGACCCTAGACGCCTGGAAATCCGTGGCCTGGTCCCGATTTCAGTTGGTAAGAGATGATGGTAGGGTTCGAATGCGCTAACGAGCACACGAAGTCATGGACCCAAGTTGTCAACAAGTCACTCTGCAAGCTGGTGGTGGCTCCATAGTAGTGTGGGCTGTGTTTAAATGGAATGGACTGGGTTCTCTGGTCCAACTGAACATATCGTTGACTGGAATTGGCTATGTTCGGCTACTTGGAGACAGTTTGCAGCCATTCATGGACTTCATGTTCCCAAACAACACTGGAATTTTTCATGGGTGACAATGCTCCATGTCACTGGGCCACAGATGTTCGAGATTGGTTTGAAGAACATTTTATACATAGCGAGCGAATGACTTGCCCATCCAGATCGCACGACATGGGACGTAATCAAGAAGTCAGTTGATGCACAAAATCCTGCACCGGCAACACTCGCAACTATGGACGGCTATAGAGGCTATAGAGAAAGTCCTGTCAGTGGCAACAGTCTGGATGATTGACTGATCTGGCCTTGTAACATTAACCATAACGGCCTTCCTCTGATGGTTCTGCGAACGGCTAAAAGCAAGGGGAAACTACAGCCGTAATTTTTCCCGAGGGCAGGGAGTTTACTATATGGTTAAATGATGGTGGCGTGCTCTTGGATAAAATATTCCGGAGATAAAATAGTCCCCCATTCGGATCTCTGGCGGGGACTACTCAGGAGGACGCCGTTATCAGGAGAAAGAAAACTGGCGTTCTACGGATCGGAGCGTGGACTGTCAGATCCCTTAATCGGGCAGGTAAGTTAAAAAATTTAAAAAGAGAAATAGATAAGTTAAAGTTAGATATGGTGGGAATTAGTAAAGTTCGGTGGCAGGAGGAACACGATTTCTGGTCAGATGAATACAGGGTTATAAACACAAAATCAAATAAAGATAATGAAGGAGCACGCTTAGTAATGAATAAAAAAATAGGAACGCGGATAAGCTACTACGAAGAGCATAGTGAACGCATTATTGTGGCCAAGATAGACACGAAGCCCACGCCTACCACAATAGTAAAAGTATATCTGCCAACTAGCTTCGCAGATGACGAAGAGATTGAAGAAATGTGCGATGAGATAAAAGAAATTATTCAGATACTGAAGGGAGACGAAAATTTCATAGTCATGGGCGACTGGAATTCGATAGTAGGAAAAGGAAGAGAAGTAAAAATAGTGGTTGAATGTGGAATGAGGATATGGAATGAAAGAGGATGCCGCCTGGTAGAATTCTGCACCGAGCATAACTTAATCATAGCCAACACTTGGTTTAAGAATCATGAAAGAAGGTTATATATGTGGAAGAGGCCTGGAGACACTGGAAGGTTTCAGACAGATATTTAGGAACCAGGTTTTAAATTGTAAGACATTTCAGGGGACATATGTGGACTCTAACCACAATCTGTTGGTTATGAACTTTAGATTAAAACTGAAGAAACTGCAAAAGCGTAGGAATTTAAGGAGATGGGACCTGGATAAACTGAAAGAACCAAAGGTTCTAGAAAGTTTCAGAGAGAGCATTAGGGAACAATTGACAAATATGGGGGAAAGAAATACAGTAGAAGAAGAATGGATAGTTTTGAGAGATGAAATAGTGAAGGCAGCAGAGTATCAAGTAGGTAAAAAGACGAGGGCTTGTAGAAATCCTTGGGTAACAGAAGAGATATTGAATTTAATTGATGAAAGAGAAAATATGAAAATGCAGTAAATGAAACAGGCAAAAAGGAGTACAGAAGTCTCAAAAATGAGATCGACTGGAAGTGCAAAATGGCTAAGCGGGGATGGCTACAGGACAAATGTAAGGAGGTAGACACTAGGGGTAAAGTAGATACTGTCTACGGGAAAATTAAAGAGACCTTTGGAGGAAAGAGAAACACCTGTATGATTATCAAGAGCTCAGATGGAAAACCAGTTCTATGCAAAGAAGGGAAAGCAGAAAGGTGGAAGGAATATATAGAGGGTTTATACAAGGGCGATGTACTTCAGGGCAATATTATGGAAATGGAAGACGACGTAGGTGAAGATGAAATTCGAGATATGATACTGCATGAAGAGTTTGACGGAGCACTGAAAGACCTAAGTCGAAACAAGGCCCCGGGAGTAGACAACATTCTGTCAGAATTACTGATAGCCTTGGGAGAGCCAGCCATGACAAAACAGTTCCATCTGTAAGCATGATGTATGAGACAGGCGAAATACCTTCAGACTTCAAGAAGAATATAATAATTCCAATCTCAAAACAAGCAGTCGTTGACGGGTGTGAAAATTACTGAACTATCAGTATAATACACAGTTCCAAAATACTAACATGAATTCTTTACAGACGAATGGAAAAACTGGCTGAAGCCGACCTCGGGGAATATCAGTTTGGATTTCGTAGAAATGTTGGAACATGCGAGACAGTACTGGCCCTACGGCTTATCTTAGGAGACAGATTAAGGAAAGGTAAACCTACGTTTCTAGCATTTGTAGACTTAGAGAAAGCTTTTGACATTGTTGACTGGAATACTCTCTTTCAAATTCTGAGGGTGGCAGGTGTGAAATACAGGAAGCGAGAGGCTATTTGCAATTTGTACAGAAACCAGATGGCAATTATGCGAGTCGAGGGTTATGAAAGAGAAGCAGTGGTTGGTAAGGGAGTGAGACATGGTTGTGGTTTATACCCGATGTTATTCAATCTGTATATTGAGCAAGCAGTAAAGAAAACAAAAGAAAAAATTGTAGTAGAAATTAAAATCCATGGAGAAGAAATAAAAAATTCCAGGTTTGCTGATGACATTGTAATTCTGTCAGAGACAGCAAAGAACCTGGAAGAGCAGTTGAACGAAATGGACAGTGTCTTGAAAGGAGGATATAAGATGAACGCCAACAAAAGCAAAACGAGGATAATGGAATGTAGTCGAATCAAATCAGTTGATGCTGTGGGAATTAGATTAGGAAATGAGACACTTTAAGTAGTAGATGAGTTTTGCTATTTGGGGAGCAAAAAAACCGATGGTGGTCGTAGTAGAGAGGATATAAAATGTAGATTGGCAATGGCAAGGAAAGCGTTTCTGAAGAAGAGAAATTTGTTAACATCGAGCGTAGATTTAAGTGTCAGGAAGTCTTTTCTGAAACTGTTTGTATGGAGTGTAGCCATGTATGGAAGTTAAACATGGACGATAAATAGTTTAGACAAGAAGAGAATAGAAATTTTCGGAATGCGGTGCTACAGAAGAATGCTGAAGATTAGGTGGGTAGATCACGTAACTAATGAGAAGGTACTGAATAGAATTGAGGAGAAGAGAAATTTGTGGTACAACTTGACTAGAAGAACGAATCGGTTGATAGGACATGTTCTGAGGCATCAAGGGATCACCAGGATAGTATTGGAGGGCAGCGTGGAAGATAAAATCGTAGAGGGAGATCAAGAGATGAATACACTAAACAGATTCAGAAGGATGTAGGTTGCAGTAGGTACTTGGAGATGAAGGAGCTTGCACAGGACAGCGTAGCATGGAGAGCTGCATCAAACCAGTCTCTGGATTGAAGACCACAACAACAACAACAACATGGAGACAGTATGTCTCAATATATGTGCAGGTGTCTTCTAACGACTTGTGGAGTCTATGTCACGCCACGTTACTGCACTACGCCGGACAGAAGGTGGTGCGACACCATATTAGCAGGTATCCCATAGCTTTTGTCACCTCAGTGTAGTCACCCACTTCTATAGGAAGACCCAAGCTGTCAACAAGGCACTGTGCAAGTTGGTGGTGTCTCGATCGTGGTGTGGGCTATATTTACACGGAATTGACTGGGTCCTCCGCTCAAACTGAACCGACAATTGACCGTAAGTTCAGAGTGATTATAATTAAATTTAACCTTTAAAATCGCTGTAGAAATAACACCACTGGTCAGAATGGAGTCAAATTACGAAGCAATATTATCGGAGAAGGGGGTAAACGTATGGCAGAAGAAAAATGCTAGTGTGAAAATTGATCAATAGATGGCGCTGTATGTGTGTGAATACGTAAATGAAAACGCCTGATGCCCACGACTCATTGAAGTTGGTGTAAACTCGCCGGGTACACGGCTTTTCCTTCTTTCTCGTCTGCGACGTTCGCCATGACTGTCTCAATGCAGGATCGCGCTCTGCTTGTAAAGCTGTATTACAAAATGATGACTGTACACATGTCGCTCTGCAGAAGTTCGGGACACTGAAGAGTTTGAAAAAAGGCGTTGGTTCGATGACTGCCGTGGGTCTCGAGAAAATATTTCGGAAATTCGGAAAGACAGGTTCTTTTGGTGTGCAACCTGGTAGAGGGAGGAAACGAATTGATTAGACGTCAGAGGAAGGAGTGGCCACAGCAATGCAGGAGGAGACGAATGCTGGTGTGAAAACGTAAGCACGGTGCCTAAAATCTTATGAAACGTTATTCTTTGCTATCCATTCAAAATTACTCATGTGCACGAGTTGCCAGCAAGATAGACCTTTGATTTAGAATTTCTTGTTCGCATGGAAATGGACAAAGATTCTCCGTGGAAGAATTTGTGGACAGACGAAGCCCACTTTCATCTGGCGGGATATGTCAATACACAGAATTGGCTAATGTTGGAAACGGAAAATCCACGTGCAAATCAACCAATATCACTTCATCCTGTAAACGTCATTGTGTGGTGCAGGTTTACGGCATCATTCATATTTTCTCGAAGAGTCAGGTGCTTCCCGTCCTGTACCGTCACTGGTAACCGCCATGAGCGTCATTCCAGCTCTCCAACAGCGTGGATGAGTGGATGGGATAATTTTTACAGTCTGACCTGATCTTAATCCGTGTGACTTCTGGCTGTGGGGCTATCTGAAAGATGTTGTGTTCAGTGTTCCGACTACAAACTTAGCTGCATTGAAGGCACGCATTGCGCTGCACATACTGTACGTGACCCCGGAAATACTTCGATCAGTTGTGGAACATACTGTTTCTTGATTTCAATTTGTTGCAGAAAACAGTGGACAGCATATTGAACATGTTTTGCGCCAGTTTTGATTTTGATTGATGATTTTTATGCGGTTATTGGCCTCAGGACAATTAAAAACCGATTTAGCTGATGCTTTTTATGCGGTTTTTGGCCTCAGGACGATTAAAAGCCGATTTTTCCCATCCGATGTGATATGACATTGCTGTGGTGGATGGGCTTACGTAACTAACAGTATCACACCTGAACACCCTTACACACTGAGTAGTACAGTTTATTTAACGTCAAACGTACACTTTAAGCATTGTAGTATGATTCATTTGTCGTTTGTAGTCGACCACTATTAAATTATGATGCTTACAGCGCCATCTATTGCCACACTTTGTAACTATTTATTTTTCTTCTGCCATACGTTTTCCCCTTCTCCGGTAATATTCCTTTGCAATTTGACGTCATTCTCACTAGTGGTGTTATTTCTGCAGCGGTTTGAAAACTTAACTTTAATTATAGTCATCCTGTATTTATGTTCG
Organism: Schistocerca americana; assembly: GCF_021461395.2. Taxonomy (NCBI): domain Eukaryota; kingdom Metazoa; phylum Arthropoda; class Insecta; order Orthoptera; family Acrididae; genus Schistocerca; species Schistocerca americana. The sequence continues at coordinate 581,093,200 of NC_060130.1, read as the reverse complement.
GCTACTTGGACACCATTTTCAGCCAAATATGAACTTCGTATTCCCACACTGCGATGGAATTTTTATGGATGACAATGCGCCATGTCACCGGACCACAATTGTTCGGGATTGGTTTGAAGAAAATTGTGGACAATTCGAGCGAATGATTTTATCGCCCAGATCGCCTGAAGTGAATCCTTTCGGACGTTTGTGGGGCATATTTCAGAAGTCAGTTTGTGCACAAAAACCTGCACCGGCAACACTTTGGCAATTATGGGCGGCTATAGGGGCAGCATGGATGAATATTTATGCATGGGACTTACAACGACTTGTTGAGTGCAGGTTACGTGGAGTTACTGCACTACGTCGGGAAAAAGGAGGTCCGACACGATATTCGGAGGCATGACGTGACTTTTGTCACTTCAGTGTATAATAGTGGGTGAAATATACGATCGAGCCTCTGTATTCACCAGTTACTTTGAAACCAGAAGTCGATCACCTTTTATTCGTAACAGCAATCCAGTTAAGTACACACGGTTCGGAAAAACAATAATAATAATACATTTTTTTCCCTGGTAACAACGGCACAAATACTTCCTTGACTGATAGGGTAATGTATTATGTTTGCTGAAACGTACAGCGTTGGCAAAAGTTACGATCTGTTTCACAACTAAGGTCGCGCACCACAGGCGCGCAGACAGCAGATGTAGCGTCCGATTTCGCGAGTAGCGGCTGATTACATGAGCAGTGACTTTCGTATCTCAGTATAATAGTTTTAATCGCACTTGACGTATTTGAACAAGACTGATTAAATGAAACAAACATTAAGACCGACTGGTCGCAAAGTATCATACCCATAATAATTGGTACGTAAGAAATTTGATGTGATTGTACACAGTTTGTCGGCACTTAGAAGTACAATGAATCTATGTAAAATCGGGAGGATTCGGTGAAAAGTGGAGTAGGCACACTAATGTACAGGATTTTTTGAACGGAATATTATCGAAGAAGGGAGAAATGCTGTGAACATACAAAAAATTCAACGAGAATTTTACCAGTAGATGGTTCTGTATGAATATTCAGAAATTCAAAATAAAAGAGGCGGGGTACACGGCTGTTTTTCAATTTGCGTCTGAGATGCTCGGCGTTACTGTCTCAATGCAGGGTCGAATGCTGCTCGTAAAGTTATTTTAGAAGAGCGGCGACTGTGTGCCAGTAGCTCTGCAGAAGTTCCAGACGCTCAAGGCTATGAAAAAAGGCGTTGGTCCGATGTCCGCCAAGGGTCTGGAGAAAATGATTACGAAATTCGAAAAGAGAGGGTCTTTTGAAGGGCAAAGGGATGACGTCATTAAAAAATATGGCTACAGCATTGCGGGAGGGGTTGATCGGTGGTGTGCAAACATACAGAACACATGAACTGCCCGAACTTTGGACGTGCCTGTGAACACGATGCATAAAATTGTACGAAACACGTTACGTTGCTGTCCCAGAAAAATTACCCATGTTTAGAAGTTTCTTCATGCTGATCTGCCAGTGCGACAAACGTTTGTCTAGAATTTCTTGCTCACAGGGAAGTGGACAACGAATGGGCATGAAACATTCTGTGCACATACGAAGCCCATTTCCCTCCAAGTACATGTCAATACACACAACTGCAGAATATGGGCAACGGAAAATCCGCTCGCACATCAGCCGGTATCGCTTCATTCTGCCGAGGTAACTTTGTGCTATGAGAGGCATCGTTTGTTGTATGCTCATTTTTTCTTCTTCTTTTTTTTTGAGTAGGTAGGTCCTGCGCGTCCTGTTATCTAAACTGTCACTGATAAACACTGTGAGAGTCAATTGTGCACCAATTTCGTTCCAGTCCTTCAACAGTCTGGAGGAGTAGGTGGGATCATTTTTAGACCAAATAGGGCTCCTCTGCACAGTGCACAGCCAGTGAAGCAGCTGCTGCAGAGGCATTTTGGAAATGCTAGAATTATCAGTCGCCATTTCCCCACAGCCTAGCCATCCAGGTCACCTGATCTCAATCGGTGTGGCTTCTGATTTTGGGGTTATCTAGAAGATGCTGTGTTCAGTGCTCCGTTTACAAACGTAGCTGAATTGAAGGCACGCATTACGCATCGCATTGTGAACTCGACCAGTGAGACACAGCTATGAGTTGTGGAACACGCTGTTTCTCGATTTCAACTTGAGGCAGAAAACGATGACAGCATATTGAACATGTCTTCCGCCATTCTCACACCAGTTAAAAACAGATTTAAGTTTTGCTTTTTATCCGGTTTTTGGCCTCATAGTAAACTGATGTTATTGTTGCTTTTTAAGCGGGTTTTGCATCAGGGCAACTTAAAGCCAGTTTTTCCCATACGACGTGGTACGACCTTTCGTGAGGGATGGGCTTACCTGACAAACAGTGCTACTACTGTTGAACGCTAAACTTGTGTCGTCATGCGCATTCCACAGTACGTTTAGTTTAATATGTGCAACTCGCACCATAGTCGAACCGCTATTCGTTTGTCATTTGTAGCCAAACCCATTGGCTAGCTGTTTTGGATATTTATCTTTGTTTGAAGCTGTTCTAGAGAGTCCGTAAGCAATATGCATGATAGCCGCCATTCTTTGAGCAAATGAGTGGTTAGAATACCTTTATATAATCGCATTCATAGCTGTTTCTTTTCTTAAGATATTGAAGCCGCGTCTGCAGTAGAGTTTCGTAATTTTGAGGTCACAGGTAGGTACTGTCTTTTTCGTTTCCCTTAAAACAAAATATTATCAAATACAGAGATACGTTTCACCCATCAGAATGCACTGCATTAAAATACGAATAAAGAATACCTTTAGGGACATCTAGGGACGAAACTTCAACCCAAAATAACGTTTTTTTAAAACCAACACCAAGTAATTGTTATTTGAAGTAAGAATTTTTTGTTTAGAAGTATTCGTCCGTTAAGCTTGTGACAGGAGAGTGCACAGGTTGATTTATTGGAATTCTGTTACAAATACCACGGAAGTTATTTAGGGGAGACTGGAGCTAGTTGTTAATATTTTTTCAATAATTTTTTTACAATAAAGTTTTAGAGCTATGTTAATGTGAAATATCTTAGAATGTAGCACCATTGTTATAGACCAACGAATTTCTTTCGTTATTCTCAGCTATTAGATATCACCGATACATCATTATATCCAGTGTGAGGTAACGGGCGAGTTGTGGCGCCCTGAAAATGTTCTATGTTCGCAGTTGGCGTGGCAGCACGGGCCGCTCGGCAAGCTGGGGCTCGTCAGCAACCGCGTAGTGCCGAACATTAGCCGGAGCAAGAGGGGTAGCCCCAGCAGTCGGCCTGTAGCACACGGTACAGGCCGACTGCATGACTGGGAATTCCATGTTGACTCTGTGTGGAGTACTTTGCTTTGTGTCGATGAAGGGGATTTGTATGCCTGAAGTGCCAAAGATGGCGGACTTTGCGAAACCATAATAGCAGACATTTCACAGTGTAGGTAGAAATTAATGATAGCCAGAGGAATCATGATACCTTTAAAAGAAACATGTACATTTCTATTATTTGCACTACGATTCTGATGGTTTAATCAGATTTTCAATATATTTATTAGTTTAAAGTTAAGTATCTGACTGTAAATTATATAAGTAACACCCAGTAACGAGTTTCCAAAAGCTAAACGGTTCATCCGATTTCGTCGATCGACGTGTCTTTAGAAAGCTATTAGTGTAAACCTAAATTGGTATGAATTACAGGCATGTAACTTGAATAGTACCTGAGTTACTGGAGGTCCAAGTGGCCGATTACTATTGATCGCGTCAGACCATAAGTACTCCACAGTTACACGAAAAACGGTAGCAGTATGCTGATAAATATATTTATACGTCTATGTCTTTGTTTATATCCGATATATACTATTCATGAAGACATTGGTCAAAAATTTACTGTGTTTTAGAAAGCACGGAGACATTAGGCTACTGGCCTACTTTTGTTTCTATTCCTATGGTATATGTTTATTTAACTTTTTTGTATTTAATAATGTGTTTTAGAGCGTGTTTATGGTCCAACCATAGGAATATTTATTTAATTTCAAGTTATTTAAATGTAAATCCAGTATTTCGTATGTGTTTCAATATGTTCGTGAGTGTGCGTTGGCTTGGAGACATGGCGAGAGCGCTCTAGCCAATCACAGCGCTCATTACTATGGTAGGCGACTATCGAAGTCAGTGGAGAGACTGGATGGACGTGAAGGAGGAGCTTTGGGTCGCACTTGACAGGAGAGTACTGGACGGGAAGGCGCGACGGACGGTCACAGGAAATACGTGGAGAGGGTTGAGCAGTTTGTGCTTGATCGCGGGAAATAGTAATATTTCGTAGTGGCGACTTGTGCACTTGTGAGGTTTCCGTGACTTCTGCAGTGAAGACGTAGTATGCGTTTAGAAGTGAATATCTCGCAAGCTATGTTGTTGCTCATAACTAATTTCGTGAAGTAGGAATGTATTGTTTCCCAGTTATTCAACTTATATTTTATTTAATTGCTGGACCATCGGCACCAATAAGTGTTTTACAGTAATAAATGGTATTCTTTTGCTATTGTACTCATCTTTTAAAGTCGTCAAAATAGTACCAGAAGATTGTATTTAATTGCAATCTTTCATTTATAAATTTCTATGTTACATTCAAAATGCGCAATTGCCAATTGATAGGAACCATCGACCATTCGATTCATGTGTATATTCATATTGTATACTGTAGACTCAGCAGTATTTGGCTTGTAATGCGGCAACTACTTATCCCAGCCCCTAGACAATGAAACCAGCCAAAACTTTTAATATTTCAACTCGAGTCTGAGGGTACGTAGTTGATGGCCACCAGTAATTTTATTTGAAAGTCTGCACCAGTCATGCTCATTGTAGCAGCTCACTCCACATTGGGGCAAGTTGCTATAGTGGGTTGGATAAGTTGTTACAGTGTAGCGTATGAGGTATTAATCAAAACTGTTATTGTTTGTAGTATTTGTTGTTGTTTTTTTCTTACATGTTATTTGGTATCAATATTACAGAAAATTCTGTTTAGTTTTACAAATTACTGGTAATCTGATTTTTTCAAGAGTCTCTATACTGATACACTAACTTCACTTTTATTATCACAACTGCAGTTCTTGCAAATGTAATATTTATCAAAATTTTGCTCAGTGATAGTGAGCCCATTCTCTACACACACTACCGTTTTGTTACCTGCACTGATTTGGAATAGGATTAAGCTTTTGCTGCTTCGCTATATCTTTCTTTTGGAGTTGTGTCTGTGTTTGTCTTCTTTTCGTAATTTCTCATGTTGGCTTCAGAAGAAACGTACATTATAAGAAATCGCATGTGGTACAGGGCAGGTTGTTACAACATAACAACCAGCCCCAATGACAGTGTAGCAAATGTCCCCCCCCCCCCCCCCCCCAAATTGCTGTTTCGTATTTGCTTGAATATTATCACTAATTTTCAATTGTCGTGAAATTTGAAACATTGTATTACTCATATGAAGTTAAGACTTTCAAATGATCCCGCACTTGCACTCATATACAGAAAGAGTACGTTGCTGTTTAGAGAATATTAGAAGAATAAATTACAAACAGACGAAGAAACTGCGTTTGCTCTTACGTCTAACAGTGACATTCCGCACTCCACTGACCACCAAGGGAAATGTATTATCAAATACTACCTACTGCTATAAGGAAGGTGCAATGTTATCAGCAGTTAATTCAAAATTCATATTAAGAAGCTGCCAACTCAGGGTGTATACGACCTGGGACAACCTGGAGATCCGGTAAAAACCCGGGAATTTTTTCATCCGGGAGAAAACCGGGAAAATCCTGGAATTTTTTAGAATTCCGGCAATTTCTCATTGTTTTAGTTTTTACTTAAATTTTTGTAACTGACTGGTAAGAACTAGTACTCTAACAAAGAATATTACTGTATGTCACTACTGCAGAGTAATACTGCAGCAATAAAACACGGACGAGAAAAAAAAACGAAAATAAAACTTAAGTTGTAAAGCAAATGCACCATATACAACAACAAAACACAGTGCTCATACAAGCGACTGCCAACAGCAAAATGTGTCAAAGGCTTTAGGAAGACTATGCAATGATTCATAACAACAAATTACCTCCGATGAGCGTGACGTCACAACTGTTTACATTAGATTCGTTTGAGTGGTTGCGAGCGAGCTTATGCGCATGTGCAGTTGAGTCGCGTATGAATAGTACCTTCAACCGCTTGTGGCTACAGAAGTGTGGAAGTTAGCTGTATAAGCAAAACCAGCCAGATGCTATCCGGAAAAATTTTACTGATGCGCCTAAGCTGCCAGATTCACGTATGCGCAACAAGTCCGGAACTTCATTCCTATGAAACACAAAATATTTTCTCAACAAATAGTACAATGAGTGACAATGTGTATCCTGTATGTCTCCATGGCTGCGGTAATCGCCAGTTCATACCCACGTTCCCAAGTGACATTGTCAGTGATACACATTGTGTTTTTCATACAGCCGGCCGGAGTGGCCGTACGGTTCTGGGCGCTACAGTCTGGAACCGAGCGACCGCTACGGTCGCAGCTTCGAATCCTGCCTCGGGCATGGTTGTGTGTGATGTCCTTAGGTTAGTTAGGTTTAATTAGTTCTAAGTTCTAGGTGACTGATGACCTCAGAAGTTAAGTCGCATAGTGCTCAGACCCATTTGAACCATTTTTGTTTTTCATACTACCTGACAAATTGTTCACTCTGTGGCATTTCATCTATCAGATAGTGTAAAAATACTATTAATTTACCTATTTCTCCTTATCCTTTAGTTTTGGACGACTGTGATGAAAAAGCTCTTCATGTAACTTTCTATCACAATATTACATCAACATGGAGTGACCCAGCTTACTATTCTACAGATGATAATATGATTGTCGTGAGATGGTACAGTGGTAGAGTACTGAGAGGTAACTGATCGACTCTAGGACAATTAGGGGCCCCGGAAAGGGTCAAAATCATGAAATGTCCAATTTTTACTTTTTTGAATTTTAAAAATCTATGACTTTCCCCTTTCAATTGATATATAATTTATTCAGTTCAGAAGACTACAACTATTTTTAAAATATTTTTGAAATATGTTCTGCATAGGCCTGACTCACTGAGGCGCTGTGAAACTGGTGTCAAACGTTGTACTAATGAATCTACATGCTCATCATGTACATTTTAGTGACGTGAGAGAAAATAAGTGTTACAAAATAAGTGTTGTAGCTAAGATATATATCGCTCGCTCGATCGTCGCGTGTTTTATGTTTATTTACTCTTTTATAATTCTGAAAATGAGAATTCTGTTCATTGAAGTCTCTGTTTTATTGAAGGATAATCACGGGTGAACGTAAAGTGACTAGAAATCCTCTGAATGATTTTAAGAAACGGAGAAATGTTGGAAATCCAAAGGTAGGTATTATTGACGTAAACAATAAAGACGATAACCAAGTATGTGAACCTAACCTTGCTGCTACACCTGCCCATTGCAATGAAAATGAGAAAAGTACTTCGAAGAATAAGCTTGTTTCAGTTAGTGAAAAGTATGAGTGTTTTATGGGCGAATCGGATGTGAATGAAATATCTGATATGTCAGTTCTCAACGAAATTTTTGCAAACTGTGTAAGATGTATTCAGTGTAGTGAAGTCGATCTGGAACTCTCTACAAAAAATCACGTGAGACTTCCAGTGAAATGGAACTGAAGTGAGGTAAGTGTTCATACATGACCACCTTTTGGAACAGTGTGATTTATTTATGCCTTGCGTACAGTTGGTAAGGGTACTACTGCAGGTGCAGTTTCCTGTGGCATGATGAATCTTCCAAACATCCAAACCAAGTTTACGAACTATAATAACTTAACTTCTGAGGTCATCAGTCGCCTAGAACGTAGAACTAATTAAACCTAACTAACCTAAGGACATCACACACATCCATGCCCGAGGCAGGATCCGAACCTGCATCCGTAGCGGTCGCTCGGCTCCAGACTGCAGCGCCTACAACCGCACGGCCACTCCGGCCGGCAAATATAATAGATTGGTAGGGTCTGCTGCGTGTGGCAAAGTGCGATACGTGAAGTACCTTGGTGACGGTGATTCTGAAAGTTTCAGATGTACTCAATAACTGAAGCCCTATGGTGATGACGTTGTAGCGCAGAAATTTTAGTGTATTAGACACTTACAGAAACGAATGGGAACAAGACTCCGGCGACTGACGCGGTGGTCTAGCGGTTCTAGGCGCTCAGTCAGGAACCGCGCGACTGCTACGGTCGCAGGTTCGAATCCTGCCTCGGGCATGGATGTGTGTGATGTCCTTAGGTTAGTTAGGTTTAAGTAGTTCTAAGTTCTAGGGGACTGATGACCACAGATGTTAAGTCCCATAGTGCTCAGAGCCATTTGAACCATTTGAACCGGCGACTGAAAGCTTCGTACAAAAAACAAAAACTCAGTGATGGTAAGGGGTTGGATAGGAAAGGAAGGTTAACCGACAGAGTTAGGCAAAACACAAACAGTGTGGATGAAATGAAGAAGGCTGTTTGAGTTCTTTATTTTTCCATACTTTTTCAACCGATGAAAGTCCCCATCATTACTTGTTTCCCAAAAGAGCAAGCAGTTGGTGTAGATACAACAAGGGATTGCTAACAGGTGAAGTGTACACTCATAAACTTTGTCTGCCTGATGCAGTAATGGAGGTGATAAAATCTATTTTCAGAGACTAGGTAGCACTTGAGCTGTTGAAAAAGTGTGTTAATTGAAAAACTCAAAACACCAAAGACAACGTAAATAATAGTAAAATAGTATAAAATATAATATAAAATATAGTAATATAATATAATAAATATAATATAAAATATAAAAAAAGTATAAAAAATAAACAGTGTTATGTGGTCAAGAATCCCCGAAGACTGTGTTTGTTGGAATAGAAACGCTTTACTTTGGTGTGTATGATGCTGTTATTACTTTCAATAATGGCAACGTTGCAAGGTGCAAACTATTTCGAAATATGGGAATGAAGATACGTTTCAACATGGTACGAACGATGCTTGCTATAAACAAGGAACGTATTCAGGCTGCTGACAGGGCTGTAAATAGCCTAGACATACAAGCCAGAGTAAACTGGAGGAGGACAAAGAGGAAGATGGAGGAGGAGTTTGCAGAAGATGAAGGTAATCCATCCTATGGACCTGGAATGAAATAAAAAGGTAATCCAAACTTTGTCGCTCGATTCTGAAAAGTTTTATTTTTTCATGCAAATTACATGGTCTCTCAGAATCTGTCAAACCAATTAGCTTCAAATTGTCAGGAAATGTTACACAGTCCCTTCTGCGTAACTTAACACATCCTGTTTCCAAAAACCTGTATATTGCTGAATTTATAAACAAAGAATGGCACAAAAATGTATTGAATTTTCATTACAACAAAAAAAATTAATCTCTAACAACTGAATCCCAATTTTTAAAAATCCCCGTGGGTTGTAGCCAATTCTCCAATAAATAACCTGTAAAGATTTCAACTTCCTAGCTCAAAAGCTTTCTGAGAAAACATGTAATTTATAAGTGCTATTTTAACGTTTGAAAGATAGGGCTTCCCGGAGTCCGTTTGTAAGATTTCCCTTGTTATTCCAGAAAAAATCAGAATCATTCCTTTAATGAGGTGATGGCCAGTTCCACTGCTGTCTCTAGAGCAAAAAAATCCAACGAATATAAAGGGTGGCCCACAAATATTGCAAGAAACTTCGAGGGATTCTAGAGCGTATCTTGAGGAGCAAATCGAGGATTGGAGCCCCTGTCCAGGAACGTCATCCAACGACGCTATACAGTGTCGAAGCTACAGCGGCTGGTTCCTGCTACTAGGCACCCCTTCAGCACCAAACGAGATTTTGTACACTGACGGACTTTAGGAGGAACATTGTATATTATTCAGAGATGGAGATTGTGGTTGCCACAATCACCATTGAGGAAGATGGAGCTAGCTGATACTTACAGAGGCCTTGTGTCCTAAGAATGCGATGCTCTATTTCCTTGGTTAGACGACAGTTTAGAACACGAGCTTCGATCCACAGTTTATTTTCCTCCTGGCACCGTCTAAAATCTCCACTGTCTTTTGGTATACTGGCGAAAAACAAACTGCAGATGGAAACCCGAAGAGCATCACATTCATAGGAGACAAAGCCTTTCTGTGCAGCAGCGCGTTCCATCTTCCACCTACAGTCCCTCAGCGTACAAAATCGAGCTTGCTACCGAAGGGGTAGCCTAGTGGCAGGCTCTGTAGCATCGTTGAATGACCTTCCCAGACTTGTGCTGCAGTACTCAGAAAACTGTGAGGGACGGGAAAAACCCACCGTGGTACAACATTAAAGTTAGGAAACTACTGCGAAAGCAAAGAGGGCTTCACTCCAAGTTTAAACGCAGCCAAAACCTCTCAGACAAACAGAAGCTAAACGATGTCAAAGTTAGCGTAAGGAGGGCTATGCGTGAAGCGTTCAGTGAATTCGAAAGTAAAATTCTATGTACCGACTTGACAGAAAATCCTAGGAAGTTCTGGTCTTACGTTAAATCAGTAAGTGGCTCGAAACAGCATATCCAGACACTCCGGGATGATGATGGCATTGAAACAGAGGATGACACGCGTAAAGCTGAAATACTAAACACCTTTTTCCAAAGCTGTTTCACAGAGGAAGACCGCACTGCAGTTCCTTCTCTAAATCCTCGCACAAACGAAAAAATGGCTGGCATCGAAATAAGTGTCCAAGGAATAGAAAAGCAACTGGAATCACTCAACAGAGGAAAGTCCACTGGACCTGACGGGATACCAGTTCGATTCTACACAGAGTACGCGAAAGAACTTGCCCCCCTTCTAACAGCCGTGTACCGCAAGTCTCTAGAGGAACGGAAGGTTCCAAATGATTGGAGAAGAGCACAGGTAGTCCCAGTCTTCAAGAAGGGTCGTCGAGCAGATGCGCAAAACTATAGACCTATATCTCTGACGTCGATCTGTTGTATAATTTTAGAACTTGTTTTTTGCTCTAGTATCATGTCGTTTTTGGAAACCCAGAATCTACTATGTAGGAATCAACATGGATTCCGGAAACAGCGATCGTGTGAGACCCAACTCGCTTTATTTGTTCATGAGACCCAGAAAATATTAGATACAGGCTCCCAGGTAGCTGCTATTTTTCTTGACTTCCGGAAGGCGTTCGATACAGTTCCGCACTGTCGCCTGATAAACAAAGTAAGAGCCTACGGAATATCAGACCAGCTGTGTGGCTGGATTGAAGAGTTTTTAGCAAACAGAACACAGCATGTTGTTATCAATGGAGAGACGTCTACAGACGTTAAAGTAACCTCTGGCGCGCCACAGGGGAGTGTTATGGGACCATTGCTTTTCACAATATATATAAATGACCTAGTAGATAGTGTCGGAAGTTCCACGCGGCTTTTCGCGGATGATGCTGTAGTATACAGAGAAGCTGCACCATTAGAAAATTGTAGCGAAATGCAGGAAGATCTGCATCGGATAGGCACTTGGTGGAGGGAGTGGCAACTGACCCTTAACATAGGCAAATGTAATGTATTGCGAATACATAGAAAGAAGGATCCTTTATTGTATGATTATATGATAGCGGTACAAACACTGGTAGCAGTTACTTCTGTAAAATATCTGGGAGTACGCGTGCGGAACGATTTGAAGTGGAATGATCATATAAAATTAATTGTTGGTAAGGCGGGTACCAGGTTGAGATTCATTGGGAGAGTGCTTAGAAAATGTAGTCCATCAACAAAGGAGGTGGCTTACAAAACACTCGTTCGACCTGTACTTGAGTATTGCTCATCAGTGTGGGATCCGTACCAGATCGGGTTGACGGAGGAGATAGAGAAGATCCAAAGAAGAGCGGCGCGTTTCGTCACAGGGTTATTTGGTAACCGTGATAGCGTTACGGAGATGTTTAACAAACTCAAGTGGCAGACTCTGCAAGAGAGGCGCTCTGCATCGCGGTGTAGCTTGCTCGCCAGGTTTCGAGAGGGTGCGTTTCTGGATGAGGTATCGAATATATTGCTTCCCCCTACTTATACCTCCCGAGGAGATCACGAATGTATAATTAGAGAGATTAGAGCGCGCACGGAGGCTTTCAGGCAGTCGTTCTTCCCGCGAACCATACATGACTGGAACAGGAAGGGGAGGTAATGACAGTGGCACGTAAAGTGCCCTCCGCCACACACCGTTGGGTGGCTTGCAGAGTATAAATGTAGATGTAGATGTAGAATAACAGCAGAGCACAATTCACGGCCAAGCAAGCCGACAGTGATAAACAGATGCTAATGCTTATAAATACTGCAGATTACGTAAAAGTAGTAGGGATGGCAAGAGATGGAAGGGATATCGTGCTACACTTCCCCGTTAGTGAAGCACATAGGGATCAAAGCAGGCATCAATGCAATCAACCAGTTATAGAGGCTACATCATACGCAAATGCACACAATGCAGGACGCCGACAGACGGGCTCTTAGTAAAAGCACGTCGATGAGAGGAAGACACACTACGGCAACCACAGACCGCAATAATCCTCGAAGCGCCGCGCCTGAAACGACGCAATCGACTAATGTAACCTCCACTAATGGAGGATCAGACCGGACATATTAGCCTCTGAGGTCGTGAGAGGCACACCCACTGCGACTGAAGCAAAACAGAAGATCGCAACGGAGCAACCAATGAGACAACTACCGCAAGCAGTGCACGGACTGTAGTAGAGCAATCTGAAGTTGCTGAATTACTAAGTGCACTCCGCCAAATTGTCGCCGGTATTAAAGATAGCCTCGCCGAACTGCGAGTAACCATAGCCGTCGCAATAATGCTAATGACCACCAGAGAACCTATGCACAACCATTATGCCCAGAAATAGCCAAACAGATGATATCGCTTTCGCAACATGGAATACCAGTGACATACCTGTAGAAATTCAAGCAATTCCTGCAAGATGAGAACGCAGACAAACTTAAAACCGATGCTCCGCGGAAGTATTGCAAATTATACAAGTTATCTCAACGATAGAACACATTTTACAGCATTATGCACTGCCTGCAATAGAGGAACAGTTCGGAGACGGTGACTGTTTGTATCAGCATGACAATGCACCCTGCCATAAGGCAGCATTTGTGAAGCAATGGTTTTAGGACATAATATTCCTGAAACGGATCAGCCTGCCCAGAGTCCCGACCTGCAAACAATGGAACACCTTGGTGATGATTAGAACGTCGACTTCGCTTCAGACCCCAGCATTCATATCACTACCTTCCCTGGGTTTAAAGAAGACTGGGCTGCTATTCCGCCTCAGACATTCAGACACCTCATTGAAAGTGGTTCAAACAGAGTCCATGCCGTCATAAATGCAAAGGTTGGACACATATCATATTACTGTCCACTAATAGGTGTCCGGATTCTTCTGATTAGATAGTGCATGTCTCAGCTGCACTAGAAGATGAAGACCAGGAGATCAAAGCAGTCACGAAAGAGAAAGCCCAGAGGATTTTTAAACACCAGCCAAAGAAGAAGGCACCTAGACAAGATAAAATCAACGCCTGGCTTCTTAAGGAACTGCTTTCAGCTGCCATTGCGTACATAACCCAAACAGTCAACGACATCATGGCTCAGAAGATCTATCCCTCAGCTTGGAAGAGAACCGTCTTCATAGCAGCACTAAATTCAGTGATTAGTCATAAAAACACTAGAAGGTACAGGCGTCTTAGCCAACAATCTATGCTGAATAAACTGAGTGAATTTCGCTGAAACGGTTTAACTTAGCGCTAACCAGCGAAGCTTTGCATATAGACGAACAATTCGGATATCGCGAAGGACATTCCACGCCTGTCCAGCTATTCCGAGTGGTGGAAGAAGTCGCCTTTGCACAGATCACTGTAGAATGATACAGCAAATCACTGTGTTTGGCACCAAGGACTGATTTATAAACCTTTTACAAAAGTAATACCAAGCTGCCTAGTGCAGCTGCTTCCCAGCTGCCTACAAGGCAGCTCCTTCGTCGTTAGTATCGTAGACGCCACATCGACGTGCACAGACGTAATTGCAGGAGTCCCTCGAGGTTCGGTGCTAGGCCCTGTCGTGTACAGTGCCTACACTGTAGACCTTCCAACGTCATCTCACGTCAGTAAGTACATGTACGCTGACGATAATGCATTGATATGCAGGCACAGAAGACTAGATGTGATAAGAAGACGACCCCAGCACGCCTGCAGAGGTATCGGAACATGGTCAACAGATTGGCGTATTAAATCTAACGCCGCCGAAAGTCAAGCGACTGTCGCCACGAAAGGACAACCACGAGCAATAGGTGGAATCAATGTATTCTACGCGCCAATACCATGGAATGGACACCGACTGCAAAATGTCTAGGTATAACACTTGATCGCCAGCTGACGATGAAATATCAATTTTAAGTGGTCCTGTGAGAAATTTTCTGGCATCTTGGTTGCCCTATATCCAATGATTAATGAATAATCTGCACTTTCTGAAGAATGAGGACTACTACTCGTAAGAGTATCAGCACGATCAGCCATGGACTACGCCTGCCCTACGTGGAGAACCGCAACCAAGACACATATAGAGAAAGGTCAACGGAAATAGAATAAAGTGCTTTGTCACGTTTACCAAGTTCGAAGAAATTTTCCAGCATGCTACCTTCACGAAGCTGGGAGACGACGAGTGCTCCGATGTCTCAAGGAGCATGCTGAAATACTATCTCAAAAAAATGGCTCTGAGCACTATGGGACTCAACTGCTGAGGTCATTAGTCCCCTAGAACTTAGAACTAGTTAAACCTAACTAACCTAAGGACATCACAAACACCCATGCCCGAGGCAGGACTCGAACCTGCGACCGTAGCGGTCTTGCGGTTCCAGACTGCAGCGCCTTTAACCGCACGGCCATTTCGGCCGGCAATACTATCTCATAAGTAGCGTCACTTACCAAATCTTCTGATCAGAACCTATCTCAGCGCAACGAAGAGATTGACCGCTTTAAGCAGCTAGTGCCACTAGTGGACAGGAAGCGGGCCAACAACAGATTACGTAGTAGCAAATAAAAATTGTCACTCAAGACGACAATGGAAACACTACAAGTTCAGTAAAAGCGACCACCATTTGAATTAGCAGGCAATATCTTCGGGTAAAATACGCGCACTATGAACAAATAGGTTGTACCGTTTCAGAAAATGCCGGCGTACATATGTAGAACTATTTCTAGCAACGTTACGGGTCGAAAATCGGGAAAACAACTGACATAAGCCACTCTGACAAACGGCAGATTGTCATGTCCCGGTGCCTGGGAACGAACATCTCCGAAACGGCGGAACTGGTCGGTTGCCCCCATGAGCATCTATGGATAGTGATTAAAGACAGTGACACTACGAGAAGGTGACGAGGTGTTGGTTGTCCATGCCTCATCACAGAACGTGGTGGTCAGAGAGTTTCCCACTGTGTAAAGCAGGATAAGTGCAAATCTGTGGCAGATCTAACGACAGAGTACAATGCTGGTGCAGACACAAGCGTGTCCGAAAACAACATTCAACGCACATTGTTGAACATGAGGCTCCGCAGCAGAAGATCCCTGTATGTTCCCATGCTGACCCAACGACGTCGTAAATTACAATCGCTGTGGCCAAACAATCGTTTACACTGCACTGTAGATCAATGGAAACGAGTGATCTGATCGCCAGAATGAAATTTCTTGTAACACCAGGTCAATGGTTGTTGCCAACTATGGCCTTTTCCAGGCGAACGGCTGTACAAAACGTGCACCGCGCCAAGGTCGCAGCCGGTGGGGCAGTTTTACGATACAGGAGACATTCACCTGAGCTTACTTGGGACCTCTGGAAGTAATCGCAGACATCATAACAGCTGTGGACTTCGTGATCATTATTGCGAACCATCTGCATTCCTTCATGTTTGATATCTTCCACTATAGCGTTGACATCTTCCAGCAGGACAACTGCCCGTCTCCCAAGACCAGAATCATGCTACAGTGGTTTGAGGAGAATGATAGCGAACTATCATTTGTGTCTTGGTGGTAAAATTCTCCTGGTCTCAAATCGATGGAAGACATTTGTAATGCTAGCGGGCTCGAGCTCGTTGCACACAAACTACCGGCCATAATTTACGGGAATTACGTGACCTTTGCGCAGACATCTGGTGCTGCTATCCCCGGAAACCTACGAAGGACGTGTCGAATCCATGCCACGCAGAATCATTGCTGTATTGCGTTCCATCGGTGGTCCAACCCAACTATCATCGTCGAAGAAATGATGGGTAGCATTTGGCGTTGAGGTCACGAGAGACAGAACACGAGCTTGAATTGAAGATCTGACCTGTTTAATGATTAGTCGAAACATTCATCTAAAAAAAATAGGAAATCAAGGGGAAAAAAGTAAATTGGCGTTTCCGGATATGACGCTAACATTGGCTCTAACAAAAACGACCGGGCGTGCCAACCATTATACCTCCTCTCCTTCGAGTACCATCAGTATCTCAACGTCTCTCTGGGAATCGATCAGCGAGATAGGAATATAAGGTAAACTGTGCTTGCAAATATATTATGACACAGCACACATTCGACTGTAAAACAGACCTCAAAACAGAGAGGCCAAATATTTTACTGTAATGACGTGTAGAACATGATTAATGATAAAATCTCGAATGGTTAGCACACTGCACTCCCATTTGGGAGACCGACGGTTCAAGCCTGCGTCGGGCAACACTAATGTAGGTTTCCCGTGATTTCCCTAAATCACTTCAGTAAAATGCCAGGATGGGTCCTTTGAAAGGACACGGCCGACTTCTTTTCCCATCCTTCCCCAATCTGATGGGTTCGATGACCTCACTGCTACTCCTCTCCCCAAAATCAATAAATGCATCAGCCAAATACAGGGTGTACGGGACTTCCAGGTCTTGTACAGGGGAGTGAGTAATTAATATTTTGAATAGGAACCCATACCCGGAAAGTTACCGTTTAACAAGCTACAGCCGTTTGAAAACATGGTAGATTTGCAACAAGTAGTCATGGCGGTGGTGGCGGTGGTGGTGGTGGAGGGGGGGGGGGCGGAGGCTTGTGTCGCACTGGCTGATGTCATTTGCCGTCTATCCTACCCCTCTCACCTGATTCGAACCTCATTCACTTGTCTGTTAGTGTTAGAGGTGGTATGCAGTGTTGGAGGAGGTATGGATGTAGATGTACTTGTTGGTGATCCACAACATATCACATGGTGCTGGGAGCAATATCCATCGCACAAGCAGTTGCTCGTTTACTCATTGGCGTGTTCTCTTCAAAATGGTGCAGTACGGTCTCTTTCAACTCGGGTGTGGGGCGTCTCCTTATAGAACCCCAGTCACGCCTGATGACGGTGTAGGTACCCCTTTCTTGAAGCCGTTGAGCCATTGTGGCGGAAAGGGTATGCAGTGGAGTCGAACTTTACACATAACGATCCTGATTAAGGCTACGAGCAGCTCCTCCACTGTCGTGAGCTTCACCATACAGATGAATCATGTCGGTATATTCTGCAAATGTGTACTCAACTATGTTGCTCCAACACTTGCAGACAGGTGAATGAGGCACGAACCAGATCAGAGAGGTTGGGTAGACGTCAAATGGCATCAGTCAATCCAACGTAAGCACACCCCCTCCCTCCCCACCATGACTACCCTGTTGCAAACCTTCCTACCAAACATATTTTCAAACGGCTGTAGCACGGAAACGATACATTTCCGGACATGGGTTTCTATTCAAAATATCATGTACTCACTCTCGTCTACAGGTCCTAGATGTTTGTAACGGAAATTTCCGAGCATCCTGTATGAATCTGTTTACATTTTGTACATGAATGTATGTCACAGATGTATATAAATATGATCTTAAGGGGTTCCGGAACGCCCTATACTTGCAATGTTAAAATAACGCTTATAAATTACATCTTTCCTCACAAAGTATTTGAGGTAGGAAGTTGAACTTTTTACAGATTATTTGTTGGAATATGGGCTACAACTTAACACAGGGATTTTACAAAATTTTAGTTCAGTTATTAAAGATGATGTTTTTTCAACTGTAATGAAAATTCACAACATTTTTTGCAATTTTTTATTTATATATTCAAAAATATACAGTTTTTTTGGAAAAAGGCTGTGTTAAATTATGCAGAAGGTACTGTGTAACATTTACTGAAAGTTTCAAACAAATATGTTTGGAAGATCCTTATAAAACATGTAATTAGTATGAGAAAATAAAAATTTTGGGAATCGAGCGACAAAGATTGGATTAACTTTTTAGTGCATTCCAGGTCCATAGGATGGATTATCTTCATCCTCTGCAAACTCCTCCTCCAGCTTCCTCTTGTTCCTCCTCCTGTTTACTCTTGCTTGTATTTCTAGACTCTTTACAGCCCTGTCTGCAGCCCGAAGGCGTTCCTTGTCTAAGGCAAGCATCGCTCGTTGTTGTGTTCGTAGATTTTGCTACCATTTTCTTCAGTTGCAGTTACTGCAACACTGTTCCACAAAGTGGTCATGTATGAACACTTATCACATTTCAGTTGTGTTTCACTAGCAAGTCCTACGTGCTTTATTATGGAGAGTTCCAGACCAACTTCACTACAATGAATACATCTTACACAGTTTGAGAAAATTCCTTTGAGAACCGACATATCAAATATTTCATTCACATCCGATTCGCCCATAAAACATTCATAGTTTTCACTCATTGAACCAAGTTTCTTCTGTGAAGTATTTTCTTTCCCACTTTGACTGCTATGGGCTGGTGTACTTGAGAGGTTAGGTTCACTCACTTGGTTATCGTCTTTATTGTTTACAGTAATAACACATACCTTTGGCTTTCCAACATTTCTCCTTTTCTTAAAAGCCTTCAGAGGATTTCTAATAACTTTACTTTTACTCATTATTATACTTCAACAAAACAGAGACTCAAGAAACAGAATTAATTACGAATATTTTCGAGATAACGACAGAGTAAATAAACATGAAACAATCGACAATCACACCAGCGATATATATTGAACCATCACAGGTTAGCCACAACACATACTTTATCTCACATCACTAAAATGTACCTGATGAACACGGACGTTAATAATAACATCATTTGACAGCAGTTTAACAGCGCCACAGTGGGTCACGCCCATGTAGAACACATTTCAAAAAAAAATTTAAAAATAGTTGTAGTCTTCGGAATTGAATAAATTATATATCTATTAAAAGGTAATAGTCTGCAGATTTAGAAAACGCAAAAAAGTAAAAATTGAACTTTTCATGATTTTGAGCCTTTCCGGAGCCCCTTAAAAATAAAAAGAGGCAGGTAATGTAGATTATTTTCTCTCAGTTCCATTTTTTGCACTGTGCGAGAATTATGTCAAACGCGACGAAGAATAATTGTCACTGTGTAAGATTCGACAGCACTAACATACATGACTACCTGTATCCTATTTGATATGATCTATTTCATATCCTATCGTATTAACTGGTGCGCATGTCACATGTGTAGAGATACATAATTTAAGTAGAGTTATATTTCAGCATCTACACTGACTGAAAAAAAAGTGGCAATACCAAGAAGGAATTGGTAGTCCTGTTTCTACATCTGAAAGACGATGTCTGTTCAAATTTCGGACCAGTCGCATACGAGTGGCTCTAGTAGCGCCACTATTAGGATACAAATCAGGTTTGCTTTAAATACACGCTGTAGCGGTCGTCAGCGTCAGTTAGCTTTGAGACTGGATGTGGTGAATTGATGTTAGTCAAGAATGCCTTGAAGGTGACAAAGACGCCATTACCAGCACCTCACTGAGTTTGTGAGAGGTCTTATAATAGGGCTACAAAAAGTTGGATGTTACTTCTGCGATACTGCAAAAGACTTGACGGGAATGTAGACCCTGTACATAATTGTTGGCAGCGGTGGTCACAAGAAAGTACGATCACAAGAAGACCGGGATTCGAAGTCCACGTGGCACTACTGAGAGGGAAGACTGTGGTGTTCGGCGTACGGCTCTGGTGCAACGTGCTGCAGTAAGTAGCAGTTGGCACCATAGTGACACAAGGAACTATTACAAATCGGTACTTCAAGGACAGCTCCGAGCCAGAGACCCCGTAGCGTACATTCCACTGACCACAAACCACCTCCATCTGCGACTTCAGTGGTGTCAAGCGAGAGCTTACTGGAGGACAGGGTGGAGGTCTGTTGTTTTTTTCTGAGGAAAGCTGGTCCTGCCTCTGTGCCAGTGATGGCTGTCTGTTGGTTACATGGAGGCCAACCAACTCGTCTGCGTGCTAGACACGCTGGACCTACACCTGGAGTTATGGTCTGGGGTGCGATTTCGTATGACAGCAGGAGCACTCTCGTGGTTATCCCACGCACTGTGACTGTACGTGAATCCGCCTGTTGTGCTGCCGTTCATGAAGAGCATTCCAGGGGATGTTTTCCAACTGGTTAAAGATAGCCCACATCCGCTACAGAGTGTCGACATGCTGCCTTATCATGTTCGATCAACAGATCTGTCTCCAATCGAGCGTATATGGCACATCATCTGACGACAACCCCAGAGTCATTCAAACCACCAGAAACCGCCCCTCTTGATCGCTCAAGTGCAACAGGCATGGAACTCCATCTCACAAACTGCTATCTGGCACCTAATTAATATTTATCACTGCCGTTCGCACCTCCGAGACGAAGGTAACTGTCACGAAAGACACTTTACGGACACGCGTCCAATACCCAGTACTAAGAACGTGAAATTTCGTCCGGATTATTCGTTGAACTTAAATCAACTGTACAACGTTTAGCGCGAAAGCAATGTGGACGAGCGATGTGAAACACAACATAACAGACACTGGTATTCAGGTTTCATATAACATTGAAAATTTCTGTGATAGGAAACATGTTACAAGAATTTAGCAGATCCTAGAAATATGTCAGGGGATAACTGATTTACGAATAAAGGGATTGTCGTGACATAGAGGGCAGAAGGAATGTGGGACTCAGACAGAGAGAAAAAAGAGAAATAGAAATGAAGGAAGGTCAACGTCGAGGTGGTTAGAGATGGAGCAATACTTTTTCAGCATGGAGATGGCAGAAATATTTGATACAGAGCCTACTGTCCTGGGAAGATGCGGACAATTTCAAGAAGCAAATGGAAAACAACGATTTTCAGAAAACAAATACGCACATTAGCATATTCATTTGTGTGCCAATTAAGTCCAGTGCTGCTGCATGAATTACCGTTATTACTGATTCGGTCAATACGGTAGCAATAAGCACGTTTTTTTAACAATATGCGTTTCGGTTCATTTACATGAAACATCATCAGTAGTTTGAAAAGAAACCAATGAACCTGATAATTTGCAGCTGATAATAAATTCAAAACAGTTTAATTTAGCTATTCACAATTAGTGCATGATATATACCAACCGCCTGTAGGCGAACAAGATAAATCGGTGGTGAAACACTGCTTTCACAATAGAGAGAAGCCTTGCTAAAGCAGGGGCTATTGCTCGCTGTATCCATAGCATTCATCAAGCTAGACGTGCCTCCAGGTTCACAACACAGGGCGAGAACCTGGGGCGCTCCATCAGAAATTGCTGAAATCATGTTTTGCGCACCTGAGGTTCCTGAGAGGGAAGCTGCTCATTGTTACCACCTAAGCTCTGAGGTTGTTTCAGAGATCGTGTTCGACGGGATAATGGAACATCATATAAGCTAGAGAGCGTACGTTGTAGCATAGACAAAACTTTGAGTCTTACCTCCAAAGAAGGGAATATTTTAGTAACATATTTATTATTGTTATGGTGTTCATTGCGAAGACTGGTGTGTTGCAGCTCTCCACGCTAGTCTATCGTGTGTAACACGTAATTGTACACTGAGTTGACGAAAGCCTTGGGATAGCGATATTCACATATACAAATGGCGGAAGTATCGCGTTCACAAGGTACAATAGGTCAGTTAATTGGCGGAGCTGTCATTTGTATTCAGGTGATTGATGCAAAATGGTTTCCGATGTGATTACGGCCACACAACAGGAATTAACAGACTTGGAACGCGGATTGGTAGTGAGAATTAGACGCATGGGACATTCCATTTCGGAAATCGCTAAGGAATTCAGTTTTCCGAGATCCACAGTGTTAGGAGTGTGCCGAGAATACCAACTTTCAGGCGTTACCTCTCACCACGGACAGCGTAGTGGCCGACAGCCTTCACTTAACCATCGAGAGCAGCCGTGCTTGCGTAGAGTTGTCAGTGCTAACAGACAAACAGCACTGCTTGAAATTACCGCAGAAATCAACGTGGGATGTACGACGGACGTATTCGTTAGGCTAGTGCTTCGAAATTTAGCGTTAATGCGCTGTGGTAGTAGACCACTGACGCGAGTGCCGTTGCTGACAGCAGGAAGTCCCCTGCAGCACCTCTCCTGGGAACGTGACCATATCGGTAGGACCCCGGACGATTGGAAAACCGTGGCCTAGTTAGATGAGTCTCAGTTTCAGTTGGTAAGAGCTGATGGTAGGGTTTGAGGGAGGCTTCGTGCCATGGACCCATGTTGTCAACAAGACACTGTGCAGGCTGGTGAGGGCTCCGTAATGGTGTGGGAAGTGTTCACGTGGAACAGACTGGGTCCTCTGTTAGAAATTAACTAATCATTGATTGGAAATGTTTATGTTACGCTACTTGGAGATCATTTGTAGCCATTCATGCACTTTACGTTCCCAAACAACAATGCCCCATGTGACCGGGCCACAATTGTTCGCATTTGGTACGAAGAACATTCCGGACAGGTCACGAGAATGATTTAGCCACCCAGTCACCCGACATGAATCCCATCGAATAAAATATGGTTCAAATGGCTCTGAGCGCTATGGGACTTCACATCTGAGGTCATCAGTCCCATAGAACTTAGAACTATTTAAACCTAACTAACCTAAGGACATCACACACATACATGCCCGAGGCAGGATTCGAACCTGCGACCGTAGGTAGCAGTCGCGCGGTTCCAGACTGAAGCGCCCAGAACCGCTCGGCCACCGCGGTCGGCTCCCATCGAATATTCATGGGACATAATCGAGAGGTCAGTTTGTGCACAAAATCCTGCACCGGCAACACTTCCGCAATTATGGACGGCCATAGAGGCTTAACATTTATGCAGGGGACCCCAACGACTTGTTGCGTCCAAGCCACGTTGAGCTGCTGCAATACGCCTGGCAAAAGGAGATACGACACGAAATTAGGAGGTATCAATGGTTCAAATGGCTCTGAGCACTATGGGACTCAACTGCTGTGGTCATCAGTTCCCTAGAACTTAGAACTACTTAAACCTAACTAACCTAAGGACATCACACACATCCATGCCCGAGGCAGGATTCGAATCTGCGACCGTAGCAGTCGCACGGTTCCGGACTGCGCGCCTAGAACCGCGAGACCACCGCGGCCGGCTAGGAGGTATCCCATGAATTTTATCACCTCAGTGCATAGCCAAGGCAACGGCCTTGCAGCAGTGGTTGCACCGGTTCCCTTGAGATCACCGAAGTTAAGCGCTGTCGGGTGTGCTCGGCACTTGGATGGGTGACCATCCAGGCCGCCATGCGCGGTTACCATTTTTCGGTGTGCACTCAGCCTCGTGATGCCAATTGAGGAGCAACTCGACCGAATAGTAGCGGCTTCGGTCAAGAATACCATCATTACGACCGGGAGAGCGGTGTGCTGACCCCACGCCCCTCCTATCTGCATCCTCCTCTGAGGATGACACGGCGGTCGGATGGTGCCAATGGGCCACTTGTGGCCTGTAGACGGAGTGGTTTTTTCTTATTTTTTCAGTGTATAGCCAAATACAGGAACCATAAACAGAGATGAAGTGTGATATTTTGTTAAGCGAATAAGTTTCTTATCAATAAGTTCTTAAATTTGCATTAAGTTATTCTGTGTGTACTCGAGGTAGAAGTTACATTGTGTTATTCGTTACTTCTGTAAGTAATTTTGGATCGTTTTAATTGAGATATTACCTCTTCTGATTTATAAGTATTAATTTTCACCATGATGTCCTTGAGCGTTAAACAGAATCTTTGGTATAAAGATGGATGCCTGGAGCGAAAGAATATCTCTGCTATGAGGAAGTTGGCTGTTAGAATCAGCTAGGTAATGGTAACCTAACAGATTTGTGGAATTGCCTCGTCATCCGCTTGTGAATGTGACCTAGTCGTACTAGCTACGTCTATTTGTGGAAGTACGGCTCACCACCATAGTGAGCTGTTTTCCCTCTTCGCTGAGTCTAAATTGAACCCCGTAAGACCTCTCAGTCCCACTATCGACAGTTTTATAGAACATCCAACTCGTAACGTCCGCGTCAAATAGTCACATGCATCTGCTGTAGTATTTTTGTCTCCTTACTAACGACCTCTGGCACTAAATTTTCCAAATTGATTCAGTACAACCGCTATTTGTGAATGTGAATGTGCATGAGTGTTTTTCCTACTCTGTCTGTAATTTAGTGAGACGTTTTAAACTGATGTTAGCGAAAACTTACGAAGTGATGTGGTTTTTAACCATACTGAATTCTAAATATATATACTGAAGATAAAAATGTTCAGCACCTAAAAATTCTATCGCCGTCTGGTTTGAAGTCGTAGTGAGGCCATCTTAATTCAGGTGTTACATGGTTCCAACAAATCACTCGGGGATGATTCTACCGTGTTTCGTTCAAACGGCCGCTGCTCGTTCCAGTCTTTGCCTTTGTCCAATTGAGATAGCGTTTCCTCTCTTGTAACGCGTCCCTAAACCCTAAGAGAATAAACATAGTTTCATGACAATAAAATGGCTCTAGCTACATTGGAACTTGAATAATTAAATTTGCTGCAAGTATTACTCACTGTGAAACCTACAATTTATCTTTGACGGTGAGCTTTGAAGGGTTAGACTGATTTTTTTAACACAAATTAATATTAGTATTGTCTCGATTGACATGATCTCTTTTAAAGTTCTCGTTTTAGAGTTGATACACTTTCGCAAAGTTAGCTATAAATTCTGGAAGACAAACTGATTAAGTATATATATCTGCACAGAAGAAGATTGTCAAATGGCCGGTGAGCCTTATATATATAAGGCTCGCCGACCATTTGACAATCTTCTTCTGTGCAGATGCACAAATAGTGCTGCCCGAACTCTTACGGGAATCGGCAGTAAAGCCGGTAGTAATGAGTATGATGGGCAGGGGCACTATGAATATAGTGCGTGAAAATAAGTTGCGAATGTGGGTCTCACGGGAGGCGTGCCAGAGATAATTCCGTGCAGTCACACAATCCTCTATGTCCTCGGTGGCTAGCTGGACTGCTGGCACGGTAGCTCAGCGTGTTCGGGCAGAGGGTTAGCTGCCCTCTGTAATAAAAAAACTGAGTGAATGGATAAACAATGAACTTAAACGGATGTCTTACGACGTCCGCCCCGAGCAGATGCAACAAACGAAAACGAACAAATTGAGATTTAAAGGAAAAAAAAAAAAAAACATTGAGCATCTGCCATGTAAGCAGGAGATCCCGGCTTCGAGTTCCGGTTGGGGCACACATTTTCAACTGTCCCCATTGACTCATATCAACGCTTGTATGCAGCAAATGTATTCATTTAATTGTAAACTGATTAAGATAGTAATAATTTTATAACGTAACTAACTGGGCAGGAAGCACTTTTAAAAACAAAGACTTCTCTGAGGAATAAAGAGTGTGGCATCTAGTCTCCTTCTGAAATTTTGATATTTTGGGACTACTTCAACAAGAGGTCACTGTTACGTGCACTAAGAAGTGTAAGCTCACAGGAAAAATTTTCTAAGGACGTAGCTGTACTGTTTCTAATATCCCGGCACTCGGTTCGTGTAGAAATCGATTCAGAAATCGGCGACTCCAGAGGCAGCAGCAAAGACGACACATGCGGATAGCCGTTGGCCAATTACAGGAATTACGAGACCAATTCGGAAAGTAAGTCCGATCGCTCGCAAAATGGAAACGACTGAGAAAATCAAAATTGTTTTATTTGCGACAGTTAGCTACACCGTCCAGCTACTTCTCTACATAGTCGCCGTTCCGATTTAGACATTCGTCGAGGCGTTGCACCAACTTTTCAATAGGCTCGTTATAGAAGGAAGCCGCCTGTGCTTCCTGCCAATTCTCTACGCTGGTCTACAGCTCGTTGTCTGTGCCAGAACGTTGTCTCCATAGCTAGCGGTTCATGTGACCAGAGATGACACTCAGGGAGTGTCTATTACGGGATCTAATGTGGGTGATCAAACACTTCCAATCGAAAAAGCTGCATGAGTATCTTCATTGCCCCTTCAGAGCGCGGCCGATAATTTTCATGCAGAAGGAAAAGTATGACAGATATGTTATGTGGGGTGCATGGCATCAGGCGACATCTCACACCAGGGATTTATACTTGACGGGAGACACTATAGTTCTAAGCAGCTTTACGTGCTCACTGTGCGCTCAGAAGTGAAAAGAGCGACGTGACGCCATCGACGAGCATACTAGAGACACTGCCCAACACATCTGTGCAAAGTTTCATCGGATTTTCACTGTGGTTTCCACTTCGCACCCCATCGGACCTTACTTTCCGAATAGCCGAATCAGTAGTTCGGATCTCAATATGCCGATCTGCAAATGCTGCTGTTATTTCCCTGCCTAGACTTCGATTGTGGAATACTGACTGTGAGGGTTAGTGTTTACGGCTAATCTAGCTTTACTCATGGGTACTATTTTATACTCACGTTACTAGTACAGTGTTTTCGGCCATCGACTTAACTTCGCTCTTGGTTGCCGCAGACTACGTTGTTGGTGGAAGTTAGCTGCCTAGTTTACGTCAACCTTCGCCAAAAGAACTTATCAACAAGAGAGATTTCTTTTCATAGTGTAACTGCTGCTGTACATGTTCATTTTCACAAAATGAAGAAAACCGCAACAGTTGTTGCTGAACGTGGATTGTAAAATATTAAAATGATAAATAAATAACAGAATAAACCCACATTTAGTCAAAGTCTTAGGTTCTTATCAAGCAGAAGGTGTCACAGGCAGAAAAATCATACACATGTTCGCGAAGTGTAGAAAATTTTTTGTAGCGTGGACGTGTCGAACTAACGTGCTTTATTGACTTCGACAAAAACATTCGATAGAATTTTTGTAATATTTGTTTAGTAAAAACCATAATCGAAATGGGTTTCCTTAATTTATTTACTGAGACTACTTACAAGTTAATTCGTAGCGCCTCGTCGAAAAATCGAAACTAACAGTCAATGAAATTAGGCGCTTCGGATAAAACAATCATCGAAAAAGGGAAGCTCATTCTTGTTAGCGCTTTAGCGCTTTATGCAGCATGCGTGAAATCAATATTGAGAGAATAATAATAGTTCAGTGTCCACCTCCTCAGCTGGCTGGTAACTTGCCCGCCCCCCATGCAAGCGGGCCTCGGTTCGATTCCCGGCCGCGTTGGCGATTTTCTCCGCTCGGGGATTGGGTGTTGTGTTGTTCTCATCATCATTCCATCCTCATCACCGGCGCGCAAGTCGCCCAATGTGGCGTCGAATGAAGTAAGACTTGCTCTTCGCAGCCGAACTTCCCCGAATTGGGGCTTCCCGGCCAACTATGCCATACGCTCATTTCCAATTTTTTTTTAGAGTTTAGGTTATGTGACAATTTGTTTAGCATGAAGAGTGTATGTCGGACTTACGGGATTGTGTCAGCTTCATCGTCCGGTCCACAGATGAACTAGAATTCACCAAGTTCCAGATGATATAATATTGCGAGCTACTGATGCAATAATAAACCACAAAAATTAGCAAACGTTAAAAGTAAGTCCGAAAGCTAATATGCTTGAAGCCACTGGATACTGTTTGGGTGTCGACTGCCAAAAAGCCCCTACTTAATGGTAAATATTAGCTGTATAGAAGAAACTGAAACTAATGCATTGCCTAATAAAGGAACAATAAGAAAGGAATTTAAAAAGCTAACAGAGGACTAGATTTTTAACTTTTTATGGACATAATAAGATCTGTTATACAGTGTCAGTGTTCCTCAGCTCATTGCTATTAACAGGCTGAATAAAAACTATATGTTGTTAGTTCGTATGGTGTAGCAAAATTTTTAAGATTTCTTTTGAAATATTGAAGTGGTGCATAAGTTCATAGCATTTTTGATTTGTATTCTGGTTGATATTGGTTTATTTATCGATTGTCACTTTTTATTTGTATTACACTGTTGCTATTTGTGTTTACATATTTTAATTTTGTCATTTTCAAATAGTGAGTGAAACTGTAGACGTTAGAAAATGTAATGCCAAGTCAATAAATCGGAACATTTCGGACACATTCTTCTGTTTGTGATCAGTAGAGGGGTGACAGCAGCGGAGGCACTCAGAAACATCTGCGCCGTCTATGTGAGATTAGACAGCATACCGCAAGAAAATGGTTTTCTCGTTCTAAGTACGATCGTTTTGACATTAGTGGCTTTCCACATTCAGGAAGACCTTCGGGGTTTGATGAAGATCGTTAAATATGTTGATCTCTGCTTGCTCGTCATCCATTGTCTCGTGAACAGACCTTCGGGGTTTGATGAAGATCGTTAAATATGTGGATCTCTGCTTGCTCGTCATCTATTGGCTCGTGAACAACACCGACCATTCCTATCCTGTATCGTTACTGGTGACGATAAATTGTGTCCTTAAGCTAACCTAAAGAAAATAAAGGAATCGTTGAGCCCAAACAAAGAGCAACTCCCCGTAGAAAGATCTGTGCGCATCCGCAAAGTTAATGTTATGCATCTGGTGGAACAGTGACGGTTTCATGTACTACGAATTGTTTCCCCGAGATGTAACCGTGACTCCTGACTCTTATTGCCAACCACTGAGACCTCTTAGAGATACAATCCACGAAAAACGACCAGGAAGCCTTCGTGAAGTAATGCTACTTGACGATAACGCTAGACCGCGTTGTGCTCGACTGAGAAAAAATATTATGCAGGAGTTGGGTAGGGTAGTCATTCCGCACCCACCTTATTCACCTGACCTTAAACCCTCAGATTTTCACCTTTTACGCCTTCTATCAAATAACCTTCAAGGAATTTCATTTCCAGATAAAAACGTGCTCCGAATATGGCTCGACGAGTTCTTCGCCTCAAAACCACGTGATTTCTATGGTCGCGGAATGGAAATGTTACCCCAGCGTTGTAAGACTGTAGTAAACAGTGAAGGAGAACGTATTATTGTCGACTAAAGTCTCTGTTACGCGTATCTGTTATTTTTGTTAAATTTATGGAATAACGCTACGAACCTATGCAGCCTGCAAATTTTGCAAGAGAAGTGATGACAAAGAAGCCTGTTATGCTATGAAATTCCTCTGAATGAGATAGGAGAATCATTGATCAAAGAAACATAATGAACTTTGCCAGCACAAATACAACCATAGAACATGTATACCGTTACTTCGTGGATATGAACTACATACAAATAATTTTTAACGTATGTTAATAAAAAAGTTCAATATTTTAATCACTATATCAGCGGGTCTACACGTGGAAGAACATTCACAATGTGATCTTACAACCGCATCTAAGAGTTATGTTTTTCGGAGCAGTAAACAATATATTTCCGCACGGGTGAAAATATTTTAAAACTAAAATTAAGAGCAGATCTCACACACCTACATTGCCAGCTACGTGATTCGCTACAACACAGATCCGTATGCAGGGATCAGTGTAAATAAAATGCCGATCCATCTTCCAGGGAATGTTGGACATAAATGGATCGGTGTAAATGGGCAGCAAGTTTCCAGGACCTCTAGGGAGGTTGAAAGGTGAAGTATACAAAGAAATAGGAAACACAAGAGACGATTTGAGTTCAGATTATGAATATTACTACCCTCATAAGCGAATGCCAGGACGACATCAGAAGAGCTTCACGTGGCGTTGTCAAGAGCATGAGGAAGTGCATTGAAAGCTGGAGGAGAACTCTCTGAAAATCGACTTTGAAATTAATCATCTGTCAGTATCTACATCTACATCATACTCCGTAATCCACCAAATGGTGTGTAGCTGACGCTATTTTTTTAACAAATAACTGAGCCTTCCAAACCTGTTCCACTCGTGAATTGCGAGTGGGAAGAATGGTTGTCGGTAAGCCTTTGTGTTGGCTCTATAATTTATCAGATTTTCTCCTCGAGGTCTATACACGAGACGTATGTGGGGGAAAGTAATATGTTGTACGATTTTTCCCGGAAAGCGCTGTCTCGAAATTTTAATAGAAAATCTCTCCGCTTCTCGTGTAACTTCTGCCAATGGAGTTTGTTCGGCATCTCGGTAACGCTCTCGCGCCGAATAAACGATCTCGTGACGACACGTGCCGCTCTTCTTTGGACCTTCTCGATCTCTTTTATCAGTCCTACGTGGTAGGAATCCCAGATATATGAACGACACTCAAGAATCGGTCGAACAAGCGTCTTATAAGCCATTTCCTTCGTTGATGACTTACATTTTCTTAAGATTCTTCCTATTAATCTGAGTCTGGCGTCTGCTTTTCCCAGTATGTGTCTGATGTGGTCATTCCACTTAAGGTCACTGTGGAAAGATGTTTTACGGCAGATACTGTTTCTAGCGGTTTGTCATCGATAGTGTAGCTGTACAGCAGTAGATTTTTTTCGTACACTCCTGGAAATGGAAAAAAGAACACATGGACACAGGTGTGTCAGACCCACCATACTTGCTCTGGACACTGCGAGAGGGCTGTACAAGCAATGATCACACGCACGGCACAGCGGACACACCAGGAACCGCGGTGTTGGCCGTCGAATGGCGCTAGCTGCGCAGCATTTGTGCACCGCCGCCGTCAGTGTCAGCCAGTTTGCCGTGGCATACGGAGCTCCACCGCAGTCTTTAACACTGGTAGCATGCCGCGACAGCGTGGACGTGAACCGTATGTGCAATTGACGGACTTTGAGCGAGGGCGTATAGTGGGCATGCGGGATGCCGGGTGGACGTACCGCCGAATTGCTCAACACGTGGGGCGTGAGGTCTCCACAGTACATCGATGTTGTCGCCAGTGGTCGGCGGAAGGTGCACGTGCCCGTCGACCTGGGACCGGACCGCAGCGACGCACGGATGCACGCCAAGACCGTAGGATCCTACGCAGTGCCGTAGGGGACCGCACCGCCACTTTCCAGCAAATTAGGGACACTGTTGCTCCTGGGGTATCGGCGAGGACCATTCGCAACCGTCTCCATGAAGCTGGGCTACGGTCCCGCACACCGTTAGGCCGTCTTCCGCTCACGCCCCAACATCGTGCAGCCCGCCTCCAGTGGTGTCGCGACAGGCGTGAATGGAGGGACGAATGGAGACGTGTCGTCTTCAGCGATGAGAGTCGCTTCTGCCTTGGTGCCAATGATGGTCGTATTCGTGTTTGGCGCCGTGCAGGTGTGCGCCACAATCAGGACTGCATACGACCGAGGCACACAGGGCCAACACCCGGCATCATGGTGTGGGGAGCGATCTCCTACACTGGCCGTACACCACTGGTGATCGTCGAGGGGACACTGAATAGTGCACGCTACATCCAAACCGTCATCGAACCCATCGTTCTACCATTCCTAGACCGGCAAGGGAACTTGCTGTTCCAACAGGACAATGCACGTCCGCATGTATCCCGTGCCACCCAACGTGCTCTAGAAGGTGTAAGTCAACTACCCTGGCCAGCAAGATCTCCGGATCTGTCCCCCATTGAGCATGTTTGGGACTGGATGAAGCGTCGTCTCACGCAGTCTGCACGTCCAGCACGAACGCTGGTCCAACTGAGGCACCAGGTGGAAATGGCATGGCAAGCCGTTCCACAGGACTACATCCAGCATCTCTACGATCATCTCCATGGGAGAATAGCAGCCTGCATTGCTGCGAAAGGTGGATATACACTGTACTAGTGCCGACATTGTGCATGCTCTGTTGCCTGTGTCTATGTGCCTGTGGTTCTGTCAGTGTGATCATGTGATGTATCTGACCCCAGGAATGTGTCAATAAAGTTTCCCCTTCCTGGGACAATGAATTCACGGTGTTCTTATTTCAATTTCCAGGAGTGTATTATTTTGAAGAGGTGATGATTTACAGCTAACTGGTTGTGTAGAAAATTTTGGAGTGATACAGATGTGTGAAAAAATGAGTTTTCAGCATTTTGTAAAAGCTGTAAATCATCGCTTCCTGAAAATAATGTCCAGTTTCTCAATCAAAGCAAGAAAGGTGATTTTGGCATGTCAGCGGAATAGACTGAAACTGACTATATGTGTTCAAGCAAGATGTTTTATTTTTTCACGTTTTGGTAACTTTAGAAGGATAAGATTTTATTTTGTGAGGAAGCATTGTTCCTTAACTTGACAGGACCAGAAGGTGGCCTATGAATGATTGGAACCGGTTGCGTAATAGATGATTGAGTAATACAGCTGTGTCCATTCACGAGTTTTCAACATTAACTGTTTGTCTTTGCTTAACACCTTCTGTGTGTATATTTTTGGGTTACATTCTAAGAACTGAATATCTGTAGCCAATAAAAATTTGTAACATGTGGAATGCTTTATTCGAATTAATCAATACTACCACCTGTTAAAATATTTACTGTTTTTCCTGAAACACGCAATACTGAATAATTAGGTGACTTTGTGTAGACGCTACGCAAATGAAATTATACAATAAGAAAAGTGCCGAAGTACGAAGCACACGTGTAGAGTTTTCTAAAAATCCGTCGCAAATGAGCTGTGCGTGGGAAACAACACTCCATCAGGTGAACAGTATTAAGAGTCGTTAGAGGGAACTGTTTTTGTTTTTCGTGTTACACATTTTTTTAAGCTTCTTAATTATCGTACAAGCGTCAGCTTTCTGAGAGGGATAATTTTTTCTCTTTTTTCAGTAAGCACTTGTTCTCTTGTTTGAGCCTTTAACGCCAGCAGAAAGAGGATTTGAAGAATTCAGCCACGCTACAGATGGCAAGAAGGCTGAAGGCTAATAGCCAACGCCAAAGAAGGCAGCTGTGGCGAATTGACAGGGTGGGCT
The DNA here is from genome assembly GCF_021461395.2 of Schistocerca americana. Classification (NCBI taxonomy): domain Eukaryota; kingdom Metazoa; phylum Arthropoda; class Insecta; order Orthoptera; family Acrididae; genus Schistocerca; species Schistocerca americana. Next base: position 581,060,070 of record NC_060130.1, on the reverse strand, counting down.
ATAAAAGCAAGGGCGGAGGTACTAAAGATTATCTTAGCGGTATTGCACTCGTCTTCTGAAGACAATGGTAATTTCGGTGTCGATTCGAAGCTACCGGAAGAGCCAATATGTCTATTCAGCTTTTTTTGTATTTTAATCGAGGTGAAAAACCTCTCGTAACAGCGATTCACTACGTTGTAGACGCTGTCATATGCTTCTGCTTTTAGAATACCGAGCTACTTCATAAAAAAAGTTTGTTAATAGATTTGAATAAACCGTAAATGATGTGCATTTAGGTTACCTCGTATTTTGGACACCAGTCAGTACAAAAAATTAGGAAATGAAAGAACAGATTAATTAATTAATTTCATCTGTGATAAATGTGGATGTGTCAAATGTGCAGGGTGACCCAGAAGTTCGCTAGCATTTAAAAATTCAATACCTCACGGAATAATGTGGGTAGGGAGGTAAAAATTAACACACACGCTTGAAATGACATAGGGGTTTCATTGAAACGAAAACTGCACAAAACTACCAATATATGGCGCAAGAGATATTACATACGTGTAGCAATATGGAATGGAGTGCCATCCAGCATTAAAGTCGTACTTCCAGCAGGTATTAATCAGCTAGGATACTAATGATCTGACTCGCTCTCTCACTACAGCTAAGTTGATACACAATCTTCAAGCGGCGTCACTGCCACGTTGCTTTCCAGCGCCATCTGTTGGCCAATTTTTGCTTTCGTTTTTGGTCTCAATAAAAGCCAATGTCATTTCATACATGTATATAAATTTTTACGTTTCTGCCAACATTATTCCGTGAATTAGTGTATTTTCAATTCTTAATGGACTTTTGGGTCACCCTGTACACTGCGTGTGATAACGCTGCAATACTATGAAGACAGTATGTAGAAAACGTCAAATGATTAGCAATTTAACTCAACCGCACAAAGTAGGGAGGAGTAAAGTAAATTACATTCTGTATTTAAGAGTTTCTCAATCAAAAAACGCATTTTGATATTGTTTGTTTGCAAGAATATCTTCTTATGCCTCGTATAAGACGGAGAAACGTCCAACAGCACGAGTCGAAATCTACAGTGACAGGAATGTGACCTATCGATACTGTGGTTTATCACTTTGTGATATTGCTACTCGCGTTGCGTAGACTCCCACGACTGTCAGGCAGATATGGAATTAACGCCAAGCAGTATCTCAAAAGTGCAGCGTGACTAGCGCCAGAAAGGACAGACATTTGGCATGCTTTCCGTGCAAGACCATACAGTATTCAGTCAGGCAATGGGCAAGAAGGTTTTTCAGCGCCGAAAGTTGTCCAAAGATTGGCGTACACTACAGATATGTAATTCGTTCACTGCTGTCATGAGGCACAACACCGAAACCGAGTGAGGTGGCGGCGTGGGTAGCACACTGGACTCGCATTCGGGAGGGCGACAGTTCATATCTTCGCCCGACCACCCAGATTTAGGTTTTCTGTAATTTCCCAAATCGCTTAAGGTTCAAATGGCTCTGAGCTCTATGGGACTTAACATCTGAGGTCATTAGTCCCCTAGATCTTAGAACTACTTAAGCCTAACTAACCTAAGAACATCTCACACATCCATGCCCAAGGCAGTATTCGAACCTGCGACCGTAGCAGTCGCGCGGTTCCGGACTGAAGCGCCTAAAACCGCTCGGCCACCGCGGCCGGCAAATCGCTTAAGGGATAACATTGCTGCAGAACTGGCAAAAAAGGATTATTGTTTTAAGAGATGCTTCTAAAATACGAGGCAAAATGTCTAATCCCGGAAAAAATTAGTTTTATGGAATTCCGAGCTCTTCCTTTAGAGCCTTGGATGACCCGTAATGACCTACCTGCCCCAAATCGATACAACCTGTAGTGTCTCGGAATAGTTAGAAGCATTTCAAAACAATAATACATTAGCTTGGCGTTATCAAGCGTCAGTAAGTGTGCGAGAAAGACAATTCTTTCGATTCGAATCTTGACTTTGGTATGCAGTATTGACTTTTGACAGTTTATTGCAAAGAATAGATATGTGACTGAAAGCAGTTCGGAATGATTCAGTGCCTCTGCTAAGTAACTGAAAGAAAATGGCCCAGATTTGGATGTGAATTATGGATTGAGCTCTAGGATTATAAATTTTCTTGCCGTCTTCTCTGTGAAATGTAAAAGGTGCAATGTAGACTCACATTGCAAGGACGAAGTCTTCGAGGCTTAGGCTTCACAATAATTGTTGCTTGTCTTAACTGCCTAGAAGCAGTTATACCAAGTTTCAAGTTTATACGGAACGTATTTGAAATCAACCGTCGAATCGTCCTAGCAATGCGCCTGCCTGGAATAGAGCTAAACGGAACTGTAAAGTTTTGTGCTTTCGTGGAATTGCCACGACCGATATTTCAATCGTTCTATGACAAAACTAGTGGATTCGATTTCGATCGCAATGGCAACAGTATGACAGGCCAGTCCTGGGATAAGAGATTAATGGTAAGAGTTTTCTAAAAGTAGATTAATTTCGTTTTCTTCATTTCAAAACTTGAGACGCGTTTTTCTCGGAATATGATTTTTCAAAACGGAATAACTCTAACAGTTTTCAGTCATTTTATTTGAAAAATTAACAACAGCTTTGAAATATTTCAAAGTCAGCCACCTAGGGGATTTTCGAATAGTGAATTTAAAAAAAAAATATTTATTAACAAATGTCTGTCGCCAACAACACTATCTAATAATCGATGCGTACAAACGCAATAGATCTGCGCGGTGCTCTTCTGAAGCCAAGTGGGACAGCAGTGTCGGCTCAGAGAGTAAGCATCCGTCTTCCTGCGATCAGTTTGGTCTCCAGGCACTCATTACGAACAGTAACAGAAATCTCCCAGCTCTGTGGTACGCGAAGAAATTGGTAAAAAGCGTTCCTGGAATAGAACCTGGATGCATGGCGCCGGGTTCTCTTCGCCACCAAGTGGTGCTTTTGACTGACACCTGACAATCGCTGTAGAAGAGTACCCTTGCATGCCGATTTATGGAATATAATTGATGGGTTTCATACGCAGTCCATTTTCGTTCTTTCTCCAGTTTCCTACGTATATGTATTGTCCTCATTATATTTCGAATGGCGATTTCATAAGTGAATGCCAGCGTGCTGGTCTGTTTTGCGCTAGTGGCAATGGAAATCCACACCCGTCCGTACGTTTCAAAGCTAACAAGGTTCAACGGCTCCTGACAGTTCGCAACGTTCGCGCGCCAGAGGACAAAGGCCGTTGCTGCAGCGCCCAGACACAGAGGAATGCTCTCAGAGATTTCGGGTTGCCATTGCTGCTGGAATTCCTCGAATCACGTTTGCCCGTGTATTTACTCCCACAGACCTCTCCGAATTCTCTACATACTTGTCAGATATGCATTTCGTAGTGTTTCTGGTTCATTCCTCCTACCGTCCTGCTAACACTACGTGTGCCTCTGGTTCGTCAAATAGTGCCGGCACGGCACGGTAACTCAGCGTGTTCGGTCAGAGGGCTAGCTGCCCTCTGTAATAAAAAAAAAACTAAGTTAACTAATCAACGACGAACTGAAACGGGTGTCTTGCGACGTCCGCACCGAGCAGATGCAACGAACGAAAACGAACAAAATGAGATTAAAAAAAAAAAGAAAGAGACCTAGAGTACTACAACTAGCTTACAACTAACACTTCTGCAAAACAACATTATAATGGACTCTCATTCTCAGTTTTCATTCGTCAAATCACTATCGGGTCCTCCTAACTTACGATTCGCGATTTAACTGTGAATCAGTACTACGTTTACATATCTGCTTAGGTATTACCAAGGCCGACCACTTCCTTGTTTGTGATCAAACACTTACTGGTCTTTAAAAACATTGTCAAGGAGATCTTAATATCGTCATAAAAAAGACACATATGATGAAGCTTGGGCGTTGTGACAGATGGTGTCACTAAAACTTATCAATATTTCGATGGTGCATTGGGTTAGTTATCTTCAGGCGACGATGTTGATTGATGGTTGGAGTAAAAACTACAAAAGAATTGTTTACGAAAATACTCTCATGAGCCAAAGCCTTACGACCACCTGCTTAATAGTGTGTTCGTCATCTGCGGAACGCAGTGCAGCAGTGATTGCGAATGGCATGGGTTCGACAAGTCCTTGGTAGGTTTCCGGTGATAATCGCGCCAGGCATTTACGCACAAGCCACACAATTCCCTTAAATTACGGCCATTGCTTCTGGGCAAGGAGAGGGAGCTAGGTAGGGCGTGATTCTTTTTTCTGTTATTACTTGTGTTTTTTCTTTTATTTTCTTTAAATATTTGTGTTCCATTGTGTCCAGATCAGAAGAATTTGACGGCCAAGACATGAACGAGAGTTCGCTATAATTCCCCTCAAACCATTGTTGCCCGATACTGGCCTTGTGACACGGACAGTTGTCCTGCTGGAGGACATCAAGGCCAGCGCGGTAGCTCCGCGTGTTCGGCCAGAGAGCTGGTTGGCCTCTGTAATAAAAAAAGACTGAGTGCAAGGACCATCAAAGATCTTGAACGGATGTCATGTGACATGCGCAACGGCCAAATACAACGATCAAAAATGAAAAAAAAAAAAAATAGCTGGGTGGTAATGTGCTTGCCTCCCATGCATCAGGCCCGGGTTCGATCCACGGCTGGGCTGTCTATTTTCTCCGCTGGCTGTGTTGTCCTTATCATCATTTCATTCACATCACCAGTACGCAAGTCACCCAATGTGTCGTCGACTAAAATAAGACTTGCATTCGGCGGCCGAACTTCCCGGGATGGGGCCTCCCGCCCAACAATGCCACATGCTCGTTTCACTTTTTTTACTACCAGAGGTCCCATGGAAGCCTAAGTGAATGTCTCTCATATCAGAACTATCATAACACTGCCCCCCACCACTGGATGACGCCCTATTCGGATACAACCATCGGTCAGGTATAACAAGAAACTTTGTTCAACAGAGCAGGGAGCACATTTAGATCGATCCACTGTTCAATCTTCATCGTCCTGCGGCCGCCGAAATCGTAAATTACTACGTCTTTGAGTCAACATGGGAACATGTAGGAATCGTCTGCTGCGGAGCACCATGTTCAACATTGTGTGGTGAATGTTGTGCCTCGAAACACAAGCATGAGCGAGCATTGTACTTCATCGTCAGATAAACCACAGATCACTGCCTATATCGCTTCAGAGAGCAGCTAGGCCTCCGGCCGACGTTTACTTCCTCTGATGAGGCGTGGATATCCAACTCCTTGTCGCCTTGTCGTGCTTTCACAGTCTTCAACGCTTCGCCGTGATGGTTATTCAGAACGCTGGGCGATAACAATTCTCATTTTATCGAATTCACTTATAACGGTGAATATCCCCATTTGTGGTCCGTACCGTCGCCAGAATGATTTTCCATTCGCCTGTGCTCCGTTTACATACTTTTCTCATCGCGTCAGGTACCATCAACATAACCGAAAACCACAGTCCGTCCGAACAGGCCTTGGAAGGCCCTACGATACGGACTGGCCGCCTTGTCATCCTCAGCCCACAGGCGTCACTGGATGCGGATATGGAGGGGCAAGTGGTCAGCTCATCGCTCTCCTGGCCGTATGTCAGTTTACGAGACCGTCAACATCACCTGGCAGCTCTCAGTCTCGATGCGGGCAGTGATCGTAATGCTTGGGCTCATACCTATATGTAGAAAATACACTGTATAGTCACATTAACGTGACCACCTGTCACAAGCCTGAATATCTACAGCGCCGACGTTCAGGAAGAGAGTGAGTGTGGGTCTGGAGGGTACAGGCAGGGATGTGGAGCCATGCAGACTTCAGTGTCATGGCTTGCTGCACTAGGTTTCTCGGTTAAGCATCCATGGCGCGAACGGCCAAATCGAGGTGGCCCCACAGATTCTCTATTAGGTTTAAATCCGGGGGTTTGGTGGCCAGGGAATTATATTGAACTTAATCTGGTGCTCTTAGAACCACGCGCACACACTGCGAGCTATGTGAAACGTTGCCTTGTCCTGCTGGTAGATAGCATCGTGTCGAGGAAAAATACATTTAGGTGTGAAGATGGTGTCCAAGGCCAGATGCATACTTGTTTTGGTCGATTGCTCTTTCCCGAATGACGTGATCACTCTGGGAATGCCACATAAACGTTCCAAATTTCATAACTCTCCCTTCTCCGGCCTGCTGTTGCACAGCAGTACACACCGAAGGCCATCTGTCCAATGGAGTATAAAACGTGATTCATCTGAAAAGGCTACATATCGCCATTCAGTGAATTTCCAGTTGTGGTGCAGAGGTGCAGATTTCAGCATTCGTCGCTGATGTACAGCAGTCAGCTTAGCTGCATGAACCAGGTGCCTGCAGTGGAGGCCCATACACAGCAACTTACACTGAACGGTCGTTGAGGAGACACACTTGGTAGCCTCTCGGTTCATCTGGACTGTCAGTTGCTCAACAGTTGCATGTCTATTCCCTCCGCGTCACCTATGGCCTGTTGTGCACCACAGATGCGCCGGCGCAGGTTTTGGATAATGCCATTTTGCTATGCGCGATATACTTAAACCTCAGATTACAAACTTAGCGGTTTCGGATATTCTTCCACCCTTGACCCTAAAGCCAACAGTCATGCCCTTATGGACGTCAGGTAAATCGCTCCGTCTCCACATTACAACGACGACTGCGCTCTTTTTCGCGTTCCCCCGACACGTTTTATATACCCTCCACTGCTACAGCTGCCACTTGCTGCCTGTGAACTAATATTGCACGATGTCGTCGAACATCAGCGGTTATCACATTAATGTAACTGAACCGTGTATGATTGTAGCTTCTCGCCGTGGTGGCCGAGCGGTTCTAGGCGCTACAGTCTGGAAGCGCGCGACCGCTACGGTCGCAGGTTCGAATCCTGCCTCGGGCATGGATGTGTGTGATGTCCTTAGATTAGTTAGGGTTAAGTAGTTCTAAGTTCTAGGGGACTGATGACCTTAGAAATTAAGTCCCATAGTGCTCAGAGCCATTTTGTAGCTTCTCATGGTGTAGGGCGCCACGAAGAGAATTTTACCGTCAGACTCTCATAAGCTGTAGCGGGATGTCGGAGTGTATTCTACATCAACATCTACATCTACATCTACATGGATACTCCGCAAATCACATTTAAGTGCCTGGCAGAGGGTTCATCGAACCACCTTCACTATTCTCTAATTTTCCAATCTCGTATAGCGCGTGGGAAGAACGAACACACATATCTTTCCGTACGAGCTCTGATTCCCCCTATTTTATCATGGTGATCGTCTCTCCCTATGTAGGTCAGCATCAACCACATATTTCGCACTCTCTTCCCTGTTTCGCGCTAATACAATACGTGCTGTCCTTATTTGAACTTTATCGATGTCCAGCGAAGCACTGGACGAAACGTCAGGAGCTGAAGAGTTTCATGGACCACGACCTTACATCCCGCAAGGTTTACCAGAAGATATTTATCGATGTGCTCCGTCACTCCTATCTGGTAAGGACCCCACACCGCACAGTAGCATTCTAAAAGAGGACGGACAAGTGTAGTGTAGGCCGTCTCCTTAGAAGATCGGTTACATTTTCAAAGTGTCCTGCCAATAAAACGTAGTCTTTGGTTAGGCTTCCCCACAACATTTTCTGTGTTTTCCATCCAATTTAAGTTGTTAGCTATTGTAATTTCTAGGTATTTAGTTCAATTTACGGCCCTTAGATTTGACTTATTTATCGTGTAAGCGAAGTTTAACGGATTCCTTTTAGCAATCATGTGGATGACCACACACTTTTCGTTGAATAGGGTCAATTGCCAATTTTCGCACCATACAGATATCTTTTCTAAATCGTTTTGCAATTTGTTTTGATCTTCTGAGGACTTTACTAGCCGATAAACGATAGCGTCATCTTCAAACAACTTATGACAGCTGCTCAGATTGTCTCCCAAATCGTTTATACAGTTAAGGAACAGCAAAGGGCCCATAACACTACCTTGGGGAACGCCAGATATCACTTCTGTTTTGCTCAACGACTTTCAGTCAGTTACTACGAATTATGATCTCTCTGACAGGAACTGACGGATCCAGTCACATAACTGAGACGATATTCCATAAGTACGCAATTTCACTACAAGCCGCTTGTGTGGTACAGTGTCAAAAGCCTTCCGGCAATCAAGAAATAACAGCCTCAATTTGAGATCCCTTGTCAATAGCACTCAACACTTCATGCGAGTAAAGAGCTAGTTGTGTTTCACAAGAACGATGTTTTCTAAATCAGGGTTGACTGTGTGTGAATAGACCGTTTTCTTCGAGGTAATTCATAATGTTCGAACACAATATATGTTCCAAAATCCTGCTGCATATCGTCGTTAATGATATGGGCCACTAATTTAGTGGATTACTCCTGCTACCTTCCTTGACCATTGATGTGACCTGTGTAACTTTCCATTTTTTGCTGATGGATCTTCACTCGAGCGAACGGTTGTATATGATTGTTAAGTATGGAGCTATTGCATCAGCATACTCTGAAAGGAACCTAATTGGTATACAGTCTGACCCAGAAGACATGCTTTTATTAAGTGATTTAAGTTGCTTCATTACTCTGAGGATATCTACTTCTACGGTACTCATGTTGGTAGCTGTTCTTGATTCGAATTCTGAAATATTTACTTCGTCATCTGTTGTGAAGGCATTTCGGAAGGCTGTGTTTCGTAACCCTGCTTTGGCAGCACTGTCTTCGATAGTATCTCCATTGCTATCGCGCAGAGAAGGCATTGATTGTGTCTTGCCGCTAGCATACTTGACATACGACCAGAATCTCTTTGGATTTTCTGCCAGGTTTCGAGATAAAGTTTCGTTGTGGAAACTATTATAAGCATCTTGCATTGAAGTCTGCGCTCAACTTCGAGCTTCTGTAAAAGATCACCAATCTTGGAGATTTGGCGTCTGTTTAAACTTGGAATGTTTTTTTCGTTGTTTTTGTAAGGGTGTTCTGACCCGTTTTGTGTACCATGGAGGATGAGCTCCGTCATTTGTTAATTTATTTGGTAGAAAACTCTCAGTTACTGCCGATACTCTTTCTTTGAATTCAAGCCAGATCTGTTATTTTCTTATATTGCTTTTATCTTATATTGTTATTTTACACCAGAAACCTGTCGACGTCAGCGATTACGTTTATCCGTTCATGCATTCTAAGAATCTGATTTATCATCTGACAATACTTGAACCTTGCCACGTACGTGTCGTAGATACACGACCGTGCTAGTGTGAGCGGGAAAGGGAATTTGTTGCACTGTGCTGTCGTGACTTTGAGGCTGACAGTTTACTATTCTTGATGAGAGAACCAGCCAAGCGTGACTCGGTTATTAAAGTAGAAAGTTAAACAAAAGTACGGAAACACAGCCAGAAATATATTCTTGGACATAAATGCTGATGCTAGTGAATTATGAAGGTTGTGCTGTTGTGTTTGACGACAACGGCACCTGTGCAGTGTGCTAAGTACGTTGCAACTGTCATTCGTGGTCTGAATATTGTTTTGTGTAGTTGTGAGTGTATTATATCGCAGCTAAATAAATTCTAACGTGGGCAAATTGTTGGTGCACGTATGATGGTTGCTTCCGTAGCCGAAGTGTTTGGTGTTTCAAGAGGCATAGTATCGAAGACTTAAACCACATACAGGGAAAGCGGAAAAACATCATCCGCTAAGTCACAATGCGAACGAATGTGTGTGTTGAGTGATCGTCACAGACGGTCATTAAAGATGATTGTGACGAAAAATAGGACGACGGAAAAGTTACTGTAGAACTTAATGTCGCACATGCGAACCATGTCAGCCTGAAAACAATACGAAAAAGAGGGACCAAACTGCCGAGCCCATCGGTCCCTAGAATTACACATTACTTAAAGTAACTTAAGCTGACTAATGCTAAGAACAACGCATACACCTGTGCCCGAGGGAGGAATCGAACCTCCGGCGGGAGGGTCTCCACAGTCCGTGACAAGGCGCCTCAAACCGCGCGGCCTCACCGCGCGGCAAACAACACGAAGCGAGCTCCATAAGCAGGGAATTACAGGACGAACTGGACAGCCAAAGCCACTCATCAGTGATCGAAATGTCCGTAACAGGTACTCATAATGTCGAAGCCATTAAAACTGGACTATGGAGTAATGGAAGAATGTTATTTGGTAGGATGATTCTTGTTTCACACTTTCTCCAACTTCTGGCTCAGTTTACGTCCTAAGAGTGAAATACGGCGGAGGTTAAGGTAATGATTTGCGCAGTCATATTGCGGTATTGCGTGTGCATCTTGGTTACTCTGCAAGGTCACATTACTGCTAACGATTATGTGACCATTTTGCTTAATAGATCCATCTCACGGTACAATATTGTTTCCCTAGCGCTGATGCTGTGTTCCAAGATGACAAGGCAACTGTTGACACAGCTCGCATCGTTCAGGACTGATCTTATGAGCACGAGGATGAATTTCCACGTCTGCGCCGGCTACCACGGTTGGCAGGTAACAATATTGTTGAGCCTTTCTGGTCGACTTTGGAGAGAAGAGTACGTGATCGCTGTCTACCTTCATCATCATGACTTGGACTTGTCATCAATTTGCAAGAAGTGTGGTATAAGAATCCCATGAAAACCTTACAGGACCTTGATTTATCCATTCCAACACGAACTGAAACTGGCTGAATGCCAATGTGTTTCCTACACCGTATTGGGTAGGGTAATGTGTTGTGTTTTTGGTGTTTCCATATTTGTGTCCACCCCGTGCAGATTTAATGGCCAATTTGAAGGCACAATACAACATTGTAGTTCCTTGAGAGGGAGGAAGAAAGAGGACTGAGTGCTCTCTACCACGGGAATCATCAAGTGTGAAATGCGCACGTCAATTATACTACTGTCGGTGTGTCCGAACCCACAAGCTTTTGCCGCGGTGTTGCGTGGAGACTGTGTTACGCGGCTGTAGGAGGTCGTGACACGTGTTTCTTTCTTTTTTTAAAATAATGATCGTATTGAGGAGATCATTGACAGTGAAAGTAAGTATATCTTAAGTTACTGTAATGTAAATTTGAGTTTGTACTACTACTGTTTCGAAATGAAACCACTGGAGCGTTATATACATTTGACATAAACTTATTAAATTTTATTTTTATTTTTGCTTCTCTTGAAGTCTGAGCGTATTTCGCTTGTCTCAAACGTCTTGCTCTTTAGATGGAAGAGTTTTGTTATGGGTGGCTCTGCCAAGGCTATCAGTAGTTCTAACGGAATGTTGTCTACTCCCGGGGCCTTCGACTTAGGTCTTTCAGTGCTCTGTCATATTCTTGACGCAGTGTCATATCTCCCATTTCATCTTCACCTACATCCTCTCCCATTTCCATAATATAGCCTCAAGTACATCGCCCTTGTATAGACCCTCGGCATACTTCTTCCACCTTTCTGCTTTCCCTTCTTTGCTTAGTACTGGTCTTCCATCTGAGCTCTCGATATTCATACAGGTGGTTCTCTTTTCTCCAAAAGTCTCTTTAATTTTCCTATAGGCAGTATCTATCTTACCCCTGGTGATATATGCTTCTACATCCTTACATTTGTCCTCTAGCCATCCCTGCTTTGCGATTTTGCACTTTCTGTCGATCTCAGTTTTGCGAAGTTTGTATTCCTTTTCCCCTGCTTCATTTACTGCATTTTTTTATTTTCTCCTTTCATCAGTTAAATTCAGTATCTCTTGTATTACCCAAGGATTTCTTCTAGCCCTCGTCTTTTTACCTACTTGATCCTCTGCTGCCTTCACTATTGCATTTCTGGGAAGCTACCCGTTCTTCTTCTACTGTATTTATTTCCCCTATTCTTGTCAATCGTTTCCTAATGCTCTCTCTGAAACTCTCTACAACCTCTGGTTCTTTCAGCGTATCCTAGTCCCATCTCCCTTTTTGCAGTTTCTTCAGATTTAATCTACAGTTCATAACCAATAAATTGTGGCCAGAGTCCACATCTGCCCCTGGGAATGTCTTACAATTTAAAACCTGATTCCTAAATCTCTGTCTTACCATTATATCATCTATCTGAAACCTCCCAGTGTCTCTAGGCCTCTTCCACATATACAACCGTCTTTCATGATTCTTAAGCCAAGTGCGAGCTATGATTAAGTTATGCTTTGTGCAAATTTCTACTAGTTGGCTTCCACTTTCATTCCATGCCCCAAGTCCATATTCGCCTACTACTTTTCCTTCTCTTCCTTTTCCTACTATCGAATTCCAGTCCCCCATGACCATTGACCCCCCATGAACCATGGACCTTGCCGCTGGTGGGGAGGCTTGCGTGCCTCAGCGATACAGATGGCCGTACCGTAGGTGCAACCACAACGGAGGGGTATCTGTTGAGAGGCCAGACAAAAATGTGGTTCCTGAAGAGGAGCAGCAGCCTTTTCAGTAGTTGCAGGGGCAACAGTCTGGATGATTGACTGATCTGGCCTTGTAACATTAACCAAAACGGCCTTGCTGTGCTGGTACTGCGAACAGCTGTAAGCAAGGGGAAACTACAGCCGTAATTTTTCCCGTGGACATGCAGCTTTACTGTATGATTAAAAGAAGATGGCGTCCTCTTGGGTAAAATATTCCGGAGGTAAAATAGTCCCCCATTCGGATCTCCGGGCGGGGACTACTCAAGAGGACGTCGTTATCAGGAGAAAGAAAACTGGCGTTCTACGGATCGGAGCGTGGAATGTCAGATCCCTTAATCGGGCAGGTAGGTTAGAAAATTTAAAAAGAGAAATGGATAGGTTAAAGTTAGATATAGTGGGAATTAGTGAAGTTCGGTGGCAGGAGGAACAAGACTTCTGGTCAGGTGTTTACAGGGTTATAAATACAAAATCAAATAGAGGTAATGCAGGAGTAGGTTTAACAATGAATAAAAAATAGGAGTGCGGGTTCTGACCACAATCTCTTGGCTATGAACTGCAGATTGAAACTGAAGAAACTGCAAAAAGGTGGGAATTTAAGGAGATGGCACCTGGATAAACTGAAAGAACGAGAGGTTGTAGAGAGTTTCAGGGAGAGCATAAGGGAAGAATTGACAGGAATGGGGGAAAGAAATACAGTAGAAGAAGAATGGGTAGCTCTGAGGGATGAAGTAGTGAAAGCAGCAGACGATCAAGTAGGTAAAAAGACGAGGGCTAATAGAAATCCTTGGGTAACAGAAGAAATATTGAATTTAATTGATGAAAGGAGAAAATATAAAAATGCAGTAAATGAAGCAGGCAAAAAGGAATACAAACGTCTCAAAAATGAGATCGACAGGAAGTGCAAAATGGCTAAGCAGGGATGGCTAGAGCACAAATGTAAGGATTTAGAGGCTTGTCTCACTAGGGGTAAGATAGATACTGCCTACAGGAAAATTAAAGAGACCTTTGGAGAGAAGAGAACCACTTGTATGAATATCAAGAGCTCAGATGGCAACCCAGTTCTAAGCAAAGAAGGGAAGGCAGAAAGGTGGAAGGAGTATATAGAGGGTTTATACAAGGGCGATGTACTTGAGGACAATATTATGGAAATGGAAGAGGATGTAGATGAAGATGAAATGGGAGATACGATACTGCGTGAAGAGTTTGACAGAGCACTGAAAGACCTGAGTCGAAACAAGGCCCCGGGAGTAGACAACATTCCATTAGAACTACTGACGGCCTTGGGAGAGCCAGTCCTGACAAAACTCTACCATCTGGTGAGCAAGATGTACGAGACAGGTGCAATACCCTCAGACTTCAAGAAGAATATAATAATTCCAATCCCAAAGAAAGCAGGTGTTGACAGATGTGAAAATTACCGAACTATCAGTTTAATAAGTCACAGCTGCAAAATACTAACGCGAATTCTTTACAGAAGAATGGAAAAACTGGTAGAAGCGGACCTCGGGGAAGATCAGTTTGGATTCCGTAGAAATGTTGGAACACGTGAGGCAATACTAACCTTACGACTTATCTTAGAAGAAAGATTAAGAAAAGGCAAACCTACGTTACTAGCATTTGTAGACTTAGAGAAAGCTTTTGACAATGTTGACTGGAATACTCTCTTTCACATTCTAAAGGTGGCAGGGGTAAAATACAGGGAACTAAAGGCTATTTACAATTTGTACAGTAACCAGATGGCAGTTGTAAGAGTCGAGGGGCATGAAAGGGTAGCAGTGGTTGGGAAAGGAGTGAGACAGGGTTGTAGCCTCTCCCCGATGTTATTCAATCTGTATATTGAGCAAGCAGTAAAGGAAACAAAAGAAAAATTCGGAGTAGGTATTAAAATTCATGGAGAAGAAGTAAAAACTTTGAGGTTCGCCGATGACATTGTAATTCTGTCAGAGACAGCGAAGGACTTGGAAGAGCAGTTGAACGGAATGGACAGTGTCTTGAAAGGAGGATATAAGATGAACATCAACAAAAGCAAAACGAGGATAATGGAATGTAGTCAAATTAAATCGGGTGATGCTGAGGGAATTAGATTAGGAACTGAGACACTTAAAGTAGTAAAGGAGTTTTGCTATTTAGGGAGTAAAATAACTGATGATGGTCTAAGTAGAGATGATATAAAATGTAGACTGGCAATGGCAAGGAAATCGTTTCTGAAGAAGAGAAATTTGTTAACATCGAGTATAGATTTAAGTGTCAGGAAGTCGTTTCTGAAAGTATTTGTATGGAGTGTAGCCATGTATGGAAGTGAAACATGGACGATAACTAGTATGGACAAGAAGAGAATAGAAGCTTTCGAAATGTGGTGCTACGGAAGAATGCTGAAGATAAGGTGGGTAGATCACGTAACTAATGAGGAGGTATTGAATAGGATTGGGGAGAACAGACGTTTGTGGCACAACTTGACTAGAAGAAGGGATCTGTTGGTAGGACATGTTTTGAGGCATCAAGGGATCACAAATTTAGCATTGGAGGGCAGCGTGGAGGGTAAAAATCGTAGAGGGAGACCAAGAGATGAATACACTAAGCAGATTCAGAAGGATGTAGGTTGCAGTAGGTACTGAGAGATGAAGAAGCTTGCACAGGATAGAGTAGGATGGAGAGGTGCATCAAACCAGTCTCAGGACTGATGACCACAACAACAACAACAACATGACCATTGAATTTTCGTCTCCCTAAACGATCTCTATAATTTCTTTTCTCTCATCATTCATTTCCTCAATCTCTTCATCATCTGTTGAGCTAGTTCGCAAATAAATTTGTACTACAATGGTAGGTGTGGGCGCCGGCCGAAGTGGCCGTGCGGTTCTAAGCGCTGCAGTCTGGAACCGCGAGACCGCTACGGTCGCAGGTTCGAAGCCTGCCTCGGGCATGGATGTGTGTGATGTCCTTAGGTTAGTTAGGTTTAACTAGTTCTAAGTTCTAGGGGACTAATGACCTCAGCAGTTGAGTCCCATAGTGCTCAGAAACATTTGAACCATTTTTTTGTAGGTGTGGGCCTCGTGTCTATCTTGGCTACAATAATGTGTTCACTATGCTGTTCGTAGTAGCTTATCCGCGTTCCTATTTTTTTGATTTATTACTAAGCGTACTCCTGCATTATCATTATTTTATTTTGTATTTATAACCCTGTATTCATCTGACGATAAGTCTTTTTCTTCCTGCCACCAAACTTCACTAATTCCCACTATATCTAACTTTAACCTATCCATTTCCCTTTTTAAATTTTCTAACCTACTTGGACGATTAAGGGATCTGACATTCCACGCTCCGATCCGTAGACCGCCAGTTTTCTTTCTCCTGCTAACGACGTTCTCCTGAGTAACCCCATCCGGAGATCCGAATGGGGGACTATTTTATCTCCGGAATATTTTGCCCAAGAGGACACCATCGTCATTTAACCATAAATTAGAGATGCATGCCCTCTGAAAAATTACGGCTGTAGTTTCCCCTTGCTTTCCGCCGTTTGCAGTACCAGCACAGCAAGGCCGTTCTGGTTGATGTTACAAGGCCTCTTCAATGAATCATCCAGATTGTTGCCCCTGTAACTACTGAAGAGGCTGTTGCTCCTCTTCAGGAACCACACGGTTGTCTGGCCTCTCGACAGATACTCCTTCGTTGTGGTTGCACCTACGGTATCTGTATCGCTGTGGCACGCAAGCCTCCCCACCAACTGCAAAGTTCATGGTTTGTGGGGGGAATCAACCATCAAATGGACAAATAAACCTGTTATTTACACAAAACTTAAAATGGGTATTCAAATACTTTACATCAGTGTATGTTAATTTTTAAATGGATTTGTTTAATTATTCATTTATAATTTCATTGAAGAAATATTACTTACAACACGTGCTAAATGTATTTATTTTGGCGAATAAAAATACTCTTTTATAAAAAATCGACTTTTTAATTTTATAGTGTTTTGGAAATAATCAACAAAAAGTGCTTCTTCTATTAGGTACAGGTAAAGTACTATACGGCATGAACAGTAAGCCCTATATTATTAACCAAAAAAACGCTAACACTTGTAATTTGTTACTTAAAAACAGACACAGAAAAAATAGCCATGACCCCTGAGTGAGAGCGTATTCTAAAGCATGTTTTATGTACTTTACATTATCATTCTTTAAATATTAACTAGTCTCCTAACTATCAAGTTAAACATCACAAAATTTTACATATGATTAATATTTTTATATAATCTGGAAACTTTGTTCGTTGATAAGTGTTCTACGTTCATTAACGATTTGTGTCCTCACCGAAAAAAAAAAAAAAACTCGTTGGCTGGGTACTGGTGTCGCTACAATGCAAAATCTCTTTAACACACATGCATAAAGATTCGTTGAGGTATTTGTTGACTTCACGAATACCAGCAGTATGGTGATTATCTGGTCTAGTAATTTTTCTAATTTCTTGGTCATACACGTCCCATATAGAATCCTTTTTATTTTCGTCACTGCTTCTACTAGAACTAGACGCCGATTAGTCGCTAGGAGTAGGATCAGTCACTGAAATTTCTCGATTCTCCCTCTGAAGTAATTACACGCTGCCGATTTTATTTCTGAGGCGTTGTATTGCATTTCACAGGCTCTTTGGTTTCCAAATCCTCTCTGTCTAAATTGGTGGTCAGAATGGTACGCTAAGCATATAGAATATTATTGTCTATATCTCTAAAACGGTCTTGTATGCCCTTCTTCAGCACTGATTCCACAGCGACTATTCTTAATTGTTAAAAGCATGTTTTTGCAGAAAACTGTCAAGCAAGTTACATAATATTATAACTTCTGGCAAATTCACATTTTTCGGCACTCATTTCTACTGTAATTTCATAGAATTGATTAAATCAGGGCCAAAATTCTTCTATTATCTCGAATTTCCTTCCTTTTATAGATAGGCCAGAGCGTAGACGTGCTAATGCAGCAGTCACTGCGTCCTTCATCTGCACTGTTCGCAGAAGCATGTCAAAAGTAGAGTTCCAGCGGGTCTGGACGTCCTGTTTGAGCTTGAGGACTGGAAAATTCATTTTATGTTGTGTAGCCACCAGTTTTTTTGTCTTTGTGTGCTACGATTGAGAAACGCGACAATATTTTTAACTTGCGCTAAAACGTCAAATATTTCTTTCGTAGCTTCATGTACAAGAAGGTTTAAGGAGACGACAAAACATGAGATTGACCGCTACTCACCACGTTTGAAAGCAGATAAGATATTTGCAGCATTATTACTAAAAGCAGAGGTGGGAAATATGCCAGTATGCCATAACGTCTTTCATGAAATTACACAAGTTTTGGCCGGTATGCTGCTCATTATAGTTTATACAACCATGTAATGCCCTTCTGAAGTTTAGTCTTTTCATCTATAAAGTGAGCTACAGTGGCTACATAGCTTTCAATATTCCTAGACGTGCGACCATCAGAACAGAGAGATAACACAGATACAGCTTGCACCTTCTGTTGTACTTCATCCGTTATGTCCTTATGAACGCCTGATTTTAAATTTCCTGGTAACGTTTTTCTTGACGGAAGTTTGTAACCTGGGCAATGAGAAACTAGTTCTATCAGTTTTAGAAAATGTTTTTCTTCCACGATTCGTAGAGCGTGATGCTCTTTAGCAACCATCTTGATAATTTGTCTATCTATTTCTTCACCCTTTCGAATGTATTGATTCATTGATTGTTGGTGTCTGTTACAGAAATAATATTCTTCGACACGGATGTGGTTCAATTGGATTGGAGTGAGTTAAAATTAGACATTAGCGGTGGTTGTCTTTCAGTTGTTATTGGGATCAAAGCGTGTTTTGTTTTCATATGCTGGATTAAATTTCCCTTTGAGCCTCCAGTTATTAACGTAGAACAGTGGTTACATTTTGATTTTCTTTTATCGCCGTTTTTTGTGAAATGTGTCAGCAGGGAACTATGTTTCCTTTTTGACGACATCGTAATAAACAGCCTAAATCAAAATATAGTAACCCTATAATCAAAGCGATATTCATTACACTATTGCACATCATCGTATTGTAGAAGTCTCATTGTAATATGCTGACAGTCACTGTATATTACAAATATAATGTACTTACCTAACTAAACCATTGTATCATTTTACTTTTTGACGTTGTGGAATGAGGGTTATATTTAATCAGACACTGCAGTGCAGAATATCATAAAACAGAAAATTTGGAGCATTGAGGTATATAACTGCAGCTGGCAGACGCTCAGCACGATATGGCACTCATTGGCGGAAGGGAAGCACGTGATTTTTAAAGTCCACTGCGCGCTCTCGCTGCCTCTCGCTACTGCATATATAGGACATATTTGAGGAAATTTTTGGAAATTCGTGGTAAGTTCCTATGGCACCAATTTTCTGAGGTCATCGGTCTCTAGGCTTACACACTATAGACATAAATATTGCTAACCATACATCTATGAACATGGGAATAGATTGGCGTGTGTTTCTGAATGTAACGACAAGTGTCGTAAGGCAGTCATCATTGACACAAAGGCTGTAGCACATCATACTCCATCGTCAAACAAATATATGTTAAGCAGGGCAAATTGGGAGGGTATTCAAATCTATGTAAGAGATATACTGGTGGAAAACGTAGATGAAAGTGTAGACCTAAGGGCATACAGACTTCAGCAAGTATTACAAAAGGCCCAACGAAAATACTTATCGACTCTTAATAACCACAGTAAGACAGATGCTCCCTGGAGCTTCGAGCTATCTAGACTAAGACAGGGTATGAGACGCAAGAGAAGGCGCTACCAGAAGGCAATTACCACTCGGGACACACAGATTGGACTACAAGGATACAGGGATACAAAAACTACATTCAAAACTGTGCTAATCACAATTAGACAAGAACATTAGGAACACTACGTCACAACACGTCTACAACAGAATACATGTGGAATACCATACAAGCCGGCCTGGGTGGCCGAGCGGTTCTAGGCGCTGCAGTCTGGAACCGCGCGACCGCTACGGTCGCAGGTTCGAATCCTGCCTCGGCCATGGATGTGTGTGATGTCCTTAGGTTAGTTAGGTTTAAGTAGTTCTAAGTTCTAGGGGATTGATGACCTTAGAAGTTAAGTCCCATAGTGCTCAGAGCCATTTGAGCCAATACCATACAAACTTATATCTGAGAAAATTATGTCCCCTCTTGTCCTGGCTACGCTAAGGCATGGTTGCGGAACTATGACGCAGACAATACCTGCTCGACAAACTCCTCCTCGATGACGATCAGTGAACAGATACACAAGTACACACACACCTTGGGGAGACAATGTATAAGGGTTACACTCCAGAACCGTCACCTGCCCGTTTGCGCGGGAGTAGGTCGAGCTAGCAGTTGTTGGCTTGAAAAACAAGGAAGCACCAGGGCCAGACCATATCCACTGGGAAACATTGCGCCACTTCTCACCGCAGATAACTCCATATTTAACAAATTCCCTGAGGCTGGACCTAGTGTCTGTAGACTGGAACACAACCAAAAGAGTAATTATTAAAAATGCCGCAGATAGGGATTCATCGAAAACAATATCGTACCTACCAATTTGCTTGTTAAGGTTCAAGTTAGGCTTCTATGTAACCGCCTCGGAGACGACAGGGAACTCTACGGCCTTAGTCAGCACCAATATGGCTTTAGACCGGGAAAATCTATTAAGGACACGATTAATCGGGCTTTCCAAATTGTAGAACTGACATTACGGAAGTACGCAGTTCCGATTATTATTGACATTGCTGGCGTCTTCCATAATATTTGGTGGCCAGCAATGTTTGTACGATTTCGAGAAATTATGTACCCGGATCCCTGTACAGTAGCCTTCGGGACGATTGTATGAACAGAGTGGCTGAACGGCAAGACGGCAACTGCAAGATTGTAAAAAGGATTACCAAAGGATGTCCATAAGATTCTATATGCGGACCCATCTTCTGGGATGTCACAATTGAACCGCTCTTGAATTTAATCGAGAGAGATGAATGTTCAGACGGGATCATTGCCTATGCTGACGATCTGTTAATTGTGATATCAGCCAACACAGGAACAATGTTGGAAAACAAGGCCAGTGGCATGCTACACACAATACAACAATGGTGCAACCAAAAAAATTATCCATAGCAGCATAAAAAACAGCTTACATAATGCTTGAATGTTTACTACATAGACACCCGGCAATGAAAATAAACAACACAAACATAAAACGCGAAGAAGTAACTAGATATCTCGGGGTACACATTGACGAATGACATAGATTCAACGAACGCATACGACTAGTCACAAAGCCAAAATTATACTTGACAACCTAGCGACATTGAATTCGACACCATACAGACTACCATTCACACACATAAGAATGTACCACTGTGCACTTTTCGAGGCGGTATTGAGCATTGCAGCTAGTACATGGGTACATACACTCGCTCTCGTCATGTACTAGAACAATTAGGGGGGCCAGAGGAGTGTGCTACTTAGACTATCTGGGGCGTTTGGCACCGGATGAGTCGATTCGCTTGGAATATACCCGATCGATATAACCCTCAGATACTGCAACATACTGGCTGAAGATAGGTAGACCTCAGAGAGTTTTGCAGATCACTGGGCAGCACAAAGAAGATAGGCGCCAACTAAAAAATTGGCGTGTGGACACTTTGCGAAAAGAGTGTGACGAGAGTGATAAGGGCCGTCGAGTCTATTTACTTTCCCCAAAGTAAGTGAGCGGTTACGGTTGCGCCACGTCAACTCTAGCCGAGGCATGGTTCATTTTGTGATCGAACATGGCCCTTATCGAACGCAATCGCAGCGCGTGTCGCTTGCAGAAGGCAATAGTTGCACATTCGCGGAAACTGGTGCCCCAGAACACTTCCTTCTGAAATGCGTTAGATACAGACACTTAAAGTAAAACATGGAACACATAACGGAAACAACACTATACGATGCCCTGAGGAATATAGGAGGGTGATTCAAATGAAAACCTTAAATAGTTTTTAAATATTATTTATTGTGCAGAAGTGGTACAAAGCTGGATCACTTTTCAACATAATCTCCCCCACGTTCAATGCAAGTCCTCCAGAGCGTACAAAGTGCATAAATTCCTTTAGAAAAAAAAAAAAAATTCTTTTGGTAGTCGAACGGCGCAAGACTATATACCTTGTTTAGTTCTGCATGAGCGAAAATAAGAGTGCTATAGATACAAAAAATTCACCAGCACTGTTATTAATTCCTGTCATATTGTCTTAACCAGAGTTTCAGTTTTTTCGTCTGTAGCAATTCAGATAGCTCGTAGAAACACACAGCTTCTACAAGTCCTGCTGTATGGTACTTACATTGTGTCATCAATGACTGAACAGCCGAGCGAAACTGGACATCACTACTCACAATAAAGACTTTATTAAATACAGCAACCTACTGTCCGACAGCTTCGTGCATTAACAGATTAATTACTCAAGCGTCTTATATGAAATGAATGTCTGATCAAAATAGCGAAACAATCGGCTACCGAGAACACTTCGGAAAACTGTCGGACAGGTGTACAATCCCTTCAGTTTGTTAACATGTTGATTCTTATATAGCCATACTGGATTCTTGACATCTCAGTTTAGATTTTTCATTGTGCCCGTAAGATAATTCAGGCTAATGTATTCATTGAAAAGTCCGTGACTGCGACATACTTAATTCCTTTTGGACTGTCCAAGTACTTCATCTCGTACGTTGTGCCTTCCTTTTCGTGTAATATGATTTATTCTTTTATCTGGTTTGTATCCTATATTTTCACACGGTCGGCATGTTAATTTTTAGAGATCTAAAAATTTGTGATAGAAGATGGTCTGCATACCCTCCCAGTACCTGCAGACGTAGCTGCGTTCGTACACCAATGACCTCTACTGGGAAACCTAGGCGGCTACTCGCTCTGAACTAACTGCGGCCGCCAACAGATGGCAGGTCGCGACAAAGCCTGCAGCACCCAACTGATCCACAATAAAACGAGACGGCTTCCAACGACTCCGGAGGGTGTTACTCAAGTGTCCACAGTAAAGGTACTTGTAAAAATTCTGGTAGCTACTAGTCCTTCACGTGCTAAATAATTATTAACGAAAAAGGGTTGTTTCGTACTTGAGAAAGGAAAAGAAAACACGCAAAAATATTACCTAAGGCCAACAGATGATAAAAAAAAGACTAAAAATGAGCTAAATGGACGAGAGGCAGGATTGAGGAAAAGTAATCACACGGCGATCATATTTCCATCATAAACTAATTAATACTGCTACGCACACTCGATACTAGTTCTAATAATTGAATTGAAGAAAGCGCATGATTAAATGCATGAACCTCCTTTGATGGTCATTTTATGTAACTTATATTTGATGAGAAAACTAAGAACTTAATTGCAATGACAAATGACTGACTCTACGTTGCAAGCAAAGTTTATGGTTACGCAACCAGAACCATTAACAGCTGAGACAAGCGTCAGACGTCGCACTCCACCTGTGAAGAGGAAGTGGAGAAATACGGTTATAGAATGGGGAATGGTAAATAAGCTAAAAATGGAAACGTATGGAATCAAAGCCGATGCCTTGCATTTGCAAGCGTATGGCGACAAATGGAAAACGTACAAAACAAGTTGAAATGCATCAGTAAATAGGAGTAAAGACTGAACAAATAACACAGAGAGAACCATATATGAAAGGATCATGAATGTAGAAGTTTCATTCCTAGGAATTGCGTAACTTCAACAATTCTGCCAGTAATAGCGCTACGGGAAAGAGACAGTAAAATGGAAATTCAAATGGCTCCCAGCACTATGATCCTTTCATATATGGTTCTCTCTATGTTATTTGTTCAGTCTTTACTCCTATTTACTGATGCATTTCAACTTGTTTTGTACGTTTTCCATTTGTCGCCATACGCTTGCAAATGCAAGGCATCGGCTTTGATTCCATACGTTTCCATTTTTAGCTTATTTACCATTCCCCATTCTATAAGCGTATTTCTCCACTTCCTCTTCACAGGTGGAGTGCGACGTCTGACGCTTGTCTCAGCTGTTAATGGTTCTGGTTGCGTAACCATAAACTTTGCTTGCAACGTAGAGTCATCAGTCCCCTAGAAGTTAGAACTGTTTGAACCTAACTAACCTAAGGACAGCACAAAACACCCAGTCATCACGAGGCAGAGAAAATCCCTGACCCCGCCGGGAATCGAACCCGGGAACCCGGGCGCGGGAAGCGAGAAGGCTACCGCACGGCCACGAGCTGCGGACGGTGAAATGGAAATAACACACAAAATATGCAGAGCTGAGCATAAATGGAAAGCTTTCAGTTCGTGCAAAACTCAGACAGTTCAGCATTGCACTAAACCGCGACGAATGCACACCATTGCAAAGGGAGCGCCTACTACAGAAGAAGGAGAAAATAAAATAAGTAAGGAGATGATATCGTTCATGACGGTCCAAAGACTTAGGGAAAAGGAACAAAAATAGATAATTCGACTAGATCAGGAACAGCAGAAGAGGTAACAGAAAGCTGCAAGACCCTTTAAGAAGCGAATGCCGTAATATTACGCATAAATTAAAAGTGCGTAAGAGAGAGTAGCCTGAACTTCATAATAAATGGAGAGCGGAAAAATATGAGCTAACAGACTTTGAAGGCGTCAAGGACGGCATAGGAAAAGGGAGGATAGCGCAGGAAGCAATGTCCAACAGATAGATCTATAAGAAAATCATCGACGAAATCGAGGGATTCCCAACAGGTAGATCTATAAGAAAATAATCGTCGGAATCGAGGGATTTCGATATCCAACGCGCTGTACATAGTCTACCAGCTAATAATGAAGAATTATTGAGCAGATGGAAAGAACAACCGCAACCTTGAAACGAATGATAATTATGTTATTTTAAACTGCAGGCAACCGCAGGCAGATTTACACATTTTGAATCAAATGATCCGCACTAGCTGTAAAATACTATTATTAAAAGTCACGACCGGTTTCACGTCAACTGAAGATGCATCCTCAGGCGATTTACACAAAACTGATACGACTTTTTCTCACTAAGACTTCTTAACAATGGCCTGAAGAATAAAGGGAACTGAAAAATAGTATAATATAGCAATAATTGAAGAGTACTCACAGTGATTCTTTCAACAAATTATAGCTGGACGGTAACTGCCTTAGAGCAACTTCCCATCATTCGCATCAAGTCGGAACTTAGCGCAAAATTGCTCGAAACTGGTCACCTTATTAGCGAAATCCGAAAGAATATACAGGTACTACATTCCGAAAGCCAAGTCAGCACCTTTCATATTTTAGAAGAGCCGAGATTTACCGTGCTCTGAAGAGATTCCCTGATTCTACACTCAGTGCGCAGACAGATCTGCGATACAAGGGTCTTTTAGTAAATTTTCCCTATATAAACAGATAGACATTACTCCTACAGCCCACTACTTTATTATCACAGCTCCTTAGCTTCTCCGCTTCGCCTTTTGCATTTTTCCACTAATATAGTATCGTATTTGTGAGAGAGGGAATTTGTATTATCACTAAGGCTTTATTAATATTTTACATTTTAACTGTCCACTTCGAGTATTTTTATAAACTGTTTTCGGAATTTGTATTGCCACTCAGGCTTTATTAGCACTTCACATTTTAATTGTCCACCTTCAGTATTTTTATAAATGGGACTCAAACTTTTCTATACTGTGTTACATATCTTTAAGTAGTTAAAGACATGTAGAGCAGCCCCAAACCCTTCACGCCTTCTACAGCGATGGTTTTGTTTCCATCGCCTCGGATGCCACCTATAAATATCTTCCGTAATGCAGAACGGTCAGTAGTGCCTTGCCTGCTGCCACTCAACCATCTTCTGCTCATGCCACGGTAAGGCTCTTCTCGTTCGTGCCGGCCGTTGTGGCCGAGCGGTTCTAGGCGCTTCAGCCTGGAACCGCGCGACTGCTACGGTCGCAGGTTCGAATCCTGCCTCGGGCATGGACGTGTGTCATGTTCTTAGGTTAGTTAGGTGTAAGTAGTTCTAAGTCGAGGGGACTGATGACTTCAGATGTTAAGTCCCATAGTGCTTAGAGCCATTTTTGGACTTCGCTTGTTTCCTTCTGTGCTAAGAACTTAAATTCAGAACGCGCTATGTGTTTATAGCGTGACGTGAATGATGGGCAGTGGCTCTAAGGCTATGAAAGCTCTGTGAGTACTCTTCTACTATTGCTATATGATACTATTCTTCAGTATCCCTTTATCTACAGACCATTGTTCAGAATTTAAAAGAATAGGGAATGGTCACACGTTATATATATATATATATATATATATATATATATATATATATATATATACACTGAAAAGCCAAAGAAACTGGTGTAGACATGCGTATTCAAATAAAGAGATATGAAAACAGACAGAATACGGCTCTGCGGTCGGCAACGCATATATAAGAAAAGTGTGTGGCGCAGTTGTTAGATCGGTTATTGCTGCTACAATGGCAGATTATCAAGATATGAGTGAGTTTGAACGTAGTGTTTTAGTCGGTGCACCTCGTGAATATCAGAAATCCGGTAAAACATCAAATCTCCGACATCGCTGCAGCCGAAAAAAGATCCTGCAAGAACGGGACCAACGACGATTGAAGAGAATCGTTCAACGTGACAGAAGTGCAAGCCTTCCACGAATTACTGCATATTTCAGTGCTGCGCCATCAACAAGTGTCAGAGTGCGAACCATTCAACGGAACGTCATGGATATGGGCTTTCGGAGCCGAACGCCCTCGTGTGTACCCTTGATGACGGCACGACACAAAGCTTTACGCCTCGCCTGGGCCCGTCAACACTGACATTGGACTGTTGATGACTGGAAACATGTTGCCTCGTCGGACGAGTTTCGTTTCAAATTGTATGGAGCGGATGGACATTTACGGGTATGGAGACAACCTCATGAATCTATTGACCCTGCATGTCAGCGGGGGACTGTTCAAGTTGATGGAGGCTCTGTAATGGTGTAGGGCGTGTACAGCTGGAGTGATATGGAATCCCTGATACGTCTAGATACGACTCTGACAGATGACACGTTACGTAAGCAGCCTATCTGATCACCTGCATACGTTCATGTCCAGTGTGCATTCCGGCGGACTGGCGCAATGGCAACAGGACAATACGACACCCCACACGTCCAAAATTGCTACAGAGTGGCACCAGGAACACTCTTCTGAGTTTAAACACTTTCACTGGCCACCGAACTCCTCAGACATGAACATTATTGAGTATATCTGGGATGCCTTGCAACGTGCTGTTGAAGGGTGATCTCCACCTCACCGTACTTTTACGGATTTATGGACAGTCCTGCAGGATTCATGGTGTCAGTTCCTTTCAGCACTACTTCAGACATTAGTCGAGTCCATGCCACGTCGTGTTGCGGGACTTCTGCTTACTCGGGGGCTCGTGGGGGGGGGGGGGGGGGGGGAGAAGGGGGGGGGGGGGCTACACGATATTTCTTTCTCTCTTCAGTAATCACAGGGTGATTAACTTTCAAAACGCTGTAAAAATAACACCACTGGTCATAATGAAGCGGTCGCAGGTTCGAATCCTGCCTCGGGCATGGATGTGTGTGATGTCTTTAGGTTAGTTAGGTTTAAGTAGTTCTAAGTTCTAGGGGACTGATGACCACAGCTGTTAAGTCCCATAGTGCTCAGAGCCATTTGAACCATAATTAAGCCAAATTGTAATCGAATATTATAGGAGAAAGGGTAAAACGTATGGCAGAGAAAAAGGTGTGAAAATTGATCAATGGATGGCGCTGTATGTGTCAGAATACGTAAATGAAAACACCTGTCATGTGCACGACTCATTGAAGTTGGTGTACAAAAGCGGGGCACACGGCTTTTCCTCCTTTCGCGTCTGTGACATTCGTCCTGACTCTCAAGGCAGGATTGCGGTCTGCATGTATAGCTGTATTACAAGAATGATGACTGTTAACACGTCGCTCTGCAGAATTTGAAAAAAGGCGTTGGTTCGTTGACTGCCGTGGGTCTGGAGAAAATGATTCGGAAATTCGAAAAGACAGGTTCTTTTGGTGTGCAACCTGGTAGAGGGAGGAAACGAATTGATTCGACGTCAGTGGAAGCAGTGGCCACGGCAGTGCAGGAGGAGACGAGTGGTGGTGTGAAAACGTTTAGTGCACGGAGAATTGTCCGAACATTGGACATACCCGTGAGCACGGTGTGTAAGATCCTACGAAACACCCTTCTTTGCTATCCATTTAAAATTACCCATGTGCATGAGTTTCCTGCTGACCTGCCAGCAAGAGAGACCTTTGCTTTAGAATTTCTTGCTCGCATAGAAGTGGACAGTGATTGGCCGGGGAAGATTTTGTGGACGGACGAAGCCGACTTCCATCTGACAGGATATGTCAATACACAGAATTGTCGAATATGGGCAACAGAAAATCCACGCGCAAATCAACCGGTACCACTTCATCCTGAAAAGGTCCCTGTGTGGTGCGGGTTTACGGCACCATTTATCATAGGGGCATATTTTTTCGAAGAGACAGATGCTTGCAGTCTTGTTACCTGTACCGCCACCTGTAAGCGCTATGTGTCTTTTGCGCGACCACGTCATTCCAGTTCTCCAACAACGTGGATGTATGGATGGGATCATTTTTACGAGAGATAGTGCACCTCCGCACATTGCAACTCCAGTTAAGCAGCTGCTGAAGAGCCATTTCCGAAATGCTGGAATTATCAGCCGCTATTTCCCTACAACCTGGCCGTTCCGACCGTCTGATCTTGATCCGGGTGACTTCTCGCTGTGAGTCTATCTGAAAGATATGTTCAGTGTTTCGATTGCAAATTTAGCTTCATTGAAGGCACGCATTGCGCGACACATTCCGAACTTGAACCCAGAAATACTTCGATCAGTTGTGGAACATGCTGTTCCTCGATTTAAACTTGGTGCCGAAAACGGTGGACAGTATATTGAACATGTTTTGCTCCAGTCGCACGGAAATTAATAACCGAATTTGATTTTGATTGATACTTTTTATGCGGTTTTTGGCCTCGGGGCAATTAAAAACCGATTTTTCCCATTCGATGTGAGACGACCTTGCCGTGGTGGGTGGGCTTACGTAACTAACAGTACCACACCAGTACACCCATACGCACTGAGTCGTACAGTTTGGTGGCCGAGCGGTTCTAGGCGCCACAGTCTGGAACCGCGCGACCGCTACGGTCGCAGGTTCGAATCCTGCCTCGGGCATGGATGTGTGTGATGTCCTTAGGTTAGTTAGGTTTAAGTAGTTCTAAGTTCTAGGGGACTGATGACCTCAGATGTTAAGTCCCATAGTGCTTAGAGCCATTTGAACCATTAGTACAGTTTATTTAACGTCAAACGTACACCTTAGGCATTGTTGTATGATTCATTTGTCATTTGTAGTCGACCAATACTAAATTATGATGCTTACAGTGCCATCTATTGCTACGTTTTGTAACTATTTATTTTTCTTCTGCCATACATTTTCCCCTTCTCCGATAATATTCCATTTGATTTCATTCTGACCAATGGTGTTATTTCTACAGCGGTTCGGAAGTTTAATTTTAATTATGATCACCCTGTATATAAACACGTGAAAATAAGTTTTGCATCACTCCGGTTCCCAGAACTCCTGAATATAGACTTTGACTGTGGATATTGTATCACAGACAAAGTCCCTTTGACTGTCCAGAGATGGAACTAATCCCGCCCAAAGATGTAAACATTGCCTATTAGACGTAGGGGGTCCGACAGCCGATCAGTTCCAGTCATTTCACCAGGAAGAAAGTACAAGGCTCGTGTCTTCTGTAGTTCAACCGTGCTTAGACGGTCAATATCGCGGTTCGATCGCGCACGCATTGTTACTTTGTGCCAGGAAGGGCTCTCAACAAGGGAAGTGTCCAGGCGTCTCGGAGTGAACCAAAGCGATGTTGTTCGGACGTGGAGGAGATACAGAGAGATAGGAACTGTCGATGACATGCCTCGCTCAGGCCGCCCAAGGGCTACTACTGCAGTGGATGACCGCTACCTAAGGATTATGGCTCGGTGGAACGCTGACAGCAACGACACCATGTTGAATAATGCTTTTCGTGTAGCCACAGGACGTCGGGTTACGACCCAAACTGTGCACAATAGGCTGCATGATGCACAACTTCACTCCCGACGTCCATGGCGAGGTCCATCTTGCAACCACATCATGTATTGCGGTACGGCTGGGCCCATCAACATGACGAATGGACCCCTCAGGATTGGCATCACGTTCTCTTCACCGATGAGTGTCGCATATGCCTTCAACCAGACAATCGTCGGAGACGTGTCTGGAGACAACCCGGTCAGACTGAACGTTTTAGACACACTGTCCAGCGAGTGCAGCAAGGTGGAGGTTCCATGCTGTTTTGGGGTGGCATTATGTGGGGCCGACGTATGCCGCTGGTGGTCATGAAAGGCGCCGTAACGGTTGTACGATAGGTGAATGCCATCATCCGACCGATAGTGCAACCATATCGGCAGCATATTGGCGAGGCATTCGTCTTCATGGACGACAATTCGCGCCCCCATTGTGTACATCTTGTGAATGACTTCCTTCAGTATAACGACATTGCTCGACTAGAGTGGCCAGCATGTTCTCCCGACATGAGCCCTATCGAACATGCCTGGGATAGATTGAAAAGTGCTGTTTATGGACGACGCTACCCACCAGCCACTCCGAGGGATCTACGCCGAATCGCCGTTGAGTGGAACAACAGTGCCTTGATGAACATGTGGATAGTATGCCACGACGAATACAGCAAGCATCAATGCAAGAGAACGTGCTTCTGGGTATTAGAGGTACCGGTGTATACAGCAATCTGGACCACTACTTCTGAAGGTCTCGCTGTATGGTGGTACAACACGTAATGTGTGGTTTTCATGAGCAATAAAAAGGGTGGAAATGATGTTTATGTTGATCTTTGTTCCAATTTTATGTGCAGGTTCTGGAAGTGTCAGAACCGAGGTGATGCAAAAAATTTTTTAATGTGTGTATATGTACAGTAGGTTTGGGGTGTAGGTACGGATGTCGTGGTAAGTGGCACCTTGATATGTACTTACTTCAGTATGTTAGTGCTTTTTTCTCCACGTTTAACAGTCTTCCCACAAATACATCACATAATTTACTACCTGGTGTCTTCTGCACGCTCGTACCTGTGCAGCGAAGTGGACGACGCGTGTCAGTATAGGCTTGCGGGCTTCGTACAAGCGTATACACTTCAGCACCTGACCTACTGCACAGGAGAAAATAAACATTAATGGCTGGCGTGACACGCGAACTTGGCGGTAGCAACCAGCCTTAACATACTACTCGCGATATTTAGAATTATTAATCTGCAACGGAAATTCTGGCCGCTGTGGCCGAACGGTTCTAGGCGCTTCAGTCTGGGACCGCGCGACCGCTACGGCCGCAGGTTCGAACACTGCCTCGGGCATGGATGTATGTGATGTACTTAGGTTAGTTAGGTTTAAGTAGTTCTAAGTTCTAGGGGACTGATAACCTCAGATGTTAAGTCCCATAGTACTCAGAGCCATTTGAACCATTTTTTGCAAAGGAAGTAAATAATGATGCAGTATTGTTCAGTACATTGTACTCAGTCATCAACAGAAATATCAGCACTTATACCCCTAACACAATGTACATTGTTAACATTCTAGATAAATTTATTTCCATTGTTAACAAGTTTCCACATAGTTATCACAAGACTACAAGTGAGTACTCGCGGATAACATAATGCGGGAAATTTAGCATAGGAAATACAGATATTACATTCGGGAATTGATATGAGAGTGAGCAGCAGAATAATTTCGAACTTCGACAATATACACTACTGGCCATTAAAATTGCTACACCATGAAGATGACGTGCTACAGACGCGAAATTTAACCGACAGGAAGAAGATGCTGTGATATGCAAATGATTAGCTTTTCAGAGCATTCACACAAGGTTGGAGCCGGTGGCGACACCTACAACGTGCTGGCATGAGGAAAGTTTCCAACCGATTTCTCATATACAAACAGCAGTTGACCGGCGTTGCCTGGTGAAACGTTGTTGTGATGCCTCGTGTAAGGAGGAGAAATGCGTACCATCACGTTTCCGACTTTGATAAAGGTCGGATTGTAGCCTATCACGATTGCGGTCTATCGTATCGCGACATTGCTGCTCGCGTTGGTCAAGATCCAATGACTGTTAGCAGAATATGGAATCGGTGGGTTCAGGAGGGTAATACGGAACGCCGTGCTGGATCCCAACGGCCTCGTATCACTAGCAGCCGAGATGACAGGCATCTTATCCGCATGGCTGTAACGGATCGTACAGCCAAGTCTCGATCCCTGAGTCAACAGATGGGGACGTTTGCAAGACAACAACCATCTGCACGAACAGTTCGACGACGTTTGCAGCAGCATCTCAGCTCGGAGACCATGGCTGCGGTTACCCTTGACGCTGCATCACAGACAGGAGCGCCTGCGATGGTGTACTCAACGACGAACCTGGGTGCAAGAATGGCAAAACGTCATTATTTCGGATGAATCCAGGTTCTGTTTACAGCACCATGATGGTCGCAGCCGTGTTTGGCGACATCGCGGTGAAGGCACACTGGAAGCGTTTATTCGTCATCGCCATACTGGCGTATCACCGGGCGTGATGGTATGGGGTGCCATTGGTTACACGTCTCGGTCACCTGTTGTTCGCATTGACGGCACTTTGAACAGTGGACGTTGCATTCCAGATGTGTTACGACCCGTGGCTCTACTCTTCATTCGATCCCTGCGAAACCCTACATTTCAGCAGGATAAGGCACGACCGCATATTGCATGTCCTGTACGGGCCTTTCTGGATACAGAAAATGTTCGACTGCTGCCCTGGCCAGCACATTCTCCAGATCTCTCACCAATTGAAAACGTCTGCCCAATGGTGGCCGAGTAACTGGCTCGTCACAATACGCCAGTCATTACTCTTGATGAACTGTGGTATCGTGCTGAAGCTGCATGGGCATCTGTGCCTGTACACGCTATCCAAGCTCTGTTTGACTCAATGCCCAGGCGTATCAAGGCCGTTATTACGGCCTGAGGTGGTTGTTCTGGGTACTGATTTCTCAGGATGTATGCACCGAAATTGCGTGAAAATGTAATCACATGTCAGTTCTAGTATAATATACGCTCCTGGAAATTGAAGTAAGAACACCGTGAATTCATTGTCCCAGGAAGGGGAAACTTTATTGACACATTCCTGGGGTCAGATACATCACATGATCACACTGACAGAACCACAGGCACCTAGACACAGGCAACAGAGCATGCACAATGTCGGCACTAGTACAGTGTATATCCACCTTTCGCAGCAATGCAGGCTGCTATTCTCCCATGGAGACGATCGTAGAGATGCTGGATGTAGTCCTGTGGAACGGCTTGCCATGCCATTTCCATCTGGCGCCTCAGTTGGACCAGCGTTCGTGCTGGACGTGCAGACCGCGTGAGACGACGCTTCATCCAGTCCCAAACATGCTCAATGGGGGACAGATCCGGAGATCTTGCTGGCCAGGGTAGTTGACTTACACCTTCTAGAGCACGTTGGGTGGCACGGGATACATGCGGACGTGCATTGTCCTGTTGGAACAGCAAGTTCCCTTGCCGGTCTAGGAATGGTAGAACGATGGGTTCGATGACGGTTTGGATGTACCGTGCACTATTCAGTGTCCCCTCGACGATCACCAGTGGTGTACGGCCAGTGTAGGAGATCGCTCCCCACACCATGATGCCGGGTGTTGGCCCTGTGTGCCTCGGTCGTATGCAGTCCTGGTTGTGGCGCTCACCTGCACGGCGCCAAACACGCATACGACCATCATTGGCACCAAGGCAGAAGCGACTCTCATCGCTGAAGACGACACGTCTCCATTCGTCCCTCCATTCACGCCTGTCGCGACACCACTGGAGGCGGGCTGCACGATGTTGGGGCGTGAGCGGAAGACGGCCTAACGGTGTGCGGGACCGTAGCCCAGCTTCATGGAGACGGTTGCGAATGGTCCTCGCCGATACCCCAGGAGCAACAGTGTCCCTAATTTGCTGGAAAGTGGGGGTGCGGTCCCCTACGGCACTGCGTAGGATCCTACGGTCTTGGCGTGCATCCGTGCGTCGCTGCGGTCCGGTCCCAGGTCGACGGGCACGTGCACCTTCCGCCGACCACTGGCGACAACATCGATGTACTGTGGAGACCTCACGCCCCACGTGTTGAGCAATTCGGCGGTACGTCCACCCGGCCTCCCGCATGCCCACTATACGCCCTCGCTCAAAGTCCGTCAACTGCACATACGGTTCACGTCCACGCTGTCGCGGCATGCTACCAGTGTTAAAGACTGCGATGGAGCTCCGTATGCCACGGCAAACTGGCTGACACTGACGGCGGCGGTGCACAAATGCTGCGCAGCTAGCGCCATTCGA
Organism: Schistocerca americana; assembly: GCF_021461395.2. Classification (NCBI taxonomy): domain Eukaryota; kingdom Metazoa; phylum Arthropoda; class Insecta; order Orthoptera; family Acrididae; genus Schistocerca; species Schistocerca americana. Next base: position 581,026,134 of record NC_060130.1, on the reverse strand, counting down.
CGGCCAACACCGCGGTTCCTGGTGTGTCCGCTGTGCCGTGCGTGTGATCATTGCTTGTACAGCCCTCTCGCAGTGTCCGGAGCAAGTATGGTGGGTCTGACACACCGGTGTCAATGTGTTGTTCAAATGTGTGTGAAATCTTATGGGACTTAACTGCTAAGGTCATCAGTCCCTAAGCTTACACACTACTTAACCTAAATTATCCTAAGGACAAACACACACACCCATGCCCGAGGGAGGACTCGAACCTCCGCCGGGATCAGCCGCACAGTCCATGACTGCAGCGCCTAGACCGCTCGGCGTCAATGTGTTCTTTTTTCCATTTCCAGGAGTGTATTTGTCCAATGAATACCGGTTTATCATGTGCTTTTCTTCTTGGTGTAGAAATTTTAGTGGCAAGTAGTGTAGTACATGCAGTAACACTAAACAGGAAACGTGGCACCTAAGAAATATATTCAATACGGAGGAAAGGACAGACTAGGTGAATCAAAGTATGGGTTAAAACGAGAGCTAGAACGTAGATGCCATTTAACTAACGAATTACAAACTGTTCCATATCAAGCGAGTAAATTCTCATAAATGAACTGATTTAATGAATGAAATGTAATGGCTCACAATGATGTAAGTGAAATCCTTGAGAAATGCTTAACCCATAACTTAATGAATATACAGCGACAAAACAAAATTTTTGCCGTTACACTGAAAGCCCAGCGTCTTTGAACGAATTTGACTGATAACATCTGATGCCATTACATTTAACTGATTTAATGTCACTTATTTAACTTCGGTGAATTAATTCGACTCAGATGTAAAATGTAAACCGCAGTCCTCTGTTCCCTCAGTAGTGCTCTTCCTACACATCCCACGGGAGACCCGCTGCTTGAGGTGTTCAGAGGTGATCAGTGACAACGGATATTTGCGTGACACCTCGCGGCATGCTGAGATAGCATAATGGTCATTCTCACGTCGTTCGAGAATCTGCCTACTGACAGCTCGCGAAAATATTATGAACAACGCCTGGTTAGAATTAAACGATGAGCTCTCTTACTTCGATTAATAAGGAATGGATTGTGGGGAAATCTATTTTAAAATTCGCCTTCCCCTTTGAGGCGAGAGAGCATAATGTGATATGCAGATTTGTTACAGAGAACATTTTTTGCATTGTCATATGGAACGGAACTGCTATAGATACAAAAACGAAGAATCACTAATGTAGAGGTGTATCATTGAAGACATTGGAGTAAGGATAATCATGCTAGATTTAAAATCTCATATTCCTTCATGTGTTACGGTTCACGGTTTCAGCGTTATTTATATTTGATGGACAGCCGAGGACGTGGGATGGACTGCATAAAAACCCCGCGTGTCGTGAATAGAACAGCAAGAAACTAACAGCGCAATCAGATGCAATAAATCGTAACGCTTGCATACTTCTGATGGCACGTGCAACGGGAAGAGACAGGACAATCACTGCGGACAGAATAAACAGTCGATATGGAGATTAAATAACATTTTCCGTCACAAAATAGACAGCACAAAGGACAGACGCAGAGAGCAAAGGGACAATCTAAATTCAAGCCATACCAGATAAAAGGAACCGATGACCGTAGCAGTCTGGTCCCTTTACTCCCCCAAACTAACCAACCAACCAGATAAAAATACAAACAAGCATCAGAAGCAAAGAGAGAAATGAATGCGAGTCTGGCAGAGCGTTTAAATCACAAGAAAAGTTGATTACACAGCAAACCGTCAATGTCAAATATGTTAGCGGTCTTCCCAATAGTGGAAATTGTGGCACACAGGATGAGCCGAAAGGACAGAATTTCAGAACAATTACAGAAGAATGGAAAAACTGGCAGACCTCGTCGAAGATCAGTTTGTATTCCGAAGAAATGTAGGACCACGCGATGCAATACTGACCCTAGAACTTATCTTAGAGGATAGGTTAAGGATAGACAAACCTACGTTTATAACATCTGTAGACTTAGAGAAAGCTTTTGACGATGTTGACTGGAATACTCGCTCTCAAATTCTAAAGGTAGCAGCGGTAAAATACAGGGAGCGAAGAGCTATTTACAATTTGTGCGGAAACCAGACGGCAGTTGTAAGAGGCGAAGGACATGAAAGAGAACTACTGGTTGAGAAGGGAGTGAGACAGAGTTGTAGCCAATCCCCGATGTTATTAAGCCTGTAAATTAAACAAGCAGTAAAGCAAACAAAAGAAAAGTTTGGAGTCGGAATTATAGTTCAGAGAAAGAAATAAAAACTTTGAGGTTGGCTGATGACATTTTAATTCTGTCAGAAGCAGTACAGGACTTGGAAGAGCAGTTGAACAGAGTGGAGAGTGTCTTGAAACGAGGATATAAGACGAACATCAGCAAAAGCAAAACGAGGATAATGAAATGTAGTCGAATTAAATCATTTGATGCTGTGGGAATTAGATGAGGAAACGAGGCACATAAAGTAGTAGATGAGTTTTTCTATTTGGGCAGCAAAATAACTGATGATGACCGAAGTAGAGAGAATATAAAATGTAGACTGGCAATGGCAAGAAAAGCATTTCTGAAGAAGCGACGTTTGTTAACATCCAATATAGATTTAAGTGTTAGCAAGTCTCTTCTAAAGGTATTTGCGTGGAGAGTAGTAGCCATGTATGGGAGTGAAACATGGACGATAAACAGTATAGACAAAAAGAAGCCAGCCGCTGGTGGCCGAGCGGTTCTAGGCCTTTCAGTTTGGAACCGCGCGACCGCTACGGTCGCAGGCTAGAATCCTGCCTCAGGCATGGGTGTGTGTGATGTCCATAGGTTAGTTAGGTTTAAGTAGTTCTAAGTTCTAGGGGACAGATGACCTCAGATGTTAAGTCCCATAGTGCTCAGAGCCATTTGAACCATTTTGAACAAAAAGGAAATAGAATCTTTCGAAATGTGGTGCTACAGAAGAATGTTGAAGATTAGATGGCTCGATCACGTAACTAATGAGGAGGCACTTAATAGAATTGAGAGACACGAAATCTGTGGCACAGCTTGACACAAAGAAGTGATCGGTTGATAGGACACATTCTGAGACACTGAGGGATCACCAATTTAGTAATGGAGGGTAGTGTGAGGGGATAAAAATAGTAGAGGGAGACCAGGAGATGAATACAGAAAGCAGATCGAGAAGGATATAGGTTGCAGTAGTTATTCGGAGATGAAGAGGCTCGCACTCGATAGAGTAACATAGAGAGCTGCAACAAACCCAATTATCGTACTGAAGACCACCATAACAACAGCAACAATAACAAAAACATCAACAGGGTTCAGGGTGTTTTTCTTAACTGGAGACATTGAAATATCTCGAAAAATACACATCGGAAAGTTATAATTCCAATTTGTTTGTCTCTGGAGGGGGGACATCCAACGATAGCACACTCGGCCCCTCGTCCTATCTCGTGCTTGGATCGCGGGAAGCAACTTTGAAATCTTCAATGGGAACCCCCGTTTTTCATTGCAGTTTACGATTCTACGGCAAAATCTACATACGTTTTGTCGGAAGCATTTCCTTCGTTTCGCCACAGATGGTGCTGTAATCGGAGGAAGAGAAATGGGCACACAGTCGTAATTTACGACATTCTACTCAGTGGCCCTTGAATATCGATGCTGCGAGGACAGGATAGGCCAATATTTTGTAACTTCTAATTGAAAACCCCATTCGCAAGGTTGTATTGCTCCGACATATCGAACGGGGGTTACTCGACGCGCCACTGTGACCGTGTAGCGAACTACGACTTATAATAAAAAGATAACAAACAGTGCACTGCGACCGGAGCTCACGTATCGTGAAGACGTAGAACAGATAGCGGCTCTAAACATTACAGTACTTGCTCAGTGTTTATTACTTGCTCACCTATCTAACAATTGGACAAATTACGTGCAAGTGGGTGATGAACGTTGCAACTGTTGTGTTGGCAGAAGGGCCAATACCGTGTTACTAATGGAGGCCGAAATGCACGCGTTTTAGCTCACGCAGGCTGGCGTGAGGAGGGAAGGACTATACTGACGTGAGGTCTGGAACATGACTAGGAATTGGAATTGAGAAAGCGGACGTAGCTAGTTTGATACTTAACTTTAATCCATTAATGATGAACGTCGCTCTTGACGGTACATGATTCACAATACTGTCTGTTCAGAATTCATTCTAATTACTGAATATGGCACCTTGATAGGTCGTAGCAAATGACGTAGCTGAAGGCTATGCTAAACTATCGTCTCTGCAAATGAGAGGATATGTAGGCAGTGAACCATCGCTAGCAAAGTCGGCTGTACAACTGGGGCGAGTGCTAGGGAGTCTCTCTGGACTAGAACTGCGTGTGGCGGCGCTCGGTCTGTTTTCACTGATAGTGGCGACACGCGGGTCCGACGTACACTAGCGGACCGCGGCTGATTTAAAGGCTACCACCTAGCAAGTGTGGTGTCTGGCGGTGACACCACAGCAATCACAGAAGAATGAAATGGTCGTGATTTACGGAGAATGTAAGACAATTGTTGAGGCTGTTGTTGACTTGTATGCCAGGAATTTTCCAGAGAAAGCTCGCTCTCGTTCGCCCTTTTACAAGCCTGTGAATGTCCTCATGACACATGTCAAACTAGCAAAAGGAAACGAAGCCAACGTGTTACAGGAGAAGCTAACCAAATAGCTAGCTGTACAAGCGGCAGTGAACCACAACCCACGGATAAGCGCCCGGCAATTATACAACGTGTCACTGCATCAAGAACTTTATGGTACCGATTTCCCTAAACGGGTAGTGTTTTGTGAATCGGACCGTCAACAAATCCAAACGACCCCCCACGTCCTTTGCCGGGGTATTGTTTTCCGATGAGTTCAAATGGCTCTGAGCACTATGGGGCTTAACTTCGGAGGTCATCAGTCCCATAGAACTTAGAACTACTTAAACCTAACCAACCTAACGACATCACAAACATCCATGCCCGAGGCAGGATTTGAACCTGCGACCGTAGCGGTCGCGCGGTTCCAGACTGTAGCGCCTAGAACCGCTCGGCCACCACGGCCGGCGTTCCGATGAGTCTACATTCACAAATCACGGCAGCGTTAATCGGCATAACATGCATTACTGGAGCGTAGAAAATCCCTACTGATTACGAAAGTTGCCCATCAACGGCAGCATGGGGAACAGACCCATTGGTCCGTATTTTACCAACGGCACTTTGAATGGACGCAAATATCAAACTTTTTTGGAACAGGAGCTTCAGCTACTACTGCAGGATGTTGCACTGGACGTTCGATAACGTATACGGTTTCATCATTATGGTTGCCCAGTGTATTACGCAGTTCAGCACGGGAGGTATTATACCTGGATCAAAAAAACAAAGTGATTGACGTCTAGCTGTTTACAGGGATGCTACCATAGCAAAAGCCAATCAGGGAACGCGCTTGACCGTACGTCCTGCTCCGTTCACCGTTGGCGAGTCTTTCTGTTTCTGCGGGTAGCGGCTATTGTAGCCAGTTGCAGACGACGCTCGCAGCCGGTAACGTAAACAGTTGTGGTCCGTTTCGTTGTTTGTTTTATTTCTCTGCTCGGCGAGTTTATTTTGCCCCACAAAATGTCTGAAGCTTGTGGAGGAAACTGCTAAACCGAAAGTTCGGTGATCTGCCTATGTTTTGTATGGTCTGAGTTTGTGTGTTCGGTGCGGGAATATTACGAGAAGAAGAGACAATGGTGCAACTATACAGTCTAACCTCGTTTAACGAGTGCCTCCCATGAATCGCAATTCGCATAAAGAGCAAAACAAATTGTAAAAAAATGACTCGGTTAACGAGCGATGTTTCGCGTAACGCAGGGGCGGGCAGGAATCCTGCACGTGAGCGGTGCACTTGCACGCGTGCAGTGAACAGGTGTTATGCGTGCGCACAGGGGTAAGCTGGCCACCCGCTTATCTCCCTTCCCCACCATGCCTTCTGTCCACTCCTTCCTCTGTAATGCGTTTTGTTCCCTAGCTTGCTTTATTGAATGAACGAATAAGGTTAGTAGGAGTGCTTGAAAGAAATCATGGTTTGGAAGAGTACCTGTTACCTACAATTCGTTTTATGTAATTATCACAGGTAGAGTTTGCAATATGTTTAATATCCGGAACAAAATTTCTACATACAGACAAGGGAAAACCGTTACGTAAATTTTCATCACTGATGTTTGCTCTTAACCGAGACTTATTAATTCAGCAAATGGTTTTCCAGCTCTCCCTATATTAAGCGCAATCTTATAACTCGCACGTACCGCTGGGCTATTATTATTGTCGTCCTGAAAAACTGAAAACAGTGCTCCATAAAATGTTAAATCAGTTAGATCAGAGACATGACGAAAGAAAGTCGCAGATCTCTCGTGACAACGGCAACTACGACAGATTCATGTAGTATCGTGAGATCGCTCTTCTTAAGCTCAGTCAATTTCCCCATCTGCTCAGGATCCGACAATAAATTGTACTTTTCCTTGTGAAATTTATTATAATGGCCTTCAGTACTAAACTTCTGCTGACCAGCGAGAATGCTGCCACATATTAAACATTTCAAATTTTCCTTTTGAAAAGATAGCAAATCTCCATTTCTCCGTTTCCTTGGATCACTCTGCATTTTCCGGTTCTTGAAATACAACATTCACTACGTAGTGCTCGCTTCGCATCGACGCCCTCAGCTTAGCCTCGCACTACACTGCCGCAACCTGCCGGCTGTCGCTACTGTCCCGGTCAACGATTGCACGCGAGCAGCACACGTGCAGCACTGTGCGCTCATGAGCCGCGTGTATCGTTTGCCCGCCCCTGGCGTAACGAGTGACGACGATTTAGTGTGACGTCACCAGCTGTTCCCGCGCGGCGGGGAAATGTGTAGTACGTACTGCAGCCTGGGTTTAGCGCTCTTTCTGCTACCATCTTAGTGCAGCTTGTGATGACACATTTTTCTAAACTTGTGTTCACACGCTGTTTTTCTGTGTGCAAATTTTTATAACATTGGTAGAAATGTTTCCGAACATAAGGCGGCAAGAAGACGACCATAAGAGAAAGAAAATGATCTTAGAAACGAAACGTAAAATCATTGAAAAACGAGAACGTGGTGTGAGCGTTACACGCACATACAATCGGTCTACATCAACTATTTGCACTATCCTCAAGAACAAGGACAGGATTAAACGGAGTGACCAGAGTATCTAAACAACGGTTTCGAATTGTGAACTATGTCGAAAGGTTGCTCCTTATATGGATAAATGAAAAGCAATTGCAACTACTTATATGAATAAATGAAAAGCAATTGGAATGCGACACTATTAACGAGAACACCATTTGCAAGAAGGCGAGAACGATTTTCACCGGCTTCGTTAAGAAGAAGGCAACATCATCGAAGAAGTGTTTAAGGGAAGCAGTGGGTGGCTCGAGAAGTTTAAAAGAAGAACCGGCATTCACAGCGTTGTGAGGCACGGCGATGCAGCCAGTTCCGACACAAAGGCAGCAAAGAACTTCATCAGCATCTTAAAGATGCTCTCAGATTCTGAGGCCTATCTGCCGCAACAGGTTTTTAATTATGACGATACATGTCTGTTCTGCAAAAAGATGCCGAAGCGTACCTTTATAACATCAGAGAAGAATGCATTGCCCCGTCACATGCCAATGAAAGACCGTCTCACACTGTTATTCTGTGCCGGTGCAAGCGGTGATTTGAAAATTAAACCACTGCTTATTTACCATTCAGAAACTCCATGAGCCTTCAAGAAGCGTGAAGCCCAGAAGAGCAGGTTAAGTGTCATGTGTTGGTCCAATAACAAGGCCAAGGTGGCACGTGATCTTTTTTGTGATTCGACCATTCGATGAAAAAATATTTACTTGAGATGAATCTGCCACTCCATGTCTTGTTTGTTATGGACAACGTTCTTGCCCTTTCTCCAGGCCTACAAGACAACCTCCTTGAAGAATTTCAGTTCATTAAGATCCAATTTCTGCCTGCCAGCACCACTCCGTTACTCCAGCCTACAGACCAGCAAATTATTGCTAACTTTAAGAAGCTCTACACTAAAGCACTCTTAGAGCATTGCTTTGAGTTGACTGAAGCTACCAGCGTTACTCTCAGAGAGTTTTGGAAATGTCACTTCAACATCGTCGCCTGCGTCAAGATGATCGAAAAGGCCTGGGAAGGGGTTATCAAGAGAATCTCACTTCAGCTTGGAAGAAGCTTTGACCGGAGTGCGTTGTCCAATGTGTCTCTGAGGCATTTGAGTAGGTACCTGTGGAATCTGTAGTCAACGAGGTTGTGTCTTTGGCCAAGAGCATGGGACTGGCAGAGAATGATAATGATATCGATGAACTTGTGGAAGATCACAGCCAAGAAATGTCCATCGAAGAGATTATGGAGTTATAGTGTGTTTTACAGACGAAGTTATGGAGAGACGTTCTTCATAGCGGGCAATACAGCAAAGCAACAATCTTCTATCGCAATAGGAGAAACGTTGAAAGCGTGGGAATCGGTTGTATCATATGTTGGATATGATCACCCCAATAAATCAGTGGCCACGGGTGCTACAACTTTATTTCACGATAATGATGTGTCGCATTTTCGCCAAGTGTTGAAGCGTCGGCAGAAACAAATGACTACAGATAGTTTCCCCGTAAAAACGAATCAGTAATGTATCGTGAATAATAAAGTGCATAACACTGTATGTATAATTTTCTTTGAATAAATGGCATGAAGGAGACAAAACTTTTAGTACTTTTTCTGCATGGAACGCATTGTCGTATTTTAGATTAATTTATAAGGGGTAAATTGTTTCGCTTGGCAAGATTCTGGAACGAATTACATTCGCTATGCGAGATTCCAATGTACTGCCTCTATAACGAATGTAGTCGAAGGAACTGTAGACACTTTGAAGATACATAAAAATATTGTCGTCAAAGTTTGGAAGAAGAAATAATGTGCACAAGGAGAAGAGCCTGGTTCATCGAAACATCCAAACTACACACAACCGGTAAAAAGAGGACAGAACCACGCATAACAAACTTGGACTATTTTCAACAAGAGGCCGTTCGTTATCATATACACTATGTGATCAAAAGTTGCCGGACTCCTGGCTGAAAATGACTTACAAGTTCCTGGCACCCTCCATCGGTAATGCTGGGATTCAATATGGTGTTGGCCCACCCTTAGCCTTGATGACAGCTTCCACTCTTGCAGTCATGCCTTGAATCAGGTGCTGGAAGGTTTCTTGGGGAATGACAGCCCATTCTTCACGGAGTGCTACACTAAGGGGAGGTATCGATGTCGGTCGGTGAGGCCTGGCACGAAGTCGGCGTTCCAAAAGATCCCAAAGGTGTTCTATAGGATTCAGGTCAGGACTCTGTGCAGGCCAGTCCATTACAGGGATGTTATTGTCGTGTAACCACTCCGCCACAGGCCATGCATTATGAACAGGTGCTCGATCGTGTTGAAAGAAGCAGTTGCCATCCCCGAATTGCTCTTCAACAGTGGCAAGCAGAAAAGTGCTTAAAACATCAGTGTAGGCCTGTGCTGTGATAGTGCCGCATAAAAAACACGACCATACCATAACACCACCGCCTCCGAATTTTACTGTTGACACTAGACACGCTGGCAGATGACGTTCACCGGACATTCGCCATACCCACACGCCGCCACCGGATCGACACATTGTGTACCGTGATTCGTCACACCACACAACGTTTTTCCACTGTTCAATCGTCCATTGTTTACTCTCCTTACACCAAGCGAGGCGTCGTTCGGCGTTTACGGGCGTGATGTGTGGCTTATGAGTAGCCGCTCGACCATGAAATGCAAGTTTCCTCATCTCCCGCCCAACTGTCATAGTACTTGCAGTGGATCCTGATGCAGTTTGGAATTCCTGTGTGATGGTCTGGATAGATGTCTGCCTGTTACACATTACAACCCTCTTCAACTGTCGGCAGTTTGTGTCAGTCAACAGACCAGGTCGGCCTGCACGCTTTTGTGCTGTACGCGTCCCTTCACGTTTCCGCTTCACTATCACATCGCAAACAGTGGACCTAGGGATGTTTAGGAGTGTGGAAATCTCGCGTACAGACTAATGACACAAGTGACACCCAGTCACCTGACCACGTTCGAAGTCCGTGAGTTCCGCGAAGCGCGCCATTCTGCTCTCTCACGGCGTCTAATGACTAATGAGGTCGCTAATATGGATTACCTGGCAGTAGGTGGCAGCAAAATGCACCTAATATGAAAAACGTATGTTTTTGGGGGTCTCCGGATGCTTTTGATCACATAGTGTACATGGATATTATGAGAAAAAAGAACATCCAACTCCAAAAAAAGATGTGCGTCACTCTTTTCGAGGCGGAGTTATTCAGTGGTAGCAAGACGTCTTTGTTAACGGTTGTCAGAGCCCTCTGTTTTCAGTACGAAAAAATTAATGGACAGAAAATTACAACAGAAAGAGGTGACATTGTAGCAAGGCGTTGTCGATTTTTAAGAAATATCGTGAAAGTTCTATATAAGCTATATCCATGCGCCAAGCAGTATTTAGGCTGGCTCTATTTGCAGTCACGTGTCGAGTGGAAGGAATGAGGTCCGCGGTAGTAGCGACCTCTTGCGGCGCCGTGGACGCCTCCTGGTGGTCTCTGGGAAGCGTCTGTGTTTCCGGGACGACCGGCCAGGCTGACCCCTACTCGGTCCGGGGCCCGCTGTACCAGTCTGCTTCGGGGGAAGCGAGAGTTGCAGGAGCTTAGTCTGGACACAGTACAGATATTGGAAAACGTGAATCGGCCGTATGTCATTGTAATAGACAGTGGCTCCACCATTCAGTTACTTAAGATAAAGCACCAACGATGGCAAGGAAAAAAAGCCGACATTGTTGAATAGTTGCAACACCACAATGTGAAAATTCAGGACGATTTACATAAGGCACAGCTCAGAGAAATAGTGAAAAAGTAAGCCACAGTTCCAACAGCGTGTTGTGGAGGAGGTAGCTAAAGAACGTGGACACAGGGATCTTAGGCTTCCAACAAATGTGACAACAAATAATAAAAGCTTCACTGTGGGAGAAATCCAAAGACTTTTAGAGGAAGCAGTGACACGAATAACGCTAGAGGAGTGGAATAATGTTGTTGGCCTTACAGATACGGTTCTTAAAGACTCGTGTAAAAGTGAACTGAGAGTAGAGAGTAGTACCGAAAATATAATTATATCATTGAGCAATTTCAGTGATTCGTCCACGGGCCGCAGCTCAGATAACGACAGTGTCGACGAAGAAAGTGATTCTGAACTATGTGGCATTTACCCTTTGCCTTCAATTCGCCTTTATTTTTGTATCTGTGTTTCGCGTTTTTGACTGAATGATGTGTTCTGCATTTGCACAATAAATCTCATCTCATTATTACGGAATACTTCTCTGCACAAATATAACACTGTGCATGCACATACAGTGATCGGTAAGTACTCAAGCAGATTATGTTATTTTAATGTTGTTTGTTACTGTATTTAAATGATTCATTCATATCCATTTTAACAGCCCTTTCGTATCCAATGTGACAACTGAATGTGATTAATTCTGATTATTATAAAAGGCAATGAGCTACCTGGTGTTTTGTTGAGACATACAAATAACAGGAACACGGTATCATTTTATGCTCAGGAGTGCGTTTGTAAAGTCACAAGGATATTACGATCTTCTGAAGCGAACTGAATATCGGGCGTAAAAGGCGGCGCGAGAAGGTGCTCCAGTAAGGAACCGCACAGCAGTTGCTGCTGCAGCCATTCTGCGCCCACGCACCAGTGGGCAGAGAGCGTCGCTCCCATCCGTGACCAACTATGCTTCGCTGTCAATCACTTTGTTATTCTGATCCGGATATTGACCGTGTTTATACTGGTCGGTGAGTCGGCTGAGGTGGTCCTATTAATTGGCCCACTGGGTTGCCGGACTTTACGTCGCCGGATTTCTTTATGTGGGGCTGTTTAAAAGATGAAGTGTACCAGCAAGTGCCAACAGCCGGTTAAGAGATGGTCGACCGTATCGGAAAAGCCTGTGCTGACATTCCTGCAGTATGCTTTTGTCCTGTGTATCGTCATTTGAAAAGTACATCACTTAGTGTATTGAAGTTGGCAGTATAACGTCACGACCACAGTGGCACTTCGAGTAGTCCCCTATTCGATATATTGGAGGAATATAACGTTGCGAATGGGGTTTCCAATTTGAAGTTACGAAATACTGCCTGTCCTACCAACGCAGCATGGAGGTGAGAGCTCACGTGCCATTGGATATCCAAGTATCGTTGACTAGCATGTAAATTACGATTGTGTACCTATTTCTATTACTTCTACATCTACATCTATATTTACACTCCGCAAGCCACCCAACGGTGTGTGGCGGAGGGCACTTTACGTGCCACTGTCATTACCTCCCCTTCCTGTTCCAGTCACGTATGGTTCGCGAGAAGAACGACTGCCGGAAAGCCTCCGCGCGCGCTCGAATCTTTCTAAGTTTACATTCGTGATCTCCTCTGGAGGTATAAGTAGGGGGAAGCAATATATTCGATACCTCATCCAGAAACGCACCCTCTCGAAACCTGGCGAGCAAGCTACACCGCGATGCAGAGCGCCTCTCTTGCAGAGTCTGCCACTTGAGCTTCTTAAACATCTCCGTAACGCTATCACGATTACCAAATAACCCTGTGACGAAACGCGCCGCTCTTCTTTGGATCTTCTCTATCTCCTCTGTCAACACTCAAGTAAAGGTCGAACGAGTGTTTTGTAAGCCACCTCCATTGTTGACGGACTACATTTTCTAAGAACTCTCTCAATGAATCTAAATCTGGCACCCACCTTACCAACAATTAATTTTATATGATCATTCCACTTCAAATCGTTCCGCACGCATACTCCCAGATATTTTACAGAAGTAACTGCTACCAGTGTTTGTTCCGCTATCATATAAGTTTACAATTAAGGCTCCTTCTTTCTATGTATTCGCAATACATTACATTTGTCTTTGTTAAGGGTCAGTTGCCACTCCCTGCACCAAGTACCTATCCGCTGCAGATCTTCCTGCATTTGGCTGCAAATTTCTAATGCTGGAACTTCCGTGTATACTACAGCATCATCCGCAAAAAGCCGCATGGAACTTCTGACACTATCTACTAGGTCATTTATATATATATTGTGAAAAGCAATGGTCCCATAACACTCCCCTGTGGCACGCCAGAGGTTGCTTTAACGTCTGTAGACGTCTCTCCATTGACAACAATATACTGTCTTCTGTTTGCTAAAAACTCTTCAATCCAGCCACACAGCTGGTCTGATATTCCGTAAGCTCTTACTTTATTTATCAGGCAGCAGTGCGGAACTGTATCGAACGCCTTCAGGCAGTTCCTTTTATGTTCACCCAGACGGGTGTTGACGCTTCTTTTTTCAAATGGTTCAAATGGCTCTGAGCACTATGGGACTTAAAATCTGAGGTAATCAGTCCCCTAGAACTTAGAACTACTTAAACCTAACTAACCTAACGACATCACACACATCCATGCCCGAGGCAGGATTCGAACCTGCGACCGCAGCAGTCGCGCGGTTCTGGACTGAAGCGCCTAGAACCGCTCGGCCACCACGGCCGGGCGGAGGTCAAGGAAAATGGCGTCTACCTGGGAGCCTGCATCTAATAGTTTCTGGGTCTCATGAACAAATAAAGCGAGTTTGGTCTCACACGATCGCTATTTCCGAAATCCAGTTGATTCTACAGAGTAGATTCTGGGTTTCCAGAAATGACATGATACGCGAGCAAAAAACATGTTCTAAAATTCTACGGCAGATCGACGTCAGAGATATAGGCCTATAGTTTCGCGCATCTGCTCGACGACCCTTCTTGAAAACTGGAACTACCTGTGCTCTTTTCCAATCATTTGGAATCTTCCTTTCCTCTAGAGACTTGCCGTACACGGCTGGGGGCAAGTTCTTTCGCGTACTCTGTGTAGAATCGAATTGGTATCCCGCCAGGTCCAGTGGACTTTCCAGTTGCTTCTCTATTCCTTGGACACTTATTTCGATGTCAGCCATTTTTTCGTTCGTGCGAAGATTTTGAGAAGGAACTGCAGTGCGGTCTTCCTCTGTGAAACAGTTTCGGAAAAAGGTGTTTAGTATTTCAGCTTTACGCGTGTCATCCTCTGTTTCAATGCCATCATCATCCCAGAGTGTCTGGATATGCTGTTTCGATCCACTTGCTGATTTAATGTAAGACCAGAACTTCCTAGGATTTTCTGTCAAGTCGGTACGTAGAATTTTACTTTCGAATTCACTGAAGGCTTCACGCATATCCCTCCTTACGCTAACTTTGACATTGTTTAGCTTGTCTTTGTCTGAGAGGTTTTGGCTGCGTTTAAATTTGCAGTGAAGCTCTCTTTGCTTTCGCAGTAGTTTCCTAAGTTTGTTGTTGAACTCACAGTTTTACTCGGCACGTACCTGCCTAAAACGCATTTTACGATTGGTTGAACTTTTTCCATAAACACTCAACATTGTCAGTGTCGGAACAGAAATTTTCATTTTGATCTGTTAGGTAGCGTGAAATCTGCCTCCTATTACTCATGCTGAACAGATAAACCTTCCTTTCTTTTTTTATATTCCTATTTACTTCCATATTCAGGGATGCTGCAACCGCCTTATGATCACTGATTCCCTGTTCTGTGCTTACAGATTCGAAAAGTTCGGGTCTGTTTGCTATCAGTAGCTCCAAAATGTTATCTCCACGAGTCCGTTCTCTGTTTAATTGCTCGAGGTAATTTTCGGATAGTGCACTCAGTATAATGTCACTCGATGAACTGTCCCTACTACCCGTCCTAACCATCTGAGTGTCCCAGTCTATATCTGGTAAATTGAAATCTCCACCTAAGACTATAACATGCTGAGGAAATTTATGTGAAATTTGTTCCAGATTTTCTCTCAGTTGTTCTGCCACTAATGCAGCTGAGTCGGGAGGTCGATAAAATGAGGCAATTATTAACCTAGCTCGGTTGTTGAGTATATCCTCCACCCATAATAGATCACAAGAATTATCCATTTCTATTTCACCACAGGCTAAACTACTACTAACGGTGACAAACACGCCACCACCGGTTGCATGCAATCTATCCTTTCTGAACACCGTCTGTGCCTTTGTAAAAATTTCGGCAGAATTTATCTCTGGCTTGAGCCAGCTTTCCGTAACTATAACGATTTCAGCTTCGGTGCTTTCTATCAGCGTTTGAAGTTCCGGTACTTTACCAACGCAGCTTCGACAGTTTACTATTACAATACCAATTGCTGCTTGGTCCCCGCATGTCCTGACTTTGCCACGCACCGTTTGAGGCTGTTGCCCTTTCTGTACTTTTCCGGGGCCATCTAACCTAAAAAACCGCCAGGTCCACGCCACACAACCCCTGCTACCCGTGTAGCCACCTGCTGTGTGTAGTGGACTCCTGACCTATCCAGCAGAACCCGAAACCCTACCACCCTATGGCGCAAGTCGAGGAATCTGCGACCCACACGATCACAGAACCATCTTAGCCCCGGATTCAGACCCTCCACTCGGCTCTGTACCAAAGGTCATCAGTCAGTCCTGTCGACGATGCTGCAGATGGTGAGCTCTGCTTTCATCCCACGAGCGAGACTGGCAGTCTTCACCAAATCAGATAGCTGCCGGAAGCCAGAGAGGATTTCCTCCGATCCATAGCGACACACATGAATGGTGCCGACATGAGCGACCACCTGCAAATGGGTGCACCCTGTACCCTTCATTGCATCCGGAAGGACCCTTTCCACGTCTGGAATGACTCCCCCCGGTATGCACACGGAGTGCACATTGGTTTTCTTCCCCTCCCTTGCAGCCATATCCCTAAGGGGCCCAATTACGCGCCTGACGTTGGAGCTTCCAACTACCAGTAAGCCCACCCTCTGCGACCGCCCAAATCTTGCAGACTGATGGGCAACCTCTGGAACAGAACAAGCAGCCATGTCTGGCCGAAGATCAGTATGAGCTGGAGACAGAGCCTGAAACTGGTTCGCCAGACAAACTGTAGAGGCCTTCTGTTCAGCCCTCCGGAATGTCTTTCGCCCCCTGCCACACCTCGAGACGACCTCCCATCCTACCACAGGTGAGGGGTCAGCCTCAATGTGGGCAGTATCCCAGGCAGCCACAGCCGTAGTCCGATCGGGGGATGTGTGGGACGAACTGGCCGTCCCTGACAAACCCCCGTCCGGACCCCCACAGTGATGCTCATTGGCAACAGCCTCAAGCTGTGTGACCGAAGCCAACACTGCCTGAAGCTGGGAGCGAAGGGATGCCGACTCAGCCCGCATCCGAACACAGCAGTCGCAGTCCCTATCCATGCTAAATACTGTTGTGCAAAGAATGTCTGAACTAATCTACAGAGAGCACAAACAATTTGACACAAAATTTAAACGGTTATTAAAACACAGGACTGCCTAGTAAATGCAGTAATGCTGCTACTTGCGCACTGCTGACACACTGCTCAGCTGCAGAAGGTTAGCCGGCCGGAGTGGCCGAGCAGTTAAAGGCGCTACAGTCTGGAACCGCACGACCGCTACGGTCGCAGGTTCGAATCCTGCCTCGGGCATGGATGTGTGTGATGTCCTTAGGTTAGTTAGGTTTAAGTAGTTCTAAGTTCTAGGGGACTTATGACCACATCAGTTGAGTCCCATAGTGCTCAGAGCCATTTGAACCATTTTTTTTGCAGAAGGTTAACTGTACTGTCAGTAACGTACAAAGTCTATTTGAAAGAAATAAACAAATGACAGACGACTACGCGACCTTATACGTCACAGATATTAAAATGCATACCTGCCGGCCGAAGTGGCCGTACGGTTAAAGGCGCTGCAATCTGGAACCGCAAGACCGCTACGGTCGCAGGTTCGAATCCTGCCTCGGGCATGGATGTTTGCGTTGTCCTTAGGTTAGTTAGGTTTAACTAGTTCTAAGTTCTAGGGGACTAATGACCTCAGCAGTTGAGTCCCATAGTGCTCAGAGCCATTTGAACCAAATGCATATCTGCCCCTGCTAATTACGAAACTACACAATGATTTGACGGATTTAACTAAACTACAGGGCCACCTGCGGTGAAACGAAGAAAATTCTTCAGACAAAAAGTATGTAGATTTTACCATAGAATCGTAATCTGCAATACAAAACGGGGGTTCCCATTGAAAATTTCAAAGTTGCCGCCCGTCATCTACGCACAGGATGGGGTGTGCGATCGAGTATGGTATCATTGGATGACCTCCTTCGAGGCAAACAAATTGTAATTATAACTTCTTTTGATCCAGTTTGTAGTTTTCGAGATTTTTCAATCTCTTCAGTTAAAATGAACACTCTGTATACAAGACAGCGGTTAGTATACGAGCACAGGAAGTGGTTCATGATTTATAAGCAAAAAATGTACAAAAGAAATAAGAAAGCATCGCATAAGAAAGTAAATTGAAGCATGAAGCACTAAGACAAGACAAATACAGAGAGAGAATGACCACAATGAAGAAAAGATGGAAACAGACGGAAAATTACGGGAACAACACAATAGCTAGACTGATGACTGCAATTTACAAGTAACCAAAGTTTGAGGTAGGATAATATAATTGAAATTGTGACTATTTATGGATTTCAGTCACTGGCATAACTACTTGCCTTCAAAGATGATATTTATGCTCCGGACTGTGATGTAATTCCTTTGCAAGAGGTAGTTAGCACTAAGTTTTAAAAAATACCAGGTTTTGCTATAATTTTAAATATTAGAAGTAGATCATCAATCGCTACATACGAGACATGAAGGTCTACCATATTGAAGGATTTGCTATAACTTCTAAATATTAAGTGACCAAACTTTCGCTTCGTACAAGAAATTATCGATGGTAAGACAGCAGCATTGCTCCTAAGTGGTAGACATATTTCTATGCAAGCTCTCCTTCTAATCAACTACCAAGCTCAAGGAAAAGTCACAGTAGAAGATATTTTTTCAAAGAAAAACTAATAGAAATTTGGGCATGGAAGATAGTTGGAAGGAATGCACCCAAAAAGTGCATACCTTCGTGAACAAGAAGCGTCAAGCAGATAAGGCAGACCTGTCGTGGCTTCACAGTTTTTGACCAAAATCATACATATAGAAATACGATTAGTAAGGTTGTCAGACGCTAGTGTTTGCTTTAATTGGACAAGTTTATTACCCTAGAAGAATTTCCGAGAAAAAGTGTGTCTCGCAGAAAATGCAATGCATTTTAAGAACCAAGTTTTGTAAGAAGTGCTTCTGTAAGTGTGGCATAATTACCTTCGGAACTCAGGAAGTTTCCGGAAATTGGATGGATAAGTAACTTGGGAGACACCATACAGAAAATTAAAGGATGAAATCAAAGATAATGAAATGACATTAAAGTATTATTTTACATGCTTAATAAAAGAGTCCATTGGAATTTCCAAAGAAGGATACAAGATTTAGGAGAGCACTCAGAATTTGACTGCAAAAAACGTTACATCATGTAACAAAACAGATGTTACACATGAGAGCTGAATCTTATAGCACGTAATGAAAGAAGAAAGGATGGGGAAACGGATTGCAATCACGTTGTAACCTTTGAGTACAGCAATCGGGAATAGACACAAATCACGATTAAAAAGTTAATAACCGGCTATTTGGCTGAGTTACACGAGTTGCCGAAGATAGATCTAGGATTTCTTGATGATTTTTTAGCTGTAAGAGAAAAGGCAGTAAATGACAAAGACAACGAAAAAGTAACAGATAACTTCACCGACCACGAGATCGAAAGAATTAGAAGAGCGCCTCGAAATAAAGAGATAGGATCGAATGGCATTTCACTCACATTCTTCTTGCAATTTCTGGATATAAAAGGCGCTAAATTGCAAAATGTATGAAGAATTAGCGTAGGATTTGTGTTTCCTGTGTCCTTTGTAGAAGCCGTAACTACGTTAATTTAAAAAAGCACTGCAGCTGAAACGTTGCACTGTCCTATGGTAATCTATTTAGAGGTCATAAATAACATCGCCCACTCTCTCGCGTATATATCACTCGATTCAAATTAAAGCTCTACACGGGCAGATATTTCCAAACACCCGATGAAATTACTAGCAACTAAACACGATGATCAAAGTTCACTCAGTGTGAAATAATCCAGAGTCGACAGTTTACTATTGGTTGTAACGTTTAAAGAATTCGCGTTACTTGACGCGAAAATGAGAGTAGTTCGAAATTTTGCCAGCTCTTCAGTGCTGCATTCAGATTTACAATTGGCTAAAGAGTTTTCATATTATTAGTGATTTTGTCTTTGGTACGACTACTTTTCCTTTTTTATCTGCCAAAAATTAATAATAAAATAAAAGAACAAAATACATATATCTATAAGAACTAATACCACTAATTGCTGTCACTACTTTTACAATTTAAACAATATATTTCGGTGGATCTCTTTTTTTATGGTTCAGAAATCATATTCACGTTCATAGTTCAAAATGTGAATTTTGTACAAAACATACATGACTGTGAACTGAGACCACTGATCGTCCTCTATCCACTGACACTTCGTTCATTAAAATCGCGTTATTCATTCTCTAGAAGCAAACTTCTTCCGTATATTTTATATTCAACATCTCCGGATTGAAATATCTTACGAACAACTACATCGAGCGAGGTGGCGCAGTCGTTAGCTCACTGGACTTGCTTTCGGGAAGACGCCGGTTCAAACCCGCGACCGGCAATCCTGATGTAGGTTTTCCGTGATTTCCCTAAATCGCTTCAGGCAAATGCGGCGATGGTTCTGTTGAAAGGGCACGGCCGACTTCCTTCCCCATCCTTCCCTAACCTGATGTGACCGATGACCTCCTGTTTGGTCCCCTCTCCTTAATAAACCAACCAACCAAACAACTACACCGATTAAAGACGCGTAAATGTCAATAAAACAAATGAGACTTGAATTCTGAATCTTTGACTTCCGTGGGCAAGTCCTCTACCATCTGAGCTATCGAAGCACGGCTCACGACCCGCCAGGACCAGAGGAATTGGAGCTGTGAGGACGGGTCGTGAGTCGTGCTTGGGTAGCTCAGAAGGTGTCAGTACGGTAGCTCAGCGTGTTCGGTCAGAGCGTTAGCTGCCATTTGTATTAAAAAAACTGAGTGAACGGTGTCATTGGATGACCGTCCCGAACAAAAGTCAAGAACAAAATGAGGTTAAAAAGAAAGGCATAGGTCCCAATTTCGAGTGTCGGTCCGGCAAAATGTTAAATCTGCCAGAAAGTTTCATATCAGTGCACACTCCGCTGCAGAGTGAAAATTTCTTTCTCCAAACAATAAAACAGTCTCAGTTTTCCCTTTAATAGGCACTATTGGCTTTTGTGTCGCTAGTCTTGTTTTGTTTCTATGAAATATTCAGTTATTTTATTCTATTTCCGCTGTATGGCGCACCTATGGCTGTCATCTCCCTTCAACGGTCAGAGTGGCTGGTTTTCCCAGACATCACGTGCTACAAGCTTCTAGGAGCTGAGCCATGAGTATTGTTCAGATTCCTGTGTCTGCCCCTGAGCACGCATCAGACATGCCACCATATATCAACAACACGTCTAGGTACTTCGGCCCGCCGCCACGCAAAAGTCTCTCCTACTTTTTTAGTCAAGTGGCCGCCCAGGAGAGCCTCGCCAACACAGGACATGCGCGCACAGCCGCGTCTGCTTAAAATCAGTCTCTAAGGTTCCGAAGTCCGCCTTGCTAGCTGCGCGTTCAGCGCAGCGAATTGGTAACCCAATGAGCGACTGGGTTGGAGATTATCCTCCGTTCGGGGGCTGCGTGTTGCGAACAAGTGGTTCAAATGGCTCTGAGCACTATGGGACTTACCATCTGAGGTCCTCAGTCCCCTAGAACGTAGAACTAATTAAACCTAACTAACCTAAGGACATCACACACATCCATGCCCGAGGCAGGATTCGAACCTGCGACCGTACCGGTCGCGCTGTTCCACACTGAGGTGCCTAGAACCACTCGGCCACCGCGGCCGGCTGCGTGTGCGTTGTCCTCACGTTTGTATTGTCATAACAGACACTCCACTACTGAGCTGGCTCTATGGGCACATACAAAAAGCCAATAAATTAAGAAAAAGAAAAATGTACCGTAGAGGGCTGTTTCATCTCAACAACTAAAGCGCAGTCACGTTAATAAATTCTAAGATCTTGGTAAGGCTGATGTACGACGTGGTTAAAAAATCTTCACTAAGCAGCAGGACCACATCAGACGTGCAGTGTAACGGATAAAAATGTTTTGGCCTAACAGAGATGCGTTTAACGGGCATCCTGAAAACAGAACTAGTGATACTTCATAATGACTTTTGTACACTACTGGCCATTAAAATTGCTACACCAAGAAGAAATGCAGATGATAAACGGGTAGTCATTGGACAAATATATTATACTAGAACTGACATGTGATTACATTTTCACGAAATTTCGGTGCATAGATCCTGAGAAATCAATACCCAGAACAACCACCTCTGGCCGTAATAACGGCCTTGATACGCCTGGGCATTAAGTCAAACAGAGTTTAGATGGCGTGTACAGGTACAGCTGCCCATGCAGCTTCAACACGATACCACAGTTCATCAAGAGTAGTGACTGGCGTATTGTGACGAGCCAGTTGCTCGCCCACCATTGACGAGACATATGAATTGGTGAGAGATCTGGAGAATGTGCTGGCCAGGGGAGCAGTCGAACATTTCCTGTATCCAGAAAGGCCCGTACAGGGCCTGTAACATGCGCTCGTGCATTATCCTGCTGAAATGTAGGGTTTCGCAGGGATCGAATGAAGGGTAGAGCCACGGGTCGTAACACATCTAAAATGAAACGTCCACTGTTCAAAGCGCCGCCAATGCGAACAACAGGTGACCGAGACGTGTAACCAATGGCACTCCATACCATCACGGCGGGTGGTACGCCAGTATGGCAATGACGAATACATGATTCCCATGTGCGTTCACCGCGATGTCGCCAAACACGGATGCGACCATCACGATGCTGTAAACAGAACCTGGATTCATCCGAAAAAATCACGTTTTGCCATTCGTGCACCCAGGTTCGTCGTTTAGTACACCATCGCAGGCGCTCCTGCCTGTGATGCAGCGTCAAAGGTAACTGCAGCCATGGTCTCCGAGCTGATAGTCCATGCTGCTGCAAACGTCGTCGAACTGTTCGTGAAGATGGTTGTTGTCTGCTGCACGATCCGTTACAGCCATGCGGATAAGATGCCTGTCATCTCGACTGCTAGTGATACGAGGCCGTTGGCATCCAGCACGGCGTTCCGTATAACCCCTTCCCCTCCCCCCTCCCCCCCCCCCCCCCCCTGAACCTCCGATTCCATATTCTGCTAACAGTCATTGGATCTCGACCAATGCGAGCAGCAATGTCGCGATAAGATAAACCGCAATCGCGATAGGCTACAATCCGACCTTTATCAAAGTCGGAAACGTGATGGTACGCATTTCTCCTCCTTACACGAGGCATCACAACAACGTTTCACCAGGCAACGCCGGTCAACTGCTGTTTGTGTATGAGAAATCGCTTGGAAACTTTCCTGATGTCAGCACGTTGTATTTGTCGCCACCGGCGCCAACCTTGTGTGAATGCGCTGAAAAGCTAATCATTTGCATATCACAGCATCTTCTTCCTGTGGGTTAAATTTCGCGTCTGTAGCACGTCATCTTCGTGGTGTAGCAATTTTAATGGCAAGTAGTGTAGATTAAGTCATTAACCGCAATAACTATTTTATTTCCAAAATTGATTTCACTGAACAGGTCAAGAGGGACGTTATAAACAAAGTTAGTAAAAGATACTTAAAATTTAAGTTAATTGTCAGATAGCGAACACAGTAGAAAAATATAACACTTTTTATAGATGGGTAGCCGTCTACTGAACACGCTGTATGCCACGACTGTAAAATCCTGCTAAACTGTTGCATACCAAATTACAAGCACGAAACAGTTGTGAGATTAGAACAGTGAGTACTGTTCAGTGCAATTGTTTTGCTTTGTGACTTGAACTGAGAAGTCAGTACTGTAGCCATGACGTCACAAACCCTGCGCTCCTTATCAGTGACGTCATCACTTTTATCAATGATGTCATCATTATAACCGTTATCATCATATGGTGGGTCACCGCCCTTCTCCTTCATCTTCGCCCCTTCCTTCCCCAACTAATAAGAGCGCAATATTTTAGCACGTATTAAAATGAGGCAGCCAGTCAAAATGTTGCTGTCAAACTATGTAAGCTTCACTTGGAACTGTTTAAAAATTGCCCTATATTCTCATATACACTTAAAGAGCCAAAGAAACTGCTACACCTGCGTAATATCGTGTAGGTTCCCCGAGAACACGCAGAAGTGCCGCTACACGACGTGGCATGGGCTCGACTAATGTCCGAAGTAGTGCTGGAGGGAAATGATACAATGACTCCTGCAGGGCTGTCCATAAATTCGTAAGAGTACGAGGGGCTGAAGATCTCTTCCGAACAGCACGTTGCAAGGCATCCGTGATATGTTCAATAATGTTCATGTCTGGCGACTTTGGTGGCCAGGGGAAGTGTTTAAACTCAGATGAGTGTTCCTGGAGCCACTGTGTAGCAATTCTAGCAGTGTGGGGTGTCGCATTGTCCTGCTGGAATTGTCTAAGTCCGTCGAACTGCACGATGGACATGAATGGCTGCAGGTGATCAGATAGGATGCTTACGTTCGTATCACCTGCCATAGTCTTATCTAGACTTCTCAGGGTACCATACCAGTCCAGCTGCACACGCCAAACACCATAACAGAGCCTCCACCAACTTGATCAGTCCACTGCTGACATGCAGGGTCCATGGATTCATGAGGTTGTCTCCAAACACTTACACGTTCATCCACTCGATACAATTTGAAACGAGACTCGTTCGACCAGGCTACATATTTCCAATCATCAACAATCCAATGTCGGTGTTGACGGGCCCAGGCGAGACGTGAAGGTTTGTGTTGTGCAGTTATCAAGGGTACACGAGTGGGCCTTCGGCTCCGAAAGCCTATATCGATAATGTTTCGTCGAATGGTTCGCATACTGACACTTGTTGATGGCCAAGCGTTGAAATCTGCAGTAATTCGTGGAAGGATTGCACTTGTGTCACGTTGAAAGATTCTCTTCAGTCGTCGTTGGTCCCGTTCTTGCAGGATCTTTTTCTGGCCGCAGCTATGCCGGAAATTTGATGTTTTACCGGATTCCTGATCTTGCGGTACACTCATGAAATGGTTGTACCGGAAAATTTCTATTTCATCGCTACCTCGGAGATGCTGTTTCATCGCTCGTGCGCCGACTACAACAACTAAATTTTGATTACCTGCCATTGTAGCAGCAGCAGCCGCTCTAACAACTGTGGCCGACACATGTCGTCTTATACAGGCGTTGCCGACCGCAGCGCCGTATTCTGCCTGTTTGCATATCTCTGTGTTTGAAAACTCATGCCTATGTTAGTTTCTTTGGTGCTTCAGTGTATTTGCCAGTCCTACACTGTTTACAAACAAATTATGTAAGCTTTACTTCAATTGCGTAAAAATGGCTTCATGTTCAAAGATATACAATATTTTCATGTCGAAAAAATACGTAAATTGCACTTTAATTGCCGCTATATTTGAAGATATTTGCCTCTGAATTGCGTACACGCACACACACTGACACACTCACTCACACACACACACACACACACACACACACACACACACACACACACACACACACCACACACAGTGCTTAACGTTCTCCCACTGTAAATGCTGTACTGCCTTGAAAATTAAATTTCATTTCACATGTGTGCACACTTGATCAAAACATTGTGTACAGTATTTCCACATCTGCCTCATCGTCACCCTTGCTTAGTAAATTTCACCTCTCTGATCTATACACTACAGTAAATTCTCTCTCTCTGTATTCTGTAATGCTTACTTCACGGAGGAAACATTATTATTTTACATTACAAAGGAAATGAGAGGAAAAAAACCAAACAAAAAATACGAAAGATATTAATTTTTTAATATATTTTTTTTTTTTACATTTTCATATAATAAATCAGTTAACATTGACTTACAACAAAAACAGTTCGTCATCTTACGCCCTCACGCAATAAATACAAAATAATTTAATCATCATCTTCAACACTTTTTAGAATATCATCTATTGGAAATAGAAGGTTGTTAAAATTTGAGTACATTTTGAGATATCTCCGTCAGACAACCAAGTTATGACAGATATATCTGTCGTAGCATTTTCGAAACGAGAAGGAACTCCATTTTGTGGTAAACTGTACACAATTTGAATAAAGTATTCTTAATCTAATAATCAATCTGTTTGTTATACTGAAACATATAAAGTTCGCTGTACTTAATATATACTTGTCATGCAATTCAAAAACAACAACTTTTTCAGAATTAATAGAGCACTTCCTCTTAAGCAACTCTTTTAATTTCACGTACGTGTCTGAAAAAGCGTTAAATCATAACCAAAACCAATGAATTTGTAGGAACTAAACACTTTTGCGAATAAAACACAAGGCCACAACAGCGTTCTTTTAGAGAGCGAACATTAATATCTATTGTAGTTCCAGTGAATGATATTTTATGATCAAGAACTGACATTTTTGTATACACAGTTTTGTACAAGGCACATACGAAGAAAACGTTAGTTCAGATCAGTGTTTTCGAAATCTGTGTCCATTTTGTTCACTCTTCCGTGGACATGGTGCTACAGCTCAGAATGTCAAGTTCACTATCGGTGATAGCTGAGAATCTGGATGTCAGATATAGTTTGCTGTCTTTCAGATAAAGTAGCACTGCTGTTCCAAATTTGATGTTGATGCATCTTGTGCTCAGTATTTGATGGTACTCTCCCTTCTACAATGCCGGTAGTCTTTTAGTGCGTTCAGCGATTTTGCCCTTACTCAGATGCTTAAAGGTGTTCAACATGCAGACAGATGAAACCCTGCTTCCTTGTCTTAAACAAGTAACTGATAAACGAAATATGTAAAGTTTATTATTGGAAGTAGTATGTAGTGAATGCCAAACCTACATTTCGTGTCCAAGAAGAAGAAAGTGTTGAACGACGGCAGTGACAATGTGGACGATGAAATCTTTGAGAGTGCAGCAATAACGACTAGCTACCCGTACTGGGCTTCTGCTTTTATAGCACGCCACCATGCTGAATCAACAATTTTCGACTTGTTCCAACAAATAAAAATTTTGATTCGTCAGTATTATTCAGCAAGTCCTGTCTTGTGAAAACGAGCATATTTCGTTTTCCACGTATTAAGGAACATGGTCTTGAGGGTACGCGTGCTTCGATATACGCATAATCAATAAAATTTAATCGCAAATGTGCGTGTTGTATCTACACATTACGAGCAACAGGAAACAGATATATACATTCAAGGGACCCAAATTCAGGTTATAAATTTTAAACACTGTTGTTATAGCCGCCGGACAAAAATCTCTTAGTCACTTGCTGTTCAGCAACTCACTTTTATTTATGCGTTTCAGTTAACTCTTCTTCAGAATATCTGCCGAAATGATACACATGTCATGAGGAATTACAGCTTATATAAAACAAATACTAATAAAATTGACAAAAGGTAAAAACCTGCATTAAAATGAACCTACCAAAGGTGGTAAGGTGCTTCATACACTCGGTATGGCATCACGAGGGAGTCACCAGTTTCATATTGAACCTGAGCAGCAAACGTAGCCACCAAGTGGCGCAGGTAGCGTAACGTCATGGTGGATGCATATGACAAACCGGATAAAAAAGCAAAAATGTTTAACAAAAACGCATATAAACAGGAATTTATACAGCAATAACTATAAATACATCGTTATAAAATTCTGAATCATGAGAATAACAGTACATAAAAGCCATATCTAAGGTAAAAGATAAGGAATAAAACAGATAAAGGCTAGGCGGCATGGTAAAATAGCAAACATATGTCGAATTACATGAACAACGGAAAGTAACCATAAATAGTACATCTGTAGATAAAGGAATCCAACTTAGGTTAATCTATTGAAACAAAGTACGTATGACTGAAATTAAAATGGGGAAATGGAGGGAACCGATGTACACATGGACATCCCTATTTCGTTACAAAATACATAAACAATGAGCAAAATACTGTAGCACATAAGTAAAATGAATAAAATCTTCATAATAAACAGCAAAATAAAAACATGAAAATTGAGTGACCGCAACTTCAATACGGAACTTTACCGTGTACAGTAGCAACAAAAATGTTGTTACAATGTGCAACGACACTGTTTCTGTGTACTTGTCCTACAGAAAAACAGCTCCACTCACCTTGCGGTGATTTCTTCTTATGCAGTGCATCCACACGTCCACCCTGTTAAAAGCGAGTAATGTTCCTCTATTGGAAAATCTGTACTAGAACCAGTAGCATTATACAAATCCAGTGGGCGCAACAAATGTTTTTCAGTACCAGGTTAGACGAGCGATTAATTGTAAGGTCGCTTGCGAGTAAATAATTCAATATATTGTGACTCGTTTGATACAAAACACTGCGAAGCCCGTGCTAATCTTAAGTTACAGTTCCGTCATTCACACGCAATCGCACTCACTCATAATAGCCAGCTAATTGTAATTAAACAGACCTGTTACCAAAAGGAACAAAAAACCGGTTGTCTGTGACAGAATGCTCGCTCAAATATTACGCAATTCGTAGTACGAATGTTCAGTCTGCGGTCCCGGCTTATATAACAGACCACGCGGATTTGGCTTGTTCAGGAGTCGCTGTTTGCATATTAAAATCGGAATTCCACGAGTTCGTGTTTCTCACACGTTTGCAGCACTTCACGGTCAAGTTTTAACCGCCATATCGTAAAATTTTCACATCTGTACAGAGTGCTTATATCCACGTCGGAGCACGATCACGGCTGAGATCCGAAGTGCGGTTCAGCTTTACAAAGCAAATGTCTTAGCCCAGAAAATACATGCAAACGTACTGTCCTCTGATTGGCTAATATACATTGCAACCAATCCAATATCAGTATTGAACTGCACAATCCTGCGTCCTTTACTTTTGACCAATCACAACTTAATAGATTTTATGAACAATTTATCAAAAGAACAAATTTATAAAATCCACAACTATCAATATAACGCCATTTTTAAATAACAAATTTATTATAAAATGTGTCTCATTGTCTCAGTGCCATAAAGTGGGTAGTTGCCCTTTAAAATTTCCTCTGAGTATGATTCATTCTCCCAGTACATCGTTCTACATCTACATCTACATGGATATTCTGCCAATCACGTTTAAGTGCCTGGCAGAGGTTTCATCGAACCACCTTCACAGTTGTCTATTGTTCCAGTCTCGTATAGAGCGCAGAAAGAAAGAACACCTATATCTTTCGGTGCGAGCTCTGATTTCTCTTATTTTATCATGGTGATCGTTTCTCCCTATGTAGGTCGGCGTCAACAAGATATATTGGAATTCAGAGGAGAAAGTTGGTGATTGGAATTTCGTGAGAACATTCCTCCGCAACTAAAAACGCCTTTGTTTTAATGATATCCATCCCAAATCCTGCATCATTTCGGTGACACTCTCTTCCTTATTTAGCGATAATGCAAAACATGCTGCTCTTCTTTGAACGTTTTCGGAGCTCTCCGTCAATCCTATATGGTACGGATCCCACACCATGCAGCAGTATTCTAAAAGAAGACGCACAAGCTTAGTGTAGGCAGTCTCTTTAGAAGGTCTGTTTAGTGTAGGCAGTCTCTTTAGAAGGTCTGCATTTTCTAAGTATCCTGCCAATGACACGCAGTGTTTGGTTTGCCTTTCCTACAACATTTTCTTTGTGTTCCTTCCAATTTAAGTTGTTCGTAATTGTAATTCCTAGTTATTTAGTTGAATTTACGGTCATTAGATTTGACTGATTTATCGTGTAACTGAAGTTTAACGGAGTACTTTTAGCACTCATGTAGATGACCTCACACTTCTTGTTATTTAGGGTCAACTGCCAATTTTCGCACCATGCAGATATCTTTTCTAAATCATTTTGCAATTTGTTTTGATCTTCTGATGACTTTACTAGTCAATAAATGGCAGCATCATCTGGAAACAGCCCCAGACGCCTGCTCAGACTGTCTCCCACATCGTTTATACAGTTAAGGAACAGCAAAGGACCTACAACAATACCTTGGGGAACGCTAGAATTCACTTCTGTTTCACTCGATGACTTTCCGTCAATTACTAAGAACTGTGACCTCTTTGACAGGAAATCACGAATCCAGTCACATAACTGAGACGATATTCCATAAGTACGCAATTTCACTACAAGCCACTTGTGTGGTACAGTGTCAAAAGCCTTCCGGAAAACCAGAACAACGGAATCCGTTTGAAATCCCTTGTCAATAGCAGTCACTACTTCGTGCGAGTAAAGAGCTAGTTGTGTTTCACAAGAACGATATTTTCTAAATTCGTGTTGACTGTATGTCAAGAGACCGTTTTCTTCGAGGTAATCCATAATGTTCGAACAGAATATATGTTCCAGAATCCTACTGCATATCGAAGTTAATGATATGGGCCTGTAATTAAGTGAATTACTTCTACTACTTTTCTTGAGTATTGGTGTGACCTCTGGAACTTCCCAGTCTTTGGGCACGGAACTTCCGTCGAGCGAATGATTGTTAAGTATGGAGCGACTACATCAGCATACTCTCAAAGGAACCTAACTGGTATAGAGACTGGACCAGAAGACTTCCTTTTATTAAGTGATTTAAGTTGCTTCACTAATCCGAGGATATCTACTTCTACGTTATTCATGTTGGCAGCTGTTCCTGATTCAAATTCTGGAATATTTACTTCGTCTACTTTTGTGAAGGAATTTCGTAATGCTGTGTTTAGTAACTCTGGTTTGGCATTACTGTCTTCGATAGTATCTCCATCGCTACCGCGCAGAGAACGCATTGATTGTGTCTTGCCGTTAGCATACTTCACATATGACCAGAATCTCTTTGAATTTTCTGCCAGGTTTCGAGAGGATGTTTCGTTGAGGAAACTATTGTAAGCAACTCCCATTGAAGACCGTGCTAAATTTCGAGCTTCTGCAGAAGATCGCCAATCTTGGAGATTTTGCGTCTGTTTGAATTTTGCATGATTTTTAGTTGTTTCTGCAAGTGTTCTGACTCGTTCTGTGAACCGTGGGGGATCAGCTCCTTCGTTTGTTAATTTATTTGGTATAAATCTCTCAATTGCTGCCGACACTATTTCTTAGCATTCAAGCCAAATCTGCACTACACTTACATTATTAATTTGGAATGAGTGGAGATTGTCTGTCATGAAGGCCTTAAGTGAATTTTTATCTGATTTTTTGAATAGGTATATTATTCGTTTATTTTTGGACGATTTGCGAGTTACAATAATCGGTCTTGCTAAGACAACCTTGTGTTCACTAATTTCTGTATCTGTTTTGATGATCGTTATTGACTCAGGATTATTTGTTGCTAAGAGGCCATGTACACTTTCACAACCGTTTACTATTCGCGTGGGCTCATGACCTAACTGCTCAAAATAATTTTCAGAGAATGCGTCTAGCACAGTTTCGGATGATATTTCACTCGTAACTCCAGAATTAAATATGTATTTTCGCCAAAATATCAAGAGTAAGTTAAAGTCACCACCAAAGATAACTGTGTGAGGCGGGTACATGTTTGAAGTCAAACTCAACATTTTTTGAACGTTTCAGCAATTATATCATCTGGATTGGGAGGTCGGTAAAAGGATCCGATTATTACTTTATTCCGGTTGCCAAGAATAACCTCTGTCAATACTAACTCACAGGAACTATCTACTTCAATTTCACGACAAGATAAACTACTTCTAACAGCAACAAACACGTCACTGCCTACTGTATATCATTTCGGAACACCGTTAGGTTCATCGCGAAAATTTCGGCTGAACTGATCTACTGCTTTAACCAGCTTTCAGTGGCTATAATGATCAGTGCTTTCTATTAGTGCCTGGAACTCTAGTACTTTCCCAACAGAGCTACGATAATTTACAAGTTATACCGATGGCTCTGAGCACTATGGGACTTAACAGCTGTGGGCATCAGTCCCCTAGAACTTAGAACTACTTAAACCTAACTAACCTAAGGACAGCACACACATCCATGCCCGAGGCAGGATTCGAACCTGCGACCGTAGCAGTCGCGCGGTTCCGGACTGAGCGCCTTAACCGCGAGACCACCGCGGCCGGCCAAGTTATACCGATGGCTCCTGTATCTACATTCTTCCTGTGTTCGGCCTGCACCATTTGCGACTGAAGCCCTTTCTGTGTTTTCACGAGACCCTCTGACCTAAAAAACCACCCAGTCCTAAAAAACCACATAGACCCGTGTAGCCGCCTCCTGCGTGTAGTGGACACCTGATCTATCCAGTGGAACCCGAAACCCAACCGCCCTATGGCACAAGTCAAGGAATCTGCAGCCTACACGGTCGCAGAACCGTCTGAGCCCCTGATTCATACCCTCCACTCGGCTCTGTACCAGACGTCCGCAATCGGTCCTGTCCACTATGCTGCAAATGGTCAGCTCTGCTTTCATCTCGCAAGTAAGACTGAAAGCCTTTACCACTGCTGTTAACCGCTCGAAACCAGAGAGAATCTCTTCCGATCCAAAGTGACACACATCATTGGTACCGACGTGAGCCACCACCTGCAGTTGGCTGCACCCTGTGCTCTTCATGACATCCGGGCGGACCCATTCCACGTCTGGAATGACTCCACCCGGTATGCACACGGAGTGCACATTGGCTTTCTACTCCTCCTTGCCAGCCATATCACTGAGGTGCCCCTAACTCATGTAACGTTGGAGACCCCAACTGTCAATAATCCCACCCTCTGTGATTGTCCGGATCTTGCAGGCTGAGAGATTTTCTCTGAAACGGGACAGGCGACTGCATTTTGCTGAGCGACAGTGTCAGCCACAGACAGCACCAAGAACCTGTCTGTCAGACTAACAGGGGAGGCCTTACGTGCGACCCACTTGGAAGCCTTTTGCAACCTGCCACTCCTCGGTGCGACATCCCATTGGACCACAGGTGAGCGTTCAGCCTCAGTGCAAGCAGTAACTGGGCAGGCCACCGGTGAGGACCGATCGGAGGACTCTGACGTCATTGACGTCCGTTCATCCCCCATCCACTGCAGCTTCAAGCTGTGTCACCGAAGCCATCACAGCCTGGAGCTGATAGCAAAGTGTCACCAACTTGTCTCGCATCTGCACAGAATAATCGCAGTCCCTACCCATACTAAAGACGGCGGAAAACTAAACTACCGAGATAAACGGACTTGTCATGCCAACGTTTACCCATTTAATACACACAACAATATTCGTTTATTTAATACTTCGAATTCAAAATATCGTTCACACTAATAACTAAATAAATTAGCAATGATTAATGACAGTCACAATATTTGCAAAAAAATACAATTTTTGTCTCCTAGATATATAGTATTAACTAACTGATAATTTCATGGTCTCTAAGATGCTGATACCTTTCGACCACAGCCGAAACTTCTTGCAGCTAGCTACTGGATCCGAGCTCATCTATTATACGAGACATTACTCATTGTATCTACCTGCTCCCTTCCGTCCCTTACTTACATGGGCGCGATGCAATTCCCTGCACCTCAAATGCTGGTGTAAAAATAGCATTATAAACAGCCAATACTGTAACACATAAAAACAAGAACTGCAGACTACAGTAGTAATTCATCGCCTGTGCACATTATAAACCAATGATCTATGGGGAATAGGGATAAAATATAAGCAGTGAGAAATAATTCCCAGGTTTCTGTAATACTGTTGCCCATAGATCAAACGTTTGTGCCAGTGTACCGACAGGCGTGTTTAGGCGAAATGCTGCGTTAGTTGATTATGGTAAATAGTGCAATTATAGCAACAAGTACCAGCACATACCTGAGCCACTACAATAACAAATATCGATTTCCAGCAGACAGTGAGAAACGTGAACATATGTTGTTTAACATTGACAAATCACATTGTTGTTGTTGTGGTCTTCAGTCCTGAGACTGGTTTGATGCAGCTCTCCATGCTACTCTATTCTGTGCAAGCTTCTTCATCTACCAGTACCTACTGCAACCTACATCCTTCTGAATCTGCTTAGTGTATTCATCTCTTGGTCTCCCTCTACGATTTTTACCCTCCATGCTGCCCTCCAATGCTAAATTTGTGATGCCTCAAAACGTGTCCTACCAACCGATCCCTTCTTCTAGTCTAGTTGTGCCACAAACTTCTCTTCTCCCCAATTCTATTCAATACCTCTTCATTAGTTACGTGATCTACCCACCTTATCTTCAGCATTCTTCTGTAGCACCACATTTCGAAAGCTTCTATTCTCTTCTTGTGCAAACTAGTTATCGTCCATGTTTCACTTCCATACATGGCTACACTCCATACAAATACTTTCAGAAACGACTTCCTGACACTTAAATCTATACTCGATGTTAACAAATTTCTCTTCTTCAGAAGCGATTTCCTTGCCATTGCCAGTCTACATTTTATATCCTCTCTACTTCGACCATCATCAGTTATTTTACTCCCTAAATAGCAAAACTCCTTTACTACTTTAAATGTCTCATTTCCTAATCTAATTTCTCAGCATCACCCGATTTAATTTGACTACATTCCATTATCCTCGTTTTGCTTTTGTTGATGTTCATCTTATATCATCCTTTCAAGACACTGTCCATTCCGTTCAACTGCTCTTCCAAGTCCTTTGCTGTCTCTGACAGAATTACTATGTCATCGGCGAACCTCAAAGTTTTTACTTCTTCTCCATGAATTTTAATACCTACTCCGAACTTTTCTTTTGTTTCCTTTACTGCTTGCTCAATATACAGATTGAATATCATCGGGGAGAGGCTACAACCCTATCTCACTCCTTTCCCAACCACTGCTTCCCTTTCATGCCCCTCGACTCTTATAACTGCCATCTGATTTCTGTACAAATTGTAAATAGCCTTTCGCTCCCTGTATTTTATACCTGCCACCTTCAGAATTTGAAAGAGAGTATTCCAGTCAACATTGTCAAAAGCTTTCACTAAGTCTACAAATGCTAGAAACGTAGGTTTGCCTTTTCTTAATCTTTCTTCTAAGATAAGTCGTAAGGCTACTATTGCCTCATGTGTTCCAACATTTCTACGGAATCCAAACTGATCTTCCCCTAGGTCCGCTTCTACCAGTTTTTCCATTCGTCTGTAAAGAATTCGCATTAGTATTTTGCAGCTGTGACTTATTAAACTGATAGTGCGGTAATTTTCACATCTGTCAACACCTGCTTTCTTTGGGATTGGAATTATTATATTCTTCTCGAAGTCTGAGGGTATTTCGCCTGTCTCATACATCTTGCTCACCAGATGGTAGAGTTTTGTCATGACTGGCTCTCCCAAGGCCATCAGTAGTTCTAATGGAATGTTGTCTACTCCCGGGGCCTTGTTTCGACTCAGGTCTTTCAGTGCTCTGTCAAACTCTTCACGCAGTATCTTATCCCCCATTTCGTCTTCATCTATATCCTCTTCCATTTCCATAATATTGTCCTCAAGTACATCGCCCTTGTATAAACCCTCTATATACTCCTTCCACCTTTCTGCCTTCCCTTCTTTGCTTTGAACTGGGTTGCCATCTGAGACAAATCACGTATCTACTGATATGTTCAACGTGATGTCCATTGAATTTAGTCCTTGCATAAATCAAATAAACGTAAACAAATGGGTAAAGATTTTCATAAAGATAATTATTGGCACTCTGAAGCTCTACGAGCACAATATGTTGCCGTAGTGTCTCCATGGAACTAAGACTATTCTGACAAGTAGAAACTGACACATGGAGATGTAAACATTTTTAGCAGACTTGTGGACTGTGTGCTCAAAATCTGTTACTTGCTAATCGATTAATTCCAATTCATTTGGTCTTCAGTTCTGTTTTAATAAATAGTTGGGTAGTTCTTACAATCTATTCTATAACATTTTAATGTGATGTATGTTTATGCCATACACATTCCACTTTTTATTTCTGAAAGTAACATCACTATCCTGAAATTACAGTATAATTATGAAAACCTCCTTTTGATTATTTCACATGATCTATTGAATACACAATCTAACCGTTTCCTGTAAATACAGGGCTATTCAAAAAGAAGGAACAGATTTCATACATTTAATGCTTCCAACCTACAAAAGATAGAAACATAATTCCAACGTCCCTGGATATAGAAAAGTTCACATTCTTGTGTATTCAATGTGAGCGCCTTGTGTTACAGGACAGATATCAAAACGGTGGCTCATTTCTTGCCACACAAGAAGCAGCAGGTCTCTCGTTATCGGATTCGCAGCTTCGTCAATACTGTGTTGCAGACTTTCAAGAGTGTCAGTCATAGGGAGGATAAAAACTCCGCCTTTTACGTAACCCCACAGATGAAAGTCACAAGGTGTGAGATCTGGAGTCCTGGGAGGACACCGGTGATGAAGTTAATCTTCTGCTCTTCCTCTTCCTATCCAACGGCCTGGAATGGCGTCAGTCACGTAACGTCGTACGTGCTTAGAGTGCAACAACTGAAACCTCATGATTCGCATAAAAGTTCTGAAAACGCGCTTCAGTTTCTGGCACGAATCGAAGTTGATGACATATGGCCAGGTAATATTCTATGGAGTGACGCATATTTTACACTACAGGGTACGGTTAGTATGCGTAACTGCCGATTTTTGGGTACTGTTAAACCGCGTGCTATGCACGAAGAGCCATTGTATTCGCCGCGTGTGACTGTGTTGTGTGGATTCAGAAGCAGTTTTATTCTCGTTCTTCTTTGAACAGAATACACCTAGAGGTTCTGCCGGGTGTACCGTGACGTCTCCACTTTATCGAGACCTCCTTCTACAGCAAGTGATTTCTGGAAAAGCGCAACTGTGTGGAAACCACTGTTCTCATGCAAGATTGGGCGACACATGTCACTCGCTCAGTGAAAGATCTCCCTAATGTAACGTTCCATGAACATGTTACCCGCAGATGCATGGCCTGGAAGATCACCTGATATGAATCCGTGTGACGTTGGGCTCTGGAGATACCCAAAAAACGCGTTCATCAAGAACACGTTCGGTCTCTACCAGATCTAAAGAGGAACCCGTTGCTGAGACTCCGCCGGAACTGCTGCGAGCAACTGTTAATCACGTCGTTTTACAGGTTCAACATCTCATCGAAGTTTCCGGTGCTCATATTGAACAAATTATGTAAGCGGCGGTTAACAATAAATTCAACATTATGCCTTTCTTACTTGTTTGACCCTTTCTGTCCACGTCCCGTTCCTAATATACTACATATGGAAACATTTCTATACGTCTCTCTTGCATTCAAAGCACCAAATTTGAAGCTGGTGGCCATAATTTCAGCTATTTTTTCTAACATAAATCGGTTGCGCATTAACGCATTAGGCCGTCTACCAAGTTTCGCTGACATACGATAATTATAGCCCACATTGGAGTTCTGTGAGTAGCTGCACTCTAATTAAGAACACCCGGTATTCCTTGGCCACACAAGCGCTGTGCACTTTGTAAAACCTAACATGAATCAATGTGTTCTTACTTAACAACTTTTGTATCTTACCACTATATTGTAAGTAGGAGTAGTGCATTGATTCCTCTCATAATATACACTCGCAAAGTAAATGTGCCAGCACAGGCCCAGCGGCCTGCAAGTAAACCGCATGCATTTTACAGTCCTGTGTGCTGTGTCTCGTCTACTCGCCAACCAGACATACAGCTGTGTCCAGCGGGTAACCAAGCTTCAGGCGTCGTCCGCCGCAACCAGCACAAGCGCCTGTAAGCCAAACACTGATCCTCGCTCGCCTCGCAGCTTCAGTGAATTTCCCGGACAACAAACACAGAGGTCGACTTGCCCTCGGAATCTCTGATAGCCCACACGAGAGGTGCCTGGTTCGCAGCGACCAGAGAACGCATCCACGATCGCGGCGCACATTGGGTCAGAATCCCGAAAATGTAGCCATAAATAAAGAAAGCTCTGAGTTAAGAAATTTCGCTTAATGTTTTGGCTAGAGTAATATTGGGACTACTGAATCCTGGGCTTAGAAGCTGGAAAAGTACTACGTCGTTCTAATGAAATATTTTTGTTCAGGGAAACCAGACCGATTTTTTAAAAAAATTTAGGTTATTACAGGAGATATGTGCGTGATTACGAACAAGTATTTCATTATTTAATCATTAATTAACAATTAGTGTTTCTTAATTAACCTCTTGCGGAATGCAACCAAGACCACTGAAAAACGCGAGGGGAAAAACATATATAAGTTTTGGATTGCACGACATTCCGCCTTCTTTTTCATTCCGTCCTTAAGAATGTACGAGGGCTAATCGGAAAGTAAGGAACTATCGGTTGCGTAATGGAAACCACAGTGAAAACAAAAAAACTGTTTTATTTGCAATAGTTAGGTACACCTTCTAGCTAACTGTGTACATAATCGCCGCTCCGATTTACACATCCGTCGTAGCTTTGTACCAACTTTCCAGTATCCTCTTCATAGAAGGCAGCCTCCTGTGCTTTCCGACAATTTTCTACGCTGGACTGCAGCTCGTTGTCTGTGCCAAAATAGTGTCTTTATATCCAGCGGTTCATTTGAGTAGAGATGAAAATCAGAGGAAGCCAACTCCGGGCTCTGCAGCTTTTACCATCGGAAAGGCTGCAGAAGCGTTCTCATTGCCCCTGCAGTGTGTGACCGAGAACTGTCGTTGCTTAGAGTCGCCATTTGGCAACAAACCGTAAATTTACGTATAAGGTTAAGGAAACAATTCGCATATGCATAATGTTGCCGTCTGGCAACACACACAGTCTGATTTCATCGAGCTAAACTGTGATTAGCGTTATTAATTTGGCAGAGACAATTCAAAATCGATAATCTTTGCTTAAGGTCGAACGTGTGTAAACACATACGAAAGCAGCTGAAATTTCAGTTATTTCTATCGCTCAGATAACTTGTAGTTTGATGTTTAAGGTATGTAAAACGATGCTTAATGATATCGCAGATTATATTTCCATATCTCTGTAACTGAAGATTCAATAATTAATCAATACTTTCAGTTTGTTGATGTATGGCAACAAACCTAAAATACAGCATACATAAAAATTAAATCAGAATATCAATGTTCACCCTGTTACATAATATTTCATGTGTCATACCCTACCCAGATATTTGTTTCACTGAAATTGTTTTCCTAAAAAAAAGTCGTGCAGTAGAGGATTAAGAAGGTAGTAGCCCCTAAGCTTTGTCCTAAAGTCTTCTCGCGTGAAAATATGCAAGATGTGTTCCGAAGTCTTTTTCCAACGGTCGGTCCCTATATTTCTTCATTGCGGGAACCATCTCCGAGGAAAGTGAAAACTTTGTCGTCGGGAGCTGTTAATGCCCTCTTGGTACCCGCTGCAGAGAATTACGAGGAGACAGATGCTGAGCATGATGGAGTGGATACAAACATCGGTGAAGAAGATGAAGGAAGACGATGAACAAGAAGCATAAGAGAAAAAGATTAAGAAGACATATAAAACAATCAGTTTCTGTTATTAATATGTCTTTTCTATGATAGAGACAGTAATGGAGGCAGTTTTGTGATAAAGTTTACCATTAAAATTACAAAATTTTGCAGAAAACACTTTTTCTCCACTTCACTAATTTTTTCCACATTGTTTTCGTCATGTTGTATTTTTAAATTTTGATATAAAAATAGTTAGAAGGATCGGAAACCTCATTACACCCATTTTTTGGCCACATTTTGAGCAGATTTAGAAATTAAGCCAGGTTTTCAGGATTCTGGCTCACTGTGCAGAGC
Organism: Schistocerca americana; assembly: GCF_021461395.2. Lineage (NCBI taxonomy): Eukaryota > Metazoa > Arthropoda > Insecta > Orthoptera > Acrididae > Schistocerca > Schistocerca americana. The sequence goes on along the minus strand of NC_060130.1, from coordinate 580,987,170 downwards.
TGCAATCGCGGGCACTATTTTCCTTTCGAGTGTCACGTGTCCACAAGCAGGTCGCACCGTATCCGTGCTCTGCGACAGTATTTATGTCGGTGCACAACCGCAGACATTCCTTCTCTGCCAACGACCAACTCCTACGCCTCACCCATCTCCTCTCCCTCCAGCTTAGCTCCCATCACTCTGCCATTTTTGCATCCCTAGATTTCGAAAAGGCCTACGACCGAGTATGGCATTACGGTCTCTTCTTTGAACTCCAGACCTAGACCCTTCCTATCAACTATATCCGTCTGTCTCCTTCCTCTCCCACCTCCCCTCCTACGTTACCGTCCATAACACCGATTCCCGCTCCTTCTAGCCCTCCGCGGGTGTGCCTCTCCTCTACCTCCTGTATACAGCAGATAAACCCCAAGCCCCCTCCACCCTCCAGTCCACCTCCTGCAGTATGCCGATGACACCACCTTCCTCGCCCTCGTTCCTACCCTTCCACGGTCCCAACGCCTTCTCCAGAATCACATTGACCATTTTGCCACATAGTGTAATCAGTGGCTCCTAAAAATCAATCCTTCCAAGACCCAGGCAATCACTGTAGTTCGTACCACTCGTTCCTTCCGGCTCCTTACTTTTTCCCTTACCGTCTGCGCCCGTCCTGTCCGCCTCTCCCACACCATCATCTACCTTGGACTCACCATTGACCGTCACCTCACCTGGATGCCTCATCTCCACTCCATCCATTCCAAAGCCCACAACCGTCTCCATCTCCTTAAACTCCTCTCTGGCCAGACATGTGGGTTGAACCCTTTACCATCCTCAACACCTACAAATCTTTGAACTGTCCCATCGTCTGTTATGCCAGTCCCACCTGGATATCCACCCCCCCCCTCCCCAAATTCTACAAGTCCCTCCAGATCCCAAATGTCATGCACTCTGTCTCGCCTTCCGTATATGCCTCCCATCCCCCACGTGGATCCTCAATGACCTGATTCCGTTCCCCCATCTGCTCGTTTTCCCACCCACTCTACACCTCTATATCCTTCATCTCCTTTCCCAAGGTGGCATCTGTCAACTCCCCCTCTCGGATGATGCCGTATCTCCCTCCATTTTTCCCCGTTATCAGCACTGATCCTTACCTCCCTCTCCCTACCTCTGTTCTTTCCCAGGGCTCACTCTTCCCCTCCCCCTCCCTTCGTGTTTTTCCCTGCCTACCATCTCTTTTCCTCCATTCTCTCTCCCCGGTTCTTTTGCTTTCCCCTCTCTGCCTTGTCCACTCCTTCTCGTGTCCGCCCTGCCACCCTCTTTTTATGTGTCTGCTCGCTCCATTGGCTCTCCCCTTTTGCTTTTTCCTCTTCTTTCCCTCTTTTTTCCCCTCATTTGTCGGTCCTTCCCCCCACCCCCCATCTGCCTTAGGCTGTGGTGTGTCATTTCGTGTCTACTCTATAGGGCAGTTGCAGTCTTACGTGAGTGTTCAGTGTTCTGCATCCCTTTTTTAGACGTTGCAAACAGAAGCCAGACTGTCACCGTGTTTTTTAATTGTGCCTGTCTACTTACTGTGTATGCTTTAATTAGCATTGTCAACACGGTGTGTTTATATTTTAACTCCGAACAACTTTCCGCCCTTCTAAAGTTCTTAAAAGTCACCGTTTTATCGCCTATTTTTATTGTTTGTTATCTTCTCATTACGTTTTTATCTCTTCTGTAGGCTGAAGAGCGGCATATTAAGCTGCTGCCACCCGCCCGGCCCTCTGGAGGGAAATCGAAATCCAATAAACTAAAAAAACAAAAAACAAAAAAGAAAAGAAACACAACCACAGAACAACGTCAATCAGAATGGAGCCCTTACACTCTTTACTTGCGAGTACGTGAGCATTGTTCGTTGCGGTCACGAGGGTTGCTCAGCGTTGTGTACTCGTAATGTCTAAGTCGACGTTGATTTGTCGCTCGCCCTATCAGGCAGCATTGTTATTTCGTACGCGTCCCGTTGTACCGGGTATATATAGGCGACAGGCGTTCGTGCCTATAGCCTGCCAGCACCCTGACTGCGTCGGTCGGACCGGGGTTAAGCATCAATAGGGTCAAGGACAGGAATCCGCTCCAAGGCGACTCTTCTGCCACCCCTTCGCGCGGCAGTGACATCGGCCGCTCGACGGCCGTCCCGGTAAGGAGCCGGCTGCGCTGATACTGACACCACCCAACGGGCTAAGGACCGAGCGCATCATGCCTCACACCACAATTCACCGATAACCACTGAATGTGATGCCGATTCACGTGACCCTTGTACACAGTGTAGTGTGAGGGACCGATCTTCCTCTTCTTCCATGGCCGCCGGGTGATAGACCTCCCACCTAGTGACGGTCAAGCCATGTCCGCCCCCAGCATTAATACAACCGACCCCCACGTGGACGCTCAGCCGGGTGCTGCTTCGTCTCCACCGTCTGGGGATTCCGACACTGTCTTCCGCTCGCGCCCGTCGCGACGGCGTAGATTCAGATTCCCATGCCTCCGCGCCTGGAGCAGCGACACCTGTTGCTGCTATGGACCAGGACATGCGTCCCCCTCCCGACCCCACTTCTTAGAATCCACCGCCACCACCACCAAAGAAGGAGAACATCCATCCTATTGTTGGTTACAGTCTCACAAACTACATTAAACTGGACACTGAATTGCAACGCCTTATTGCGAGCCACCTGCGGGCAGTATACCACAGAGACCATTTCAAGTACTTGCTTGACACCATGGATAATTATCTCCAAGTCCTCAACTTTGTGAAGTCCAGGGCTTTGGACTACTACACTCAACAGGCTTCTGGCGACAGAAGAACGAAAATCGTCATCAAAGACTTACCTTGCGAAGGTACAGAAATAGACGTCAGGATTGAATTACTCCGTCTCAAGTTCCTGGACCCTTTGGTTCACCAATACAACAAGAGTGACCGCGCGACCTGGAAATTAATTCCTGTGCCCACCCATGTTGTCTGCCTTCTTAGGAGAGAGGACGTCTAACGCATTTACGAAATCAGGTATCTGCAGTGCACCGAGGTGCGTATTGAATTATATGAAGGCCGCAACGGACCCTATATCTGAGTAGGTGTCAACGCTTGCGCCACACCGGCAATTACTGTTCACTGCCTTTTCGGTGTGTCATAGGGTGGTGGGGTCTCGGGTTCCGCTGGATAGGTCAGGAGTCAACTACACACAGCAGGCGGCTACACGGGTAGCAGGGTTTGTGTGGCGTGGACTGGGCGGTTTTTTAGGTTAGATGGCCTCGACCAAGTATAGAAAGGGCAACAGCCTCAAAGGGTGCGGGGCAAAGTTATGACATGCGGGGACCAAGCAGCAATCGCTATTGTAATTGTAAACTGTCGAAGCTGCGTTGTTAAAGTACCGGAACTTCAAGCGCTGATAGAAAGCACCGAAGCTGAAATCGTTATAGGTATGGAAAGCTGGCTGATGCCAGAGATAAATTCTGCCGAAATTTTTACAAAGGCACAGACGGTGTTTAGAAAGGATAGATTGCATGCAACCGGTGGTGGCGTGTTTGTACCTGTTAGTAGTAGTTTAGCCTGTAGTGAAGTAGAAGTGGATAGTTCCTGTGAATTATTATGGGTGGAGGTTACACTCAACAACCGAGCTAGGTTAATAATTGGCTCCTTTTACCGACCTCCCAACTCAGCAGCATTAGTGGCAGAACAACTGAGAGAACATCTGGAATACATTTCACATAAATTTTCTCAGCATGTTATAGTCTTAGGTGGAGATTTTAATTTACCAGATATAGACTGAGACACTTAGATGTTTAGGACGGGTGGTAGGGACAGAGCATCGCGTGACATTATACTGAGTGCACTATCCGAAAATTACCTCGAGCAATTAAACAGAGAACCGACTCGTGGAGATAACATCTTGGACCTACTGATAACAAACAGACCCGAACTTTTCGACTCTGTAAGCTCAGAACAGGGAATCAGTGATCATAAGGCGGTTGCAGCATCCCTGAATATGGAAGTAAACAAGAATATAAAAAAAGGAAGGAAGGTATATTTGTTTAGCAAGAGTAATAGAAGGCAGATTTCAGACTACCTAACAGATCAAAATGAAAATTTCTGCCGGCCGAAGTGGCCGTGCGATTAAAGGCGCTGCAGTCTGGAACCGCAAGACCGCTACGGTCGCAGGTTCGAATCCTGCCTCGGGCATGGGTGTTTCTGATGTCCTTAGGTTAGTTAGGTTTAACTAGATCTAAGCTCTAGGGGACTAATGACCTCAGCAGTTGAGTCCCATAGTGCTCAGAGCCATTTGAACCATTTTGAAAATTTCTGTTCCGACACTGACAATGTTGAGTGTTTATATAAAAAGTTCAAGGCAATCGTAAAATGAGTTTTAGACAGGTACGTGCTGAGTAAAACTGTGAGGGACGAGAAAAACCCACCGTGGTTCAACAACAAAGTTAGGAAACTACTGCGAAAGCAAAGAGAGCTTCACTGCAAATGTAAAAGCAGCCAAAACCTCTCAGACAAACAGAAGCTGAACGATGTCAAAGTTAGCGTAAGGAGGGCTATGCGTGAAGCCTTCAGTGAATTCGAAAGTAAAATTCTATGTACCGACGTGACAGAAAATCCTAGGAAGTTCTGGTCTTACGTTAAATCAGTAAGTGGCCAGAAAGAGCATATCCAGACACTCTGGGATGATGATGGCATTGAAACAGAGGATGACACGCGTAAAGCAGAAATACTAAACACCCTATTCCAAAGCTGTTTCACAGAGGAAGATTGCACTGCAGTTCCTTCTCAAAATCCTCGCACGAACTAAAAAATGGCTGACAGCGAAATAAGTGTCCAAGGAATAGAAAAGCAACTGAAATGACTCTACAGAGGAAAGTCCACGGGATCTGACGGGATACCAATTCGATTCTACACAGAGTACGCGAAAGAACTTGCCCCCAGCCGTGTACCGCAAGTCTCTAGAGGAACGGAAGGTTCCAAATGATTGGAAAAGAGCATAGGTAGTCCCAGTCTTCAAGAAGGGTCTTAGAGCAGATGCGCAAAACTATAGACCTATATTCTGACATCGATCTGTTGTAGAATTTTAGAACATGTTTTCTGATTGCGTATGATGTCGTTTCTGGAAACCCAGAATCTACTCTGTAGGAATCAACATGGATTCCGGAAACAGCGATCGTGTGAGAGCCAACTCACTTTATTTGTTCATGAGACCCAGAAAATATTAGATACAGGCTCCCAGGTAGATGCCATTTTCCTTGACTTCCGGAAGGCGTTCGATACAGTTCCGCACTGTCGCTTGATAAACAAAGTAAGAGCCTACGGAACATCAGACCAGCTGTGTTGCTGGATTGAAGAGTTTTTAGCAAACAGAACACAGCATGTTATTCTCAATGGAGAGACGTCTACAGACGTTAAAGTAACCTCTGGCGTGCCACAGGGGAGTGTTATGGGACCATTGCTTTTCACAATATATATAAATGATCTAGTAGATAGTGTCGGAAGTTCCGTGCGGCTTTTCGCGGATGGTGCTGTAGTATACACAGAAGTTGCAGCATTAGAAAGTTGCAGCGAAGTGCAGGAAGATCTGCAGCGGACAGGCACTTGGTGCAGGGAGTGGCAACTGACCCTTAACAATGTAATGTATTGCGAATACATAGAAAGAAGGAGCCTTTATTGTATGATTATATGATAGCGGAACAAACACTGGTAGCAGTTACTTCTGCAAAATATCTGAGAGTATGCGTACGGAACGATTTGAAGTGGAATGATTATATAAAATTAGTTGTTGGTAAGGCGTGTGCCAGGTTGAGATTCATTGGGAGAGTCATTAGAGAATGTAGTCCATCAACAATGGAGGTGGCTTACAAAACACTCGTTCGACCTATACTTGAGTGTTGACAGAGGAGATAGAGAAGATCCAAAGAAGAGCGGCGCGTTTCGTCACAGGGTTAATTCGTGACCGTGATAGCGTTACGGAGATGTGTAGCAAACTCAAGTGGCAGACTCTGCGAGGGAGGCGCTCTGCATCGCGGTGTAGCTTTCTGTCCAGGTTTCGAGAGGCTGCGTTTCTGGATAAGGTATCGAATATATTGTTTCCCCCTACTTATACCTCCCGAGGAGATCACGAATGTAAAATTAGAGAGATTCGAGCGCGCACGGAGGCTTTCCGGCAGTCGTTCTTCCCATGAACCATACGCGACTGGAACAGGAAAGGGAGGTAATGACAGTGGCACGTAAGGTGCCCTCCACCACACACCGTTGGGTGGCTTGCGGAGTATAAATGTAGATGTAGATGTGGAAGCAAGTGTGCTGCCTCGCTTCCGTCAGAGGACTGCAAACTCCGAGCCTCATAAAAACCCACGTGTGGCTGCTGTTTGGGCACTTCTCACGATCCCCACCATCTGGCTTCCTGGAAGAGATGTCCTAATACGAGAAGACTATGATGTCTTCCCGTCCTCCACGAAGGAAACCAAGAACGAATCGGTCACCCCGCCTTTACAGGACCGCACCCATTTCCCCGTCTTACAGGGTACACCCGACGACCGTCCCACCACTGATGCTCAGGCTCCTGACGCATCTATGACCCAGGAGCCCCTTACAGCTCCAACCCCTTCGATCTCATTCACTGCTGCAGCTCAGTCTCCTCCTGCTCATCCGTCTTCTGTGACGCATACCAACGCCACCAAGCTGAAAGACAGTCTGCAGCCTCCTCCCGCTTACCTGCTGAAGTGCCACAACCCTCTATTGCGGCCGGCCGTGGTGGCCGAGCGGTTCTAGGCGTTATAGTCTGGAATCGCGCCACCGCTGCGGTCGCAGGTTCGAATCCTGCCTCGGGCATGGGTGTGTGTGATGTCCTTAGGTTTGTTAGGTTTAAGTAGTTCTAAGTTCTAGGGGACTAATGACCTCAGAAGTTAAGTCCCATAGTGGCTCTGAAATGGCTCTGAGCACTATGGGACTTAACTTCTGAGGTCATCAGTCCCCTAGAACTTAGAACTACTTAAACCTAACTAACCTAAGGACGTCACACACATCCATGCCCGAGGCAGGATTCGAACCTGCGACCGTAGCGGTCGTGCGGTTCCAGACTGTAGCGCCTAGAACCGCTCGGCCACTCTGGCCGGCGAAGTCCCATAGTGCTCAGAGCCATTTGAACCTCCATTGCGGCGCCTTCTCCACCAGCCACCGTGCTTACCCCCGCTCGTCGCAGGGTCAAGAAGCCCACCTGGGATGTTCTTCCAGTGGTGGAGACAGATGCTTCTTTCTGGGATGACATGTGGGAGATCCTCGAGGTCATCTCTCTGTTCATGCAGCCCCATATCACGGCTGTCATTCGTGAAACAGCCCAAGAGATCCGTCGCTCCGAGGATGGGCTCACTAAGGTCATCGCACTTGCTGAAGGACTCAGCCAGATTTTGTTATAATGGCGAATCGCCCACCACACAACCATCAGATCGTTCGGGATCTAGTTGTCTGTATTTTTAATGCTAATGGCCTTAAAGATATGAAGACTGATCTGAACACTTTCCTCTACTACCACCATGTGGACATTTTACTTGGCCCAGAAACCCATATGAAACCCGCCGACGATTTTCGTCTCCATAAGACGGTTTGCTGTCGCACTGGCCGACTCCATCACCGAGGTGGGTGCACAGCAGTGTTTCTGCATAAGTCACTCGTCCATAATCACGAGGTTCTCCAACCAATCGAACATATAGAGGCTACGGTGGTCACTGTTTCTACCCGCCTTGGTGCTATAACGTTTGCTGCGACGTATTTGAGCCCTAACCTACCACTTCTTGAAGCTGATATCAGTACCTTGACATCTTTTGAGAAACTCATTGTTGGGTCAGATCTCAACGCTAAGCATCCAACTTGGCATTCACACATAGCTAATCCCAAGGGAAGACTCCTCCTTGACGTAAAAGGTCTTCTGGCGATATCGGTCTATGCCCCCCACGCTCCCACCCATACCAGTCCGCTCTGACTGTTAGCCAGACGTTCTGTATGTGGCCATTTTCAAGAACATTGCGATGCAGTTTTCGTTGGAAACACTCTACGAACTGGCCTCTGACCACGGCCCGTGTTCCTGCACCTTATCGACGTGACTCTGTCTTTAGACTTCTATTTTACCTTGACCATCATGGACCGGGACAAAATTTCCAGGATCCCTAATAACACCACTCGGCAACATCTCGACCTGACAACGCCTGCCAATCTGGGTAGTGCTGCTGATTACCTATCCACAAAAATCCAAAGTGCAATGAATGTCTCTACTTCCGTTGTGCCAAGGGCCACTCGATGACTTGCCCCCCCTCTTGCACGAACTCAGAATCCCGAAGAACGGCTACCACAGGCGGTGGAAACAGTTTCGTGAACCTCGGGATAAACATCGCATGAAGTGTCCCTAGCGTGAATTCTGTCACCGTCTCGCCGACTGGAAAATGGAACAATGGGAGGACAAGATGTCCGCCACCCTTCTCCAACATAAATCCGAATAGGCTTTTATCCGAGCCCTGCAGCCCTCAGCAGTGAGGACCAACCATCCCATCCACACAGTGTATGGTTCAAATTATGATGTCCTCAATGTGGTTGAAACTAAGGCCCATGCGTTCGAGGCCCAAAACCAATTGCTCATCCAGGACCTCACACCTGATGAACTCCAAGTTGAACACGATATTCTAGAGGCCATTGCCGCTTTCAGCAAAGACCATATCTGACTACCCCTCACCTTATGTCAAACGGATCCTCTGGCAGAAGTGTGGACAGTCGGCTCCAGGTTTCGATGGTATCTTAAACGAACACTTCCGCTGGCTCCCACGCAAGACACCAGTTTTATTCAGCAGCATCCTGAACCGCTGTCTCACAAGTGCGTTTTCCCCCACAGTGGAAGCCGGCCAAAATGATTGCCATCCCCAAGCCCTCGAGGAGTCTACTGTCCCTAGTAACAACAGGCCCATTAGCCTTCTGAACACCATGGCCAAGGTTCTAGAATCTTCGATCCTCCACTATCTGGAGCAATTTGGTTTCGCTTCCCATCTGTCGGCCGAACTCCAAGTCCTTAGGATCACAGAACATGTCAGCAAGGTCTTTAACTCCACCATGTCGATGCCAGCGGTTTTCCTGAATTGCAAAACGCGTATGACAAGATCTGGCAGGACAATCTTGTGTACAAAATGCTGACACAGGCGACCATCCCCGACATCTATGTGAAGATCGTGGATAATTTACTCCACGATAGGACTTTCTATGTTACTCAACAAGCTCAACGCTCCAGATTACATAACATGTCGAGGGGTACCCCTCAGGGCTCTGTGTTGTATCTCACCTTTTTTTAACAATTATGTCAACGATATGTCAGTCCTCCCACACTGCCACATGGCATTATACGCCGATGATACGGCGCTCTATACCACTGGCCGCAACACAGACCAGCCCGTTGCTCAACTCTAGTGGCAAGTGGACGCGACAGTGACCTGGTGTAGTTCCAACAAGATTGCCCTCAATGCCGCCAAAACTACGGGAGTCTACTTCACTGAACAGCACCCCATCCTCTGCCACAACATCACTATTGCAGGCGTCCAGGTCCCATGATCCCCTGGTACCAAATACCTAGGCGTGTGGATGGGTAAAAAACTGCTCTTCCATCGCCATGCAGAATATGTAACCCAGAAAGGGCTCAAGCTGATAAAAGCGTTGTATCCGATGTTCACCAGCAGGCAACTGTACTTCGACACCAAGCTCCCACTGTACCCGATGGTTGTCCACTCTTTCCTCACCTATGGCCCCACAGCGTGGCCTACGATTAGTGCTTCCCGGATTCAGACCCTCCAGCGCCTGCAGAATAAGGTGCTTCGGTGGAGTCTGCATGCCCCTCCCCATACGAGGGTAGTTACCCTCCACGAGGAAACGGACATGGCCACTCTCGAGACGTCCATGCGAGAGAAGGCAAAGCGTCTCTATTCCAAAGTAGAAGCCTAGAAGCTCTATGCGACACGCCCGCTGGCATACAAAACATTAGCACTACGTCTCCCCGGCACTGGCACCGACAACCCGTTCCTCTCATTATCCTTGAGGACTCATATTTCAACCACGGCTATCGATAGCCTTGTTACGGCCACTTATACAGCGTTATTATTGCCTTGACCACTCAATGGGTGTCGAACACAGTAATCCACCAATGTTGATACCTCCTGTCGTTAGTTGTTCTGTTACCAATTGACTGCACCCTGAAATGTCACCGTCGGAGGGTGGTATGGGACTTCAAGTTCCACCGCCACATCTCCTGCGTGCACTTGAGCGATGTCTTTGGTGTGACATCACTGTCGAATGGAACAGTTTTCACATCCACCAAGACAGTAAGCCCGTGTGCCACGGGTGAAGCTGTATTTCAATCTCCATGAAAAAAAAAAAAAAAAAAAAAAAAAAAACCAGAACTGCAGCTCGGTCGCAGCTATTGAACCAGTTCACGTTGGGAGCTCTGTGGGCAATTATGCCCACTGCTGCCACCTACGAGGCAACTTGGAGCTGCCAATCTTCTATTTGTCACGCAGCACTGTCCTCAACGATTGGACATGTCGAGCGCGGTATCATGGCCAACTAGTTTATTTGGATTCTGAGGTTGTCATTCTACGGTATGGTCCTTCAGACTTAGATTTTCCACCACTTTTTCTGGATTTGGCGATTCATCAAGACAAACTACAGGATGTTTCACAATTTTGACGACTTTAAATTTGAATAACATAAAAACTAATCGCCAAACAAAGTTGATCATTTTACACAAGGCACAACATTTATACAAGTTTCCTTATAAAATACTACATTGGAGAAATAACGACCATTCGTGGCTAGAAAATATGTGAGGCGTTTCACACAATTTTTGAACACATCTAAATGCAGGAGGACTTCTTGAATTTTCAAAGTGAATTCGATGTTTTGACTGTTGCAAGATTCTCGGCCGGTCGGAGTACACATTCACGGTCAAATAATCCCATATGTAAAATTGAGGCACGGTTAAATCTGGCGAGCGTGGCGGCCATTCGACACAAGCGCGTTTGGAAATTATGCGGTTACCAAACGCTTCACGGATAACTAACAAGGTCTTGCTGGACGTGTGGCATGTCGCACCGTCTTTTTGGAACCAAGTTTTCGTAACGACCGACGAGGGGTTGGCTCTAAACTGCTACCCACAAGTTATTCGATGTTCTCAGGACTTTGGACGGTTTTCCGAGGACCGGTTGACTTTAGATTCGATGCACTGGCAGTCGCTCGGAAGCTTCGTACGCAGTTCAATATTGTTCCGTGAGCAGGAATTGTATATCGTGGCTGAATCTTGAAATGTTTACGAAAGGCACGTAGCACGCACACGGAAAATTCGCCGTAGCAAAAACAACATTCCACCACGAACGTACGATATTACTCTGACCAGTACGCCATGATTACTGACCTGTATATACGATGAAACTCAACACTCCCCACTGCTGACAGACAGCGGCATCGTCGCTGCATCTTGATTTTAGCTCGCGTTATTCAAATCTGAAATCCTCCAAACATTGTGAAATACACTCTATTAGGAACTTGGTTCACCCGATCAGAAATTCTAATTTGCTAACGACAACTGATTGTTATTTTCGAGTGTTCATCACTTCTTCATTACAAAATTATTGTAAAGGTCATTTATGTTATTGTTAGTAGAACAGTTAAACTCTGTCTACTGAGGAGCCTCTTCATTCCGATACGTGCCGACCCGGCTGTATCACTCTGGACCAGATACAGCGAACACGTAGAATGGTTGGTTACTTTCCGGATTGTGCTTGATAGTTCCGGGGTATGTGAACTGGTATAAATGTTGAGAAACTAACCGTATGTGAGTTGCTCACGTTTCCGATTCGTTGTTGAGTCCTACCGAGTGTTCTGTGGTCTCCACCTGGCGAAACATCGCCGAGAGACTGCAGCATTGTACAACGGCTGTTGCCAGGGACTGTGACATCACTGCTGTAGCAGTCCGTGGTTCAAATGGTTCAAATGGCTCTTAGCACTATGGGACTTAACATCTTAGGTCATCAGTCCCCTAGAACGTAGAACTACTTAAACCTAACTAACCTAAGGACATCACACACATCCATCCCCGAGGCAGGATTTGAACCTGCGATCGTAGCAGTCCCGCGGTTCCGGACTGCAGCGCCTAGAACCGCACGGCCACCGCGGCCGGCGTAGCAGTCCGTATTGCCCTTTAGCTCAGGTTGCAGCCTGCTAAGTGCAACTATTAGTATACTGTTAACATCAGCTCGTTCCCGAAATCAATTGTTCTGAGAGGACAAGATTGGTCAGAGAGAAGTGGCAAAGGTCGCTGCCGCACGTTTAGAGAGTTTTGTGCAGGCTGCAGTCAGTATCTACGTAACTACTCTCCAGCTCACGATTAACTGCCAGGCAGAAGGTTCATCACTCTGTACAGCATGCGAGGAAAACACACACTTTAGTATTTCTGTGCGACCTCTGACTTCTCTTATTTTATTACGAAGATCATTTCTCCCTATGTAGGTGGGCGTCAACAGAATACTTTCGCATTCGGTGGAGAAAGTTGGCCTTTGAAATTTCGTAAAAAGATCTTACCGCAACGAAAAACACGTTTATTTTAATGACTGCCACCCCAACTCTCGTATTATATCCGTCGCACTCTCTCCTCTATTTCGCGTCAGCCCTTCTTTCAACTTTTTTGATGTCCTCCGTCAATCCTGTCTGATAAGTATCACTTACCGCGCGGCAATATATTAGCAGAGCACGGACAACCGTAGTGTGCGCAGACACGTTAGTAGACATGTTGCATATTCTAAGTGTTCTGCATTATTGGCATTTATTTGGCGATACCAACAACATTATCTATGCGAGTGTTCCAATTTAAGTTGTTCCTAATTATTATTCATAGCAATTTAGTTGCAATGAAACCCTGTAGATTTGTGTGATTTATCGTGTAGCCGTAATTTAACGGATTTCTTTTAGTACTCATGCGGATGACTTCACACTTTTCATTGTGTGGAATCAATTGTCACATTCTGGGTCGTACTGATATCTTGTCTAAACCATTTTGCAACTGGTTTTCATATTGTGTAGAATTTGCTAGACGGTAAACGACAACGTCGTCTGCAAACAAGGAACAGCAGAGGGCCTGTAACACTTCTCTGGGGAACACCTAATATCATTTACGTTTTATTCGATGACTTTTAGTCAGTCACTAAGAACTGTGACCTTTCTGACAGGAAATCACGAATCAAGCAGCACTACTGAGACGATACCTCATAGGCATATGCAATTTGATTATGTAAGTAGGCTGTTTAGCTTCTTTTATTGGTAACGCCACCTCTGTATAAAAATCACTGGCTGTGCTGTGTGCAGTCTGTGTCTAGTTTGCATTGTTGTCTGCCATTGTGGTGTTGGGCAGCGGCAGCTGGATGCGAACAGCGCGTAGCGTTGCGCAGTTGGAGGTGAGCCGCCAGCAGTGGTGGATGTGGGGAGAGAGATGGCGGAGTTTTGAAATTTGTCATGAACTGCTATATATATATATGATGATATTAAGGTAAATACATTGTTTGTTCTCTATTAATATCTTTCATTTGCTAACTATCCCTATCAGTAGTTAGTGCCTTCCATAGTTTGAATCTTTTATTTAGCTGGCAGTAGTGGCGCTCGCTGTGTTGCAGTAGTTCGAGTAACCAAGATTTTTGTGAGGTAAGTGATTTGTGAAACGTATAGGTTAGTGTTAGTCAGGGCCATTCTTTTGCAGGGATTTTTGAAAGTCAGATTGCGTTGCGCTAAAAATATTGTATGTCAGTTTAAGCACAGTCTTGTATAATTGTTCAAAGGGGACGTTTCATATGTCGACCCATAGCCGAGGATACCTCACTGGAATCTTCTGATTTTTTCCTTGTAGTTTGTGTAATTAGCGTAGATTTTGTTTATTGCTAGCGCGTAATTGTAGAGAAAATCTCCTTTGTAGTTGCAGTCTTTCATTGTTGTACAGTAAAACAGTTGTGGCATGCATGTAGATTTGCACCAAGTATTTCGCAGCTGCAATTAACTAGATATTATTTTCAGTGTTATGTTAATGTGTTCTCTTATTTTTGCTCTTCAAATTGTGCTTTTCTGTGTTATCGTGTGAAATATTGTGACAATAATGGCGTGTGAAAAACGTAACACTAGGCTCCAAAGTAAACTGAGAAATAATAGTGACGACGAGCGTAGCTTATCAGCACCACTGTGTAATGAAGTAACAGACATTCAAAGTAGTAATTTGGTAACTGTGCGTAGGGAAATGGAGCGGGCGTCAAATAATGGTGTAGACAGTGAAACAGGTAGTGACCAGGGAAGCGTTATCGATCGATCGGTCGGCAACAGCTCGTCTCAGGAATCGGGAATGACAGAACACAATATTGCAAATACTGCAGACTCAGGTTTTGGGTTCTCACCGTTTTCTCAAATGAGCCAAGGCACATTTTCCGCTTGTCAAAATGTGAATGTTGCCGGTGCAAATTCACTGCCGAAAAGCACTGAGGAACATGTTTCAGACACCAGTGCATTGTTATTACAATTAATGCAACAAATGGGACAAAAGCTTCAAAAGTTAGACACAATGGAACAAAATCTTCAAAAGTTAGACACACTGGAACAAAATCAGAGACAAACACAGCAACTGCTTCAAAAGTTAGACTCATTGGAACAAACTCTTGAACAAACGCGTGAAGATTTAACTACTGAGTTACATAACATTGAATCGAAATGTCAAAAAGTCTGTAATGACGTAAAAACTCAAATTTGTGAGCATTTTCAACCTATTTTTTCGCGGCATGAAAATGCATTACAGAATCACGAAGCAGCCATAAAAGAACTGCAAATTATTGTTCATGAAAATCATGAGACCTTGCAAGCTAAAACTGACTCAGTTGCAACTACCGATTCGGTTACGCAACTTGCAAAAACTCAGGAAAAGTTAAAGGACACAGTAGAAAGACACATGGAGGAAATTAGTACTTTATCAGAGAAAGTAGTTGAACTTTCGGATCAGCTAAATAATTTATCTACGAAGGTAGATGATAATCGGAATGACACAAAACCGGTAGTCTTTAATGACACAGAAGAGTGCGAACAAATTAGGAAATTCAAACAAAATCAGAATCAAATTAATACGCAACACCAAAGAGAAATCCGCGAAGTACAAGATCACCTGACGCAGGTAGTACAAGAATTACGTATTTCAGAGGACACTCGCGCCCCAATACGGGAAGAGGGACATAGAAATACGGAACAGCCACAAAATAATAACACAGCGCATTTCGGAAATTATGAAGGAAATTGGCAAGGTGCACCGAAATTTGAAATGGAACCGCCGAAACGACGTAACAATGACCGATATGCGGCTCGCCGACATGACGATTTTGACTATAAGCTGTTCATTACTACACGTAAATTCAAAACATTTAAGAATTCTGGCAACGACATTCATCCACAAGCGTGGCTTCATCAATTCTCTCATTGTTTTCCTCCCAACTGGTCATTGGAGCACAGGTTAGAATTTATGTGTGGCTACTTGGAGAATGAACCAGCTGTAAGAATGCGATCGGTCATTCACGACTGTCACAGTGAAGGAGATTTTTATCATGCCTTCCTCTCAGCATATTGGTCTCAAGCTACACAAGACCGAGTGAAACATAGCTTCATAATGATGAAACATTTCGAACAATCTGAATTTTCCAGTCTTGTGAAATATTTTGAAGACATGTTGCACAAGAATCAGTACCTGTCAAACCAATACAGCCCCTCAGAACTCATCCGCATTTGCTTAATGAAATTGCCTGAACATTTAAGAAATATTATTTTGGCAGGACGTTGCATAGACGACATTGAAGCTTTTCAGGGACTCCTACAAGAATTAGAAATTGACACAGACAGTCGCTGGATGCGAAAACAGGAAAAAAATCACTACAGGTCACATCCGTCACAATTCCGTGACGACAGAAACAATAACTGGACACGACAAGTCTATTCTTACAACGTAAATCGTGAGCAAAACAGACACCACCCATATGACAACCACTGGCAGAGTAATACCAGTTACAGAGAAAGATCGCATTTCCGTAGTAATGAATATAACAGAGATTACCATAGAAACAGACAATATGGGAACAAAAACAATTATTATCAAGGGAGACAGAATAGCTTCAGACGCAACAGTTCAGCGCGCAGTCACGATTCCGGGAGAAATTTTCCACCACATGACCGACAGACAAGAAACTACAGGAACTACCGACATGACGACAGACGATATAATCATAACGACAGACCTGAATTTCATCAGAACTGGCGGGATTTAAACAGGGCTGGGCCCTCTGCGCAAGGCGAATTTGTAGAAGTTAGGTCTCCAAATCCCAATAGCGACGCGCGCCAACAAAGGAACAGACAATGACTCGCACCACAGGCAGCCACGTGCGCCGGCTGGCTCAGAGAAAAATAACATAGGCGCTAACCTTGAGAAAAATTTTAGCACTCCTCACCGACATACACCACATGATAATTGCGTTAAAGTTGAAACTCTGCGTATTAGGAAGAGTAAAGGTTTACACCACATTTCACATGTAAAACCATTTATTGAGAGATAATCTGCTTTTTAACTTAGTCTCTGGTATAAAACTTTTCACTTCACATTTCTAGTATGCTTTGTCAGACTTAGAATCTGTTAACATACAACAATGTTTGAAGTTAAATATCCAGTCTAGAACCTAGGGAACATTTTTAAACAGAAATTACGAATGCATTGTTATAGTGAACAGACGACACAGTGTTGTATTTGTACATTCATGCTTGTTAGTTGCACGATTATGTAACGACTATAAGGTTCACATACTTAGAACATATACAGGTACTGCTAATGAGATTTTAATGCAACATTTTGGTTTGCTTGAAAATACATCCTTTATTTGAAGTACTTTCTGTGGGATTAAAGATGTCTTAGCATTTGGTTTCTTTGACAGCTACACGATTATATCACGATGCTACTAATGAGTGACAATTTACAATGTTGCTATTGCGGTGTTTCTGTTTTATATCTGCACAGTTTTTTTGAATTCTTCTGGAAAGTAAAATATGTTTTAGTAGTAACTTTTGTGGTATAGCTACAAGGAGACAGCCTTTTCCGTAGCACAACAATACGTTACAGCACAGTACTTTCTTCATCACGGCAACAAGCGTAATAACTAAGATATCTATACGCAAAGCATTTCACTTTTGTTTATCATGAGGTAAGTACATTGACTTCTGCAGAACTTAGCTTGCAGAGGACGACAACTACGACACTTCCACAGAGATTATCTTACAACAAGACGCACAGTTTAGCGCTACAGTACATGTATTTGAGTGATTAATTTTATACTTAAAACATTTATTTTTAAAGGTTTTTGAATTACAAAGAAATTTTTCCGTGATACATTTTATTCCATTGCAATAATCTGTAACACCTGAGGGTATAATTACATTAATCCTCAGGGGGGTACACGCTTACTTTGTGTACCATGTGTTTAGCAAGCACAAGGAGCCCTAGCTAATATGGTATTTGCTTATACAACTTTACACATCGGTACCATATTTCTCTAACACACAAATTACACAGCTATCTGATCATTTAACTGAGAGATAAACTTTTTTTACTACATCAGTGACACATGTTTACGCAATTACACAGTTGGGTAACTTCACACTTACGAAATTGTATTTTGTCTCTTCTTTGTGAACTGTTCATATTTTTTCGGACTCAATGTGATATTATGAGAGCTTTGAATGATATATTTGGTATGGGATCATGATTTTTAAAGTATGTTTGAGGCAGATGACACTTTTGACATGAGCAGAGAATTTTTTTTAGGTTTTGACATTATTGCAGAAAGCTACGACGTTTTCGAGATTTGACTGAGGTGTTATGATGTTATTGTTACGATGACGATGTGTATTATGCTGTTGAGGTATGTTTATGATCAGTAAGCTGATGCTATATGAGTTATTTGATTATGCTACGTATCTGTTATGATGAAATATTGAAGAAGTGTCGACGAATAAGGTAAGGAATAATGAGTAGTGGTTAGGGACTCTGGTTTGTGAAAAAGGATGTTGGAAACCAAGAATCGTACTTTAAGAGTTATGAAATGTGTGTATATGGGTGAATGTATCACAATGCTGGCGAAAATTTTTGGACACTGTTATAGTCATAGGATTTAGTTTCTACACATTTGCAACGCAAATTCTCGACCGGTGAAATTTTTTTATATGAGACTGTCACTGTAATCCAAGCTGGTGTCGTAAATACACTCCTGGAAATTGAAATAAGAACACCGTGAATTCATTGTCCCAGGAAGGGGAAACTTTATTGACACATTCCTGGGGTCAGATACATCACACGATCACACTGACAGAACCACAGGCACATAGACACAGGCAACAGAGCATGCACAATGTCGGCACTAGTACAGTGTATATCCGCCTTTCGCAGCAATGCAGGCTGCTATTCTCCCATGGAGACGATCGTAGAGATGCTGGATGTAGTCCTGTGGAACGGCGTGCCATGCCATTTCCACCTGGCGCCTCAGTTGGACCAGCGTTCGTGCTGGACGTGCAGACCGCGTGAGACGACGCTTCATCCAGTCCCAAACATGCTCAATGGGGGACAGATCCGGAGATCTTGCTGGCCAGGGTAGTTGACTTACACCTTCTAGAGCACGTTGGGTGGCACGGGATACATGCGGACGTGCATTGTCCTGTTGGAACAGCAAGTTCCCTTGCCGGTCTAGGAATGGTAGAACGATGGGTTCGATGACGGTTTGGATGTACCGTGCACTATTCAGTGTCCCCTCGACGATCACCAGTGGTGTACGGCCAGTGTAGGAGATCGCTCCCCACACCATGATGCCGGGTGTTGGCCCTGTGTGCCTCGGTCGTATGCAGTCCTGTTTGTGGCGCTCACCTGCACGGCGCCAAACACGCATACGACCATCATTGGCACCAAGGCAGAAGCGACTCTCATCGCTGAAGACGACACGTCTCCATTCGTCCCTCCATTCACACCTGTCGCGACACCACTGGAGGCGGGCTGCACGATGTTGGGGCGTGAGCGGAAGACGGCCTAACGGTGTGCGGGACCGTAGCCCAGCTTCATGGAGACGGTTGCGAATGGTCCTCGCCGATACCCCAGGAGCAACAGTGTCCCTAATTTGCTGGGAAGTGGCGGTGCGGTCCCCTACGGCACTGCGTAGGATCCTACGGTCTTGGCGTGCATCCGTGCGTCGCTGCGGTCCGGTCCCAGGTCGACGGGCACGTGCACCTTCCGCCGACCACTGGCGACAACATCGATGTACTGTGGAGACCTCACGCCCCACGTGTTGAGCAATTCGGCGGTACGTCCACCCGGCCTCCCGCATGCCCACTATACGCCCTCGCTCAAAGTCCGTCAACTGCACATACGGTTCACGTCCACGCTGTCGCGGCGTGCTACCAGTGTTAAAGACTGCGATGGAGCTCCGTATGCCACGGCAAACTGGCTGACACTGACGGCGGCGGTGCACAAATGCTGCGCAGCTAGCGCCATTCGACGGCCAACACCGCGGTTCCTGGTGTGTCCGCTGTGCCGTGCGTGTGATCATTGCTTGTACAGCCCTCTCGCAGTGTCCGGAGCAAGTATGGTGGGTCTGACACACCGGTGTCAATGTGTTCTTTTTTCCATTTCCAGGAGTGTATTTCGGTAAGAAAGTTCAGTGACCACCTGCACCTAATGCGTCGTGGGCACCCAGCTGGGCGACAGTCGCCTTGAAAAAAAGCCATTAGCGTGTGCCTTCCAGAGGCACAGGTGAAAAAAAAAGAAGGGAGGCCATTATCCTCGCTATTGACGTTCCTTTGTAGAAAGCATCGTAAATACGACACCCTTAAACTTGAAAACATGATTACACTGTAGAGTTCCTAATTTATGACATTTACTGAAATGAAATGATGAGAAATATTTTATGTCTATTGTCCTGCTAGTTGAAAGATTGTTTACTGCATTATGAAATGCCATATGGCTAGTGAATGACGTTTGACGCCTTGCTTTGCCTATTTTGTTTAATATTTAGTTCCTAGCTGCACTGCAGCATTGGTTATTATAAAATTTAATGTATGTACTAATATCACTATTTTCTGTCTACAGACCCAGTAAAGAATACGTTTATGATATACTTTCTTAGAAAAGAGAGCACAAATAGACATTTCCTTTCACAGGAATTGCATAAATAATTTTTTTATTGACTTGGTAAGTTTCTTGCAGAGTAAGTTTTTGTGATGCATCACTCTAGTGTTAAGATGTGACATAGGTATTGGACATGGCCATTTTTAGTGTAATATTTTTCTGCTTGAGCTATGTCATGTTTAGATATGAGTTATTTCATTTTCGTGCTACTGAATTTTAATTTGTGTTACTCTGCTAAGCCAGATTTATTTTTCTTGTTTGCTGCACATTGCCTCATATTAGTTGTAATGTTGAATTGCTTGGTAATTTAGATTTACTGTAGCTTGCTTTGCAAATTTCCATTTTTTTATTGCTGTTTGTATTAATTGTTTTATGCTGCTGCATTGCCTCGTCCCTTAGTTTAGCATCTGAGCTCAGTAGATTTAAGTTAGCTTAAGTGGGGGTAGACTACATAAGAAACTGACTATGGACAACAGGAAAAAAATGCATTGAGAAGTTATATGAAAAAGATTTGGGCCAAAATGAGTATTGTACACTGAGAAATAATTATTTTGAAAGAAATATGAATAGAATACAGAAAGCAGGTATAGATACCACTTTTTGAAATAATGAAGAACGAAGGGAGATCTCCAAGAAGTAAAGAAAGTTTTGTTTGAAAAATACTGCAGTAAAACAAACCCTGTCCTTTGCTTTTGTATTATTATGCTATGTGTTTGTGTACCCTTGTGTATTTGTTTTCTTCCTGTCTCTGTGTACTGTTTCATAGAATTTTTTTCTCTTCTAATACTAAGCTACATTCACTATGATGAGGAATACTGTTATCCTCAAATATAACTGGCATTAATAATATCTTATTTACTTTGTAAAGATGTTAGACATTATTAATTCTGTTTTGTTTTCATGCTCATGTGTGAAGTTGGTGTTTCAAAAGTTATTCTGATCTTTTATGTATGTACTTATGTCATAACTCTTGTAACACTGATGTATATGTTTATTTCTATTCTTTTGTAAAGCCTGTATTACTACAAATGTTATCTGTATTATTATGTTTTAATGATATATTTTGTACCTTTGTAATTGTATTCTTGTGTTATAATTGTATAGACACCAGTTCTTCAAATTAAGTTACATTTCACTGCACACGTTTCTGTTGGTCATAGTATATGGACAATATGTGAGAAGTAGGAACTGATAGTGTTTGCACGTGTGTTAATAATTCAGCAAGGGACTGGATAACAGCATTGCTGGTTCTAAGGACATTTCAAACACATTTTTTGTGATTGGACAAGTGGTGGTTTATGGACTTGCTATATTCTCTGCAAGACTCTTCGATGGTGATTGTGCACCTGCACAGTCGCAACAGATGGCTGCTGGCTGTCTCTACAAGGACTACAGTGGGTCTACACTTATGCTGACTCACCAGTACCATTATTTCTACAAGGACTGCAGTGGGTCTGCACCTATGGTGGCCCACCAATACCATACTCTCTACCAGGACTACAGTGGGTCTGCTCTGTGATGACCTACCTAGCAATATTCTTCAAAACGTCGAATGACTCTGCTGTGGGTTTGCTCTGTTGTGGCCAATTACCTATCAGCATGTCAAGAGTCAGCACTGTCTTTCCGCTGGAAGGACAACACTACTTCTTCAAGACTGCATGGAAATCCACTACTTCCATGTGCATTTTGTTTTACTGCTCAGACTTTGAGAAAAACACTGCTATTCTACTGTTATGTACGATTAGGACTGTCTTTATGGACTGTGAGAAAATTTTAGCTTTTGACCAACATTGTATCAATAAGTGTGTGCATTTGATATCTTTGTTATTGTAATTATGAAAAATTTTATCAAATCATTATTGGCCACTGCCCAAAACAATTTGTAAAATTTTTTGTGGGGAGCATGGGGGCTATGTAAGTAGGCTGTTTAGGTTTTTTTATTGGTAACTCCACCTCTGTATAAAAATCACTGGCTGTGCTGTGTGCGGTCTGTGTCTAGTTTGCATTGTTGTCTGCCATTGTAGTGTTGGGCAGCGGCAGCTGGATGTGAACAGCGCGCAGCGTTGCGCAGTTGGAGGTGAGCCGCCAGCGGTGGTGGATGTGGGGAGAGAGATGGCGGAGTTTTGAAATTTGTCATGAACTGCTCTCTCTCTCTCTCTCTCTCTCTCTCTCTCTCTCTCTCTATATATATATATATATATATATATATATATATATATATATATATATATGATATTGAGGTAAATACATTGTTTGTTCTCTATTAATATCTTTCATTTGCTAACTATCCCTATCAGAAGTTAGTGCCTTCCATAGTTTGAATCTTTTATTTAGCTGGCAGTAGTGGCGCTCGCTGTATTGCAGTAGTTGGAGTAACCAAGATTTTTGTGAGGTAAGTGATTTGTGAAACGTATAGGTTAATGTTAGTCAGGGCCATTCTTTTGTAGGGATTTTTGAAAGTCAGATTGCGTTGCGCTAAAAATATTGTATGTCAGTTTAAGCACAGTCTTGTATAATTGTTCAAAGGGGACGTTTCAATTAGTAGTCGCTTATGAGGAATAGTGTCAGAATCTTTATCTAAATCTAGAGATAGGTTATCAATTTGTGATCCCTTGTCGATAGCACTAATTATTTCATGGGAATAAGGAGCCTGTAGTATTTTACAAGAATCACATCTTTTTAAATCAGGGCTAGGTGTCAATCGATCGTTTTCCTTATGTTAATTCATAATGTTCGAGCACAGTATATGTTACAGAATACTACTGCAAATCGACGTCAGCAATATGGGTCTGCAATTCATCATATTACGTCTTGACCGCAGTGTTTAGTAATTTTATTCTGTCTTACGCGTTCCGGGATTACGTCATTCTCAAAGCTTCTACAAGAGAAATACATGAAAAGGTATGAGTAAAAAACACCGGTAGAATTGCATAAAATGTATATCGTAAAAAAATGAAAAAATTCTCAATGAAAAATGCTGATAAAATTACATAAAATGCACAGTGTAAAAGTGAAATATATCAAAATATACATTCAGATATGACCTAAAATGGATTTGTCGAACATGGATACAAAATGACTGATCTACAGGGTGTTACAAAAAGGTACGGCCAAACTTTCAGGAAACATTCCTCCCACACAAAGAAAGAAAATATGTTATGTGGGCATGTGTCCAGAAACGCTTACTTTCCATGTTAGAGCTCATTTTATTACTTCAAATCACATTAATCTTGGAATGGAAACACACAGCAACAGAACGTACCAGCGTGACTTCAAACACTTTGTTACAGGAAATGTTCAAAATGTCCTCCGTTAGCGAGGATACATGCATCCACCCTCCGTCGTATGCAATCCCTGATGCGTTAAAGCAGCCCTGGAGAATGGCGTATTGTATCACAGCCGTCCACAATACGAGCACGAAGAGTCTCTACATTTGGTACCGGGGTTGCGTAGACAAGAGCTTTCAAATGCCCCCAGAAATGAAAGTCAAGAGGGTTGAGGTCAGGAGCGCGTGTAGGCCATGGAATTGGTCCGCCTCTACCAATCCATCGGCCACCGAATCTGTTGTTGAGAAGCGTACGAACACTTCGACTGAAATGTGCAGGAGCTCCATCGTGCATGAACCACATATTGTGTCGTACTTGTAAAGGCACATGTTCTAGCAGCACAGGTAGAGTATCCCGTATGAAATCATGATAACGTGCTCCATTGAGCGTAGGTGGACGAAACTAAAATGAGCTCTAACATGGAAATTAAGCGTTTCCGGACACATGTCCACATAACATATTTTCTTTCTTTGTGTGTGATGAATGTTTCCTGAAAGTTTGGCCGTACCTTTTTCTAACACCCTGTATATTATGTGAAGGGCTTATTTCAATAGTGGTACAAGTCCATTTTTGTTCATTCTGAGATACAGCTAAAGTTAAATGAGCGCTGAAAAATCTGCAGTTGAGATACCAGAAATATTCAAGTATATATACTCAAGTATATATACTCATTTAACTTTAGGACTCTGTACCTCAGAATGAACAAAAATGGACTTGTACCACTATTGAAATAAGCCCTTCATGTGATGTGCATCTGAGTACGAACTGACTATCTGTACATGTCAAAATATTAGGTAAAGAAGAGCGCCAGATAGCAGCAAGTCGTTGGAAGTCCCCTGTAACAATACTAAGCCATGCTACCTCTATAGCCGTCCATAATACCGAAAGTGTTGCCGGTGCAGTATTTTGTGCCCGAACTGACTTCTAGATTATGTCCCATAAACGTTCGATGGGCTTCATGTCGGGCGATCTGGGTGACCAAAACATTCGCTTATATTATCCAGACTGTTCTTCACACCAGTCACGAACAAGTGTGGCCCGGTGACATGGCGTTTATCATCCATAAAATTTCCATTTTTGCCTTGGATCGTGACGTCCATGAATGGATGCAAAAGGTCTCTAAGTAGCCGAACATCCAGAGGACCAACACCATTCCGTCTGAACACAGCCCAAACCATTGTGGAGCCACCACCAGCTTGCACAGTGCCTTGTTGATAACTTGAGTCAATGGCTTCGTGAGGCCTGTGTCACACTCGAACCCTCCTGTCAGCTCTTGCAACTGAAATCGGGAGTGATATGACCTGGAGACGGTTTTCCATTCATCTTGGGTGCAGCCGATATGGTTACGAGTCCAGTAGAGGCGCTGCAGGCTATGTAGCGTTGTTAGCAAAGATATTCACGTCGATCGTCTGCTGCTATAGCCCATTAACGCCGCGTTTCAACACACTGTCCTACCAGATACGTGCCTCGTACGTCCCACATTGATTTTTGCGGTTATTTAATTGTCTGTTAGCACTGACAACTCTACGTAAACGGCGCTGCTGTCGGTCGTTAAGCGAAGGTCGTCGGCCACTTGGTTGTGAGTGGTGAGAAGTAATGTCTGAAATGTGGTAATCTCGGCTCTCTCCTGACACTGTGGATTTCGGAATATTGAATTCCCTAACGATTTCCGAAGTGGAATGTACCACACGTTTATCTCCAATTAGCATTCTGCGTTCCAAGTCTGCTAATTCCCTTCGTGCGGCCATAATCACGTCGAACACCTTTTCACATGAATCACCTGAGTGCAAATGACAGCTCTGCTTATGTAATTGCCTTTAATACCTTGTCTGCGCGATACTACAGCTATCTGTATATGTGAATATCGCTATTCAGTGTCACTTCAGTGTAGTATTAAATGGCAAGTAGTTCACTATTATATCTATTACATCACCTTGTTTATTACTTGACAAATTTCTGGATGAATATGTACTTAATATAAAGCTTATAATAATAGGGAAACATTGGCATCAGCGCCAAATCTGGATATGAGACAAAAAATATTGTTTTCTTTTATATGCATACTCAGGTATATGACCTCACGTGATTCGAGATGACGAGCTTTGAGCGAAAATAATTTGCTCTCATAGAGAGAGGATAAAAGGTTAGCGTACAGTATTTGCTTCAACGCCTAAAGGTTAATACAAATGTGAAGATAATTTTCAAAATTTGTAAGCGATAGTACAATGTAAGCGTACCGTTGAAAGTCTAGCAGAATTATATAATAATTTTCAACTTACGACAGAACTAGTAATATACAATAAAACCAAGTTAACCATGTATAAAAGTTGGATGCAATAGATAAAGCATAGTGACAGTATCCTGTGAGATATAGGCTTTCGGAGATAGCACAAAGTTAGGAGCCAAAAATTTCTGTTTATTTTTTAATATTTCGAAACTGTTGACAGATGTCACGTAATCAAAAGTCTGGTCATTGTTTTACGGCGAATTAAAATGAAAAATACGGTGGTGCACATATATTAACTATCAGGTAACATACAAAAACATGATCGCTCTCCAATAACAAGCGAAACCCGGAAAATACGGTAATTAAACCGCCGTAATGACCCATAGGTGCGTTCCTAAAATATTTCAGAGCTATTACGAATAATTAATATGTCAGTATAAATTGCTCTCTATCAACTGACAGACTAAATACACAGATACGGTAAAATTCCTGTAATAACAGATAATTGTTTGTCATTTAATACCATATTATATTCATGAATTGTATCATTAATTCTGTATTTCAAAATATATGACTTTCGTATCCGTCAATACAGTACCGTCATTGGCTGTCTTCCTTACCTAACATACTGTGGAAAAACGATTCATCACGAAGGAATAATTCGAATGGGACGGAAATCGGTACATATGAAACATGTAGAAGCATACAAATGGTTCCAATTTCAGAAAAAACTGGATGATTTACTTAAGAGAAAGAGCTTCACAATTTGAGCAAGTCAATGGCGCGTTGGTACACCTCTGGCCCTCATGCAAGCAGTTATTCGGCTTGGAATTGGTTGATAGAGTTGTTGGATGTCCTCCTGAGGGATTCTGTCCAATTGACGCGTTAGATCGTCAAAATACCAAGATTGTTGGAGGCCCATGACCTATGTTCCAAACGTTCTCAACTGGGGAGAGATCCGGTGACCTTGCTGGCCAAGGTAGGGTTTGGCAAGCACGGAGACAAGCAGTAGAATTGTTGGATGTCCTCCTGAGGGATTCTGCCCAATTGGCGCGTTAGATCGTCAAAATACCGAGATTGTTGGAGGCCCATGACCCATATTCCAAACGTTCTCAACTGGGGAGAGATCCGGTGACCTTGCTGGCCAAGGTAGGGTTTGGCAAGCACGGAGACTAGCAGTAGAAACTCTCGCCGTGTGCGGGCGGGCATTGTCTTGCTGAAAAGAAAGCTCAGGACGGCTTTCCGTGATGGGAAACAAAACGGGGAGTGGCATATCATCGACGTACCGCTGTTCTGTAAGAGTGCCATGGATGACAACCAAAGGGGTCTTACTATGAAAAGAAATGGCACCATAGACCATCACTCCTGATTGTCTGGCCGTATGGTGCGCAACAGTCAGGTTGGTATCACACCGTTGTGCGAGGCGTTTCGATATTCGTCGTCGTTGGTCATTGGGGCTTAGTTCGAAGCGGGACTCATCACTGAAGATCAATGAGATTCCAGGCCAAAGTCGTGTGTGGAGACGCCCCGGACAGCGGCGGGATACCAACCTGATATCGCCCACCATTCGGCGCTGTATTCAATGTCCGTATTGTTTGAGTAATTTCAGCTTAACCAGTACGTTTGAGAGATTGTCTTGTTTTCTTTCGTCCACTTCGCGGATGTTAGTTCTTTTGGTCTAAATAATGTACCGGGTGATCAAAAAGTCAGTATAAATTTGAAAACTGAATCAATCACGGAATAATGTAGATAGAGAGGTACAAATTGACACACATGATTGGAATGACATGGGGTTTTATTAGAACCAAAAAAATACAAAAGTTCAAAAACTGGCCGACAGATGGCGCTTCATCTGATCAGAATAGGAATAATTAGCATAACAAAGTAAGACAAAGCAAAGATGATGTTCTTTACAGGAAATGCTCAATATGTCCACCATCATTCCTCAACAATAGCTGTAGTCGAGGAATAATGTTGTGAACAGCACTGTATAGCATGTTCGGAGTTATGGTGAGGCATTGGCGTCGGATGTTGTCTTTCAGCATCCCTAGAGATGTCGTTCGATCACGATACACTTGCGACTTCAGGTAACCCCAAAGCCAATAATCGCACGGACTAAGGTCTGGGGACCTGGGAGGCCAAGCATGACGAAGTGGCGGCTGAGCACACGATCATCACCAAACGACGCGCGCAAGAGATCTTTCACGCCTCTAGCAATATGGGGTGGAGCGCCATCTTGCATAAACATCGTACGTTCCAGCAGGTGTTTATCAGCCGGGCTCGGGATGATGCGATTCTGTAACATATCGGCGTACCTCTCACCCGTCACGGTAGCAGTTACAAAACCAGAATCACGCATTTCCTCTACGAAAAAAGGCCCGATAACGGTAGATGTGGTAAATCCAAGCCATACCGTGACTTTCTCGTCATGCAATGGAGTTTTCAGGACAGTTCTAGGATTTTCGTTTGCCGAAATTCTGCAGTTGTGGGCGTTGACAGACCCTCGGAGCGTGAAATGAGCTTCGTCGGTCCACAACAGGTTACTCAACCAATCGTCATCTTCCGCCATCTTTTAAAACGGCCACACCGCAAATGCCCTCCGCTTCACTAAATCGCCAGGTAACAGTTCATGATGAGCGATGGATTTTGTACAGATTATATCGGAAGGTACGCCTAAGTGTCAACCATACAGTAGTGTATGGAATTCCGGTGCGATATGCGACTGCACGAGCGCTGACTTCCCCGTGCATAGACGAACCCGCTACAGTCTCCATTTCTTCCTGAACAGTCTCAGCAGCATTACGCCTTGTGCTCAGTCGGCCACTACGGGGTCTATCGTCTAAACAACCCGTGGCTTCGAACTTCGAAATCATTCTCGCCATTTGTTAACGGACCTTTACCCGTTCGAATCCCCTTCCTATGGCGATTGGATCGTAATGCTGAAGTAGCACGCTCCCCATTCTGATAATACAGCTTCACTAAAAGCGCCTTTTCAGGTAACGTCAACATGCTGCGACTGCTGGCGCATCTGATTCTCTCTTTTTTTTTTCTTTATTGTGATTTCATTCCCCTGACCCATATGGGCAGGGGTGGGCTGTCAGCGATTCTCTCTCTCATTACAGCTCCTTTTATACACGATTGTCATGCGCAGTCACTGACGTTTTGCTGTCCAGCGCCATCTGTCGGACATTTTGTGAACTTTGTTTTTTTTTTTTTTTTTGTTCTAATAAAACCCCATGTCATTCCAAGCATGTGCAATTTTTACCTCTATATCTACATTATTTCGTGGTTTATTAAGTTTTCAAATTTATACTGACTTTTTGATCACCCGGTATATAAGAAGACGTCAAAAAATACTATTGGCTTCATGGCTATCAAATCTCTGCTGGCGGTTGTGTGGTAGTAATAATACAGTACTGTTTATTACGTAATACCCCTTCTTCTTTCTAGTTTCACAGTGATCGACAGACATAACATCTGCATTCATACTTTGAAAACCAACGTGAAGTTTATGGCAGAGTACATATCAGAGCAAACAAGACTCTGATTTTTAAAATGTCAGGGGCTAACAACGACGGCAGGGATTTCTTCTAACTGCTTTAAGAGCAGGTAAATAGTTCTGTAATTCATTGCACAGAAGTTTGAAGTATAATGCATGTAAAGAAGCTCTTTAATCGTTGTCGCATAATTCCTTGGTGTAAGTTTCCAAACCGTTTTCATTTACTCGGTTGTATTGTTTGTTAGCCTGCTGCTGTATAGGAGGCTTTCATCCATCGTTTGTAATTCGGTTTCCGATATCCTTCTCGATGAAAAGTGTTCATGTCTGAAAAAGCGATCGTGGCACAAAATACACGGGAGCTTATGAGATGAAAATACAAACCGACTTGCGAAGAAACGAGCTTTACCCTTGTTAATTCCTCATTTGCCTGTTTTCTTTCACTTCGTGTTCAGTTCTGATTATGAGTGTGTTTTATAGTAGCACCGATTATCGCAGATAAAGCGAGTGGAACAATAAAGCTCGAATTCAAAATTAATATTGGAAGTCGGGTGCTGTTCTGCCTGCCTCGGGCTGCTAAACTCTGTTAATCAGTTTTAAAACCTTTTGTGTAGTATATTTTGCTATGTTATTAAGCTGTATTGCGCTTTCAGTACTGCTAAACGCAGCTGTGCAATTTCGGTAATGGCAGTGATGTTAGTTTTACACTTCTTTTTATGTTCAGTTCTTTCGTCGGAAACATGAAAGGGGTGTACTATTATTTTTGTTTTCAGCCGTTATATTCATTACATATTGCTCATGTAACATAGAAATTGTAATGTAGGCTCACTTAGGATGGCTGGTTAGATGTAGGATAGGGTCTAAAGGCCGTAAGCTTGCCTGGTGAAATAAATGTAAAAATAAAAATTTATTTTGACCTAGAATTACTACGACTGACGGTCTACTGTTACGATAAATGAAAAAGCAGATCACAGAGAACTAGAAGTAAGAACAGCGTATGCAATTAACTTACCTACACGCTCAGCATCCAAGAAGTAATTCCAACGAGTGAAGTCAGCAATGTCTCCTCACCGACCCTATCGCCTACACTTCACGAATTATTTCGTACAGCTAAGGAGGACTGAAAGCTTTACACAAAAGGGACGAACGATTGTTTTCAAGCTTGTTAATTGCATGATGATCAGCAAATTCGAACGTCTTTCTCACCAGTGTTACACTCTAAGGTATTTTCAATAACATGCAACTTCGTCTCAGAAAGCAATCATAGGTTCGTGACCGTCAGCTCTTCCCAGAGATATTATCCCGGTATATTAAGAGAATGTTTCTCTTATTCGGTATATTCTATGACTAAGCGGACTTGTTCAGTTGTGGAAAGAAAAAAGCCACGGAACAAAATCTTGATTTACTCGTCTGAAATTATGAAAACCAGCAGAAACCAAAGTTGGATGACTTAATGGAAATTTGAATTCTGTTTTTCTTTGGAATACGAATTTAGAGTCTTACCATTGCACCAACTCGATTCACTGGCCCTGCTCGTCTGGTTGTTGTCCGAATCACTAAAGAGACAGTTGAGTTATATGGATTGTGGGTTCTACAGTGACAGCACACTATATTTCTCGTAGACTCGAATGAAGTAAACAGTGAAACTTGCTAAATAGAAGCCCCGATAAAACTCATGTTGACACAGACCTCATCGATGCAAACTTTAAATACTGTGCCCTCTAAATTACTTAAGTCCACAACACTCATCGGATCGAAATTGTGATAAAATGGACACTGAAAGTATTGTTGTTTGACTCACAAGAGCTGCCAGTCAAGTACACGTGCGAGTTCGTGGAAAGGCACAGTTGGAAAACGCGAAGCGGGGAAGAAATTGTTCCGTAAATCACGGGTGGCAGAAGTGTGGATGTGTAGTTGGATATTTATTATCCTGTAGGAAGCAAGAGTACTAACGGGAACCTGCTTAATAGCACATACTGAAATTGTGGTCCTCACAGAGCCGAATCAGTATTCAAGCTCAATTCGTGGCATTCGAGAAATTAAAAGTGCTTCCAGGTTAAAATCTACTTAGAGACTTCTAACTATCTCATTTTGCAAGAACTTCATTCAAAATTAAAACAGCTTGAAGAATATTCCAGTACTGTAAGCAAAGGAATTTTTGGTGATGAAACAATGGAGTCTTAAGGTGGGATTCAAGCGCACCGATTTGATTCTTCAGGTGACGATGTCAGCTGTCAGGGCCACAGATCAAGACAAATACAAGACAAGTAGGCCTTCAGAGCGTCAGATTCAAGTTGTAACCCAAGCAACATATGCGTAAGCTTGAACCAGTTAATGTATACATGTCAAGGATCTGGCAGTCTGTACCTCCAATGACTGGTCTCAGTAGTGCAGATACTCTAAAGTGGTACAAATCTCTTCAGAGAGAGTAAATGTGCATGCAGAATGCAGAACCTCTTCGAATGACATTTAAAAAAATATCCCAACGTTTATGGTGATGTTAAATAATATTTTCGTAAGTTAGTGCACATTATCATCTGAGTATACACTGTGAAAAATATAGAGTTTGTCATGAAGTCATAAAATGCTAACATACTCAAATTCTTCAGGCAACAGGACCTAATAATCAGCGGTCTGCAGTTGTGCCACTGAATGCCGTTTCGATTTCGTGTTGCACTGTAGATGGTGAGAGTCTATTTTCTAACTACACTGAAAGGTTGACAAGTCGGCTCGGAAGATAATTCAGAAACCATGAAAAGGCTGTCATTTGACAAACTGTGTTTGGCTGAAAACCTTCTTGCCTTAATGTTATTTTTCTTCCCTAATTATCAAGTACGATGTAAGTGATTTTTTTTCTTTTCTCATGTCAATGTAATGCAGATAAAATTGATGTGTATGGTATAATGAACATAATGTTAAATGGTAGGCATAGTTTCATTTTCAACATTGAAAAGTTGTAAAATAGAACGAAAATAAATTACCAAAAAGAGAAACAAGCCCACAGTAAATAACACCGTTAAATAACACCGTAACCTACAGAAAATAAAACCGAAAATGGCTATAAAATAAAACGACTGTTTCTGGCTCTAGAAATATCGTATTATCATGCAAGTATATTTTACGAGCGAATGAAACTACCACTGATTATATTGATTTACCTTTATGTCAAAGATTACGGAGAAGCAAAAATGATTCCTCATCCAGATTCACTTAGCTGAAATTGGCAAGTACACCATCTTTCAGCGGACGCTATTTTTGTTCCGTTAAGAAGAGAAGGCTATAGCAACTCACAACTTATAATATGTGGTGGTGGTGGTTAGTGTTTTAACGTCCCGTCGACAACGAGGTCATTAGAGACGGAGCGCAAGCTCGGGTTAGGGAAGGAGTGGGAAGGAAATCGGCCGTGCCCTTTCAAAGGAACCATCCCGGAATTTGCCTGAAAAGATTTAGGGAAATCACGGAAAACCTAAATCAGGATGGCCGGAGACGGGATTGAACCGTCGTCCTCCCGAATGCGAGTCCAGTGTGCTACCACTGCGCCACCTCGCTCGGTTTATAATATGTAGACAGCGGAAATCGTACAAATGTAAAACCGCTCAAGGAAGACTGGGAAGCAAAAGATATTAAGAACGTCCCCATAGTCGTCAGATTACGCATCACTGATACTACCTCACGGATCAGAAACTGAAAAGCTGACCCGACTGCAGTGGATATACAAGATGCAATCTGCTTGACTGGACCTAAAAGTCCCTGAACAAATTACATAAATGTAATAGCGTCCGCTTTGGTATCCGCGCCTGCCGATAATGTCATGGCAACGTAATACTCGGAACCAAGCCAGCGAATTGATCACAGCGGCCGCTGACACAGGGCGCCCGCACTATGTGTGCTGGATAGAGCGTCCGGTTTCTTAGGGGAGGAGTTCAGGCGGCAACCGGCTCAAGTCATTTGTGTTTTTACTGTTTACCTGCGGATGTTCTGCCACATTCCGTTACATGCAGTTACCAAAACAGTTGTTTCCCATGGCTACGAACAAATCTTGTTGAGGGGTCAACTGGTTGCACCAGTTTAATATAAGAATGTGGAGCGCCAAGTAACATTATTAGTGATCGATTCTGCCTTGGCGTCGAATATTTTTGGGTCTATATCATTTGATTTAGAAAAATTGAAAATTTGTGGTGAGGTCTTATGGGACCAAACTGCCGAGGTCATCGGTCCCTAAGCTTACGCTCTACTTAATCTAATTTAAACTAACTTATGCTAAGGACGACACACACACCCATGCCCGAGGGAAGACTCGAATCTCCGACGGGGGAAGCCACGCGGACCGTGACAAGACGCCCAAGACCGCGCGGATACCCCGCGCGGCAGTTGATTTCGATACTGTTTATCACTTTAATTTAGCGTCACCGGTCATCCCTTTTCTCGAGCTTGATCCACTTTCGCAGTCCTATGAACAGGAATTTGAACCAAATTTGGGTAAAGCAAGGGGTTTTCTGGGATTTTCTGGCCCAAATTCAGCATAAGCCGTCTGCGACTCTTAAGTTTCGCCGTGCTCCCCCTTTTCCATTTGCTGTGAGAGGTGTCAATAAAGATGAATTAGACTACAAAAACGAAGGCTTATTTCGCCTATTGCACTGATTCAGTGGGCAACGCCGTTAGTGGTGGTTAAAAAACCCGATGTGGTAATTCGTTTGTGTGGCGATTTTAAATCCACAACTAACGGCAATAGTGAGGTTTAAGTTTATCGAATCCCTCGCACCGAGAAGTTATTGACAAGGGAGTGCATACTGCTTTTCGAAGACAGATTTGCGAGATGCTTATCTGCAGTTACTCCTCGGTGCTGAGTCACAGCAGTTGCTATTTATTAATACGCTCCTTGACCTCTACAAGTTTATCAGGTTACCTTTTAGTGTTCTGTCAGCTCCACGAATTTTTCAGCGTTTCATTGAGCAGAGTGTTCGTCATATCCCGAAGCATGCAAATCGTCTGGATGATTTATACAAAATAAAATTATAGGGCAAGTGAAACCACACTAGCTGATTAAAGAATATTTGTGGCCTGTAAGAAGGAGAGGTATCTATAAAAGAGTCTGGATGGGCCTATTTGCAGTATTTTCAATTCGAAGTGGTAAATAAGGAAACTCTGTCTCTTTATTCACTAACAAGTTTGGGCAAACGGGCATATGCTTATTAATTTCTATTATTTCAAGATGGTTCACCTTCCCTTTTTCTGGATGTTCTGTAGGATATCACGTTGCACGTTGCAACAGTGGTCTCCATGTAGCAGGCCATGCTAGTTCAAAGTATTTGGTGCCAAAAAATTCACAGCCACACATCCTTAGCTTTGTACCTGATGATGCCCAAACAGCTGAAATACGGTTAGAAGAAATAATAAATATTATAAAATATAACATAGGTGTCGGGTATTTTTTATTCATAATGTCTACAACACTATTTGGATGAATAACTCTAAATAGATCGCCAAAAGGAAACTCTGCTGATGAGAGTATGAGGAAAATAGACATAAATACCTACCAAAACCGAGACTCGAACTCGGGACCTTTGCCTTTCTCTGGCAAGTGCTCTGCCAACTGAGCTACCCAAGCACGACTCACGCCCCGTCCTCACAGCTTTAAATCTGCCAGTACCTCGTCTCCTACCTTCCAAACTTTACAGAAACTCTCCTTATTCCCATTTTAGGTTTTAAATTGAATATAGTTAATGTATAGTGTCTAATGTCAGTTTGCACGTGCATAATATATATATTCTCGATGTTGCATTGAGTACCAACAATCTGAAATAACGTACTTCTCACATAGATTTCAAGATCGAGATTCGTTTCGTAATTTCATTTGAATGGAAGTGGAGATTTTTCCGAAGCTGTTCACCATCACTGAAACCACTGAAAAATATATTTACCAGCAAAAATACAAACCAGTGGTGGGTGTATATATTATACGGAAAGTTTCATAAAAGCAAAAACTTCCAGTGTACAACTTGTGCTTGTTTTCAGACAGAGATTGGCAATAACATTAAGATTTCTGGTCTCTAGGGAAACGTTCCAGTCGTTGACCTTTGGAACAGCAGCTGCAGCAAATACATTATTTCTAATGAATAACATAGGTTTTTCCGAAAATACTTCTACTAAATTAATGAGAAACACACGAAATCATTTCTAGAAAATAAGAGGCGAAATAAAAAAAAAAAGAAAAATTGGAAGAAGGTAGATGCGAAACTGCTACCATTCAGTTCACAGGTCAAGTTCACACGACACTGTCAACTGCGCTACCACTAGGATACATCAGCTGAGTCTCCGTATATTGTATAGCGTGTCTAAAGACTGTACCAACAAATATCATTATTTGATACTTAATACGCAAAATGTACCAGAAAGTTGCCCTTTGGATAGCTCATCGCTGTGCCGTATCATTCAAACAGTTTACTTTCGTAGCAGACAAATTATAACACTAAAAACATGAGGTACAGGAAGACTTTGTCTACCGGTATGTACACTACTGGCCATTAAAATTTCTACACCAAGAAGAAAAGCATATGATAAACGGGTATTCATTGGACAAATATACTAGAACTGACATGTGATTACATTTTCACGCAATTTGGGTACATAGATCCTGAGAAATCAGTACCCAGAACAACCACCTCTGGCCGTAATAACGGCCTTGATATGCCTGGGCATTGAGTCAAACAGAGTTTGGATGGCGTGTACAGGTACAGCTGCCATGCAGCTTCAACGCGATACCACAGTTCATCAAGAGTAGTGACTGGCGTGTTGTGACGAGCCAGTTGCTCAGCCACCATTGACCAGACGTTTTCAATTGGGGAGAGATCTGGAGAATGTGCTGGCCAGGGCAGCAGTCGAACATTTTCTGTGTCGAGAAAGGTCTGTACAGGACCTGCAACATGCGGTCGTGCATTATCCTGCTGAAATGTAGGGTTTCGCAGAGATCGAATGAAGGGTAGAGTCACGGGTCGTAACACATATGAAATGTAGCGTCCACCGTTCAAAGTGCCGTCAATGCGAACAAGAGGTGACCGAGACGTGTAATCAATGGCACCCCATACCATCACGCCGGGTGAAACGCCAGTATGGCGATGACGAGTACACGCTTCCAATGCGCGTTCATCGCGATGTCGCCAAACACGGCTGCGACCATCATGATTCTGTAAACAGAACCTGGATTCACCCGAAAAATTACGTTTTGTCATTCGTGCACCCAGGTTCGTCGTTGAGTACACCATCGCAGGCACTCCTGTCTGTGATGCAGCGATTCCATATTCTGCTAACAATCATTGGATCTCGACCAACGCGAGCAGCAATGTCGCGATACGATAAACCGCAATCGCGATAGGCTACAATCCGACCTTTATCAAAGTTGCAAACGTGAAGGTACGCATTTCTCCTCCTTACACGAGGCAGCACAACAACGTTTTACTAGGCAACGCCGGTCAACTGCTGTTTGTGTATCAGAAATCGGTTGGAAACTTTCCTCATGTCAGCACGTTGTAGGTGTCGCCACCGGCGCCAACCATGTGTGAATGCTCTGAAAAGCTAATCATTTGCATATCACAGCATCTTCTTCCTGTCGGTTAAATTTCGGGTCTGTAGCACGTCATCTTCGTGGTGTAGCAATTTTAATGACCAGTAATGTAGTTTCTTGTGCTTTAATTATAACAAATCTTAGCTAAAACAACGCGGTTTCGAGAGAGCCTAAATTTGCTAATGCTTTGTAAGAGCTTACATTCATACCACATACTCTATGAAAAAAAAACCCACCAAATACGAAGTTTAACACCGTACAATATGACAGCTCCTATGTTCTGCTTGTGACGGAAAACGATGCCGCATATCCTCGGGCATGTTCCTCACCACGAGCCGAAAACCTGCAATAGAAATGGTTCAAATGGCTCTGAGCACTATGGGACTTAACATCTTAGGTCATCAGTCTCCTAGAACTTAGAACTACTTAAACCTAACTAACCTAAGGACATCACATACATCCATGCCCGAGGCAGGATTCGAACTTGCGACCTTAGTGGTCACGCGGTTCCAGACCGTAGCGCCTAGGACCGCTTGGCCACCACGGCCGGCTAAAATCTGCAATACCAGATTCTTTATTTCAAACTAAGAAGTGTAGTGGAACGTGGAATTCCACGCTGTGATGTCACCAACTCCTCGTCCATGTGTGTTTTCACGTCTAGTGAGAGGACGTGAAGAAACACGCGATGCGTCTTTGCCGCTCCCGTAGCCCACCAAGCGCAGGGGTGCGCTACATAAGGGCAGCACGCCTTCCTTGCTGCTGCTGCCGCCGCCCATAGGCGCCGCCCACAAGCTGCGTGTTGCCCACTTGCGTCGCCCACTGGCGCCACCTGTCAGCAGGCAGAGTGCTGCGCGGCTGGCTCACAAGGGAAACTCCCAATTGCACCACCGTCAGATACAGTGGTAAAACGGCACAGTGGATAACCCGTCAAAAACTGAACACAGATCGAGCATGAAAAAAGGGAATAGGTGTACTGAACTGTGAGAAGAGAAGCAAAATAGAAATTGAGCTGTCCAAACTCAAGATATGCAGCAACGAGTGCCCTGCCGGAACTACGGCATCGTGGTTGTGTGGTCATCGTGTTGGACCAGAGAGCGGGAGATCCGTCCTCAGATCTCGCTCATTCTCCATTTTTTTCCACAAAATTATGAACTGTGCGTCCGGTCATTGACATGTCTGTTCTCCTTCTGTATTCTTGGCAGGTGTCTTACTACATACATTATTGAATATGAGTAATGTGGTAGGAATATATTACCGTCGCAAGTAAATGTGATGAATAGTGATAGCAGGCGAGACACCGCATAGACCTCTCACAGAAATGAAAACAACAAATAAACGGTGTGAACTATGTTACAACAAACGAATTCAAGAGTCAAAACTTCCAAAACACAACGTATGAGTCGTAACGTGTGGTACTCGTGTAGAACACATAGGAGATGCGTACGTCTGGGGAGCCCTTCCTTACGACTCTCTGTTGCAAACAGACGTTACACCACGACACAGACATAAATATGAATACAGACATATCAATGACCGGACGGGGGTTTCATAATTTTTTGATAAAAATGCGGCTTCTTTTGTTGATCTCATTTTGTTCGTTATTATTCGTTGCATTTGTTGGGGGCGGACGTCCCATACATGCCTTGAAGTTCATTGCTGATCCATTCACTCAGTTTTTTTTATTATAGAGGACAAGTAACCCTCTTTCTTGCATTTTGTTCATTGTATTTGGTCGTAACGGACGTTACATGATCACATGACATCCTTTGAAGTCCGTTGTTGACCCTTCACTCAATTTTTTTATTACAGAGATCAGCCAGGTCTCTGACCGAACACGCTGTGTTACCGTTCCGACGATATACTGTGCCTTTAGGAAGAGTTGAACATGGATCTTCCCATTCACAGTCCAACACCTTGACCACATGACGACGAAGCCGTGGTCATTCAATTTTGCTCTATTTTGCACATCTTGAGCTTCGACCTTTCACTGTTTATATTTCGCTTCTGTTTTCACAGTGCGCTACAACTTCCTCCTGTTTCCATGCTTGACCTGTGTTCAGTTTTCGACGGGTATCTACTGGGCCATCTGACCATTAAATCTGAGGGGGTGCGATGAGGAGTTTCTCTTGTCAGAGGTGTACACATTCCGTCTTTAACTTACCCATGCTTGCCTGTTAGCCAAGCACGCAAGCTGCCTCACGTTACCAGCTGAACGTGCAGGCTGTTTTACTCCCATCCAAGCCAAGCTACGACAAACAAAAGCAGACTAAAGGAATCTTGCTTGCCAGCCCGCCTTCCCACGGTGCTACACTACATACCAGTTTACTCTATATGCGCTCTTTGTGGTGTTATGAGTAGGATTCGGAAGTTTTCAACAGAGTATCGCAAAACGAGGCCCAATATAATAGATATTCCTTTTGGGTCATTGAAGCCAAAAACTTGTGGATTTTATTTCACCTTTTTTCCTTTTCGGAGTATTTCCAACTTATACATTTATTTCGATATGAAGCGAGATCTCTACGACTTCACCCTCAATTCCGACCATCATAAGGTCATCTCTAACATATGTTTTCTGTAGCAGGCAGAACCATCTCAGAAACTCGAGATGCTTTGTACTTAAGGACCAGAAGATGTCTATTGTAGTGCAACGACAATTAAAGCAAGATTTTGGAAGTCTATTTCTGTAACCTTAGTGTATTTCAGCCAAATATGAACCCAGTTATAACAGTTTTAATTACTTTTTCCAGAATGTGTATTGCAGGTTCTCTGAATTCATTCTAAGTGGTCAAAATAGTTCATTTAAAATAAATTCCCCAAATGCATTTCGACATAAAAAAGTTCGTTTTTCTTATGTATGGATTCTCCCGTCGCTTCTTAATAGAACAATTCCATATTGAGAGTTGAATAACACTTAAGTGGTTTTTTGTTCTACTGATTTTTATTTGTATGACCTAGTTTTAGGCTTATTAGGCCATCTTCATATAACTACTGGCTATTGTTTACAAGGAGCTTGTCTTCTTACGAACCAAACATTCTGGACTAACATACAAAGCACTTACGTATGATCGTTAGTTGTGGTATTGTCTTTGGAATTGTCAAACGGGTCTTTTGACTTTCTGTTCTGTAAAACTGTTCAATAACATAAAAAATCACATTTATTTATTTATTTATTTATTTATTGTTCCGTGGGACCACATTTAGGCGAAGTCTCCATGGTCATGGAACGAGTCGATACATGAAATTATAACACGATTGTAGAAACAGATAAAATGAAATATAAGAAACATATTCAGGCGACAAGTCGTTAGTTTAAATAAAGAAAATCAAGAATGTAACACTGGAATTTGCTTAATTTTTTAGCTCTTCCAGGAGCTCCTCGACAGAATAGAAGGAGTGAGCCATGAGGAAACTCTTCAGTTTAGACTTAAAAGTGTTTGGGCTACTGCTAAGATTTTTGAGTTCTTGTGGTAGCTTATTGAAAATGGATGCAGCAGAATACTGCACTCCTTTCTGCACAAGAGTCAAGGAAGTGCATTCCACATGCAGATTTGATTTCTGCCTAGTATTAACTGAGTGAAAGCTGCTAACTCTTGGGAATAAGCTAATATTGCTAACAACAAACGACATTAAAGAAAATACATACTGTGAGGGCAATGTCAAAATTCCCAGACTATTGAATAGGGGTCGACAAGAGGTTTTCGAACTTACGCCATACATAGCTCGAACAGCCCGTTTTTGAGCCAAAAATACCCTTTTTGAATCAGAAGAATTACCCCAAAAAATAATACCATATGACATAAGCGTATGAAAATATGCGAAGTATACTACTTTTCGTGTTGAAATGTCACTTATTTCAGATACTGTTCTAATGGTAAATAAAGCGGCATTTAGTTTCTGAACAAGATCCTGAACATGGGCTTTCCACAACAGCTTACTATCTATCCGTACGCCTAGGAACTTGAACTGTTCCGTCTCGCTTATAACATGCCCGTTCTGTCTGATTAAAATGTCAGTTCTTGTTGAATTGTGGGTTAGAAACTATAAAAACTGAGTCTTACTGTGATTTAGCATCAAATTATTTTCCACAAGCCACGAACTTATATCATGAACTACATTATTTGATAATGTTTCAATATTACACACAAGATCCTTCACTACCAAGGTGGTGTCATCAGCAAACAGAAATATTTTTGAACCACCTGTAATACTAGAAGGCATATCATTTACATAAATAAGAAACAGCAGTGGCCCCAGCACCGACCCTTGGGGAACGCCCCATTTAACAGTGCCCCATTGGGACTGAACATCATTACCACTCTCAGTATTGCGGAGGATTACCTTTTGCTTTCTGTTCTTAAAGTAGGAGGCGAACCAATTGTAAGCTACTCCCCTTACTCCATAATGTTCCAACTTCTGCAGTAATATTTTGTGGTCAACACAGTCAAAAGCCTTCGTTAAATCAAAGAAAACACCTAACGTTCGCAACCTTTTATTTAATCCATCCAAAACCTCACAGAGAAAAGAGACTATAGCATTTTCAGTTGTTAAGCCATTTCTAAAACCAAACTGTACATTTGACAGCAAATTATGTGAATTTAAATGCTGCAGTAACCTTGTATATACAACCCTCTCGATAACTTTAGCAAACACCGATTGCATAGAAATAGGTCTATAATTGTCAACATTATCCCTGTCTCCCTTTTTATAAAGTGGCTTCACTACCGAGTACTTTAATCGGTCAGGAAACCGACCACTCCTAAAGGAAAAGTTACAGATATGGCTAAGTACTGAGCTAACATACATGGAAGAATACTTCAGTATTCTGCTAGATACCCCGTCATATCCATGAGAGTTCTTGGTCTTTAGTGATTTAATTATTAACTCAATCTCCCTCTTGTCAGTATCATGGAGGAGCATTTCAGGTAACAGTCTCGGAACACTTTTCTCTAAGAGCGCTATATGATTCCCTGTTGGGACTAGGTTTCTATTTAGTTCACCTGCTATATTCAGAAAGTGATTATTAAGTACTGT
Source organism: Schistocerca americana (assembly GCF_021461395.2). Taxonomy (NCBI): domain Eukaryota; kingdom Metazoa; phylum Arthropoda; class Insecta; order Orthoptera; family Acrididae; genus Schistocerca; species Schistocerca americana. The sequence goes on along the minus strand of NC_060130.1, from coordinate 580,945,289 downwards.
ACATATATGCGACTTATCAGTAACACGGACATCCCCACTACGCACTGATTCCATATTCTCGTCCTGTCTCTGCAGACCAGCCACTTCCTTTACGACTGATCATATGGTTTTAATTTTATCCTGAGACTTAGCTATTCTATCTGCATACCACATACTTTTTGCCTTCCTAATAACTTTTTTAAGCACCTTACAATACTGTTTGTAATGGGCTGCTGCATTTACATTTTGACTGTTTCTAACGTTTTGATATAATTGCCACTTTGTTCTACAAGATATTCTTATCCCTTTAGTCAGCCACCCAGGCTACCTGTTTGTGCTAGTACCCTGTTTTGAACGTTCTAACGGAAAGCAACTTTCAAAGAGCACGAGAAAAGTCTTGAGGAAAGCATTATATTTATCGTCTACTGTATCAGCACTATAAACATCTTGCCACTCTTGTTCCTTGATAAGGTTTACAAAAGTCTGTACAGCAACAGGATCAGCTTTCCTAAAAAGTTGGTAACTATATTTAACATGTGTTGCAGCACAAAAATCTTTTAGACTTAAAATTTGTGCATCATGATCTGTAAGGCCATTCACCTTTTTGCTAACAGAATGCCCTTCTAATAATGACGAATGAACAAAAATATTGTCTATGGTTGTTCTACTGTTCCCTTGCACTCTCGTTGGAAAGAATACGGTTTGCATAAGATTATATGAATTAAGGAGGTCTACCAGCATCCTTTTCCTTGCACAATCACTTATACAATTAATATTGAAGTCACCACATATAACTAACTTTTTGTATTTCCTATAAATTGAACCAAGAACCTCCTCTAGCTTTAGCAAAAATGTTGTGAAATCGGAGTCTGGGGATCTATAAATAACAACAGTAAGAAGTTTAGCTCCACTAAATTTAACCACACCTGCACAACATTCAAACACCTTTTCAGTGCAGTACTTTGAAACATCAATTGACTCAAATGGGATACCGTTTTTCACATACATGGCTACTTCCCCACACCGCAAAGAGCTCCTAGAAAAGCTGCTAGCCAACCTGTATCCTGGTAAAGGAAGCCTCTGAATTATCTCCTTATTTAAGAAGTGTTCAGATATACCAATAATTTCAGAGTCAACATCTATAAGCAGTTCACTAACTTTATCTCTAATACCTTGTATATTTTGATGAAATATACTAATTCCCTCATTAATCGGACACCCAAGCTTTGTAGAAAGTGGTTTCTTTGTTAGAGAGACTTCCCTTAAGCAGGAATACCTATCAGCTGACTTCAATCTAAAAAAGGTACAGCTCTAACACCCACAACTACCGGAATTTTCCCATGAGTGATCCCACCACCCCCACCTATGCTGTCACCTATAAGTTTTGCCAACCTCCCCTTCCCATACCTGTTGAGGTGCAGGCCATGTCTAGTGAAACCCGTCCTACTGATAGACTCCACCGACACCACTGAAATGTGACTCATGCATTCTGTCATCAGCGCACCCCCAAGTCTCATGTTATTACGCCTAAGGCTGTATTAAGATGAGGCCGATCGTGACGCTGAAACAGTTCCACGAAATGCACATTCGTGTTGCCAGTCTGAGTGGCTATCTTTTCCAGGTCACCATCTATGTCATACCCCCCATCCCTATCAATACTATTACCAGCCCCACCCACAATCACTACCTGATCCTCTTTAGTAAAATCCCTACATAACCCCCCTATGTTAAAAGTCCCCTGAGCCAATCCTGCATTAGGCTTCACAATGCTGGTGACCTGGTACTCACTCCCCAAAACTTCCTGCAACTGCTGGCCTACACCTCTACCATGAGAACTACCTAACAGCAGAACCTTCTTCTTTCTCTTAGACTTTGCAACTGTCCTAGCCACCGTAACTGCTGAGGTCTGCTGCATACTTCCTACATCTACAGCTACTAGAGATTCCTCTCCACTAGACTCTGACAGTTGGTCATATCTATTACAAACACCAATAGTAAAACTATCTGAAAATCTCCTTCTCCTAGCAGATCTCTTGCCAACAGCCAGCTCCCATTCCCCAACCCCCTTCTCCCTCCTCATCCTATCTAGCTCCTCCTGTGCGTTTTTCAACTGCACCTGAAGGGCACAGATCTTACGCTCCTGCTCCTCTATCAACTTACTCTTGCTACATAACCTGCAGTTCCAGGAGAGGATCTCACCAGAATGCCCACTGGCTTCCCCACTGCATTCCCCCCAGTGAAAATACTTCGAACAAGTCTCACACCGCAATCCACTACTCACGAACCTACGGCAAAGCCCACACTTCTCACTCATGGTAAAATTTTACAATTATTGAAACAAGAAAACAACTTTATCTAAGTTCCGCTACTACAATAAGAAGATGTTAAAAACTGACTACAATTATCACAAACTTGCTCTACAAGGGAAGTAACTACTATTATTGACAGTATTAATCAACAACAAATGAGAATATAACAAAATACTAACACAGAAAGAAAATCAAACGTCTAATGACAGTAACGAAACTGAAAGCAGTTCGCAAAAATTTCTTCTGAAGTTATTTCACCGGAAAACACCAAGAACACCGGTTGAAGACTACTAAAGTTCCTAAATAAACTACTATACACAAACAATTAATTAGTACTTAGCTTTCGATGGGCCGCTACAGCTGCAACTGGTCAGCGCGGAATGTAAACACGGGTAAGAGGTTAAGTTGCTCGATACGAAACATTCACAAATATCAGGCCACAACACAAGAAATGCAGAGGTGAATGAAGAAACCACTAATAAGTCACTTATATAGTAAATATTATCACAAAAACAGTTAAAATATATATCAGAAACATAAAAATAGATGAAAACCTAGAGAGCGATCTCACACGCAGTCACGCGCTTATGACGTCAGTACCATTTATGACAACAATTAGAATTATTTAGAATACACATTATAACAAATTTACAATTTTTTGGTATTTGTTGTGAACAGTTACACTGGACATTAATTGTTGGTTGTACAACAGCGATGTTTTCTTTGGCGGTTACATTTTGTTATTAGAAAATTGTGCATTAATATATACCAAATATTACATTGTTAGAGTTGAGTTATAGTTAGGAATGTAAACACATAAGGTATATTACATTATATTGGGGTGCGAATTTGTTTACTTTTGGGACACTCTGTGGTTAGTAGCAGGTTTACTTTATTGTGTAAAGTTTAAGAGTGGTGATGTTCTCAGTTGCAATTGATCATTTAGGACCAGCTGGGGATTTAGGACTAAGTATTTGTTTATTTCAAGTGCTTCTAGTAGGCTGAGTTTTCTGCTTTTGTTGGCTATATGTAGCACTTCTGTGTGTGTTCGATATTTGTGTCCTTCTTTGAGCACATGTTCGTTTTTCATATTACGTTAATCTGAAAAGTATATATTTGAATGCAGAAGCTTTTCTTTCGTTTTAAGCTTCCCTCGCAATACGTTGCATATCACCAGAGTGTGCTCACTTTTAATATCCACTGAGCCATATTGTTTCCTATTTCAGTCACTGATTTCCCTAATTTCAGAAACTCTATATGCTGTCAAATGACCTCACATCCTTAGCACACATTTCTACACACTTGTCAGGCACTAAATCTTTGACCTCTTTGAAAATGTTATTGGAGTGAGGAAACCGCGGTCAAATTTACAAACATGTTGCAACGCACTCGAGATTCCCGAATGAGTGTTTGGGAACTTTTTACACAATTTGCGTTGTGAGACACCTACAGATTTATTTGAAGTTGTCTCACAAACACAAGAAAACTTTTCCCACGCTGGACTTGGGCTCTATTTTGTGACTAGGATGTATTCACCAGTTCTCAATTTCTCCTCAGTCTCCTTTAAGTGTGGTTTGCTCATTGTTCTACTCCCACCGTTACGATAGCTGAGCCGCAGAGAAACTGCCTACGCAGACATATACCAACTATTTTGTAGTCACATTGGATTCAAATCGCAACCTGTTGTCAGGTGCAGCAGGCTGAACGAGTCCCGTGAAGCTTGCCAGGCTTGTGGAAACCCGGGTTGCCCCGCTTTAACTACTGTGCTTCACTATACAAGTACTCTTGTGTCTCCGTTGCGGCAGGTTGAGATGCTTTAATGGTAGCGGCGGGGGCAAACAGGCTGGAAGGAGAATTTGTACACTTCTTGGCTAGCCTCGCTGCTAACCGGCTGAGGTGTCCGCGTCGTCCGCATCGCTGCCGCACAGCCTCTTGCTGCCACCTCCGGGAGGGTCCTGACGTTAGTGGCGAGGCGTTTACTTTTGCCCTCATACAGCCACCCGCACCACCGCCCATTGATCTGGTATCGTGTGCATGCGGCCCGACCCCGCACGTCACACCGTCACTGTCCGCCCCTACCTACTCGCCGCAGTTACTGTGCCGACATATTAGCGGAAAGTGCCGCCTTCAGAGCAGACTACTCTCCTTATGGACGTCCTCGCGTTTGAGACGCCAAGACTAATGCTTTTTGTGTCCAGAACTTCAACTCAGACTAGAATTATGTGTTTCTGTACAAGATCATGGTTTTGTACATCATTTCTGCTGATGCTTGTTTGAATTATTCCTATTAACAACTAAATGTATTAGGTATAGAATTCACTTTCGTGTTTATTTAGTTATTGCATTTTGTTAGGAAGTATCTTTGCCTGCTAATGTTTCTAGTTCAGCAACTCACCAGTTCTATTTTAATATGTGTGTGCCAGCTGTAGTATTTGAGTTCTTCCTTAGTTGTGATCAGCAATTTCTGTAGGTATATACCTCAGAGTTTTCTATTAATCTGCACTGCCTTGCAGCTTGAAACATGTGTCTGGTGTGCACAGAGAGCCCAAGCCACTCGCAACAGTCCTTCAGTTTTCATTTTCCTGTTGTGTTCTATTCTACCCACTTATTATCTTTCCTGTCGAGCCCCGGTATAAGTAGTGTCCTGCCTTGTCACCACATTTCTGCGAAAAGACGTGAGGCCTTCAGGGACCGTGCAAACCTCTTGTGCACAAAAAATCGCTTGTAAGAGGGAACCAAAACATATCGCTGTGCTAGGGAACAAGGTAAATCCTTTGATCCTTGATGGAGTGTGTTTTTATTACAAGACCAGGCAGAGACGTGAAATCCGCATCTGGGCCTTATAAGAAGCGCCACAAACCGTGAAGTTTTCCAATCGCGATTTGGCTATCAGATTACTAATGGGATTAGACAGCTTCATGCCTGCAGATGCCATATAGTCGTTATACGACTTGCATCTCCTACCGTCGAATCTGTTAGAACGCTGTGAGTTTCCAGATTATAAAACGAAAGAATTGAACTTTCTTCATGTTCTCTTTCTCATCTTTCTGCGTGTCTATATTTTCTCGCCCCATATTGAAGTCGTTCTCTGTCCATGCCTTATGTTTATCATAAGTGGTAGTCGCTTGTAACTGGTTAACTCAATATACGAAGCTACGATATATTTAAGTGCTGTACTTTAATAAGAGTTATAATGAATGAATGATCTGTTGTACCCCTGTAATTTGTTAAGTGAAGATATGATGACTTTCCGCTCTTATCCTCAAGAGGAGAGCGACGTTTTGTCGATATGAAGATGAGGTTTTTATTGAGGTTATTTCTGAATAGGCAAGAGGTCCTGCGGGTAATGTAGTTCAAGGTTAGTATGTGCACTGAAGAGTTCATGTGTCAGTTGTTTTAAGCGATGTTGTTTCTGCTGTACAGATAATGTTATGAGATGGAAGCTGAGGGGGATACCGTTAGCGATAATACAGAGGCGACTGAGTGATTTTAAACGGTGTATTTTGTGCCGTCGCCTCCAGAGGTCAGAGTAGAACCGTTAATAATGTTTCATTTTACCACGCAGCGAATTTCCAGTTGAGACGACAATGTGTCTTTGGAATTGATTATATTGCTGTTTCTGTTACCTATGAACGCTTGCTAAAATCAGAGACCGCATGGTCCAAATACGTGGACCGCTACAGCAGTCACTTGCGATCAGCCAGCCACGCATAGACGCTAGTTCTTCTCTTCCCGTTCTTGATCTGGTCCGCCATAATGAAATCTAGTTTTGATATGATTCATTAGTGATTTAGTGTATATGTTTTAAGTGAGTATAAACAGCGTTGAAATTTTTGGAAACTATTCCGTTTTCTTTTGGAAACTGCATTTGTTTTAAGTTTTAGCTGTCCTATAACTAAGAATTTATATGGGACAATGTACTAGTTCAAAAATGGTTCAAATGGCTCTGAGCACTATGGGACTCAACCGCTGAGGTCATTAGTCCCCTAGAACTTAGAACTAGTTAAACCTAACTAACCTAAGGACATCACAAACATCCATGCCCGAGACAGGATTCGAACCTGCGACCGTAGCGGTCTTGCGGTTCCAGACTGCAGAGCCTTTAACCGCACGGCCACTTCGGCCGGCAATGTACTAGTTCATTTGCTTTAGTTTTTTGTATAGATTTTCAATATTCATGGATGTTAGAGATCTTTGGAGGAAGAACCCAGTTTTCTTTTAAAGGATCAGCACGCAAGTGTGATCTGATCCAAGTAATTAAGTCGTTTCACTTGTTATCCGCAGCTGCACTAGCGGCTGGCTGACGGAGTATCCAAGAGTACCTTGTCATTTGACCCAACCCAAGACTCTTGATATCAGTTCTAAGCGAAGTAAGCCAAACAGTTATAGTGCTCAATGTTTCTGGTTCGTTAAACATTGTTGTGAACTGATTCAGTGGTCGAATTCCTGTTATTACCAGTAACCGCGAGGTACGCAGCTCACAACTGTGTTCCAGCCGCTACCCCTCCGCTTCCCTTCTTCCCCCTCACCAATATCCTCACGTCCAATCCACAGCGAGCCTATCCCCTCTCTCGCTACCCCTCCCCTGGAACTCTGATCTCGTGCTGTAAGCAGTTCCACTGCTCCTCCAAACACAACGGGGCCGTCTTTATAATTTCTGTGACGTCACATTCCTATCGCCTTGGTACCCACGGGGACGCCGGACGAATCCGTCAGTGGAACGTTGTTTACAAACATGAGCTACGCTTCTTATTTTATGATCTGATCTTAAACTCACTGCATTCTTGCCCTTCCTTTATGTGAAGTTTTATGAATAGGACGAGAATATTTTTGGTTGTTTTGTTGTTGTAGATACTTAGATTTAATTAACCTGTTCTAGAGTTTTGCCTTGTGTTTCTCCATGCCAGTAACTTTATATTTTGTACTTTATTGCTGTATTTTCACATTTTGCCTCCTTATATGAATGGGAATTAGTAATTTTTCACGTGTTTTCCTTCTAAACGAACTTAAAGTGGTATTAAATCAGTGGGTCATAGTTTTCCCTAATGTTGACTGGTGCAATAGTGAGCAGTGTCCTTACGCAAGACAATTGACATTAACGATCTGCCACATATCTTTTCCTCCATGTACTTCTGCTTCACGTTGTTCTGATAACTGTAATGTAGTACGGTGACACATGTTGATGACTTTACTTTGTGGTTCTGGGATTTCAATAAACGTTCAGAGGAGTGTGTTTTCCACAATTAACGAAACGTTACGATCTCTGGGAAGTTCTTACGCTATGTGCATGCAATTCACAAATATATAAGATCATACAACAGCCTCAGTTTGCAGCTGAACAATGTTGTATCGAATCTTGATCAATAACTTATGAGAAATATGGATTACAGTCACCCTCTTATGAAACCTGTATTACGTGTTGTGTAAGCCAGTTACCATTCAGACCACGACTTGGGCGCATTTTATCCTGTTTGATTTTAATTTGCCTCAATTATGCCTAATTAATCTACGTGTAGAATGATCTGTATAATTTTAGCTTAGTGTTGTGAATAAGGACTATTACCCCAATGGATAGTTTAAGGTGGTTTTAAGTGAATAGGTATATTTCTTTTTTGATTTTCTGAGATTTTCGCTGAAATTCGACTACATCGGTCTTTTCCAATGATGGATCGAAATCGAGACGGTGACAGTTTGTAAGATACTCTGGCTAGTTTATCCTACTATTTTCCAGCTGAAATGACTGAATAATTCTGACCCCGGTGTAATGTTTCACTGTGTCTTTATTGCTGTATATTCGTAAGTATTTCATTGTGCCATGTATTGAAGGACTGTTACTCTATGAGTTAATGTAAAATATTTTAAAATGAGTACGAAGAATTTTAATATTAGAATCTCGTGTGTTTTATGGTGTAGTCTTTGTCATCTCATAATGTTATCCATAATTCCAATATCTTGTCTGTATATTGTCTTCTGAAGTGGTCCAGGGAAACGAAATCAACCACTTTCTTTTATCTGGCCATTAAAAATTTTTCTGTTACCCTGAACGGGAATGTGCTATGTAATATAATAAAAGATTATGTATCTCCGAATTTTAACATGGGTTAATGTAGATGTCATAGGAATACTATTCCTTGGACTTACTAATCAAGTTCTGCTTTTTGTTGAAATTACTCTAATATTTTGAAGCCTGTAGAACTTTGTGCAGCTATTAACTATAAAAACAGATGAAGGATGTAGCAAGATTTTACCTTTGTTATTACTCTTTCTGTCCGCCCCGATAGCTGAGTGGTAAGCGCTGCGGTCTGTCACGCCAAGCGGCCCCGGTTCGATTCCCGGTTTGGTCGGAGATTGTCTCCGCTCAGGGACTGTGTGTTGTGTTGTCCTCATTATCATTTCATCATCACCAGTGGAAGGCAACGGGAAACCACCACTGGAATCACTTCGCTAGACGCCCATGCGGTGGACCTCTCTGACGAGGCTTCCCCCATGACAAGACCTGCCGTAATGCAGAACACAAGTTAATTAGTCTTTCTCAAATGTGCTTAGTTTGACTTATTGTATTTGTCACTCATATATGTGGCTCTTTAGAGAAGTAAGTATCTTGTTATGTTGATGATACAATTCATATTTTTGGCTTTGGTTCCGCTACGGATCAATAAGATTAATATTCGCCAAACAACACAAGCAAGTATATTCAAAATCCTTCCCATTTACAGTAAATTAAATACTGTAACAGATCCCTCCCATTGCATTAAGGCCCATACTAGGGCAAACCGTCCTTCTGGGGAGTGGATGACACCTTGTTGTAAACAATGTGAGTCCCAACTCCTGTGGTAGGGGGACGGACTGTACAAGACGGCAGTAGGTCAAGGAATATTTTAGGGAATTGGGTTACATTTTTTTTATTTCAAAGGCCCCATTCAAAATCTTACAGTTTTTCTCCTGAGGCGCCTTCAGCCCTCTGCTGAAGTTTCTAGCGAATTCACGCCATCGGTTTATCCAGTAGCGACTGTGGGAGGCAGGTTCTGGAGAGCAGAACTCAGTCGCTCCTCTCTTGTGATCCAGACCTCGAGTAGAACAGACTTCTATGTTGGGAGGCAGAGCCTCTGCCTCTGCACCCCATGACAGGGTACCAACGGATTTTAAAATGAACCGCCTCCTCTCCTGTTGCCCACTTTCTGTATATTATTGGACTCCCTAGACTGGTCTACAACTGGTATCTTCCTACCCTAGACGTGTCCCATGTATCGCATTTACCGAAATATATGCTATGTATATGAGTAAATTTCCTGGTGCACCATTCGTCAACCCTGGACGCCCCTATCCCAGTCCTGGCTGCTTAGTCACCTGCATAGCATTGTGCTAATGGCATTTGGGGTGCAAAGTGGTCGTGAGGAAGCACTTAGGAGAAAAAAAAGTCGTTGTGCGGAAGCACATGGGAGGAAAACGTGTCGAGTGAAAAGTCTTGGGAAGGGAACTGGTCGTGTGAAAGCATTTGTGATATAATGTGCGAAGGCCCTGAGGTGAGGAGTGCGTTGTGCAGAAGCATGTAGGGTAAAAAGATTGTTGTATGGAAGAACATAGGGTAAAAGATTATTGTGTGGAAGCACTTTCGAGGGAAACCTGTTATACAGAAACACTCGAGATAAACGTTTGGTGTGCAGAAGCTCTTGGGAGAAAGTAGCGAAAGTAGGATACTGCATGCGTCAGTTGGACACGGAAAGGAAAATTGTAAGACATGTGCAAGGGTGAGAACCAAAGGAACAAAATTGGGCTCGTGGAGCAGAAAGTGGCTAGGGTACCCAGGGAGGGTTGGAGGGGGGGAGGGTAGAGAAGGCGCAACGGCGGATGCGTTTCAGGAACAGGCAGAGGCAGAACAATAAGGTAGGGTCGAAGTAGATGGAGAAGTCTATGCTGCGTCCAGAGGAGGACACCACGGCGGCTTGGACCTGCAGCGGAAGATCTTGGTGCAGCATCGGGAACGGCTGCGGGAAGCGTCCGGTGTGATGATGCTGTCCACGATGCCCGGTGGCACACCAGAAGCACAAGGCAGCGCCGGTGTGACTAGAGCAGCAATGTCGCGATACGATAAACCGCAATCGCGATAGGCTACAATCCGACCTTTATCAAAGTTGCAAACGTGAAGGTACGCATTTCTCCTCCTTACACGAGGCAGCACAACAACGTTTTACTAGGCAACGCCGGTCAACTGCTGTTTGTGTATCAGAAATCGGTTGGAAACTTTCCTCATGTCAGCACGTTGTAGGTGTCGCCACCGGCGCCAACCATGTGTGAATGCTCTGAAAAGCTAATCATTTGCATATCACAGCATCTTCTTCCTGTCGGTTAAATTTCGGGTCTGTAGCACGTCATCTTCGTGGTGTAGCAATTTTAATGACCAGTAATGTAGTTTCTTGTGCTTTAATTATAACAAATCTTAGCTAAAACAACGCGGTTTCGAGAGAGCCTAAATTTGCTAATGCTTTGTAAGAGCTTACATTCATACCACATACTCTATGAAAAAAAAACCCACCAAATACGAAGTTTAACACCGTACAATATGACAGCTCCTATGTTCTGCTTGTGACGGAAAACGATGCCGCATATCCTCGGGCATGTTCCTCACCACGAGCCGAAAACCTGCAATAGAAATGGTTCAAATGGCTCTGAGCACTATGGGACTTAACATCTTAGGTCATCAGTCTCCTAGAACTTAGAACTACTTAAACCTAACTAACCTAAGGACATCACATACATCCATGCCCGAGGCAGGATTCGAACTTGCGACCTTAGTGGTCACGCGGTTCCAGACTGTAGCGCCTAGGACCGCTTGGCCACCACGGCCGGCTAAAATCTGCAATACCAGATTCTTTATTTCAAACTAAGAAGTGTAGTGGAACGTGGAATTCCACGCTGTGATGTCACCAACTCCTCGTCCATGTGCGTTTTCACGTCTAGTGAGAGGACGTGAAGAAACACGCGATGCGTCTTTGCCGCTCCCGTAGCCCACCAAGCGCAGGGGTGCGCTACATAAGGGCAGCACGCCTTCCTTGCTGCTGCTGCCGCCGCCCATAGGCGCCGCCCACAAGCTGCGTGTTGCCCACTTGCGTCGCCCACTGGCGCCACCTGTCAGCAGGCAGAGTGCTGCGCGGCTGGCTCACAAGGGAAACTCCCAATTGCACCACCGTCAGATACAGTGGTAAAACGGCACAGTGGATAACCCGTCAAAAACTGAACACAGATCGAGCATGAAAAAAGGGAATAGGTGTACTGAACTGTGAGAAGAGAAGCAAAATAGAAATTGAGCTGTCCAAACTCAAGATATGCAGCAACGAGTGCCCTGCCGGAACTACGGCATCGTGGTTGTGTGGTCATCGTGTTGGACCAGAGAGCGGGAGATCCGTCCTCAGATCTCGCTCATTCTCCATTTTTTTCCACAAAATTATGAACTGTGCGTCCGGTCATTGACATGTCTGTTCTCCTTCTGTATTCTTGGCAGGTGTCTTACTACTTACATTATAGAATATGAGTAATATGGTAGGAATATATTACCGTCGCAAGTAAATGTGATGAATAGTGATAGCAGGCGAGACACCGCATAGACCTCTCACAGAAATGAAAACAACAAATAAACGGTGTGAACTATGTTACAACAAACGAATTCAAGAGTCAAAACTTCCAAAACACAACGTATGAGTCGTAACGTGTGGTACTCGTGTAGAACACATAGGAGATGCGTACGTCTGGGGAGCCCTTCCTTACGACTCTCTGTTTGCAAACAGACGTTACACCACGACACAGACATAAATATGAATACAGACATATCAATGACCGGACGGGGGTTTCATGATTTTTTGATAAAAATGCGGCTCCTTTTGTTGATCTCATTTTGTTCGTTATTATTCGTTGCATTTGTTCGGGGCGGACGTCCCATACATGCCTTGAAGTTCATTGCTGATCCATTCACTCAGTTTTTTTTTATTATAGAGGACAAGTAACCCTCTTTTTTGCATTTTGTTCATTGTATTTGGTCGTAACGGACGTTACATGATCACATGACATCCTTTGAAGTTCGTTGTTGACCCTTCACTCAATTTTTTTATTACAGAGATCAGCCAGGTCTCTGACCGAACACGCTGTGTTACCGTTCCGACGATATACTGTGCCTTTAGGAAGAGTTGAACATGGATCTTCCCATTCACAGTCCAACACCTTGACCACATGACGACGAAGCCGTGGTCATTCAATTTTGCTCTATTTTGCACATCTTGAGCTTCGACCTTTCACTGTTTACATTTCGCTTCTTTTTTCACAGTGCGCTACAACTTCCTCCTGTTTCCATGCTTGACCTGTGTTCAGTTTTCGACGGGTATCTACTGGGCCATCTGACCATTAAATCTGAGGGGGTGCGATGAGGAGTTTCTCTTGTCAGAGGTGTACACATTCCGTCTTTAACTTACCCATGCTTGCCTGTTAGCCAAGCACGCAAGCTGCCTCACGTTACCAGCTGAACGTGCAGGCTGTTTTACTCCCATCCAAGCCAAGCTACGACAAACAAAAGCAGACTAAAGGAATCTTGCTTGCCAGCCCGCCTTCCCACGGTGCTACACTACATATCAGTTTACTCTGTATGCGCTCTTTGTGGTGTTATGAGTAGGATTCGGAAGTTTTCAACCGAGTATCGCAAAACGAGGCCCAATATAATAGATATTCCTTTTGGGTCATTGAAGCCAAAGACTTGTGGATTTTATTTCACCTTTTTTCCTTTTCGGAGTATTTCCAACTTATACATTTATTTCGATATGAAGCGAGATCTCTACAACTTCACCCTCAATTCCGACCATCATAAGGTCATCTCTAACATATGTTTTCTGTAGCAGGCAGAACCATCTCAGAAACTCGAGATGCTTTGTACTTAAGGACCAGAAGATGTCTATTGTAGTGCAACGACAATTAAAGCAAGATTTTGGAAGTCTATTTCTGTAACCTTAGTGTATTTCAGCCAAATATGATCCCAGTTATAACAGTTTTAATTACTTTTTCCAGAATGTGTATTGCAGGTTCTCTGAATTCATTCTAAGTGGTCAAAATAGTTCATTTAATATAAATTCCCCAAATGCATTTCGACATAAAAAAGTTCGTTTTTCTTATGTATGGATTCTCCCGTCGCTTCTTAATAGAACAATTCCATATTGAGAGTTGAATAACACTTAAGTGGTTTTTTGTTCTACTGATTTTTATTTGTATGACCTAGTTTTAGGCTTATTAGGCCATCTTCATATAACTACTGGCTATTGTTTACAAGTAGCTTGTCTTCTTACGGACCAAACATTCTGGACTAACATACAAAGCACTTACGTATGATCGTTAGTTGTGGTATTGTCTTTGGAATTGTCAAACGGGTCTTTTGACTTTCTGTTCTGTAAAACTGTTCTTTAACATAAAAAATCACATTTTAATGTCTGTCAGTACCATGTATGACAACAATTAGAATTATTTAGAATACACATTATAACAAATTTACAATTTTTTGGTATTTGTTGTGAACAGTTACACTGGACATTAATTGTTGGTTGTACAACAGCGATGTTTTCTTTGGCGGTTACATTTTGTTATTAGAAAATTGTGCATTAATATATACCAAATATTACATTGTTAGAGTTGAGTTATAGTTAGGAATGTAACCACATAAGGTATATTACATTATATTGGGGTGCGAATTTGTTTACTTTTGGGACACTCTGTGGTTAGTAGCGGGTTTACTTTATTGTGTAAAGTTTAAGAGTGGTGATGTGCTCAGTTGAAATTGATCATTTAGGACCAGCTGGGGATTTAGGACTAAGTGTTTGTTAATTTCAAATGCTCCTAGTAGGCTGAGTTTTCTGCCTTTGTTGGCTATATGTAGCACTTCTGTGTGTGTTAGATATTTGTGTCCTTCTTTGAGCACATGTTCGTTTTTCATATTACGTTAATCTGAAAAGTATATATTTGAATACAGAAGCTTTTCTTTCGTTTTAAGCTTCCCTCGCAATACGTTGCATATCACCAGAGTGTGCTCACTTTTAATATCCACTGAGCCATATTGTTTCCTATTTCAGTCAATGATTTCCCTAATTTCAGAAACTCTATATGCTGTCAAATGACCTCACATCCTTAGCACACATTTCTACACACTTGTCAGGCACTAAATCTTTGTTTGACCTCTTTGAAAATGTTATTGGAGTGAGGAAACCGCGGTCAAATTTACAAACATGTTGCAACGCACTCGAGATTCCCGAATGAGTGTTTGGGAACTTTTTACACAATTTGCGTTGTGAGACACCTACAGATTTATTTGAAGCTGTCTCACAAACACAAGAAAACTTTTCCCATGCTGGGCTTGGGCTCTCTTTTGTGACTAGGATGTATTCACCAGTTCTCAATTTCTCCTCAGTCTCCTTTAAGTGTGGTTTGTTCATTGTTCTACTCCCACCGTTACGATAGCTGAGCCGCAGAGAAACTGCCTATGCAGACATATACCAACTATTTTGTAGTCACATTGGATTCAAATCGCAACCTGTTGTCAGGTGCAGCAGGCTGAACGAGTCCCGTGAAGCTTGCCAGGCTTGTGGAAACCCGGGTTGCCCCGCTTTAACTGCTGTGCTTCACTATACAAGTACTCTTGTGTCTCCGTTGCGGCAGGTTGAGATGCTTTAATGGTAGCGGCGGGGGCAAACAGGCTGGAAGGAGAATTTGTACACTTCTTGACTAGCCTCGCTGCTAACCGGCTGAGGTGTCCGCGTCGTCCGCGTCGCTGCCGCACAGCCTCTTGCTGCCACCTTCGGGAGGGTCCTGACGTTAGTGGCGAGGCGTTTACTTTTGCCCTCATACAGCCACCCGCACCACCGCCCATTGATCTGCTATCGTGTGCATGCGGCCCGACCCCGCACGCCACACCGTCACTGTCCGCCCCTACCTACTCGCCGCAGTTACTGTGCCGACATATTAGCGGAAAGTGCCGCCTTCAGAGCAGACTACTCTCCTTATGGACGTCCTCGCGTTTGAGACGCCAAGACTAATGCTTTTTGTGTCCAGAACTTCAACTCAGACTAGAATTATGTGTTTCTGTACAAGATCGTGGTTTTGTACATCATTTCTGCTGATGCTATTTTGAATTATTCCTATTAACAACTAAATGTATTAGGTATAGAATTCACTTTCGTGTTTATTTAGTTATTGCATTTTGTTAGGAAGTATCTTTGCCTGGTAATGTTTCTAGTTCAGCAACTCACCAGTTCTATTTTAATATGTGTGTGCCAGCTGTAGTATTTGAGTTCTTCCTTAGTTGTGATCAGCAATTTCTGTAGGTATATACCTCAGAGTTTTCTATTAATCTGCACTGCCTTGCAGCTTGAAACATGTGTCTGGTGTGCACAGAGAGCCCAAGCCACTCGCAACAGTCCTTCAGTTTTCATTTTCCTGTTGTGTTCTATTCTACCCACTTATTATCTTTCCTGTCGAGCCCCGGTATAAGTAGTGTCCTGCCTTGTCACCACATTTCTGCGAAAAGACGTGAGGCCTTCAGGGACCGTGCAAACCTCTTGTGCACAAAAAATCGCTTGTAAGAGGGAACCAAAACATATCGCTGTGCTAGGGAACAAGGTAAATCCTTTGATCCTTGATGGAGTGTGTTTTTATTACAAGACCAGGCAGAGACGTGAAATCCGCATCTGGGCCTTATAAGAAGCGCCACAAACCGTGAAGTTTTCCAATCGCGATTTGGCTATCAGATTACTAATGGGATTAGACAGCTTCATGCCTGCAGATGCCATATAGTCGTTATACGACTTGCATCTCCTACCGTCGAATCTGTTAGAACGCTGTGAGTTTCCAGATTATAAAACGAAAGAATTGAACTTTCTTCATGTTCTCTTTCTCATCTTTCTGCGTGTCTATATTTTCTCGCCCCATATTGAAGTCGTTCTCTGTCCATGCCTTATGTTTATCATAAGTGGTAGTCGCTTGTAACTGGTTAACTCAATATACGAAGCTACGATATATTTAAGTGCTGTACTTTAATAAGAGTTATAATGAATGAATGATCTGTTGTACCCCTGTAATTTGTTAAGTGAAGATATGATGACTTTCCGCTCTTATCCTCAAGAGGAGAGCGACGTTTTGTCGATATGAAGATGAGGTTTTTATTGAGGTTATTTCTGAATAGGCAAGAGGTCCTGCGGGTAATGTAGTTCAAGGTTAGTATGTGCACTGAAGAGTTCATGTGTCAGTTGTTTTAAGCGATGTTGTTTCTGCTGTACAGATAATGTTATGAGATGGAAGCTGAGGGGGATACCGTTAGCGATAATACAGAGGCGACTGAGTGATTTTAAACGGTGTATTTTGTGCCGTCGCCTCCAGAGGTCAGAGTAGAACCGTTAATAATGTTTCATTTTACCACGCAGCGAATTTCCAGTTGAGACGACAATGTGTCTTGGGAATTGATTATATTGCTGTTTCTGTTACCTATGAACGCTTGCTAAAATCAGAGACCGCATGATCCAAATACGTGGACCGCTACAGCAGTCACTTACGATCAGCCAGCCACGCATAGACGCTAGTTCTTCTCTTCCCGTTCTTGATCTGGTCCGCCATAATGAAATCTAGTTTTGATATGATTCATTAGTGATTTAGTGCATATGTTTTGGAAACTATTCCGTTTTCTTTTCGAAACTGCATTTGTTTTAAGTTTTAGCTGTCCTATAACTAAGAATTTATATGGGACAATGTACTAGTTCAAAAATGGTTCAAATGGCTCTGAGCACTATGGGACTCAACCGCTGAGGTCATTAGTCCCCTAGAACTTAGAACTAGTTAAACCTAACTAACCTAAGGACATCACAAACATCCATGCCCGAGGCAGGATTCGAACCTGCGACCGTAGCGGTCTTGCGGTTCCAGACTGCAGCGCCTTTAACCGCAAGGCCACTTCGGCCGGCAATGTACTAGTTCATTTGCTTTAGTTTTTTGTATAGATTTTCAATATTCATGGATGTTAGAGATCTTTGGAGAAAGAACCCAGTTTTCTTTTAAAGGATCAGCACGCAAGTGTGATCTGATCCAAGTAATTAAGTCGTTTCACTTGTTATCCGCAGCTGCACTAGAGGCGGGCTGACGGAGTATCCAAGAGTACCTTGTCATTTGACCCAACCCAAGACTCTTGATATCAGTTCTAAGCGAAGTAAGCCAAACAGTTATAGTGCTCAATGTTTCTGGTTCGTTAAACATTGTTGTGAACTGATTCAGTGGTCGAATTCCTGTTATTACCAGTAACCGCGAGGTACGCAGCTCACAACTGTGTTCCAGCCGCTACCCCTCCGCTTCCCTTCTTCCCCCTCACCAATATCCTCACGTCCAATCCACAGCGAGCCTATCCCCTCTCCCGCTACCCCTCCCCTGGAACTTTGATCTCGTGCTGTAAGCAGTACCACTGCTCCTCCAAACACAACGGGGCCGTCTTTATAATTTCTGTGACGTCGCATTCCTATCGCCTTGGTACCCACGGGGACGCCGGACGAATCCGTCAGTGGAACGTTGTTTACAAACATGCGCTACGCTTCTTATTTTATGATCTGATCTTAAACTCACTGCATTCTTGCCCTTCCTTTATGTGAAGTTTTATGATTAGGACGAGAATATTTTTAATTGTTTTGTTGTTGTAGATACTTAGATTTAATTAACCTGTTCTAGAGTTTTGCCTTGTGTTTCTCCATGCCAGTAACTTTATATTTTGTACTTTATTGCTGTATTTTCACATTTTGCCTCCTTATATGAATGGGAATTAGTAATTTTTCATGTGTTTTCCTTCCAAATGAACTTAAAGTGGTATTAAATCAGTGGGTCATAGTTTTCCCTAATGTTGACTGGTGCAATAGTGAGCAGTGTCCTTACGCAAGACAATTGACATTAACGATCTGCCACATATCTTTTCCTCCATGTACTTCTGCTTCACGTTGTTCTGATAACTGTAATGTAGTACGGTGACACATGTTGATGACTTTACTTTGTGGTTCTGGGATTTCAATAAACGTTCAGAGGAGTGTGTTTTCCACAATTAACGAAACGTTACGATCTCTGGGAAGTTCTTACGCTATGTGCATGCAATTCACAAATATATAAGATCATACAACAGCCTCAGTTTGCAGCTGAACAATGTTGTATCGAATCGTGATCAATAACTTATGAGAAATATGGATTACAGTCACCCTCTTATGAAACCTGTATTATGTGTTGTGTAAGCCAGTTACCATTCAGACCACGACTTGGGCGCATTTTATCCTGTTTGATTTTAATTTGCCTCAATTACGCCTAATTAATCTACATGTAGAATGATCTGTATAATTTTAGCTTGGTGTTGTGAATAAGGACTATTACCCCACTGGATAGTTTAAGGTGGTTTTAAGTGAATAGGTATATTTCTTTTTTGATTTTCTGAGATTTTCGCTGAAATTCGACTACATCGGTCTTTTCCAATGATGGATCGAAATCGAGACGGTGACAGTTTGTAAGATACTCTGGCTAGTTTATCCTACTATTTTCCAGCTGAAATGACTGAATAATTCTGACCCCGGTGTAATGTTTCACTGTGTCTTTATTGCTGTACATTCGTAAGTATTTCATTGTGCCATGTATTGAAGGACTGTTACTCTATGAGGTAATGTAAAATATTTTGAAATGAGTACGAAGAATTTTAATATTAGAATTTCGTGTGTTTTGTGGTGTAGTCTTTGACATCTCATAATGTTATCCATAATTCCAATATCTTGTCTGTATATTGTCTTCTGAAGTGGTCCAGGGAAACGAAATCAACCACTTCCTTTATCTGGCCATTAAAAATTTTTCTGTTACCCTGAACGGGAATGTGCTATTTAATATAATAAAAGATTATGTATCTCCGAATTTTAACATGGGTTAATGTAGATGTCATAGGAATACTATTCCTTGGACTTACTAATCAAGTTCTGCTTTTTGTTGAAATTACTCTAATATTTTGAAGCCTGTAGAACTTTGTGCAGCTATTAACTATAAAAACAGATGAAGGATGTAGCAAGATTTTACCTTTGTTATTACTCTTTCTGTCCGCCCCGATAGCTGAGTGGTAAGCGCTGCGGTCTGTCACGCCAAGCGGCCCCGGTTCGATTCCCGGTTTGGTCGGAGATTGTCTCCGCTCTGGGACTGTGTGTTGTGTTGTCCTCATTATCATTTCATCATCACCAGTGGAAGGCAACGGGAAACCACCACTGGAATCACTTCGCTAGACGCCCATGCGGTGGACCTCTCTGACGAGGCTTCCCCCATGACAAGACCTGCCGTAATGCAGAACACAAGTTAATTAGTCTTTCTCAAATGTGCTTAGTTTGACTTATTGTATTTGTCACTCATATATGTGGCTTTTTAGAGAAGTAAGTATCTTGTTATGTTGATGATACAATTCATATTTTTGGCTTTGGTTCCGCTACGGATCAATAAGATTAATATTCGCGAAACACCACAAGCAACTATATTCAAAATCCTTCCCATTTACAGTAAATTAAATATTGTAACAGATCCCTCCCATTGCATTAAGGCCCATACTAGGGCAAACCGTCCTTCTGGGGAGTGGATGACACCTTGTTGTAAACAATGTGAGTCCCAACTCCTGTGGTAGGGGGACGGACTGTACAAGATGGCAGTAGGTCAAGGAATATTTTAGGGAATTGGATTACATTTTTTTTATTTCAAAGGCCCATTCAAAATCTTACAGTTTTTCTCCTGAGGCGCCTTCAGCCCTCTGCTGAAGTTTCTAGCGAATTCACGCCATCGGTTTATCCAGTAGCGACTGTGGGAGGCAGGTTCTGGAGAGCAGAACTCAGTCGCTCCTCTCCTGTGATCCAGACCTCGAGTAGAACAGACTTCTATGTTGGGAGGCAGAGCCTCTGCCTCTGCACCCCATGACAGGGTACCAACGGATTTTAAAATGAACCGCCTCCTCTCCTGTTGCCCACTTTCTGTATTATTATTGGACTCCCTAGACTGGTCTACAACTGGTAGCTTCCTACCCTAGACGTGTCCCATGTATCCCATTTACCGAAATATATGCTATGTATATGAGTAAATTTCCTGGTGCACCATTCGTCAACCCTGGACGCCCCTATCCCAGTCCTGACTGCTCAGTCACCTGCATAGCATTGTGATAATGGCATCTGGGGTGCAAAGTGGTCGTGAGGAAGCACTTAGGAGAAAAAAAAGTCGTTGTGCGGAAGCACATGGGAGGATAACGTGTCGAGTGAAAAGTCTTGGGAAGGGAACTGGTCGTGTGAAAGCATTTGTGATATAATGTGCGAAAGCCCTGAGTTGAGGAATGCGTTGTGCAGAAGCATGTAGGGTAAAAAGATTGTTGTATGGAAGAACATAGGGTAAGAGATTATTGTGTGGAAGCACTTTCGAGGGAAACCTGTTATACAGAAACACTCGAGATAAACGTTTGGTGTGCAGAAGCTCTTGGGAGAAAGTAGCGAAAGTAGGATACTGCATGCGTCAGTTGGACACGGAAAGGAAAATTGTAAGACATGTGCAAGGGTGAGAACCAAAGGAACAAAATTGGGCTCGTGGAGCAGAAAGTGGCTGGGGTACCCAGGGAGGGTTGGAGGGGGGGAGGGTAGAGAAGGCGCAAAGACGGATGCGTTTCAGGAACAGGCAGAGGCAGTACAATAAGGTAGGGTCGAAGTAGATGGAGAAGTCTATGCTGCGTCCAGAGGAGGACACCACGGCGGCTTGGACCTGCAGCGGAAGATCTTGGTGCAGCATCGGGAACGGCTGCGGGAAGCGTCCGGTGTGATGATGCTGTCCACGATGCCCGGTGGCACACCAGAAGCACAAGGCAGCGCCGGTGTGACTAGAGGTTGTCGACACGGGTGGTGCGCCGGGTATGGCGACTAGGAACCTCAAGCGTCGTGAAGACGGTGCTGAGCCTGGAACCAGAAACTGTAGAGAAGTCAGAAAGGATCCGACATCGCAGTGCGCAGCTTCGACGTCGTGGAAATACGCACCAGTAAGTCCATAAGGTGGCGTTAAGTTAGGCTATAGTCGTACCGTAAAAGGAAGATAGGAGGTTCCTCCCCTGCAGGAGACACAATGGAGCGGTACAAGATACGCGGCCTGAAAGACACGTCGCCAACAGTTATGGGACAACAAATGGAAAGGCAGTGCGACAGCCCCAAAACAACAGAAGCCAAAAAAAAAGGGCACTCTATACATGGCTAGAAACATACGTGCAAGCACTGATACACAAAACAACAAACACCTTGTCGCCAGTTGAAATATCGGCCACAGGTGTTCCAAAATGTTAAGACTCAGGTATAGAATGAACATGTAGTGTATATGAATTAAGAGAACAGAGTTTTCCTTCTTGGGAACGAGTTGTAAGGCAGTCGTAAAAAATGAACTTGTCTGGTTTGAACACAAAACAGTACGTCACCCGAAAGCCTTGTAATGAAGAAAACGAAAGTTCTGAATTAAAGTTCTTAGCACACCGGGAAAGAAGAAATGTCCGATGAGGAGTTCGTGACATACTTAGGTATGAAACAAAGTCCCATAAAAGCTCCTGGCACTCGTAAGGTAGAAACAACGAACGATTAATTTAAAGATCCCAGTCAAGATCCGAACAGAAATTTGCAAGTCTACAGGTTGGTTACCACGCCGGGGTCACGTATTCTTCGGAAAGGCCACGCTGCAGGTCCTGGGAAGCATAGGCTGGCTCCGAAAGCGAGGACGGCGTAGTGCTGCTTCTGGAGTGAGTTCCTGGTTGAAGAAATGCACAAGCACTCGGCACTTGGCCCAGGAAGCCCGTTCAGAGTGAATCGCTCTTTCAGGGCCTGTGCGCCAGTCTAAGTACAGCATTTGGCACCAGGATTCGTTCGGTCATGTTTCCCGTCACGTGGGTGACTTAGGAAAGAGGTTTTCGAGGCCAGCGACCTCTACTAGTGCCTTGATCGCCTTCTAGTGGGCGTATGTATCATGGGCAGCGACCTCTGCTAGCGCCTTGACCGCCTGCTGGTGGCCGCGTGTATCATGGCAGTCCACCAGTGTCGCTTGTAAGAAAGCCGGCTGCCCGCATAACTTAGTTGGGGTGTGGGTTGCAGACGAAAAAGGCGTAAGCCGACGATGCTGCAGAAGCATTGTACTAACCATTGCTGAAGTCTAATAACGTACCTTCACATAATTTCCTTAACACGTTGTGAAGGACAGGTGCGAGCTTTCAGACGCCTTCGAAAGCTATGATAGTAACTGATGAACAGCATTATATTAATCTAATCGAGTCTGGATGCTAAAAGTATATTTCATCCATTCATCAATCTAAGTTATGAAACCTCCTGGCAGATTAAAACTGTGTGCCCGACCGAGACTCGAACTCGGGACCTTTGCCTTTCGCGGGCAAGTGCTCTACCAACTGAGCTACCGAAGCACGACTCACGCCCGGTACTCACAGCTTTACTTCTGCCAGTATCTCGTCTCCTACCTTCCAAAGCTGTGAGTACCGGGCGTGAGTCGTGCTTCGGTAGCTCAGATGGTAGAGCACTTGCCCGCGAAAGGCAAAGGTCCCGAGTTCGAGTCTCGGTCGGGCACACAGTTTTAATCTGCCAGGAAGTTTCATATCAGCGCACACTCCGCTGCAGGGTGAAAATCTCATTCTGTAATCTAAGTTATGTTTTACTGCTTATACAATCGAAATTTGAAACAAAATGCACTGGAGTCAGAGTTTTGCTACCATTGATCACTAACTATATTTTCACCGTTGATTACATGCAAAACTGGAAGATTCGAGCATCGAACAGTTCGTACCAGCTTCCAGGCAGTTGGCTGCCCTGTCCATCACAGAGACTCACGGCCACACTAACTCTGAGAATTACCACTGCCAGAGGCACGCTCATCGACGCACACATCCACGCATCCACTCTATCTACTAGCAGCTTATAGATAGTGAGATTTTAGTGAACTAATTGACAATACTCTGTACATATGAAATTCAATTAAAATACGCAAAGTATGGTAAGAACTCTTTGCTGGACAATACTCTGTACATATCAAATACAAATAAAATGTGGAAAGTGTGGTAAGAACTCTTTGCTGCTATATATTTCCCTCTTTAGACAAGTATCACTATTTACAATACTTCGTCACGTGTAATAGTGGTACATTATTATCATGCCAAATATTAACAAAATGTGGAGGCAGAGTAATATTTACAAACAACAGTAGTGAGGCTTGTCCCATTTGCTGTACTGAAGAAAAGGCCTGTTTACTTGCTGAATAGTTTGCTGTATTCTGGTTTTGTGATGAGCTCACTTTTTGTGATGATTTGCCCTAGTGGTCAGTGTGATCTATATGGAAAGAGCGGGCATAACGGCCACATTAAGGGGGGAGGGAAGATCTAGAGTTTAAAGTCCATCGACAAGACGGCCATTTAGAGTACAAAGGACGAGGAAGGAAACTGATTGTTCCATTTAATAGAGGAACCATATCAGCATTTGCCTGGAGTGAATTCATGGAGAAAACTAAATCTGGATAGCCAGACCGGGAGTTGTGCCGTCGTACTCTTGAATGCGAATCCAGTGCTAAGCACTGCACTACCTCTTTCGGTGCCACCCTAAGGTTTAACGATTTTTATATAAGTTTTACTTGATCTAGAAATTCCAAAATCACAGGGTGTACAATCAGATTATCCTCCAACCTCCTTCATACTTTTTTCATTGTCGTTTAACTAAAGGAAAGCACATAAATAATCCGAAAAGTACCAAAATAGCCATTGACCTCGACAGTGCAGAGCATAATGGTCACATACCCAAATTTTCTCTCTCTCTCTCTCTCCATCAGAACAGGCATCATTGGATGCGGATATGGAGGGGCATAAGGTCAGCATACCGCTCTCCCCGCCGTTGTCAGTTTTCGTGACCATAGCTCCTCCTTCTGAGTCAAGGAGGTCCTCTGACGGGAACCGGTGCTAGCACAGCAGCAAGGCTGTTGGAAGACAGCTAAAAATGACTAAATAAATCGATAAAACTAGTTTTAACTTTGACAAAGTGTACTGAGATGAAAAAAACATATTTACAGTACAAATTCCATGCAGAGAGTAAAAAATTAATTACATAATATAATGATCATTGTTTTCAAGACAAAATTCATTATTTCGACTAGTAAAATGTTTATTAAATTGATTCAAAAGTTTTTAGGCATGTTTTTCTGATCAAGTTGTCAGTTTCGCCCTCACCGACAGCCGCGCACTGTTCGTGGACCCATATAGTACGTGCTGGGCATTTGATCTCAAGTTCGATGTTGGTAGCTTTTCAGGAAACAGCAATCTACGCCTTTCGGCCATTTTGGTGTCCTTTTTAAAATCAAGAGGAGGATTAATCTTCTTTGCCAGTTTAAATGCTGCGCATCGTTCATCCTTAACAGTTATGTCAAAAAATCTTGTCGACAACAACAGGAGATGTGCGTTAATTCCCCTTTCCTGTTTTGAAGTAAACACGGACTGGAACCGACCAAATACCTTATTATTATCAGTAGCATGTAGATTTTTTTTGAAAACTCTCCTCTTCAGCGTATTGTTCGAAATGTGATAAGAGGGTGCAGCAGGTTTGAAAGCCCAGCTGTCCTTCACTGCCTGTACTGGTCCCTTCATGTCGCGCGGATCCTACTCTTGACTGCCTCCTTTGTGCTAACGTGTGTACACCATCGCTGATTCAAAAAAATGAATTGTTTCTATTATATAATATTTATTATTCGGTGGTTATTATAGTTGCTAACATTTCATTATTTATTATGTTTCATAGTTTACTATGATTACATTCTTTATTTGTTCGCACAAACAACAGTAAAAACAGAAGAAGAAGATAGGCTACAGCTCATAAGTTCATGTTAGGTGAAAGGTGGGCACAAAATATTACCACAGTTCTGCCATCGGCAGCGTGGATTTGTCACAAAGATGGGAAGCTCGCCACGCCCCCTCTCACACACATTTCAGTTCTTCTTTTGACGCCTTTGCTATGGAGACCACAACTGCGACACCCAACGTCGAAATCATACGGTTTTCTTATGGGTGGCCGAGGAAAACATTTCAGACACAACGCAGCTCAGAATCGACACGGAAAACCTTCACGAATGGCATAAAGGGGGAGCAACAAGACGAAGTTCTTGACAATGTTCAGTAAGACCCCAACAAAATTTGTCTTTCTTTATGTTTATGAAGTATGAAATGTATGAACCAGAGAGTCCACGAATGTTGATAAGTACTTGTAATACTTTATATGATAATAAAGGAAAGCGTAGCCTTCACATTTTTTCTGCGGCCAGCAAAGAGGTGCCTTGCTGTTTCGTATCGTCTCCTGTTCTTCAGCTTTCGCTATGTAAGGATCTCTCTTGTCAGCTCTTAGGAAACCATGAATGTATTTACTTATATTTAAATTAACACGTTTCAGATTTACCCAACCAACCCAAACATATCCCTTATTAATAATCTTTTGTAATTAGCAGCTTTGTTTGCAGTAATTCGTAAAAGAAATGCCAAAGTGCTGACGTGAAGGCCGCCTGCCATTGGCGTGATCCAAATACTGATTAGCAAGTTATTAAATTTTTGATCGTGCACCAATGAACGTGCAGTCTCTCAGATACGAAGTCCGACACCCAATTAACCATGCAGCATAACGAGATTTACCAATCGCGTTATGCACTCTCCTTTTCAAAATTACTATGGGTCACATCAGTAATTTTGTGTTACTCTCCACCACCAGTCTGCAGTAATAGTAAATCACAACAGGAATCAACAAACAGCTGTCGGCTAATTAACACTACTGAGATCACTTCCTGCTGCGAAGTGGTAGGTAATTACGACTATACACTTTCTTCCACCTTCACGGGCAGCCAAGGTAGCGGTTACTTAGGACTCACACTGACGACCGTGGCAGGACGAATGTTAAAAGACAATAATATGTGTTGTATGAAAATTGTAATTATTTCCATATACTAATTCTCTGCATTTGTTTTCATGGTCGACGAACTGTTCAGAGCATTGTTGCATGGACGTGATATACAAATCAGACTGGAGAATGAAGATAAATAGAAAAGGTTTTGTATTATGAGATAGTCAAGAGAAATTGTAAAGGTTAATCCAAGCCGAAGCAGTACGGAAATATTTCAGGTAAGAAAAAGTTTATTATTGCGCTTCATTGCTTAAAGCATTGAATGATATGCTGATTTACTTACCATTTTATTTACAAATTCAGCAGTACATTATTTTTCCTGTCTTCGGTAGCCAAATACTTTCACATTATACAATTTACAGCTAACAGTAGTGAGCCAATTGATACGCATTTTAGCTGATTTAAGACGGACGACTTTTATCTGTCTCGCGCGTAATGGCGTGTTCCATTTTTGAAATAAAAGCTAGCTGTGTTGTAGTCATCATGTAATGGCAGTATTATTTTCCGCTGCGAGTTAGCGTTATTTGAAGTAAAAAATATTTCACTGAATTTGCTAACTTCTAAATATTTTGGCGAAGATCAGAAAGAAACAAATAATGGACGATGCAATTTTTAGTAACATATCTTCGAACGAAGAATGAGGTGAAGTGGAAAGCAATACTATTGTGGGAGGTATTAATGCTGCAGCGTGCTAAATGAGTACACCATCTGAAAATAGTACTGTTCAACCACATGTTCAACCGACTGCAAGTGATGTACAGATGGTAAAGACAACAGTTAAACCTTCAGTTGACCTGGCGTTTACGCCAACACAAAATTCTGGTGAACTCGCTATGCAAGGAATGATGCCAAAAATTCGAGATAATATGAATAATATGAACACAAAGCTTGCTACTCTTGATACTCTAAATACTGGTTATCATAAGAAATCACCACTAAAATATCAACTGAAATAACATTATAAATTGATGAAATTACAAATAATATAACAACTCAGATTTCTGATCTATCATCGTCAGTGTCCATTCTAATATTACACAATCACGACATTTCAACTGACCTTGACACTATCCAAATAAATTATGCTTTTAAAGAAGCACGACACGCTGACTAGTAAAACGTCGACTTATCTAACGTGTGGCAGAGTCTATCCATTAACGCAGATAAACCTGCTCACTACGCTCAGTGAATCTGTAGTTGCTCTTCCTAACAGCATCACTACACGAGCAAACCAATTCTCCCTTTAACTGTGGTTACTCGTACTTTATGTACTGGGGCTATGCACGGCTCTGTTTAAAAAGAATAGCTCGATGTAGTCAATGGGTCAAGCCCCGCACGTCTGATTTCATGCCCCGCAGCTAGTTCATTGCAAATAATAATCTGTAACTGTGATCCAGCAGTCAGATAGCCTATACATTGGCTAGAATTGCAAATTAAAAAATCACACAGAAATAAAAAATAAAATGAATGAATAATTTAATAAAAAAGGTTCTGTTCTAACATCTGTAACTGGTGTAGATGACAGAGATTTGTGCCGAATAACGTTTATTCAAGAGACAACATCTCAGATCAAAGGGAAGTGGTCCTACGATATTCCGTTAAAATACAGACAGTAAATTCCCTTATCGAATGCAGTAAAGCTACGTTGGCAGCGTTACGAGAATGGTAGCAAAATTCCCAAAATAAATAGCCATAAAAAATACGCGATAAGTAAGTCCATTTCGTGATCACAAGAGATGGAACATTTACCAGCTCAAAACAGTTCATAATTCAACATCATAATTTTCAAATTAATACACGCGATAGTAACTCATATTCTGTCTATGCGCAGTTCCGTATTACAAGCGGAAAAAGTTAGAGTATTGCTCTGGAGCACATTTAGATCTCTCGAATTATAAAGTCCCTTCAGAAGTATGATAGCGGCCGTCTACAGCCCACAATCAAACATCTCCACAATCGAATACCACTCGCTACGACAGGCAAATCTGCCTTCTTCAAGAACTCGACATAAAGTCTCCAGAATCGCTCCTTTGAGCTCTTCACTCGGAAAGTCCCAGTCTCTACTTGATTTCAACACTATTCCTCCACTGTCCAATTCTCATTGGCCGAAGGCCATCCCCACCAAAAACACGTTGTTCACAGGCTCTAATGACACGATTTGACTCAACTTGGCCACTTCCCGGACTAAACTAATATGTTACAATAATATTTAGGTGGAGAAATATCATAAATATTCGGTTATAGTCAGATTATTCATAATACTTATAAATAAAGATTTGTTGATAAATAAATAAGTCAGCATTCTTACGCAAGTGCGGTTACATTAAATTACAACAGAATGTCGCTAAGACTTGCTTAAAAAATTATTTATGCCTGCTCGGCAGAAGTGCCTTCTGGCACTTTTCCTCAATTGTGGTGTCCGCTAACACTTGCGATTGACCATTTTTAAATTAGCACAATTTTTTCATATCATTTCCAATCAACATTTAAATAAAGTTGCTGTAAAACACTAAACAGTTTATTGAATAAAAACATAGCTGTAGGAATATGTAAGGTACTGATGCTGTGTTCAATTTCTGTGTAAATGTGACGAATACGATGCTCTGAGAAACATTTGTATCGTGTGGAGGACGTCTAAAGCAATAAATAAAATAGATACAGATACGTAGATTTCAGGGGTAGTAGCTACAGTGTAACGCTATTATCTGAGATATCGTTTGTTGAAATCGCACAAAGCGATTAAAAGTTGTTAATTCAGAGATTGACTGTAAATGTTCATTCACTGAGAAATATTAACTTCTATAGTTTTAAATATACTGAAATATTGTCCTGTCATTGCATGTGACTCATTTGTCTGAGATTGCATAGGTATTCAGATCTGCATTAATATTTGATGTGAGGTTTTATCGAATCTCAAGGAGCTGGAACTTGGCCACCTTTAAGAGTGTCTGACACTCTGCCACTTCCTGGAGCATTTCCTGCATGAAAGCAAAGCGAGCATCAGCCATGCAAATTCCCAGCTCTGGTATATGCCCGTTTCTGGTGACGCGCTCATTGTCTCTGCACCTGGATGACCGGAAACGATCAACCAGCTGGGCTGGCCACGGCGCGTCCTGTGCGCTGGGCCCGCCAGCGTTCAGCCGTGCAACAGATTCACGTTCCCTCGTACCAATTCTAGGCGGCCGACTAGCTTGCCTAAATAGGCGTAACGTTACAACCTTAAACCTGCAATTTAATGAACAACTGCATACCTTGAGAAGCAATTTCTCAGAATGGTGAGACAATAAAGATAATCATAGTGATGAATCTATTAAGGAGGAATTACCGCGCATGGTGCAATGATCTGACAAAGAGTACTTCCAAAAATTGAAAATAATCGTAAATTCAAACAGCTTAAACAAGCTGTTGATAGGGATCTGCCGACCCGGCAGCAGAATATGAGCACGCAGTGGTCTCAATTGCAAAAAGAATTGAAACAAGATCTGATGCATTCTTCACCAACTGTTTTACCCTCGCAAGAAAATTAGTCCTGCGCAAAAGGCATGAAGCTATTGAAATCAAAACGTTTTCGATACTCAGTCCCCTGCTAACGAAGCTCTAAATAATCCTGGGACAGTAGCAAATTTATCATCCGTATTGTTAGACGAGAGATTACTGAAGCATCAACAATTTCAGATATTTACACCCGGATGAAAGAACCATCCATCCTTTTGTTTTTCTCAAATCATTTGAAACGGCATTACCAAGAATATGGAATGACCATCAGAAAATCAATTACACCGTAAAATACATACAGGCTGAGGCAATTGTCTCGATTATGAGCAATCTGAACACGCTTTCCTTAGCAAACTTTGGTCGAGCTCTGTTCAAGAAAGATTACGAAAACACATTTTTGAGCCGAAACTTTTCAGTTCGTACCAGGGGACCGGAATGATCCAGACTCTAAGTGCAATGCTCTAAGAATTCTAAAAGCAAAACTACCATTAGAATTACGAGGAAAGTTAATTCAAGTACCAGAAACGGATCTCTAGTATTTTATGTCTGAACTCGATTCACTGGACGTGATTCATGAGGACAGACAAGGCAAGCAACAACAGCCAGTCAGCTTATGCGACTCAGTCGCAGCAATATAGCCAAAATAATCGGCACCGTGAAAACTCAGTAAGCTTCTATGGCACCGGCTAATCTTCCACCGAATGTGAACTGGGATCCTCCAAATTATGGACTGAATTCGCCTAATCGAAAGCGAAACAGCGCTAATTGATACCTTTCAGTGTACAATAATAATAACGGACATGATCCTTCGAAAAGAAATAAGAATAAAAGTGGAAATCGTAATTATGATAATCGTCGTCATCACAATAATACTATTAATCAAGGGAACGGTCATTGGCAATGGTATCCACGAAACAATAACACTAGCTGTTCTGGGAACCATCCTGCTCACCTTCTCTGATGTGCCCACATATTTCAGTGAACAGAGAAGCGAGCTCGCAAGTAAACCTATTTCTCTATAACACTCTCAATGG
This sequence comes from Schistocerca americana, assembly GCF_021461395.2. NCBI lineage: Eukaryota > Metazoa > Arthropoda > Insecta > Orthoptera > Acrididae > Schistocerca > Schistocerca americana. The sequence goes on along the minus strand of NC_060130.1, from coordinate 580,914,479 downwards.
CGCTTCGCGAGCCTTTTGGACAGCCAATGTTTGAATAACATTATGGAAGTCTAGTTGTCTTGCCAAATTAGATACAATAGCCAAGGTCGTCAAATCTATGAGACGTTGTTGGTGCATAGTGCGTATAGACAGTTCTTAACACGAGACAGAGTGCTGAAGGATCTTTCTCCTTCGACTAAAGGCATTGGGAGAGTTGTTTCACACAGGATTTTCAAGTTAGACACTTGGTGCCGGCCGAGGTGGCCGAGCGGTTCTAGGCGCTTCAGTCTGGAACCGCACGACCGCTACGGTCGCAGGTTCGAATCCTGCCTCGGGCATGGATGTATGTGATGTCCTTAGGTTTAACTAGTTCTAAGTTCTAGGAGACTGATGACCTCAGATGTTAAGTCCCATAGTGCTCAGAGCCATTTTAGACACTTGGTTGTCAATAATGGCATAGAAACATTTATCTTGACTACTGCCTACCTCTGTGGCCGAGCGGTTCTAGGCACTTCAGTCCGGAATCGCGCTGCTGCTACGATCACAGGTTCGAATCCTGTGTGATGTGCTTAGGTTAGTTAGGTTTAAGTAGTTCTAAGTCTCGGGGACTGATGACCTCAGATGTTAAGTCTCACAGTGCTTAGAGCCATTTGAATCATCTTGACTACATCTTCTGAATTCACATCTGTCAGTCCGTTTCTCGCTTCATCACGAAAGGGTTTCCTTTTCTTAGCGCGCACATCTGGAAATTCGGCACCGATATTAATTGCACTGATAACAACATTGGATTCAAAGACGATGGTGTCCCGATTTTCGCGAAGATATTTTAAGTCGTTTGAAAAGCTCTCAATGTTTGTTACCTCAAAAACAATAATAGTATTTTGAACATGTAGTAATTTGTTTCTGTAGTCGCTTGGTACCAACACATTCAGCTAAATTGATGCTATGTTTAAACTCTTGACAGATCTCACATAATCCAAAATATCCCATCTACAAAACGTATTTCAGATGACAAATTTACCTTTCTGAGAGTTTCAAATCCAATGGAAATCCTATCCAAGTGTGCTGTAATTAGTCTTAGTGCATCAACCCGAGCACTTTAGTGGGTGTCAGGCAGAGAATATAAAGAATTTCCAACACACTGCCGCAGAATTTGGCATCGTTGTGGACTGCAACTGAACAGTTGTAGAATCACTCCGAAAAAAGTACCAGCTTCACGACTCTCAGCTGCTATCTATTCCACACAATTTAGGGCTACGACAAGCATATGGTGAAAGTTTTGCAAGAAGATTTCGCTGAAGGAAATGTGTCTGAGCTCCTTTATAGTCTCGACTCACATTACTTACTCTGTTATAGCTTTGACCACGGCACACACTGATACGAATTGAGTGTGTTGATCGAAATCTCCTGTTTTGTGATTACAGCCTATGAATTAAAAAAGAAAAACAGTTCATTTATTTCATAGCCAGCCGCGGTGGCCGAGCGGTTCTAGGCGCTTCAGCCTGAACCGGGCGACTGATCCGGCCGCAGGTTCGAATCCTGCCTCAGGCATGGATCTGTGTGATGTCCTTAGGTTAGTTAGTTTTAAGTACTTTTAAGTTGTAGGGGACTGATGACCTCAGATGTTAAGTCCCATAGCGCTCAGAGTCATTGGAACCACTTGATTTATTTCATATTTATCAGTTTCCTAATTGAAGTAAATATAACGCAGTATGCATGTCGTCTTCTCAACATGATTTTAATCAGGAGTTGCATCAACAAAAGCTGAATAATACTTCGCATTTTCTCACCGTTCCAAGATAGCTCTCCCGACACGACGTGCACAAACAGAAATAAATTCATTCTGAATATCAGTAGACAGATAATGCACTTGTAAACGCTTTCCAGCTTCATGTTCGTCTCTGACTTCGCTAGTGTGTTTTCCATGAACTTAATCGTAGTGATTCAAGCACTATAATATTACGAGGAAATTTCCATTATTTGGCTCTCCAATTTTCCGAGAAAAATAGCTGAAGGCCAAGCATCTTTGACCAAGAAATAATGCTATATCGTGTAATCGTCTTACTATCTGTTTCCAATCACAGGCTTCATTTTCAATATGTTTCCCGATTCTTTCGAATACAGTCCCAGAGCGTTTTAACTGAATCTCAGAGTTTCGCCATTTCAAGTAACATTCTTTATGAAGAGTTATAGACTAGTGTTCTGGAGATCGTGTTGTATAATTTGTTCCACTTTAATTAACATGAAAATCGCGATTCTGAAGAGCTGTGTGAATGAACTGTCTCAGAAAGAAAATGGCAAGAAAAAAAAATAATGCTCGTTGAGTTTCACTCAAAATCTTAGCTAAAGAGTTTGTGAGATATGTATATCGGTAAGACGTACGTTCTCATGGGTATCTGTGTGCATGCTTTTCGATGATGACAGTACTGGCTGTTTTTCATGATTCAGGCACCCTGCATAGCAGCAGAGCGTCATTTGATAGGTCTGTCAGGAAAGGTGTTATTATTCGTTTTGTAAATAAGAAATGTGTTGTCTGATGTAATGTTTCTACATGGATATTTTCTAGGCTAGGAGCTTTCCTTTTCTTCAGACTGGCGACTGCCAATTCGACTTCCTCCCATGAAAATGGGTAGATAATGTTCTGAGTTGTATATTCCTTGTACAGTTCATCTCTTAGTCTTTGTTGAGGTATTGTGTACGTCTACATCTACATCTACATCTACATCTACATCTACATCCATACTCCGCAAGCCACCTGACGGTGTGTGGCGGAGGGTACTTTGAGTACCTCTATCGGTTCTCCCTTCTATTCCAGTCTCGTATTGTTCGTGGAAAGAAAGATTGTCGGTATGCCTCTGTGTGGGCTCTAATCTCTCTGATTTTATCCATATGGTCTCTTCGCGAGATATACGTAGGAGGGAGCAACATACTGTTTGACTCCTCGGTGAAGGTACGCTCTCGAAACTTCAACAAAAGCCCGTACCGAGCTACTGAGCGTCTCTCCTGCAAAGTCTTCCACTGGAGTTTATCTATCATCTCCGTAACGCTTTCGCGATTACTAAATGATCCTGTAACGAAGCGCGCTGCTCTCCGTAGGATCTTCTCTATCTCTTCTATCAACGCTATCTGGTACAGATCCCACACTGGTGAGCAATATTCAAGCAGTGGGCGAACATGTGTACTGTAACCTACTTCCTTTGCTTTCGGATTGCATTTCCTTAGGATTCTTCCAATGAATCTCAGTCTGGCTCTGCTTTACCGACGATCAACTTTACATGATCATTCCATTTTAAATCACTGCTAATGCCTACTCCCAGATAATTGATGGAATTAACTGCTTCCAGTTGCTGACCTGCTATATTGTAGCTAAATGATAAGGGATCTTTCTTTCTATGTATTCGCAGCACATTACACTCGTCTACATTGAGATTCAATTGCCATTCCCTGCACCATGCGTCAATTCGTTGCAGATCCTTCTGCATTTACGTACAATTTTCCATTGTTACAACTTATCGATATACCACAACATCATCCGCAAAAAGCGTCAGTGAATTTCCGATGTTATCCACAAGGTAATTTGTGTATATTCTGAATAGCAACGGTCCTATGACACTCCCCTGCGGCACACCTGAAATCACTCTTATTTCGGAAGACTTCTCTCCATTGAGAATGACATGCTGCGTTCTGTTATCTAGGAACTCTTCAATCCAATCATAAAATTGGTCTGATAGTCCATATGCTCTTACTTCGTTCATTAAACGACTGTGGGGAACTGTATCGAGCGCCTTGCGGAAGTCAAGAAACACAGCATCTACCTGGGAACCCGTGTCTATGGCCCTCTGAGTCTCATGGACGAATAGCGCGAGCTGGGTTTCACACGATCGTGTTTTTCGGAACCCATGCTGATTCCTACAGAGTAGACTTCCAGTCTCCAGAAAAGTCATTATACTCGAACATAATACGTGTTCCAAAATTCTACAACTGATCGACGTTAGAGATATAGGTCTATAGTTCTGCATATCTGTTCGACGTCCCTTCTTGAAAACGGGGATGACCTGTGCCATTTTCCAATCTTTTGGAACGCTACGCTCTTCTAGAGACCCCCGGTACACCGCTGCAAGAAGGGGGGCAAGTTCCTTCGCGTACTCTGTGTAAAATCGAACTGGTATCCCATCAGGTCCAGCGGCCTTTCCTCTTTTGAGCGATTTTAATTGTTTCTCTATCGCCTATTTCGATATCTACCATTTTGTCATCTGTGCGACATTCTAGAGAAGGAACTACAGTGCAGTCTCGCTCTGTGACACAGCTTTGGAAAAAGACATGTAGTATTTCGGCCGTTAGTCTGTCTTCCTCTGTTTCAGTGCCATTTTGGTCACAGAGTGTCTGGACATTTTGTTTTGATCCACCTACCGCTTTGAGATAAGACCAAAATTTCTTAGGATTTTCTGCCAAGTCAGTTCATAGAACTTTACTTTCGAGTTCATTGAACGCCTCTCGCATAGCCCTCCTCACACTACATTTCGCTTCGCGTAATTTTTGTTTGTCTGCAAGGCTTTGGCTATGTTTATGTTTGCTGTGAAGTTCCCTTTGATTCCGCAGCAGCTGTCTAGCTCGGGTTGTTGTATCACGATGGCTCTTTTCCATCTCTTACGTCTTGGGGTCATCGCGTGGGAGTGGTTTATTAAGCAGAAATCGTGCCGTGTTTGTCCACCCTTAGGTCACGGTCCCACCGTCTTCCCGTTACGTGGACAGAGCTAAGGGAGATTTCATCTTTACAGTCATTTTTTTATGCGGTTGATCCCAGGAGTCAGTCTGTAACTGCGATGCTACATGCTCCTCCCAGCGATTTCTTCTTGTCTCCTGTACTTTGTCCCTGAACAGGTCTTTTGCGCCTCTGTATTTCTGTATTCTAATTTGTCTGTCTCTGTCTGTGATTGCTCTCCGGTACCGAGCTGCAACTCCTGCTAACGCTAGTTCTAGGTTTAAGGCACCTGGAATTCTTCCATACAACCAAACGTATTCTCAGAAACTTCATTTACAGCGAGTTCTGACTGTAGAAGTCAACATGCCGGCTGAAAGAGAGAAGACTCCTGAGAAATTACCAGTTCAACAAATAATGGCAACTGTAAGAATAGAAAGTAAAGCTACCAGCAAAAGGTTACTTAATGCCAAAGCACAATTCTCAACAGACATGATGTTTAATACTGATTCAACAGCAGCATCAACATCCGGTCTCGAAAATGCGAGCAGGAAGACCTCAAAGCACTCTCCAAGTCCTGTAATAAGGATTTGTACTGCGGTGACTGTGGCGGCTACGTCTACGACAAAAGGGCTGAAGGATTGGATTCATTGCACAAAATGTAAAACATGGCATGAAAAATGTGATAATTTATCTGCAAAAAAATCAGGTCTGTATACAATGTGTGAAAATGGCTGTTCTGAGCTTGAAAGTGACTGAATGAGAAGCGATTGTATGCTTAAAGTTTGCATTGTTTCCATAACTGAAATATGTATCACTTCCGTTATTGGCGACAATTATGGATTTTTTTCATTTTTGATTCATGTATGGTACGTTGGGTGTCATAAATGTGAGAGAATTTCAAGTGGCGTTATTACTTTACTCCTTACAAACATTAGTTTTCCATTTCCTACATAAATATTATACCCAAAAAATACTAAATATAGGCAAATTATTTTTAAAGGACTCCATAAGGAAGGTATTAGAGAATATTTAATTAAAAATGAGATATTTTGCATATCCCTATACAACATTAGAGACACTTAACGGAATGCATGTCGTTATTACCTTCAGTTGTTCTAATCGTGGCCGTCAATGTACCAGACGCCACGTTAAACCTGTTTCTATAGTAACGCAGATAATTAGCACATAGCGTAGGTTACAGTAAGAGTAAACACATGATAAAGCACATGAAGAGACACAATATATAGCATACACAACGCATATCAATAGTAATTCTTAATGACATTGTATACAAACACGATGTAGACTGTACAGCCTAGTATGCCAGGTTATTGTACCAGACGCCACGGTAAACCTCTAAAACGCTAACCGAAAATTAAGTTCACTAGCATATTAAGTTATCTTAACACGTAATCTTGGGAGGTACTGCATAGGGATGTCAGGCTAGAGGTCACATTTCGAGACATCTACTGCTCAATTTAACCTATCTCCTTTTATCGCTCGTCCTTTATCAAAATTTTTTCTCTGGTAATTTCCTATTTGCAGTCTGACGTATAACCATTTTGTGAGTATAGTGCAGCTTCTATTTACACAAAGAAAAAGGAGGAAAGGTCTCCACGAGGCCTCACCTCCACGCGGTGCTGCATATGGCAGGGTAAGAGCTGCGCGACATGGGTCGTTGGTTCCGGCTAAGTGAACTGCGGCCCGCGCAGAACTTATTAGAGGGCAGGTCCTAGTAGTCCAAAAGCAGCATGAAAATATGCAGCAGTCGTACACTGCAATAACTCTAAGATGGTTATACAACAATTTTAGTATATCCTCAAAGAACGAGAATTCTGAAACAAAAACATTGCAATTATAAATTTATTATCCTTCTTGTATCTTCAGTACCAGCCTCTTATAATGTATTTCATTACTCTAGCTCATTTTATAACTCATATATCTTTCATATAATTTTTACGTCATTTTATCGATATTTTCAGGTCATTTTAGCGATAACTTTAAACTAAATGAATTCTCACTAGGGCAGATGTCCCCACTGCCCACTTCATCCCTGCAGTTACTTTTTTCCCTTCCGTCTGTCCTGTAACCCTCTCTTCCATAATCTCTTTGTGAACAGCGCACGGCAGTATTTTTATTTGTCTCTTTTAATATGTTACGATATGATGTATTCATAGAAATATTTCATAAGTCTTCATAATTTTCAGAATGATTCACTGGAATTGTTACATATCTTAATGAAATTGTTAGTGGATTAATCATATCTGAAGATAGCAATCAAGTACTGAAACCGGTAATGTGAACATAGAAATTTTTATGCGATTCTGGACGTAAGAAATTATTATATAAGGGGGCGATGAGAAAGATTCTGTTTGAGGGCGTTGCTGCAGTGTGTATGCAACGTAGCGTGGCTCCGGTGGTGGTACATAAGACATGCAGGAAAGGGATTAGTGCGGCATTTGTGTCTTTCCGACATTCGTGTGGTAAATGAGGAAAAGTGAACTATTATGAAGTTCAAACAGTACGAGTGTGCTGTTATTCTTTCCTTGGCTGCAAAAGGGCAAACACCGATACATATCATCTACGACTAAAGCATGTCTGTCGAAAATCACCGTTGTGGAATGGTGCGCTAAGGGGCGCTGCTGCTTCGTGATAATGGTCTTCCCATATCGCGAATGTCGCAACACAGAAATTTCTCCAAGTGGGAGACACTTAAGTACCTGCTCTATAGTTCTGATCTCTTCCCACGCAGTTATGACTCTTTCGGTACCCTAAAAATGGCCTCGAAGGGTCGACGATTCCTGTCGGACGAAGATGTGCCGCAGGCAGTTACAGAATTTTTCACGCAGCAGAGGACGGATTTTACCAATCGGTTATCTTCAACTTGGTGCGTTGGTGGGATGATTGCCTCAATGGTGACGGCGATTTTTCCTGGAAGGCATAACGATTATTGATAGTGCTTCCTTCTAACGGAAACTTTTGATTTCCCCTTATGTAAGCTGTCGTCATATTTACAGTATATTCATACACAAAAACCAAGCCACTGGGTTGTAGTGTATGGGCTTCGATTTCAGTTTGAACTTGGTTATTCAGTCTCAATGAAATCTTTTCCCAAATAAGAGCTATTGGAATAATTAACTTTAAGGATTAATTTACCACTGTTACTCTGCGAAGAACTGAAACCATTGGGTGGCAGAAGGATGTCAACTCTTTCACCTCTAACGTGTCCTTCTTTTGTAGCTAGCAATACAAAGCCTTTCCGTCGGCCCGAGAATGTAAAGGAGTACAGCTTGCACAATGACATTTCCACTATGGCCACCTTTGAGGTATTGCCATTGCGGAACAACGATTACTAAATACACGCCTATCGTTGACGTGGTTTATGAAGCCACACGACACTTGATTTACACAGCTATCACCAGTACAGCTCGCTCGCGTCGACAGTTGAGGTATGGTTGCCACTTCTCTATGGTATTCTTTGATCACAAAGGGTGGTGGACGGAGGCTTTGCCAAGGCTCCACGAATTTCATATCACATACGATGTTACAACTTATATTTCAAGCGCCACATTCTTCGAATAGCAAGACTCTGCGCAGTGAAGACAAACTCAGGAATGCAAAATGGTTCAAATAGCTCTGAGCACTATGGGACTTAACTACTGTGGTCATCAGCCCCCTAGAACTTAGAACTACTTAAACCTAACTAACCTAAGGACATCACACACATCCAAGCCCGAGGCAGGATTCGAACCTGCGACCGTAGCAGTCGCGCGGTTCCGGACTGCGCGCCTAGAACCGCTAGGCCACCGCGGCCGGCTCAGGAATGCAGCAGGCGTTTATATTACATAAATATTCGTTATTACGTCGAACAGTACTGCATGGCACGTGCCTTGCAGCGGATCGCGAACAGAAGTCAATGTATTTTTATTCGTCTTCTCTGTATCCGTTGGTGTTGCAGAAGGTATCCGATATTGGAATATTTTCGCGGCACCCCGATAGCACAGCCTCGGTTCACAGATTGGAAATCACTCTGCTAGAAGATTATAACACCAACATATAGAAAGAGTTTTCTGTGTAGTAGAAAGACGGAATATTCATTCACATACGTACCTGACAATATTTGGAAAAATCGAGGAAAAATAGTTTCAATAAAGTGGACGGAATTCAATGACATACAAAACATCTCAATTACTGTGTGTATCTCGATATTTCTAATTGGTAGCGACAATAATGATTTCATGTGTGCCCATGTGGTTTTAGCATTGTTCTGGCGTCATTCCTTAACGCCAAATATACTCTAAATGCTAATATATGCATACCCCATCTGAAAACTATGTGAAACAGAGAGGTAGTGGTCTCAACAAATCGTCTGTATGTGCGACTAAATATGTAACAGGAAAACACCGTAATGTAACTAAATATGTCACCATAGCAAACTTCATTCAGTTTAACTACTTTACTTTAAATGTTCTTTTTCGGTATTTTATCAGAATGATGTTGGAAAACTGTCTGCATCTTCTTGCTCTACACGTAAGGTTTGTTGAGATCTATTCCGCTGCAAAAGTACTAATGACTAAACCGGACTGCATGAATATGACCATTTAGAGCAATGTTCAAAAACGTATCTGAATATCTCTACTTAACTACAGCGATGAGCGTTTCATTCTTGTACTGCATAAACTCAGTGTGTATATAGATGAATGGGCCACAAGCGCAGTACTCGAATGAGTGTGTGTGTGTGTGTGTGTGTGTGTGTGTGTGTGTGTGTGTGTGAGTGTGTGTGTGTGTGTGAGTGTGCGTGTGTTTGTTTAAAGGTGCTTGTTACGAGTTATCCCTGCGTTTGTTACATGCTTTTAGCCTAAACTGAATTACGGTTGCATAACAGCAAATGCGCCTTTTCGACTGATGTGCCACAACTACCCAAGGATTATAATGGTTCTGGAGGTTCTCATACGCATTGGTCTATGTAAAATTTTGACTATATAAAATGGATAATATTCAGCAATAATAATTACAGTGCTTGAAATATATTTCATGCCCAGATAAAGGTAAATATCAATAAGGGATCTACGACTCCCAAATCAGACATATTTAGGGATGGGGTATCAAGCACAGTGTCTGCGTGTGTATATTAATTCGTAATAAAAAGTATAAAAATATTTTTGATTAAAAAAATGTGCAAAATGTGGTTGAATCTCTACACTTGACAATGACGATGATTTACATGTATGATACTAATTTTTATTACATAACATCAACGTCAATCTGATTAATGTAACTGTAGTAACAGGCTGCTCAAGCAGTCTTCCAGAAATCTGTCCTCAAGTTCCTACTCGTCAAGGAATGCAATGAAGTAGGCGATCCTGCAGGCACTCAATAGTTCTCATTAACTTAATGTGCTACAAGAACCATAAAGAATATAACCTACAAATATAATGATCCAAAATATTCAGGGTTATTTATAAGTATAAGGGAAAACTTATGGAAAAAAAAGAAGAAAAACTAGGATTTACCCACTACATAACGGCGCTGTAGCCGGCCGCAGTGACTGAGCGGTTCTAGGCGCTTCAGTCTGGAACAGCGCGACCACTACGGTCGCAGGTTCGAATCTTGCCTCGGGCATGGATGTGTGTGATGTCCTTAGGTTAGTTAGGCTTAAGTAGTTCTAAGTTCTATGGGACTGATGACCTCAGAAGTTAAGTCCCATAGTGCTCAGAGCCATTTGAACCATTTTGAACGGCACTGTAATTATCATAACGTAAATGAGTTAGGCTACAAATGAAAAGTAAACTGCAATGCGACTGGTATGGTGTAAGTTGCACATTAAACCAATCGTCCTGTGCAATGGGCTTGACCTCACAGATTTGTGATTCAGCAGTTGATAAAAAGCAACAATGAAAATGGTTTTTAACGATCGTGGGACTGGCGCAAGACATCTTCGATATGCTATCCTCCGTTTTCTGGCACAAGCTGAAATCGAGAAGCAGTATGTTCCACAACAGGTCAGAGTGTCAGGAGTGATGTTCAGAATGCGTTACACAAGTTGTACCTTCAGTTCAGCTACGTTTGTAATCAGAACGCTAAACACAGCATTTTTCATATAACCCCATAGCCAGAAGTCACACGGACTAAAATCAAGTGATCCGGATAACCAGGCTGTAGCTTAATGACAACTGATAATTCAGGAATTTCCAAAATACTTCTGCAGCAGCTGCTTCACTGGCTGTGCAATGTGCGGAGGAGCGTCATCTTCCATAGAAATGATCCTACCCACACATCCACGCTGTTGATGAGATGGAATGACTTTGTGGCTCTGAGCACTATGGGACTTAACTACTGTGGTCAGCAGTCCCCTAGAACTTAGAACTACTTAAACCTAACTAACCTAAGGACATCACACACATCCATGCCCGAGGCAGGATTCGAACATGGAATGACTTTGCTGGGCAAAAGTCTCTCACAGCGTTTATCAGCGACTGTACAGGTAACAGGACCAACAGGACCTATCTCCTCGAAAACATAAGGCCGCCGATAAACGATACCGTCAACGCACAAAATACAGTTACTTTTGCAGAGTGGGGTAGTACCAGATGATGTGCGAGCGGATCTTTCGTTGCCCATATGCTGCAGTTCTGGAAGATGGAAGTGGGCTTTGTCCGTCCACAGAATGCTCCATGGCCGTTCATTGTAAACTTCCATGAGAGCAAGCATACTGGTAGGTCAGCATGAACAAACTCCTGCAGCTGGGCAATTTTGTATGCATAGCAGTGCAGGGTGTTTGTTTTATGCACCATGCTCACAGGCATGTCCAGAGTTCTTGCAGTTCCCTGTGCTCTGCATGTTTACACACGACTGCTCGACCCCTCCAGCAATGCTGTGGCAACATCTTTTATTTGACGCCGGATCAGTTTTTTTTCCCACATTGCACTTCAAAAGAACCTTTCTTTTCGAATGTCGTAATCATTTCCTCTGAGCCCTTGGTAGACGTAAGACCAGTGCCTTTTTTTCATATCCTTGAGAGTCCAGAACCTCTGCAGAGCTGCTGGCGCACAGTCACTATTCTTATAAAAGAGATTTACCAGAAGCACGCGATCCTGCATTCAGGCAATCATGCCATGGGTCTCGGACACAAACTGAGGAACAGCTGGGTACCATGTGCCCTGTGTCTTCTACTTTTCATATTCTGACAGTTATATCGCCATCTAGCGGTGAAACATCAGTTGCATTCTTCATATCGTTTCCCCCTTCTTCGAATAAATTTGGCGTCATTCTGAGTAGTGTTTCTTTTTTTTTACAACCTTTTGAAGCTGGAACTTTAATTTCAATCATCCTGTACATCTGGGGTTTCAGAAAACGACTGTGTGAAGACAACAGGTCATACAGAACGACACAGGTCAATGGATACAGGATCTGTCCAAGTTTCAATTCGTAATTTGCTCTGTGGTGTAGTTGCAGAGTGCACCACTAGGGGCAGTTATATCAGGACATATAGATAAATCATCCGATCCATACTGTCGTTGGAATAAGTTTACACCTGCAGGTAGGTAACTCAATGAACGGACTTCCAAAGCGCACTGCTGCTGTTGCACCACCCTGGGCGGCAGCAGGAGCAGTGACTTCAATGAACTGCACGCCTGCAGTCATGGACTGTATGGCTCGTCCTGGCGGAGGTTCGAGTCCTCCCTCGGGCATGGGTGTGTGTGTTTGTCCTTAGGATAGTTTAGGTTAAGTAGTGTGTACGCTTAGGGACTGATGACCTTAGCAGTTAAGTCCCATAAGATTTTACACACATTTGAACATTTTTTGAAATGCACTCACCGAGAAGACAGGCTGCGGCGCTTGCGTCAAGAAGATAGGCCTAAGCTCGCTCGCTTACTCATTTCAGGACACACAAAATGGGATTCCTAACCTGTTAGCTCGTAATTATGTGTTTATATACTAAGGAGAACTGTATCTTCTACTGGAATTTGCTACTATATGGTATAACGGCGTGGTTATAGCATTTAGTCTCTTCTGGTTAAGAGTCCTCATTTCATACAAAAAGTGGTGCCCATCCAAACGATAATCTTTTCGGTACGATTTTAATTTTATTGTGCCCTGTACAGCCATAACAAATTAGTACTAGGCCCATGGACTTCCTATCGTGACAGTGAGACTCCACAACAGTGCATTCCAGTAAAAGATGGAATTCTCGTTTGTACATAACTACCCAAGTACCCCCCCATGAACCATGGACCTTGCCGTTGGTGGGGTGGCTTGCGTGCCTCAGCGATACAGATGGCCGTACCGTAGGTGCAACCACAACGGAGGGGTATCTGTTGAGAGGCCAGACAAACATGTGGTTCCTGAAGAGGGGCAGCAGCCTTTTCAGTAGTTGCAGGGGCAACAGTCTGGATGATTGACTGATCTGGCCTTGTAACATTAACCAAAACGGCCTTGCTGTGCTGGTACTGCGAACGGCTGAAAGCAAGGGGAAGCTACAGCCGTAATTTTTCCCGAGGACATGCAGCTTTACTGTATGATTAAATGATGATGGCGTCCTCTTGGGTAAAATATTCCGGAGGTAAAATAGTCCCCCATTCGGATCTCCGGGCGGGGACTACTCAAGAGGACGTCGTTATCAGAAGAAATAAAACTGGCGTTATACGGATCGGAGCGTGGAAGGTCAGATCCCTTAATCGGGCAGGTAGGTTAGAAAATTTAAAAAGGGAAATGGATAGGTTAAAGTTAGATATAGTGGGAATTAGTGAAGTTCGGTGGCAGGAGGAACAAGACTTTTGGTCAGGTGATTACAGGGTTATAAATACAAAATCAAATAGGGGTAATGCAGGAGTAGGATTTAATAATGAATAAAAAAATAGGAGTGCGGATTAGCTACTACAAACAGCATAGTGAACGCATTATAGTGGCCAAGATAGACACAAAGCCCACGCCTACTACCGTAGTACAAGTTTATATGCCAACTAGCTCTGCAGATGATGAAGAAATTGATGAAATGTATGACGAGATAAAAGAAATTATTCAGGTAGTGAAGGGAGACGAAAATTTAATAGTCATGGGTGACTGGAATTCGTCAGTAGGAAAAGGGAGAGAAGGAAACATAGTAGGTGAATATGGATTGGGGGGAAGGAATGAAAGAGGAAGCCGCCTTGTAGAATTTTGCGCAGAGCATAACTTAATCATAGCTAACACTTGGTTCAAGAATCATAAAAGAAGGTTGTATACCTGGAAGAATCCAGGAGATACTAAAAGGTTCAAATGGCTCTGAGCACTATGGGACTTAACATCTATGGTCATCAGTCCCCTAGAACTTAGAACTACTTAAACCTAACTAACCTAAGGACAGCACACAACACCCAGCCATCACGAGGCAGAGAAAATCCCTGACCCCGCCGGGAATCGAACCTGCTAAAAGGTATCAGATAGATTATATAATGGTAAGACAGAGATTTAGGAACCAGATTTTAAATTGTAAGACATTTCCAGGGGCAGATGTGGATTCTGACCACAATCTATTGGTTATGAACTGCAGATTGAAACTGAAGAAACTGCAAAATGGTGGGAATTTAATGAGATGGCACCTGGATAAACTGAAAGAACGAGAGGTTGTAGAGAGTTTCAGGGAGAGCATAAGGGAACAATTGACAGGAATGGGGGAAAGAAATACAGTAGAAGAAGAATGGGTAGCTCTGAGGGATGAAGTAGTGAAAGCAGCAGACGATCAAGTAGGTAAAAAGACGAGGGCTAATAGAAATCCTTGGGTAACAGAAGAAATATTGAATTTAATTGATGAAAGGAGAAAATATAAAAATGCAGTAAATGAAGCAGGCAAAAAGGAATACAAGCGTCTCAAAAATGAGATCGACAGGAAGTGCAAAATGGCTAAGCAGGGATGGCTAGAGGACAAATGTAAGGATGTAGAGGCTTGTCTCACTAGGGGTAAGATGGATACTGCCTACAGGAAAATTAAAGACACCTTTGGAGAGAACCACTTGTGTGAATATCAAGAGCTCAGATGGAAACCCAGTTCTAAGCAAAGAAGGGAAGGCAGAAAGGTGGAAGGAGTATATAGAGGGTTTATACAAGGGCGATGTACTTGAGGAGACGAAATGGGAGATAAGATACTGCGTGAAGAGTTTGACAGAGCACTGAAAGACCTGAGTCGAAACAAGGCCCCGGGAGTAGACAACATTCCATTAGAACTATTGATGGCCTTGGGAGAGCCAGTCATGACAAAACTCTACCATCTGGTGAGCAAGATGTATGAGACAGGCGAAATACCCTCAGACTTCAAGAAGAATATAATAATTCCAATCCCAAAGAAAGCAGGTGTTGACAGATGTGAAAATTACCGAACTATCAGTTTAATAAGTCACAGCTGCAAAATACTAACACGAATTCTTTACAGACGAATGGAAAAACTGGTAGAAGCGGACCTCGGGGAAGATCAGTTTGGATTCCGTAGAAATGTTGGAACACGTGAGGCAATACTAACTTTACGACTTATCTTAGAAGAAAGATTAAGAAAAGGCAAACCGACATTTCTAGCATTTGTAGACTAAGAGAAAGCTTTTGACAATGATAACTGGAATACTCTCTTTCAAATTCTGCAGTTGGCAGGGGTAAAATACAGGGAGCGAAAGACTATTTACAATTTGTACAGAAACCAGATGGCAGTTGTAAGAGTCGAGGGGCATGAAAGGGTAGCAGTGGTTGGGAAAGGAGTGAGACAGGGTTGTAGCCTCTCCCAGATGTTATTCAATCTGTGTATTGAGCAAGCAGTAAAGGAAACAAAAGAAAAATTCGGAGTAGGTATTAAAGTCCATGGAGAAGAAATAAAAACTTTGAGGTTCGCCGACGACATTGTAATTCTGTCAGAGACAGCAAAGGACTTGGAAGATCAGTTGAACGGAATGGACGGTGTCCTGAAAGGAGGATATAAGATGAACATAAACAAAAGCAAAACGAGGATAATGGAATGTAGTCAAATTAAATCGGGTGATGCTGAGGAAATTAGATTAGGAAATGAGACACTTAAAGTAGTAAAGGAGTTTTGCTATTTAGGGAGTAACATAACTGATGATGGTCGAAGTAGAGAGGATATAAAATGTAGACTGGCAATGGCAAGGAAATCGTTTCTGAAGAAGAGAAATTTGTTACCATCGAGTATAGATTTAAGTGTCAGGAAGTCGTTTCTGAAAGTATTTGTATGGAGTGTAGCCATGTATGGAAGTGAAACATGGACGATAAATAGTTTGGACAAGAAGAGAATAGAAGCTTTCGAAATATGGTGCTACGGAAGAATGCTGAAGATAAGGTGGGTAGATCACATAACTAATGAGGAGGTATTGAATAGGATTGGGGAGAAGGGAAGTTTGTGGCACAACTTGACTAGAAGAAGGGATCGGTTGGTAGGACATGTTTTGAGACATCAAGGGATCACCAATTTAGCATTGGAGGGCAGTGTGGAGGGTAAAAATCGTAGAGGGAGACCAAGAGATGAATACACTAAGCAGATTCAGATGGATGTAGGTTGCAGTAGGTACTGGGAGATGAAGAAGCTTGCACAGGATAGAGTAGCATGGAGAGCTGCATCAAACCAGTCTCAGGACTGAAGACCACAACAACAACAACCCAAGTATGAATTAACAAATGTAGAAACGTTGTTTTTCTGCTAGCTGAGCGAGCGAGTGAGCTCAAGCCTACCTTTGTGACGTACACACCACGGGCTGTCTTTCTCGTGGGTTTCGGCACACACACATTGACGTTTGCTGTACCCAAACGATGCCCATATGGAGAACCTATAATGTGAGTTAAAAACTAGGGAACATTCTCTAACCGTTGATACATGTCTATATTCTGTATGTTTCGTACAGTTTTTGTGAAGCTGTCTTCTGGAATCGCGGAGGCACTAATGAATAACACTGTATAAGATTCCTATCTCATCCTGCAATAGTAGGAGAAGCATAGACCTATAATTACGGTGGATACAAGGACAGATAGCATTTCTCAGGAACGAGCACGGCAAGTAGGCCTGCTATAAGCAAAATGTTACATAATGTGCCATTTAACTGCTGGATGTCATCTGCCTGTCAAATCAAAGAGCTGTTTAACTATAGGATGAGGAGTTGCTGGAAGCAAATTATGATAAGCTGCAGTCAGCAAAACTAACAACACCATACCTCATACTGATGAAAGAGTAGCTGTAAATACTATTGTGTACAAGTCATCAGTTTTGGGTAACAAAACTGTGTGTGTGGGAACACTTAAAACTTTTTTTGCGTTAATCACTTGAATACTCAGTATTAATGTTCCACAGTAATTATTGTGGAACAGTAACACTGTATATTCAAGATATTAATATGTCTATGTTCCTCCAGGAACCTACGCAATATTCTGTAATTAATATCTGAGATACTGAAAATAGTTCAATAATTGTTCAGGTTCACAAAGTATGCTTCCTTTTCACAAAAGACTTGTCTGAAATATGCACTGCCACTTGATTGTAAGTGACATGTTAGTGGCAGTAATAGCTACCACATACAGAGGAAGCAGTGCAAGGGGAGACCCTGAAGAATGTAACTTACTAGCAAGTATGAAATGATGTCTGTCAGCGAACCAGAGCCACTGCGATGCACTTCCATATTTGTGAGCCATCTATATCTCATGTTAGGTCAAAGCAGATGCTGATAAGCGTCTACGTATCATCGATAATTTAAGCCTACGGTGAATAATGATACCCCTTAAAGAAATGGACCAAAAGAAGGAAAGAAAACCATGTGCACTCGGTTTGTATGCCTGGAGAACTTATTCAACATACTGGAGAGGCAATTACAGAAAGACTGTGGGACAGGGTGCTCTGAGCCGCAGGTTATCACCCACCTTGCAAGAATTGAAGCCTGTTACCTAGTTCTCACGACGAATGGCAGAACAGGTGAAAACAACCGACATTTTTCACGATGTTAGGATGAAGCTCCCAACCTTTAGCATTATTCCTAGCCATAGAGTACTAAATAAAGTACGTCACTAAGCACATAATTATTTCTTTGTGTAAGACTACGACCTAGCTGGTGGCCTAAGCGCGAGCGGTCGATCGACGTTCATTGCCCGCGCTACAAGTACTCGCTCGGTGAAAAACAAGCGAATCGGAATTGAGATTGTTTGTCAGTGCTTGTAGGAAGTGCAAATAAAATTCACGTGGTCGCGGAATGGCTGACGCGGATGATTTGTTGTTTTGCTCGGAGGAAACGTTTGCCTGTTATCAGAATTGAGCCGTAACGTTACCAAGTAACGTCAATCTCCTAATCATATTTACAGAGAACGATTAAAGCATACAGTATACCATGATATTTATTCTGAGCTTCGGAGTGGAAAGGATACTTTCTACCAATATACAAGAATCTCGAAAGCAACGTTAGACTACATATGCAGTGAAATTCGTGACGAGAGTACACACAAACTACAAGAAACCAATAGGCGTTGAGGAAAATTGCTCTTGACATTCAGGTAATGTGTCATATCACTAATATTCCGATATTGGAAGCTTGTTAATTTATTTTATCAAACCTCGTTATATAGGAAGCATTAGTGTAATAATGAACTTACTATGTATTACTCCAAATTTACGTTAGTATAAAACAGAACAAACAGGAATTTATATTCTATGTTTGTCAACGAATAAAATGTAACATATTCTGAAAGTTCCCAGTAAGATCGTAAAAGAACAAAAAACAAAATAATTACAAAAAGTAACAAAAGTTAGAAACCTGTTCTCACTATCGATCAGAGTTAAATATCTGCATAAATAATTAATATGTAAGAAACATGTCAGGACTGTGAGTTGATGTCTCAATGAGGTGACTGTAGCGGAGAAGCTACTAAAGTGTCAGATGAGGCTCTCCTATGAAGTTGTAGATCATGTAGACGAGCCAAGAAAAACGTGGAACAGGGGAGGAAGATTTGAGCCCTTCTGGCAGAATTAGAAACGGCATACTTTGAAACCTAAGTAATCACGTTTCAAATTCCAGTTGCAGTCAGTTTGACTTGTTACCTGAAATGGGAGGAGAGCTTCAACAAGGGTTGAGGAAAGTAGAGTGGAGCAGACTCGCAGGAACAACTTTAAGGCTAAGTCGATAACAAACTCAAGTAGACATAAAAGAGACTTACTGATAGGTAGCAGTCACGGGAGGGGTGTAGACCAAATGCTACAGGAAAAACTAGGTGTAGAACATCATGTCCGCAGCTCGTGGTCGTGCGGTAGCGTTCTCACTTCCCGCGCCCGGGTTCCCGGGTTCGATTCCCGGCGGGGTCAGGGATTTTCTCTGCCACGTGATGACTGGGTGCTGTGTGATGCCCTTAGGTTAGTTAGGTTTAAGTAGTTCTAAGTTCTAGGGGACTGATGACCATAGATGTTAAGTCCCATAGTGCTCAGAGCCAACATCATGTCACAAGCATAGTGAAACCTAATGCCAAGCTTAGCAAGGTGACAGAGAACATAGATATTTTGTGGAGAGATTTCGATGAGCAGGATCAGTAGTTGTAGTAGAAGAAGGAGAAGAAAACAGGCTGGTATAGTATCAAATGTGATCTGAAAGATCCTCCCAATTCCCCCCAATTTCATTTTACTTCTTGCTTCTCATCTTCACCTCCAACTCATACTCCATCACAATACTATATACTTATGTCCACTCATCGTGGTTTCTCCTTCCCCCACCCCAAAAAAATTTCATAACTATTCCTACTCTACTGTTATACAGTACATTAATACACAGCAAAATAATCATATAGAACTACACACATACCATAATCTGAAAAAAAGATTGTAGGTCAAAGGCAAACTAGTGGCAAGGTTATGTTGACAACACTACAAAATACAAACCGCAACACTTACTTAGAAATATAAAAACATAGAGAAAACAGTGGTGAGTGAAAAAGTGTGGTGTGAAAAACATGAGATGCACATATTACACGTTATCTTGGTGTACGTACAGATGAGAAACTGAGTTTCCACGAACACATGAGGCTAACGACAGATAAGCAGGAAAAAATACTACATAAACTGCTGAGACTAAATTCAAAACAGTGCAGACTACCTCTACCAATCGTACGGACATACCACTGTGCGCTCATCGAATCAGTACTCAGCTTCGCCGCTACCACGTGGGCACACCGTCTGAACCTGGTCACCGACAAAGCATCAGTCAGACGTGGGCAGACAAGTGGCAGACTTAAGGCTAGTTGGAGCCTTCGGCACCATCTCAGTGCATGCACTGTGTTTGGTGGTCGGAATATATCCCATGATTATCACGATCAAATACAGAGCTGCAAGGTATTGGTTAAAGAGGGGGAGACAAGTTACACACAATAACTAGTGCCCCATACAGACCTTACCTTAAAAGTTGGCGCTTCGATACATGCCAAGGTCAGTAGGATGTAAGTGATAAGGGACGTAAACTGGACGTCTTCCTCCCTGACGTAAGGGAGCGGTTGAGAATGAAACATATAGATCCCAGCCGCGGTATGGTACATTTCTTAACTGGACATAGACCTTATCCCACGCACTTAATCCGCATGAGTCTGAAACAGACACCTACATGCACATGCGGGGAAGAAGGTTACCCAGAACACACTGTCTTGTTTTGTGGGCAATATGCGAACAATAGACGTCCACTACACTTAGACTACACTGAAACAGACATACATATATACACAGCAACAAGACACGAAGAACAATGGGCACAACCAAATACATTAACAAAGAGTATTTAAAAAACAACACATGAAGGGTACCTGTGGACACGATGTAACCGACATGCGTGTGTGCAACTTAACAGTTACCTCCGGAGGGTGGACATAAACACCCACAGGGACAGCGAAAACAGTGTCACTAAAGAGGAACATGAGGAGGAGGAGGATGAGATGTAACAGGAAACAAGACACCCAGAATTAGGTTCAAATTGTTTAAATGGCTCTGAGCACTATGGGACTTAACTACTGTGGTCATCAGTCCCCTAGAACTTAGAACTACTTAAACCTAACTAACCTGAGAACATCACACACATCCATGCCCGAGGCAGGATTCGAACCTGCGACCATAGCAGTCGCGCGGTTCCGGACGGAAGCGCCTAGAACCGCTCGGCCACCGCGGCCGGCGACGCTTCTTTTTGTTATGCCTATATAGACCTTTCCACAACTGCACGGATTTTTTTCGTGGTGGGTCTGAAAACAGACCCACCCATCACGAAAATAAAAGAATGTTTAAGATCCACAAAAGATAAACGACATCCTCTAGCTACACCAGGTGTCTATAAAATTCCGTGCAGTTGTGGAAAGGTCTATATAGGCACAACAAAAAGAAGCGTCAACACCCGTCTGGGTGAAGATAAAAGGAACTGCCGCCTCGGACATATTTATAAATCGGCTGTAGCGGAATATGTGTTTCAGGAAGGTGATCATGAAACTAAGTTTAGTGAGACGACCGTCATAGCAAAGACGTCGCATTATTATGCGCGAAGGTACAGAGGCCAATGAGATTGCCAAACACTGCAATAATTGTAATAGAAAAGATGAAGGCATTAAGCTGGATAGGATATGGATGTCAACATTGCAGCAACAGCGTGACAATCGATTAATTCAAGTCGGCCGAAGTGGCCGTGCGGTTAAAGGCGCTGCAGTCTGGAAGCGCAAGACCGCTACGGTCGCAGGTTCGAATCCTGCCTCGGGCATGGATGTTTGTGATGTCCTTAGGTTAGTTAGGTTTAACCAGTTCTGGGTTCTGGGAGACTAATGACCTCAGCAGTTGAGTCCCATAGTGCTCAGAGCCATTTGAACCATTTGATTAATTCAAATCGAGAAAGTTGGCAATATCAGAAATCATAGCACAGCCGACGTCGCGTGAGTGACAGCGGCGCCCTCTGGATGACTTATATATACGGCGCTCATTCGTGCTCTCGTTGCAGTTCGCCGATTGTCCTGGGGGGATACCTTCCGCAGTCGAAGGCGAAACGTCAGGGGAGAGTCTTATGTATGGACCACGGCATCTCATCCCAGAAGGATTAATTGATGAAGAGTAATACATTGTGTTTTACCTCGCTTAGTTCCTCGCAGGCAGCGGTGCGGCGCGATGTCGTAGCGTGCAGATTCCAGTGACCGCTGATGCGGGGACGGCTCGTGTTGCAGTGAAGCGCCAGGCGGTGTATTCTTCCATTCTGTATCGTATCCATGACTCACTGCTGCGGTGGTGCGGCCTTCTCCTCGTGAATTCACTCGTTGCATTATTAACAAGCGGTTAAGGTGTGGCATGGAGTGCTCTGTCCTAGAATCGAACAAGAGGCCCTCAGGTTCGACGTCCTCTGGCGGATTTCATCAACCTCTAGATTCACAGGTGGCCCATTTGATGAGGCAGCAGCCCCTTCGTCCTCACCAGTCACCTGGATAAGTACCACACGAACTTCTTTCTGGTAACGTCTAGGATGCCATCTTCTGCGTTGGCCTATTGGCGCGGTACCGACATATTCTTCTGTGGAGCAGCATAGCAGCTAAGCCGTTGCAGCGAAGTGTGACGTCCCCTTTCTCCGTCTCTTCTTTCTCCTCTCAAAGGACCCATTCATGCCTGTTTGTCACAGGTATTTATTTGGTGTTTTCGCCGGGGTCGCGAAGTTTCTAGGGTCGTTGATCTATGCTTCTTACGTTGGGCAGAAACGTGACCAATGTCGGCACAGATGCTGGCTTTCCTTGTTTTACCTCTATGCTGGCGTGATCGGGGATTGCCCTGTCGTCCTCCTCCGCATCGCCAGATACTTCACGCACGTGTGTTCAGTATGATAACAGTTCCTGGAGCATTGAATGCTGATGCGCTGATCGTTATTCTCCTTGGAAGCATTGCCCATCTGCTCAGTCGTTGATCTGTCGAAATGCTGACTGCTACTGCGCAAACTGCACTGGTCATCGGCCTCCTTTTTCGACTGTTGCCACCTCCGAATATTGTGGCTTAACGTGTCAAAGTCTCTAAAATATCCACTTAAGCTGTAGTAAGTCTTTTCATATTTTTCTGTCGGATCTCTGCTTTGAACAACCATAAATAACGTACAATTATTATACACCCTACAGTTCCATCCATCTCTCGTCAACTGTGCTAGTAGTCTGGCCCACATATGACACACACTATTTTAATGGAATACGGCACACACACAGATTTCCGAGAGATAATTTGTCTTTAAAATTGCAAAGAGGATCTTTTATCGTTGCTGATGGGAGTAAAATACTCTGGCTGCTATGTTACTGCGTTCGCAGCTCCTGGTCTAGTGATTAGTGTTGCTGCCTCTGAATCACGGGGTCCCAGGTTCGATTCCCTGGCGGGTCGGGAATTTTCTACGCGTGGGGATTGGGTGTTTCTATTGCCCTCATCATTTCATCATCATTCGGGAAAATGGCGAAACTGGACAGCGAAAAGTTTTGAAATTGTATGGATAACCGGGCCGTTGAGCGCCCCACAAACCAAAGCGGTTAACGTCATGTTTCTATAGGAGTCTACTAATGTTTCCGAGTACTGAGCACACTACCCTCTATCTCGAAGTCTCGAGCCGTCATCGCCTCTCACAAAGAAATTTGGCGCTAGAGACTCTAGTCCATAGAATTCAACCATTTTCAGACAAGGACCGCCTCGCCAAAGAACTACAACACGTATGGAAAGTGCTCTAAAGTAATGATTACTCAGATCGTGAAACTGAGCGGACGTTGCGGTCAGAATCATCAACGCCTGAGAAAGAGTTTGAGACTGAGAAGTCAAGAGTTGCTTAGCTAACTCATCATGTCCGAGTATCCGGAAACATCGGTAGACTCCCATGGAAACCTGGTATCCAGTGTATTATGCTCCCATTAACAAAGATAAAAAGACCTCTTTTAATACTAATGACAATTTAGGTCTCCGAAACCGGGATGTGTACCCCATTCCATACGAATGTGACATGTAATACGCGAGGCAGATTATTACCAAACTCGGGAGGCATGCAAGGAACATCAGCGATACTTTTATTTCGAATTAGCTAGCAAATCAGCTGTTGCCAAACACTGCCTCGAATAAAAGCATGAAACGAAATACGACGAGGCCAGTATAGTGGTACAAACGCCAAGTTTCTGGGACAGTGTAATCAAGGAACCTATCGAAATAAAACTGCAAAACCTAATAAACAGGGACAGGTTTCAATTAAAACAAGGCTAGTGGCACTCAGTTTATTACGATGTCGCCGGCCTTCACGTCCACCAGAGCTGGAAAGCGCTGAGGGGATAAGCGTTTCATGGAGTGTCAGTGGGCATGCTGAAAAACAAAAGGGCATCGAAGGGCGTAGTGGGCGTCGGGAGTCGAGCTCAACAGTAAATAACCGTGGGAGATCAACAGTAGTTTGTAATCGGTTTGGAGTGCAGGCAGCGAGATCACATAACAGCAAAACTGGCGCCGCCTGAAGGAGGTGAGTGGATTGTTCGTCAAAATATTGTACTTGAAATGAAATCAACAACGCGGCTGAATTCCCGGAAGAGAGTCATTAATCACGTCGAGAAAAGCTGAGGGATCACATAACTTCACCCTAGGGGGAGGCGATGTTCCACAACGTACGCAGGTTGGATAAGCTCCACCAAATGAAAGGACAGCGGCTCTCCCCCGTCGCAGGTTCGAGTACTCCCTCGGGCATGGGTGTGTGTGTTGTCCTTAGCGTAAGTTAGTTTAAGTTAGATTAAGTTGTGCGTAAGCTTAGGGACAGATGACCTCAGCAGTTTGGTCCCATAAGACCTTACCACCAATTTCCAATTTCCAAATGAAAGCACAGCTTCTCAGTGACATGACTGTGCTAACAAGACGTCGAAATGAACTATCTGTATCTACGTTCGTCAAGATCTAAGATCATACTAACACACCACTGACCAATACGATAATGTGCCGTGCAAGCCTAACACTAGTACCAGCGTGAATGCGTGACACCCGATGAATGCTAGACGTTACTTCAAATATGGTGACAACACTCTCTGCAGATTTTTGGGAATGGGTTGACAATGGGACATGGTCACAAGCAAAATCAATGTAGCTGAAAATATCTGTACGCCAGAAACCAAAATTCTATTTTTTGCACAAAAAGCCAAGAGAAGATGTACAGAGCCGTACAGTAATTAATCTCATTGGCAAATATCTGGACGAAGACACAGCGAAAATCCTTGCCAAGATGCCAAATTTCGGGCCCACTCCGGAAGTGCAACCGATTACAGATTACTTCATTTCCGTGGAACATGTTGCAGCTTTGCTGCCACCGGAAACTGCAGCAGAGGTTCGTCACGATACCTGTAGAACACTTACCAAGGCGCCAATGCCAAGATCCAATATCTCCAATAAAAAATGAGTAGCACTGAGAAATCTGCCGCTGACAAAGAAACTCTAAATCTGCCATCCGACAAGGTTAACAGTCCTGATGTCACGTGTGGAACACAACAAGAAGATTTTCGAGCTTTTGCTTCCAGACAGAGATTTCGATCCTAAAAATAGAATCGAAAGGAAGATGATGACTCTTCTTAACGAGTTAAGCTTCATTAAGGGTCTTAGAATAGGAGCATCTGTGTCACCACGACTATATGGCCTTCATAAGGTACACAAGGAAAGCATTACTCTAGCACCCATAGTTAGTAATACTAGCGCATTTACACACCAGCTTTTTTTCCCGAAAGGTCAAATATCTAATTCTGATTCCATTTATAAATTTAGAGTTGTTGACGTACGTACTTAGAGAAAAGATACAGATAGGAGGATAGTGTGCAATACCCCAGTTTTCAAAGATCTTGCCGCTAGCAGACTGCCGTTTACACCGACAGAGCAGCTACCGAATTCTGACATTGTCGCACCTTGCGTCCTTTTGAGGGACGAGTCATTTCCCCTCGGTATCTTCCTGATGCTACCTTATCCATGAGAGCAGCCACAAGAGAACGCAGTTAAAACGTTATTCAACCAGTAATTGCCTGTGTCAAAAGTGCAAATAAATTCTAGCCACTGTCCTAGTGTATGTCACATCTAGCATAACGCAGACTGGACGTAAGAGCCTATACGTCCAGGGACGTGGGTTCTGCACTATGTGCGATCACTCGATGTGTCAAAATTATTTTAATAAGGCAGTCTTGAGCGCATGTACGAGTATATTGCGTATTTAGTTTGGTGACCGGTTTCGGTTTTTTATAAGATCATCATCAGACAATATTTTACTCTTTGGTGAAAGCAGGAGCCAATAGCGTGGAACAGGCCGCTCTCGATGCATGTTCGGCAGAGCATTTGGTCTCGAATAAGCAAAGGTCAATGTTTAAATCCGACAAGAAGTTTCAATTCCATTTCCAGACGCCTCCAGAGTGGCCAGCTCCACACCACCGGTTCCCGCTGTCGGCAAGGAGTACCAAGGAGCAAAAATTGGTCTGGTAATGGTATTACAAAAGAGCGAAACCCGTAATCAAACGAAATATAGAACACACATGCGATCAAGATTGTATCATTAAATAATTTTAACATAATTTTACGGAGCATTGTTTTTCCTCAGGAAAATGTCCCAAAAAAATTCACTCGGTGTGTGATTGACACTATTTATAGTTGTGAAGAAGATATAAAAATGATTTATCATCCAAAAAAGAAACGCAATTTTCATAGGTTTCCTTTCAACAAAAAGCTTGTTCTATCACTCAGTTTTTTGGTGTTCCTTATTAACAAGTCCTAGGTAGAATGAATTTCCGCTCTCCAGAAGAGTGTGCGCTGACTTGAAACTTCTTGACAAATTTAAACTGTGTGCCGGACTTGGAGTCGAACCCGGAAACTTTGATTAATCGGGGCCAAATGCTCTGCCGACTGAGCTATCGATTCACGACCTACGACCTTCTCCCCCCCCCCCCCCACAAGTTTACTTCCTCCTGCATACCTAGTGAGGCTAACACTCCTGAAACAAAGGATGTTGCAGTGGTTTCGGGTTAAAATCCCTTTCCGGTACACATATTTAATCTGTTAGGAGGTTGCACGAGAAATATTTACATCTCATTATCAGTGACACTTTCACCATAGGTAGGAGCTGTGCAATTAGCATTAGTGTCAACATCAGTATAACTAATTTGCTTCTCTCGAATATTGCACCGTCAAAAAGGATCACTCTGATGTCAGAATATAGTTCATCAGTGCCAGTTACTCTCCGCGATGAAAAGTTTAAACATTAACTGAAAGAGGTAGAATTCATACATGGAAGACCGACCGTGCTTTATTTTTCATGAGAATCTCGTTTGGAATCAGTTCGTGTTATACACGTGGGTAAGTAAGGTAGAACTGTCTACATCCATCCAGATGCGAATCGTTCACATCGAATAGCAGCAGCAGTGCAAACGCAGACGTAGCAGACAGCACAATGGCCTTGCGGTTGCTACGTGACAGAGAGCAACGCATTGTAGATTAGCCGGCTTGAACGTGCCAACGTGGTCTCTCTCTCGGACTCGTGGGAATGAGGAAGGATGACGGACCGGTAAGCAGCTGTCTGCCTGAGATGGCCCGTGCGTCAGCGGCGGGACGCTGTAAGCTATCTGTTCTCAGTGCATCGCGCAGCTCTTTGATGAAACGGCTAAGCGCCGAGATAAGCTCCACCGATGAGCGCAGTCTCTGTATAGCTCCAGTACGCGTACTAGGACGCGGTCAGACACTGTAAAAGTACAGAATCGTAAGGGATTAAAAAGGTCTATTCACTTTCAGAACGTACTGAAAATTTAACATGATATCTGGAAGTAAAATCAGAAAGCGACCGTGTAAAATAAAATTCGAAAATCCCAGTTGCGCACCAGATGGTGAAGTGGATACGAAGGTTGTAGCATTTTTCATGTTCCTGTTCAGTGTGTAGGATGCACCGAACGTAGATATTTACATTTTCATTGGTGATAACGTCTGCACGTCTACCGCGATTTGCCTCTCTTTCCGTTTCTCTCTTTTTCCTTTTTTCCTGGAACGTGAACTACTTCCTGATATTTGTTTTCTGTTACACAGAGTGTATTAAAATTGTAAGTTACTGTGTAAATGGCGTGCGAGGTCACAACTGAGAATTATAGTTTCTTATACAAAAAGGCTGCGTTAAGGAAACATATAATGTGGGAGAGGAAGATGGTGGAGGGGTGGAGGGGTGTGGGGGGGGGGGGGGGTGGGGGGGGGGGGTGGGGGGGGGGGGGGAAGGAACTGCATTGCACTAACCAAGTTGGAAAAGACGAACTTTCCACTACATATGTAAAGATAATATACAAATCTATTACAGAAAAATTAAGCCAAAAAAACAATTTAAGAGCTGCCAGTCAAGAGTGGGAAGATCCTGGCTAGCTTGCGTACATTTATGTGCGCGCTTACTGACTCCAGAAGCATAAAAAACATAAAGCATAAATAGCCTCTGTTATCATTTCTATTTCCACTAGTAATAGGAAAAGGGTGGTGCTGGGACACTTTTGAAATCAAATTGATAACATATTGGTATGCAAATTATTTAAACTGATCAATTAATTACGCCCACCCCCACATACTGCTGGATAACTTCACGTATTTCCCAAAGCCTGCACGTGGGTCCCCATTCCCCACACCTCCCCCTTCCCCTCCTCCTCCTCCACCAACCACATTGGCAAGGATATCGAATTTTGGACGGAATTTCTTTGCCCCAGGGAAGTGAACCCTGCTCCTTCTGGACAAAAAGCCCACGTAAACACCCAACACATGGAAACCGACCAAAACTAGGAGAGAAAGGTTCGGCTGTAAGGTTTTGAGGACAGAACAACAACTGTGTAAGCTGTGAATATTTTTCGTTTAATGTTGCAATCTTATCACAGAAATACACGCATTTACACAGTTTACAATGTGACACTGTTACGACAGTTGTCAGACGGACGCATCTCGTCCTCAGAAAGTGAAATAATCCTAAATACAACAATGGTAACTTTTAACTAGAAGTTTATTTGCAAAATATTCTTATGACCCTGTCATGATGTTGGCCAGTACTACGACAAATCATCCGATTTCGGTTCAAAGTTCAG
This sequence comes from Schistocerca americana, assembly GCF_021461395.2. Lineage (NCBI taxonomy): Eukaryota > Metazoa > Arthropoda > Insecta > Orthoptera > Acrididae > Schistocerca > Schistocerca americana. The sequence goes on along the minus strand of NC_060130.1, from coordinate 580,885,738 downwards.
TACTATATAGGATGAAAATCAAGTCTACAGAGGATGGTTAGTTTTATGAAAAGTTGAGCAAAAGATTACTCGAGGTCTCTCGAGTTTACAGTGGACGCAAGCTGGTGAACCAAGAAGTTTACGCCTCTGCTCGCGGTATTTACATTTGCTGCGATGAGCTGTCATCTGCATAGCTGCTCTCGTCCTCTGAAATTCCTATAAAAAATAATTAAGCCTTTGCTGATTTTTCCAGCAGAAACTCTCCCTATGTTTCTCGTTATGTGAGAAAACAGGTACTCATCAATAGTCTTGGAATATGGCGATATGCACGCACATGGCTGGAGCTGCGTGCATATTAAAATGCCCTCTCAGTCCTCACAAGAACAATTAACTAACTGGCTGGTTCGTTTCTCCACAGTTGGATCTCAACGACACTACAGCTAATATCTAGCTGAATGTCAGCTGCAGTGAACACAGTGTTCACACAAATTTCTCCTCTTCATCGTACAGACTGTTATGCGACCCATTCTGCATTTGATGCCAGTTCAGGGAAGAGTTCCTGAAAATTTCACTCTTGTCTTTCTCGTAGCCAAATTGTCTCCCCACCGGGGTTCTTTCGTTCTCTACGTCACATCTTTTTGCGACCAATAGGAGCGTTCCTCTTATTTTGTGGAAACTCTCTCTGTCAATCACAAGCGCCCTACCATTAAACTGCATCGAAATCTCGGCACTTTACTCCTTCCTAGTCCGTTTCCCCCAATCGGATCTTTTGTGCCCGCTCCAGACGCCTAAAAGTTACATGTGTACATCACATGTTTACCACTCGCTGTTCATGTGATCAACTGCATAACTGGTTTTGTGCCACGTGCGTGCCACGTGCGTGCTGCCTCTGCTTCTGCCCACGCCTGCTTCCACACAGAACGTTTCCTCTCGTTGTTTGTTTCACCTTCTGCTCATTGACATGCATTATATAGGAGCAGTGTGTTAATACCGTTGATTGAGTGTCATCCCTTTTGTATTACATACTTATAGGCAAATCTGTTCATTACCGCAGAAGTAAGTTAGGTGTCATATTCACCTTCCCGTCACGATGTGTAAAACTCTTATGTAAGGTGCAAAATTGACCTTCATTTATTCTGCCACATTACATACCCTCCTCCTTCTGTGTTCAGTTTTGCACTGGGTCAATCAATTGTTGAAATACTGATTGAGTCAGTGCAAAATTGTTTGCAACTGCTCACTGTACAAATAGACATATTTACTGACAAACTTCCTATTTTAATATTTTGTATACCTTAAACAGTGGTTCGATCTAACCTCCTTATCGTTCTATTTTACATTATACTGGATTTCATGTTTACGGATTTGAGCTCTTAAGTGATGTTCTTTTTTCTTTCAAAGTTTAACATTCTTTGTAATTTTCAGATTTTTATACAATTCTATTTATTAATCTAAGATCTTTTTCTTCCAATATTCCTGTCTACATTTTAATTTTAATTTAAATTCAAACAATTCGAGCTGATCTATAAATTTGTACCTCCCTAACTTTTTTTTTACTTTGAGACTGATCTCTTTCCTTTGATTACCTAATTTATGTTAAATGATGATGGATATGTACTGAAGTTGAGGAAACCTTCATTTAATATTATCCTCCCCTTTTCCCATAATTTTCGCTTTGTCTCCAGCTTTCATATCGATCATAATCTAAAAAAGTTTCATTTCTTATGATAAAGCTTTATGATCTACATTATATTCTACCGAATCATTCCCATGACATTACAGTCATAATCCTATTCATAAACATGTGTATATTCCCCAAAAATCTTAAATCTACATATTATGACTTTAAAAAAATTTCAAATTTGACTTTTACAAACATATTAAATTTCTCATCGTACTAATTACTTTACAAAATTTAAACTGACATCAGGGAATACCTAAGTCCTTTCATCTTTATTTATCCTCTGTTTCTGACAAATGTATCACACATTAGAATCTTAACCTCCGAAGAAATGTTAATATTAGGTTTTCTTAATTTAAACATGTGGGAAAATATGAAATACAAGGAAATATTATTGATATGACATGATTAAAGTTTTAAGAACATTGATAATAAAGATCTGTTGCTAACACATGAAAGTCTTCAAATTCAATTTTTTTTAACACAATCGTAAAGATTATTCCCTTTTTTCAGTTTGTTCGAATAGTAGTCTGACACAGACAGTCCTTTCTCCTACATCTTTAACATGGTTCATTGAGATCGTCACGTTTTTTTCATGTGTTTCGACGTGCCTCCGTCGAACATGGAAGGCGGTCCGCCGTGTGCCTCGCCGTGTCTCCGTTGTCCATGGAATGACGATTGTCATGCGCCTCACCTCGTTTCTGCTGAGCGTGCAATGACGGTCGGCAGAGAGAAAGGTTGCTGAAGGTCTGAGCATGTTGTGAATGTGTGGTTGCCTTTGTTCCATTTTTCATGTGCCCTTGGTGACGTTGTGTTGGAGATCCATTTTTGGCAGCATAAAACTTTTATTCTTCCCGTCGGTTCATCGTTGGTCTATTCGTCTCTAGGTATTCATACGAGTAGTCATCTCCTATTTCTCGGTATGATATCTGAGGATGTTGCAATTCGCCATAGAAATATCGGATATTTATACTGCTAGAACAGTTAAGTTGGATTCTCGTTGTTAGTTAAATGCAATAATGGTCTTGTCTGGGAAGGGATTTGAAAAGGTTTCTTGATCTCTTCTGGTCCAGGCTCTTCCTTCTTCCAATTCTTCTGCTTCGCATCTTCTGCTCTTGGTGCATCTTGCTGTCGTCTCACTTGTGTCTTCGTTCTTGTCTGGGCCGGGAATTGGGACTGACGACCTGTTTAATCTCATTATCGTTTAATCCGTTCTTATGGTGTCTTCTTTGAAATTGTTGTGTATTCTTTTATTGTATTCGGTTGTTCATCTAAATAGATTGGACACCCTTTCATCGTTTTCTTGCTTCGTCCCATGAGTATTCAGGGGTTGTTTCACAGTTGTTGGATCCTGTATGGTCTGATGACAGTTTCATCTATACTGCAAGTTGATTTATAGAATCGCGTCTTTTCTTCTTCCTGTGGTGAATTGAAGCACCCGCTCGTCCTTGCAGGAATCTGTCCACCTCCATTCCGGTTCGGTGGACATCCAGCATCTCTCAATATGTTGCTTTGAACAGTTCACGATAGAAGTGCCAAGTATCTAACACCTTCGCAAAACCATTGTTATAACGCTTGTACGTGGCTTTCGTATGAATATAGCTCACGTCAGGGTACATGTTGATTGTATCCAGGATGCATTTCAGCTCTCCAAACTTTTCCCCAGAGGTGTTATCCTCTTGGACAGTTGCTTCCACCAAGGCCTCTTCTTTCGTCATCTCGTAAGGTGACGTACCAGGCACTCACACTCAGTGTCCCTTCCTCTCACGCCTAACCGTCCTCGTCAGTCTTGCAGTCGATCTGGCCGCGATGATGATGTACCTTGTCTGCTGACTTCATATCTGATACAATGTTTGCCCCTGATTCACTTATCTTACTTCTCTTACACCCGTACCTATTCTCTATTTCACATGATATCATTATCTATTTTATTATAACCCTTACTTCCTTAAATTACGCTACAACTTTACAAACATTAAAATTTTTAATAAACTTTACAAAAGCTATCATTTCCTCTATAAAATGTTTTTCTTATCACTGTTTTTATTTATTCATCTCTTCTCACCATTCTACTTGATTTTCTTAATATATTGGTCATGGTTTCCTCATCTTCATCACGATGGATGGTAAGAGTGAAACTGATGGTGATGACGGTTAGTAAGTTAGTGAATTCCTACCACCACCTCAATTTATTATTCTAACTATAACTATCCAGAATGAGATTTTCACTCTACAGCGGAGTGAGCGCTGATATGAAACTTCCTGGCAAATTAATTCTGTGTGCCGGACCGAGACTCGAACTCGGGACCTTTGCCTTTCGCGGGCAAGAGCTCTACCATCTGAGCTACCCAAGCACGACTCATGCCCCGTCCTCACAGCTTCACATCTACCTTCCAAGTACCACTACACGTACTTGATATTATTCTTGGAAACTTCGCACCTTGACTCCGACTCCCACGCATTTTTCTTTGCACTCTCTTCTTTTTTGGCATTAGCTGTTACAGAACATCAAAATATAATATATATCTCTTCTCTTTTCCTGTCCTTTTCAAAAATGTTCTCTACTGTTCTATTTCATTGTTTTAAAGTTTAAATTTTTTTTCTCAGTTGTACTTACCCCTTTCTCCTTTTTCTCGATAGTAAACTTTTATGTTCCTTTATTTCCCCATTTATTGAAATCATTTCTGGGTTAATCTTACTTCCTACTGTTTACCTCCTTTCACGAAATAACATGTTTCTTGCTTAGCTTACCTCCTAACGACTTCTGATACTTATTTCCCTCATATCTTTATTTCAGTATTAGTAAGTGGTACCGTCCACAAATCATATATGCGTCACAAATCCCCCCAAAATATCTCCTCAATTGTTTGTTCACCGTCCTCGACGGAACAAATTAGAAATGACTCTCTCCTCATTACCTAATTCTTTATTTCCTTCCTAGTTCTTTACTTCCTTTCGTCCACAAAAATCAACTTCCGTCTCCTTTACACTACGTCTTTAAGAGAGAATCAACTACTATTTCGTCCAACTATCCACATGCTGATTTTCCTCCTTGCTTTCTACTCTTTCCCAAGAACACATTTTGTTTGCAGAAGAGTTACTTTAGTTGTTACTTTCCTGTATTTTCTTCATAAGATCCTTTTGCCGTCCTACGAAATTTGTTTTGTTTATTTAACTGAGATAAGTAAAAGTTAAAAGTTTTACCTGTGTGCATTTTTTTTATCTTTCATACTCTTTGATTTCTGGACATTTAATACAACTAAATTCTCGTGTAGAGTTACTCTTTTTTTCTCTTGTTTACCTTTTATACAATTTCAAATGACTCACATGGTGCAAACCCAATTATTTTCCTGTTTTTGGATTAATCAATTCGACTGCATTATCATGGACTACTTTAGCCTTTGTGTATAGAAAAGAATTAATTTTCAACGCCGTATCCTTCCTATTGCTTGGAGCTAATTTTACTTGATGTCGATGTTTTACTTTAGGTACTGCTGGGGCTTTGCTTCTAACTTGGATATGACTATTGGTGTTACCAATGGTGCATTATTCTCTTGGCATACCATTTCTTTCTCCGTTTCGTATTAATGAGCTACATCATTTACAATTTGGTCATCATCAGCTTTTGTACTACTGTCTATATTCACCGTTCAAGGCTCCTCTTCCTCATCATCGGTCGATTCCCAGTCAACTGAATCCCAGTATGCTGGTGATTGTATCCGATTACCCCCTAAACCTACATCAGAATCTTGATGATCAAAACTAAGTCTATTTACATGTTTAATTATATAATTAACTTCATTTACCGACTGAATCTCTTGTGACTGGTCTCCGTACCGTTTATCTCGTCAATTCTTTTACCTGGGTTTGGTGGCCTCAACTCGATTTCCTGTACCGGTTCTTTTCGCGTGTTTTGTCCTGCTAAAGCTTGATTTTTCCAACCTTTCTGCGTCCTGTCCATTCCATTTCCACCTGAGTAACTTGGATTTTTTTGCTGAATACCTCTAAACCTTCTTGCCTCATTTGCACGGTGATTATATCTCGGATCACAGTTACCACCGTAGTTTCTAGGACCAAATCCACTACTGTAATTCCGTGGCCCACCAAAACCATAATTATTATTCGACCTCTGTGAGTTCCCTAAACCATTGTAATTATTGTTATCCCATGGGCGATTACCATTCTTTCCAAAACTATTACCTTTTCCTACGTTATTATTGCCGTTGTAATTATTATTAAAGCCTAATCGGTTGCTATTATCCCCGTACCATTGTTTTCTCTCACTGTACGTTGTTTCTTCGCGTCATCTTCACTGAAGATGAATTCAAGTTCTCTTAACATCCCTTTAAATGCTTGTATATTATCTCTTACCCTACCAACCAATCACTGCTGATAACGTAACGTTAGCTTCATTGTGCACATAAGCATCAGTTCCCGATCACTGTATGGATTATCTAAACACTGATTCCTTTTTGTCATTTCTTCGAAATATTTAACTAGTTTCTTTTTTCCTGAATTTTCGAATAACTCTTTCTGTAACAATTCATACTTTATTCTATTTTGGATTTCCGTGGGCCAGTATCGCTCCAAGAATGCGGATTTAACTTAAATTACTCATACTATTGATAGTTTGCAGCTACTGTTTGCATGGTTTCCGCTACTGCGCCGTCCATATGAGCACAAATGAAGTCAAGTTTATGTCTAAGTGGCCAATGCTCTGGTAAACCGATCTGGAATTGATTTATAAACGCGCGTGGGTGTAAGCCGTTCCCGCTTTCGTTGTAATGTTGGAATTTTCTGACTGTCAAGAACCGATCACTGTCAAATTTTTCTATTCCACCATTCGGCGTTTGTGTTTTCACAACATTATCCGTTCGCTTCAACAGTGTCATGTTTTCTTGTATTCGTTCTACCATATTTGGGGTCCTGAGATGACAGATATACGTCCCATCTAGCATCGTATCTACGCAGTGGTGTGCAGTTTTCTAAACCGTACCGTTCCTCGCGTATCGGACTGAAAATTTCGTTTAAATTTCCCGTTACTGGATCAGTGTTTTGTCTTTCTATTTGATTCATATTGACCTGCAGTCTATAACCTGTTGTACTATAACTTGGAAACTGAGAAATTGGTGCATGTATCATCGCAATTTGCTCTGTTCTCGCGTCACTCGCGTATGTTCGGAGGGTAGTCATTCGCTCTCTTGGAATGCGCGCGTTTACCGTTCCAAGATGCTATTCCAGGCGGGTGTAAAATTAATGTGTGCAACGGAAAATACTGAACTCTAAAATGAAGATTTGGCCCTGTCTGACTACCCCCTGAAGCAGATCTTAGGATCTCTTAATGACGATATCTCCTCCTTCTTGCTGTTTAACATATAAATTACAACATAAACAGAAATGGAATGATTAGGGGAACTATTAACTATTAAGTGATAAATGCTGTTCCTTTTTATACATCTATTGTAGATTAAAACCCCTTTATATTACAACTGTTTATGTATCAATGTATAATGGACATAAAGAGATACAAATGAATTTCCTAACTAATACGATTGATCAGTTGCCCAGATCCGCCCCTTTTGTGGCTACGCGATCTAATATAAATAACGCGAGACGAGTGACATCATCTACATACCAAACATTAGAAGACAATACTTCAAAGATCATCTACAGTGGTATGCAGTCTCAGTGGAAATAAAATTTAGGTGATCACAGCTTTTTTAGCTTTGTAATCCTAATAAGCCAAAGCAATTAACAATATCACCGTATGTACTAGATCCGGTGCGTCGGAGTGATGATTCTCAGACAAGTCTGCGACGATGGAAGGACCCCAGCCACAAAATAAAACTCTCTCAAAAAATAGGACGGCTGAAGGCGGTCCTCTGACTATTATAATCTAATACTGTCTTCTCCTCTCCGTGTTATACAGACAAGAAACGCGAACTCCCAGCAACAAACGGAATTCAGATACCGTCTCTACGTGAGTGTAGACGGAAGAAGCGGTCTCAATCACTGAACGCTACGTACTCAACGACGACTCCCTACCTGGAGGCGAAATCCAGAATCATATCAGTTCGCAACATTACAGTGCCTAACCGTCCTAACTATAAAATCTCCTGAGAGCAAAGACAGCAAATCAGTCTGTACCAACAAAAGCTGATACTGAGCGACCGTCAAACTCGGGTGCTCAAAACGGAAGACATTCTCTCCACCGCTGGCTTTCCAGCAGTGCTCGGCTCCCCTCTCTCGTAACTGCAGAAGGCGAATCATAGTCTCGAAACTACGGAATACTCTCCATCTCTACAGATTCTTCCAAACGCTGACCAACCGTATTTTATCCGGCCAAAGTGGCCGTGCGGTTAAAGGCGCTGCAGTCTGGAACCGCAAGACCGCTACGGTCGCAGGTTCGAATCCTGCCTCGGGCATGGATGTTTGTGATGTCCTTAGGTTAGTTAGGTTTAACTAGTTCTAAGTTCTAGCGGACTAATGACCTCAGCAGTTGAGTCCCATAGTGCTCAGAGCCATTTGAACCATTTTTTTGAACCAACCGTATTTTAGTCTTTTGTCGTCCAGCGCGGAAAGTTTGCGAGAAAATACCTATACAAGTACAATGGTATGCTTCTCGGAGTAAAAAATCCTCGTAAATAACCCAGACTGCGATTTCCGAGGTAACGATTCGTCGTTCCTCTCTGCCGTGTCAAAGACCGCCACTGTATTGTGCTTCTGCGCTCAGGTTCCCAGACTGTCCATTTTGGCACTTCCTGTGTGAAGCAGGACCAACACACCTGTGCGGGCTTTTCCACCCAGGACTTGAGTTGCACCTGCTGTTTCATTTCCACTGGCGTTCCAACCTCTACTAGTATAGACAATCATTCATTACGCCGTTTTGATAATAAATACACTGTCACCTTTCATGCAATGAGCGTTAACAACTAACTATCTACAAGGTGTACGTGACAATGTCAGTCTTCTTTAAATATTCATATTTACGATATAAAACCAATCAAATGATACTTAATTTCGGTTGTAAATCACGGTAAAGTATGTAGGTGAGTGCCTGTAAGGTGCAGAATTACAGCCACTTTACACCATTTCTGGCTCCATTGTCTGTTGTGACCACACATTACCTGCTTCGCTCACCTGTGTTAACTGTGCTCTTCCCATTTGCTTCTGTTTCCTTTCTGTAATTATTGACGCAATCTTTTGTGGATATACGAGTGGAATATCATGACTTTTTTGTGTTTCCGCTACTGCTACGGAAGGTTACACAACTGACTTGTTTACTTCTGGATTTCTGTCCATCACTATGTCGGATGATACTACCGATTCCGTTGCCCCACTACTTCTTCCCGTACGGTTCTCGATACATTGTTTCAATTCTGTACGAAGCTGTTCATACTCATTTTTCGAGACGAGGTTTACAAAGCGTGTATCGAATCTTTTTAATGTGGCTCGCGTGACACGTTTTCTGACATTGAGCCCTTCCACGATTTGTTGCACCTTACCAGACGTCTTACGCGCTAAATTATCAACTTTTTGATTAACGTTAGACACTGCATCCTGCACCTGGTCAACGTCAGAACGCATCTTTTTCTGGTCAGCCATTAACGATTGTAGAAGTTCGCTCGAGTCTCTCGCCTCTCTCCGGATTTTAATAAATTGTTCATAAACTTCCGTTCGTAGTTTTTGCTGATCTTCGCGGACTTTTTCGAATTCAGCATAGGTTTCAAATTTAAGGCTATTTATCTCTATTAGACTATTTGTCTCTTTTTTAAATCTGCTAACCTTGCATTTGTTTCAGCTTTTAAATCTGCTTACCCCGCATTTGTTTCAAGTTTTAAGTCTGCTAACCCTGCATTTGTTTCAAATTTTAAGTGTGCTAACCCTGAATTTGTGTCCTTTACGACCATAGTGAGTTGCTTCAATATTGCGAACACACTATCGTCACCTGTCACTATTTGATGTACATTTTGCCGTTCGCGTCTTTCACGTTGCGTCTCACCGACTTCTGCACATAGTGCGGACGCACTTACACACATTCTTTCTGTTGGAAACTGTCCCATATGATTTAGCATTACTATATTTGGTTCAACGTACTGAAGTTGCTCTTCCTCTGATTCTAATGCTGATGCACTAGATCCGTCATTTGTTTGTTTTTGTGAATTCTCAGACTGCGATACCAATCACGAAACTACCACCATTCCCTCTGCCTTATCACTACGTTCCGTTCCGTGACTCGCACTCGATACCGTTCGTTGTTCATCAATCTCTATCGTGTCAAGTACTTCAGTTTGCCCTATCTGCGATAATCTCTGTTCTTCCGCCATCTCCTTCCGTCTAACTAACCTCTGTCTTTCTCGAAAAGCGCGAGGCTGAGCTCTGGTCAACATCAAGTTATATGATCTTACACGTTTCCAAGATATCATAGAAAGTTTCTTAGACTATGTAAGCATCATTAGCAACGCCGTTCACTGTATGTAGTAGAATTTCAAACCAACTCAACAACGCCGTGAATAACTTCCCGTGGGCAAGCTACTTTTACACCAACATAAACATTATCCTATTTATTAATGCAACTTTCCTACACTTCGGCTCACGCATTTACTCTATTATGAGCGCTATACATACACATACGTAGGGTAACCTTGTCACAAAAACAACAAACAAAACAGAAAAAAAATTTCAGTTCAAAAATTTTACTTTCCCTTTCTAATTTGACTAATTGCCGTCCAGGCAGACCAATTGCCATCCTGGCAGGGTCACCATTCTGTAAGGTTTTGAGGAGAGAACAACAACTGTGTAAGCTGTGAATATTTTTGGATTAATGTTGCAATCTTATCACAGAAACACACGCATTTACACAGTTTACAATGTTATACTGTTACGACAGTTGTCAAACGAACGCATCTCGTCCTCAAAAAATGAAATAATCCTAAACACAACAATGATAAATTTCAACTAGAAGTTTCTTTACAAAATTATTCTTATGACTATGTCATGATGTTGACCAGTACTACGATAAATCATCCGATTCTGGTTCAAAGTTCAGTACTATTTAGGATGAAAATCAAGTCTATGGAGGATGTTTAGTTTTGTGACAAGTTGAGCAAAAGATTACCCAAGGTCGTTCGAGTTCACAGAGGACGCAAGCTGGTGAACCAACTAGTTTACGCCTCTGTTCACTGTATTTACCTTTGCTGAAATGAGCTGCTCTCGTCCTCTGAAATTCCTATAAAAACTAATTAAGCCTTTGCTAATTTTTCCAGCAGAAACTCTCCCTATGTTTCAAGTTATGCGAGAAAACATTTACTCATCCCTGGTCTTGGAATACGGCGATATGCATTCACATGGCTGGAGCACCGTGCATATTAAAATGCCCTCTCAGTCCTCGCAAGAACAATTAACAAACTGGCTGGTTTGTTTTTCCACAGTTGGAGCTCAATGACGCTACAGCCAATATCTAGCTCAATGTCAGCACAGTGTTCACACAAATTTCTCCTCTGCATTGTACAGAGCGATATGCACCTTATTCTGCACTTGACACCAATTCAGAGAAGAGTTCCAAAAACTTTCGCTCTTCTCTTTCTCGTAGCTGAACTGTCTCCCCACCTGGGTTCTTTCATTCTCCACGTCAAGGTTTTTTATTCGACAAATAGGAGAACTGATCTTATTTTGTGGAAACTCTCCCTGCCAATCACAATGAACCTATCATTAAACTACATCGAAAACTCGGCACTTTATTCCCTCCTAATTCGTTTCCGCCAATCGGACGTTTTTTGCCTGCTCCAGACGCCTAAAAGTTACATGCGTACATCAACTGTGTACCAGTCGCTGTTCGCGTGATCAACTGCGTCACTGGTTTTGTTCGTATCCATTTGGAATTCGAAAACTCAGTTTTCTAAAGCTTCTTTCTGTCCTACTTCTGGTGGCCCGTTACTTGCTCTCCAGTATGCGCCACCTGTCCATTTGCTCACTCACGCCATGGGACGCCCCCTAAGAGCTTTTTGTGGTGCCTCCCATGGTACAGCCTCTGCTTCTGCCCAAGCAGGTTCCATACAAAGCATTTCCTCTCACTGCTTCTTTCATCAACTGCTCATTGACATGCATTATATAGGAGCGGTGTGTTAATGCCGTCAATTGAGTGTCATCCCTTACATACTTATAGGCAAATCTGCTCATTACCGCCGAAGTAAGTTAGATGCCATATTCACCTTCCCGTTACAGTGAAAAAACTCTTATGTAAGGTGTGAAATTGACCTTCATTTATTCCGACACCTTACAAGATTAGTATACTTTTTTATTTTGGTTGGGAAACTGAAGTAAAGATTGCTCCTAATTACGCAATTAATGATAAAGTTTGGCCCTAATTACACAACTATCTGCTTAGTGCTACAGAAGGACTGCCTAAAAACGCAACAGAGCTCAAAAATTGACAATGTCATACCACTTGCTGAGAAAAGTTTCACAATACCACTCGAAACTAGTGCAGATTTACTCAAACTCCACACTTTACCTACAAGCTGGTGGGAAAAAAAAACTAGGTTGTAAGGTACTATGTTTCCTCTTTTTGGTGGGAAATATGTTTAACTGACGAGATGCTTACACTGGACAGAGAGGAGTTTCATAAGTATGCAGCTGACTTCTGTATCTATCGCTGTTTGATGTCAGAGTTCGTTACAGAGGCCTGCTTGACAGTCACTCTGCAGCACCAGTAATCGAGGCAAATACACACTACCACAACCAATGGAAAATGCATCCCTGTTCTAATTACAGATCGAAACTGTCTAGGAAAAAAAAGGAAAAAAAACAGAACTCATAATCAACAGGTCATTTTGCAACACATGTGCTGAGAAAAATCGTCATCCTAAAATACTCCAGAGAGAGTGGTAGGTGAATGTGCGTTCTCCTCAATGTGTGATCACAAACTAACCAACTTGGAGGTAATCGTACCATCTCCCCCCGTCCAGGACTCATCCGTTCCTCTCCTCACCGTAGATAGGGATAGAGATGTGTTCTATCTTGCTGCTGGTGGTCTATAAAGATATCCTTCTGGTAGCAATGATATACTGTCTCCAACCTGCAGAAATCAGTCACAGGTAGACAAAAGACAAGAACGAGATGCTTCTTGCAACCTGTAAAACGTATTTCTCGGAAAGACCGGACCCCCCTGGAACAACAACGAAATTCTGGAGAAATCTCCAGATCGCTTTTTCAAATGTCTACTGCTTAGAAAACAGGAAGCCCTCCACCTAAAGCGAGTGCAAACTCAGAGTAGACTACCACTGATCTGGCTGCAGAGTCTTCAGTACAAGGGGTACCTGACCAGCATGTCGCTGGGCACTCAGTTTTACCAGTGCTGACAAAAGCTACACATACAACAGAGCATGATGCCAGCATCCCTCAGAACATGAGATAAATGAGGGCTATCCTGACTGCGGGTTGTTTGTTTAAAAGGGCAGCTGCAACCTCCTACAGAACTCGCCCACCATGCCTCCAGCAGCCCACCCAGCAAGCGCACACTGTTCTGAGGTGGAAAAACACTGCACTGTAACATATGTATTCAACATAAACGCATCTCTTGTAATGAAGCATCTATTAAAAAGGAAAAAAAATAATCGAGATGATAATGTTTTCCATCCACGTAAATAGGCACAGTCCATTTTCTTTTAATTTTATAAGCAACGTTGGTATAGTATTTAGTTTGGAGTGCAGGATACAATTCACATCTCAGTACTTTGTGACATCAAAGGAAGTGCACCACCACCGATTACATATGACCAAAAATTCAGAGGCATATACATATCCATCCTGTGCAAAATTGGAAACAAACTTCCACTATTTTGCTGCGAAAACTGCCGATCACAGCAGAATGTCCTCACTTTTTCGGGGATAAGAGCAAGGAAATAAAGCTAGAATTTAAACTCCAAAGACAAAAATCTATATTAAGCAATTTCTTTCAGCTTGATAAACAAAATACACGACTTGAGAGTGTCTCTCGCGTACAAAATAGTATCTCTAAATAAAATGTCAAGCACATGTGTATTACAGACAATTCATACACGAGAAATAACAATAGAGAATACGCCATTAGCTCACATGTCGGAAAAACACAATCATTTTACGTTGCACAACAACAGGCTATAATTCAATAGGGCGTTGCTGTTTAGCACTCTGTGACAAGTCCAATTTTATAAATGCAAAGCTATATCACACCTGCGTTTACTACAAAGCATGAGAGCCAGTCTTGCAATACCACCTCCTGTAAGATCTTACCGAATCTCTCTCTTACATTACCTCGAAATCAATTATCATCCTCATGCTTACACTTGACGTTTTATTTGGTCCATAACTCTCCTCGACCGACATGTCTGTAATGTTTCTATCGTACAGCAGATTCCTGCGTTCTAGTTTTGTAAGCAATTTGATCATCACAGCTTGTTTCACGCAATCTACTCACATGTCAGGAGAAAACACCATCATTACTAGGTTCCACAAAGAGCTATAATTCAAGTGGTGTCTGCTTTACAATTAGAGGTTATGAAGTATGAAATATCATAGGACTTGACGTAACACTTATTTTAAAAACACAATCGTGACGATAATAAAAACAGTCATGATTCCATGAGAATACATACAACCGATTTCTATTTCTTTGATGAGCAAAATTGGTGTAGTTCCGAAAGAACAATCTGGATATAAACTTTAGCCAGTCATACCACTCCTTGTAATAGAACCTCCTATAAGATTTTACCATGTATCTCTTTTCTGATTCATCGAAAAAGAAATGCAGTCTCTGTGTCGACATCTAACATATTACGTATACACGTATTGCTCCATTGGAGCATATGGCGAGTGCTCGAAGTAGTAGGTCTGTGTAAAGTTTTGTCGACTGTAGTGGAGGAGGACCATACACAACATACTGTCAATCACAAGAGATGGTTCCTGTATTGATCCTTCATAAGCAGTTTAATACATTGTTTTTTTTCTGCTGTAACACGTCCAGGCGGTGTATGAAAAATGGTTCAAATGGCTCTGAGCACTATGCGACTTAACTTCTGAGGTCATCAGTCGTCTAGAACTTAGAACTAATTAAACCTAACTAACCTATGGACATCACACACATCCATGCCCGAGGCAGGATTCGAACCCGCGACCGTAGCGGTCACCCGGTTCCAGACTGCAGCGCCTAGAACCGCACGGCCACTCCGGCCGGCGCGGTGTATGACTATACTTTGTTTTTCTACCATGAATTCGAGGTCTGTGTCTGCTGTTAAACCGAAATTAACATGTTTCGAGTCTTTGGATCTTACAGAAATCTGGGCATTGCATTGCGTAAACTATGCTGCTCCCACAACACACAGGTTGGTAGAAATTGACAAAAATGTGGAAAATATCGCAACATATGGAAACTGGAAGAAATTGCAGCATTGTAGAGATGCCATGTTAATAATATGCACGCCAAGTAGGGTGAGGACCATACCCTGTGCAGTGGGGAGGTATGAGGCATCATCTGCAGGGAGCCCGTTGCGTAGGAGGATGGCGACGCCACTACTAGTGTCGGAGGCGTGAGAAACGTAGGTGGTGTACCAGGTGGGCACTCGGGAGTCAGCGACGAACACCGACTATAGGAGTGCAATGTCATCATCCGCAGAGTGGATGGTGTCTCGTAACACGGCCAGTTTGCGAGGGGCTCGGATGGTGTCAACATTCATTGTGGCGACACGATATTGCTGTGTACAGTCCATTGCAGTCGATGCAGAATGCATGATGGAGGCATCCTGCAGGTGTAGACCCGCCGGGTCTGCCCCAGTGGCCACGATTACGGGCAGGGCGCCGGCTCAGGCGCCTCCATGGGATGCTCTCGTTCGGACATGCTGGTGGTCTGATCTGCTCCTCCTTCAGCATCATCGGCCCAGGTTGCTGATGCCGAAGATATGTGGCAATCGTTTACTGTCGGAGTGGGGCAGGCAGGCACTGCAACAATAGCTGCGGGGGATCTGTCATCCTCATGTACTTGCGAGACAGAGTTCGCGTTCTGGTTTGAGAGAGGATTCGTCACAGGAGGGGCGGCAAGAGTGGTCATACCTTGTGACTGGACGCAATGTGGGTCACCATCAGACATCCGTTCGTCATTTCGCAAGGCTATCTGAAGGAGAGCGTCGTCGAGGGTGTTAGTCGGCGTTTCTTGCGTTTCCTGGGCGACCGCTATTTCCTAATGTGTTGTTCCGAATCAGAATGTGGTCGCTCATCATCCGACGCTATACCCGTCTGGATAAAGGCAGCAGTCAGCACGACATCTAGTTCGACGTCCATAGTTCGGGCAGGGAGGTTCGTCACGGTCTGGAGAGTGAATGTTCCTGTTGCTAGCACTGGGGGTGACACCATGCTGGTCTCGTCGTCTTGTTGTGGTGCAGTAGGGGCATTGACGAGGCTTCAGGCGTATCCCGAAGTGGGGTGGCTGGGTTCCGTGCTACCGTCTCGTAGGTGACAGGTAGGGACGATGCCATGATCATTTCACCCAGCGGTGTCTGTATCAAACGCCGGTGTAAACATTCTGATAGGAGCACGTTCGTGGCTGGCCTGGTACATGATGATGGCCCGCACACCACCAATCATCATCAGCTACGATGGAACGTGCTTCGTCAGCTCAGTTTTCATCTGCCGGACGTCATTTATCACTGGGTAGGTTGTAAATGTTTGCCACTTCTCCGCGAGGTGACCTAAAACGTTTCCATATGGCTGGAAAGCGGCAATGACCACTTCCTGAGGCACCTCGAACGGGAGTTCAGACCCCCGCAAAGATCGGAGACCGAATCCCGCATAGTCCATTGTCATTGCACCTACGTGTCCATCAGAGTGTTTAAATTTTAGTCCGGCGGCGTGTCGTTGGAGAAATTCAGCGCATAGCTCCTTCGTCGGCATCTTGATCTATACAACTCTTCCTTTGATGGAAAAATGTATTCCGATCACGTTCAGGAGGTTCAAACGCAAATACTCTCGTATGAACGGTTCAACTTCAAAAGCTCTCGGTCGTAGATGTTCGGCCTTTAACGTTGCTTTCATCGTTGCACGGCAGTAAGAGTGCGCCATGAGGTACGGTATTAGTGGACTCTATAAATACGAGTACCGCGACGCGGAGGTGAACGATGCCGAGAGCGGAGCGTTGTCCGGCTCGCGGGGCAGTTCCACACGGTACCACGGCTGAGAGCCGACTGAGCCGGACTGGGATACCAACACAGGTCTCTGCTTACTAAGCAAATGCGCTGCCCAATTCACCATCCGGACACAGTGGTCAGCGCTACTGAACGGACTACCCAAGCAGGCCTCCCCTCAGACTCAACTTCTCAACTTATCCACACACTTCTGATGTAGTGCCCGTTGCATATCATTTTCATTACTCGCAACATTTCGCCGATTACCGGAAGAGTTCGAGTGTGGTGTCCGAAAGAACAGATATTAAATATAAAATAAGGCAAGGACGACCAACTGATCGGTCTAGCGGTTCTAGGCGCTCAGTCCGGAACCGCGCGACTGCTACGGTCGCAGGTTCGAATCCTGCCTCGGGCATGGATGTGTGTGATGTTCTTAGGTTAGTTAGGTTTAAGTAGTTCTAAGTTCTAGGGGACTGATGACCTCAGATGTTAAGTCCCATAGTGCTCAGAGCCATTTGAACCATTTTTTTTGACCAACTGATCATTTCAGTGTGGATGCACATCGCGCTCGAACTCTTATGGGAATCGGCGAAATGCCGGGAGTAATGAGGATAATGGGCAAGATCCACTACATCATTAGTGTGTGGATATGTTGAGAAGTTGAGTCAGACGGGACGCGTGCTAGGGTAGTCTGTGCAGTTGCCATGACAACAGAGCCCGGATGACGCAGTGATCAGCGCATCTGCCTATTAATAAGGAGACCTGGATTCTAATCCCTATCCGGTACAAATTTTCAACTTACCCCATTGATTTAAAACAGTGCCCACTGGCAGCTTATGCCATTAATTCATTTGTCTTGATTCATAGTCGCTGCAGGATCAAAATGGTGTCTGTACTTCCGGACATGTCCGGAGGAACAGACACCACATATATTTCAGAATACGTTCGCAAAGTAGGTGACCGTTGATTTACTTCTTGGTGTGGTTCAGAATTGTTCTGCTAAATTCAGTTGATTTTAGGTGTCATTTTCGATTAATAATCTGAATGAATCTCACTTAATGTGTAACGCTGGAGTTTCAAATCTACTATTTGATTCCAGCGAGGTCATTCCATACAGAATCTATAACTAATCTCATTTTGCAGGAAACACTGCATTAGATGCAAGTTCTAATCTCGCCACAGGTTAACACATTTTGCCTGCTTTTCACGTCTTGTTTTACCGAACTATAAGATTCCAGTTCTAAAATCATTAAGAAAATCTTAACTTTAGCGCCTTTAAAAATGAATTAACAACAATCTTGATGGCAATAAGATATTTATTTGCCAAGTTACTACTATTATCAGACTTCCCTGTCAATCCATTCTGTATTTACATATCAGTATAAATGGTCTGAAGCGGACAAAATCTGACCGACACGGTTACCACCGCAAATAAATACTTTATTGCGGTCAGGACTGTTTCCAATCAACTTTTATTACATATTTTTGCTGATACGAACATCTTAGTTTTTGTAAATACACGATGTGTGGCACTGAATAATTTATTAACTGGATTTCTTTTTGGATCCACCCTCACTCTAAGGTTTATGTATTTTCTTGGCCATCCAGAAACGCTCACTAGATCGGAGGACTTCACGTGGACACATACGATATCCAGCTCATAAGTGCAAAATATCTTGCTAATGCGTGATGTTTTGATGAAGCTTGTGTGAGAAAACGTCCTTGTTTTATTAAATTAGACTTTTGTCGTAAGGGTATCCTGGTAAATTGAAATTCATTTGTATTAGCACAGAGCATAGGTTTATGGCTTTTGTCGTTGGTTTATTGAATATAACAGAAAAAAATTGGATAAGACTTAATCACCAAAAATACATCCCCTCATTAAGTAAAACAATCTCAAGATGGTCAGCCAGTTTTTGGATTCCACTCCTGTAGAAACCTACTGGTTTGGAGATAAAGATTTCGTTAACCCAAGTTTAAAGATCATTTCCGGCCACAAAGGCATTTTCTTAGTTGCTATTCGATAAGGAGCGAGAAACATAAACATTTGAGGGCGCTAGATCGAAAGAAGAGCGAAGGGATTGCTTTCCAAATGGTTCAAATGGCTCTGAGCACTATGGGACTTAACATCTGTGGTCATCAGTCCCCTAGAACTTAGAACTACTTAAACCTAACTAACCTAAAGACATCACACACATCCATGCCCGAGGCAGGATTCGAACCTGCGACCGTAGCGGTCGGGCGGTTCCAGTCTGTAGCACCTAGAACCGCTCGGTCACAACGGCCGGCCGATTGCTTTCCATTCAGGCTCTTGGATAGGTTCTTTTGGCAGATCAGCGTAGTGTCGACTGGTGTTCTCGTACAGTAGCGTCCGCAGCTCTTGGTCTAGTGGCTAGCGTTATTACTTCTGGTTCACGGGGTCCCGGGTTCGATTCCCGGCCGGATTTGCGATTTTCTCTGCGCTGGGTGTTTGTGTTATCCTCATCATTCTATCATCATCCATGAAAGTGGCTTGACTGGACTGTGTAGAGATTGGGAATGTGTACGGGCGCCCCACAAATCAAACATCATCGTACAGTGGCAACACTAGTTGAAATTTCGTTGTTCACTTTTCGTATGTTGCGACCAGTAGATGCCTCAGTTATTGAAACAGACGCCAGGTGCGATGGAAACGCCTCTGGGATACAGTTATTAACACAAAACGTCTTCTTCGTGCCACAAGAGGCAAAATGTTACATATTGAGGACTCACACTGGCCTTAGGCCCTGTTTTGTTTTTTGATCGGGTCAACCATTATTTTCTGTTTGTGAGGTTAATACAGAGTGATTCAAATGCCCGTCTGACCTTCTGATTTAGATTTTCCGTTATTTCCATAAATCGACCTTTTTGTGATTTGTTGTTCGTCTTAAACCTCTATGTGACTGCAGTCAAAAAACACTGCTATAAATGTCACATATTCTGATACTCGTAAACTCACTCATGAAGGTCTATAAATGGACACACTGTACCCATGTCAGTCTGCGGGGTTTAGCGGTCGACAGTGCGGTTCAAAAATGGCTCTGAGCATTATGGGGCTTAACTTCTGAGGTCATCAGTCCCTAGAACTTAGAACTATTTAAACCTAACTAACCTAAGGACATCCATGCCCGAGGCAGGA
Organism: Schistocerca americana; assembly: GCF_021461395.2. Taxonomy (NCBI): domain Eukaryota; kingdom Metazoa; phylum Arthropoda; class Insecta; order Orthoptera; family Acrididae; genus Schistocerca; species Schistocerca americana. Next base: position 580,865,769 of record NC_060130.1, on the reverse strand, counting down.
TTCGAACCTGCGACCGTAACGGTCGCGTGGTTCCAGACTGTAGCGCCTAGAACCGCTCGGCCACCACGGCCGGACGACGGTCCGGATTTAGCAGCCGAGTAGAATGGAAGTACTTTGTTTCCGCGTGTAGCGCTAGCACGCTCGCGTTGTTCACTTCCTTCGGCCGACGCTAACGTAACGCCGTAACGCGACAAGATCATGGACAATCAATACCGAAAATCAACACCGAAACTAGTTTTTACGAACGAATTTGCTAGACCATCAGCACTTAATGTCGAGTGCTTTTTAAAGGAAGTGTCCAAGATCCCGGCTACCGACATGGTCGGCATCCACGGTCTATGTGAAACTTATTAACGACGCTACATCCGACAAAGTTCTTAGAGAAATGAAAAAAGGGCTCCGCATCTGTCACACAGACTCTAACCTTCGCATAGTTGATGTTGGCCATGCCAGATTTGGACTGCGGGCTATACGAATATTCGAACTACCTTTCGAACTCCCGATGGTAGACGTCGTGGCTGCGCTTCGCCCCTACGGCGTAATGCAAGAACACGTGGCAGAGAAGTGGACGCAGTTTGATACCATTCAGTCCTCAACAGAGTGTGCTAGGTATGCATTGAACTCTGACGACACGTACCATCATACCTCCAAATAGGAGCCTGTCGGGCCATTTGAGGACCATCCTAAAACGTGCTCCGAGTGCCTCCAACGTCGGATCACACAACTTCCACCGCAAGACGTGGCACCTCCACAGACGCCGAAAGAATTCCCAGTAACGTGCGCGACGGCGCTCGCAACGTCTCCGTCGGTCCAGACGCAACAGACCGACGTAGCAGTACCGGAACCACCCTCCACTGAACGACGCCTGGCCGATCAATCAGCGTAGCCAGTTACAGAACTCCGTACATAGGCATCGATACCACCGAACACTGCAGGCACCGCCAACAGCAGGATGGCAATAAATACACTCATCGCACCAACAGAAGCCTTTGTGCCGGCGAGTATCAATGCAATCGTCCGACATGGAAGGCCACACACGAAACCAGTGTTGACCGAAACGCAGAAAAAGGTGGTGCAGGACCTTGTCAGAACATGGTATCTCTAATTTGGAGGAGGCAGAAGAACTGATCCGCTGACCACGAGGCTCATAGCATTGCCACTGACTCCATCGCTGCAGGACGGATGGCTGGGCGGACGGAGTCCGTCTCTCCGTCATCTGTGGTGAATAACGATCAGCAGGAAGCCTCCATTGCCGGCTGTGAAGTCACTCTGTTCCTTCGTATCAACCACCTCGATCTTACAGAAAGTGAACAGACTTCTGCACCAACATCGTGGGTCTAGGACGTCGAGACCCGGCAGGACACGGATCCGGAGCCCGCCGAGGTCTGAACAACTCCTGGAGGGCCGCGGTAGGCTGTGTGACGTCCCTCACGAAGTTCGCTTCTCTTCACCAACACAATGGACAACCATGCCCAACGACTGCACCACCAGTTTTAGCATCTGGCCACGATGACTATGAACATGGTTAGCTCTCCTCCAAAGATCTAACTCCTGAGAGAAACAACACGACCCAGAGGAATCGACTTTGCATTCCTGCAAGAAGTGCGAACCAACGCACTTCCGAACTTTTATGACTACGCAACGTACGTGACGCCTGGTGGTCCCACAGATATCGACGTGGCGATTTTTGTGCGTGATGGTATCGAAGCCACCGACATCACTTATCTCCTCACCGCAAGAAGATCAGCGGTGACGGCACTCGACACCCGATTCATTAACATTTTTGTACCGATCGGCACCACCAAACTTCATGACCGAGCCAAGTTCCACTCTGCTGACATGCCCTCCCCCCCTTTTTCCTATGATGGTGCGAGAACAGAGTCTTCGCTGGAGATTTTAAATGCGTCTTTCATCCCAAGGACCAAGTCCTTCACTAAACGCCTAGTCCATAACTGGATAGATTGATTCACGATCTTCACTTGTGCGACGCGTGGGAAAAGATACAAAACGACAGCTCTGGAAACACGCATCTTACCAGCAATTAGGCGAGCCGACTGAATCGCATATACATGTCATAAAGTCTTAGACAAGGATGGTGGCCGCCGTACGATGGCTTCTGGCCTTCTCTGATCAGAGTGGCTATATCTGCACGACCCATCTCCACCCTCAACAAATCTGGCGTAGTAACGGCCTTTGGAATATAAATGTAACACACTTCCAGGGCCGGGACTGCCGACAGCAAGTCCCCGCAACGTGGGCCAGATGCGAATGACGTCTCTCCCGATACCACTCGACTTTGGCTTCGTGGCACCTCTAAGTCAGACCGGCAATCCGCAAGTCACTTATGCAGTTCAGCAAGGACACGCTGCGTGACACCGGCAGACCCTGGACTTTTACTGCACGGCGTTCAGGGACTTCTACTCTCTTTCCCCATTGTCGGACAGACAACGAGAACGACGCAGAATTAATGCTCACGTATTATCGTTGAGGAAGCACCGATTAGGTCTGTAACGCACTATCGACACGGCAACAGCGACGGATATAATGGAGGCAGTCTCGTCTGAGGACGTGGGGGATGTCTTCGACAAAGGTTCGGGCGATAGGTCTTCAGGGCATGATGGAATACCAGTCGAGTTTTACCAGACCTTCCGTGACATCACGATGCCCCACTGGGTTACAATGTTCCAAGAAATCACGCCCCTGGACCGCCTACGTTAGTCGAAGAACTTCTCATATCGGTACACAACCCAGCAGGAGGGCAATCGTTCAGTGACTGTCGACCATTTACAACGTTGAATGTCGACTACAAGACCTTCGTCAGGCTTTTGGCAGGCTACATTAGGAAGACATTGTCAGTGATCCTCGCTCCAGAACAGAAGTTGGGGGAGGGGGGAGCGCGAACATACAAATGGCCACTGGCGACTGCAGGGAGCCGCGCGGGGTTAGCCGAGCGGTCTGTGGCGCTGCAGTCATGGACTGTGTGGCTGGTCCCGGCGGAGGTTCAAGTCCTCCCTCGGGCATGGGTGTGTGTGTTTGTCCTTAGGATAATTTAGGTTAAGCAGTGTGTAAGCTTAGGGACTGATGACCTTAGCAGTTAAGTTCCATAAGATTTCACGCACATTTGAACATTTTTGGCTGCAGGGACTTAACAGCGATCACCTCGGCGTGCTGTCTGATGGCGGCGATCGTCTCCATCGATTTCAATAGGGCTTCCGATAGAGTGTACCAAAACCTATTCCCTATGGTGATGGACTACAAGGGATTTTCCCTGAGGCTCATTAACACCCTGCAGCGCCTTCTGGCAGCAGCCACCTTTCAGGCCTAGATCAATGGACGGACGGTAGACCCAATACCCATTAAGAGGTATCTATGACGGGGTTGCTCATTTGAACCTATCTTTATGCACCTGCGCTCGAGCCACCCCTCGGGGGTCTCAATCACACGATATTTGGTATCACACTGCGGACGTCACCTTCCGCTGTAGGACGTGCGCCGACGACATGTTATTCTGGCTCGTTCCATGAATGAAGTCTTCAGAGTATTGAACTGGATCAAGCGATATGGACAGGTTGCGGGCAGTCTTCTGAACATTAACAAGTCGGCGGTGCTGGATATAGGACACGATCTCGGGCCGGGCGCTGTCGCCTCACTCCCGTCAGTTACTGAATTGAGATGTTTGGGAATCACGTGTATGAAGGATGTGCGCGGAACGGCCATGGGAAACAGTCGACGGCTACTAATGATTGTACGCGTGATGGTGCGCCAGAACCTGGTCGGGGATTTGAATCAGCTGCAGCGTGTGGAATACCTGAACCTCTACTTGGAGTCAAACGTCAGTTACGTGGCACATGTGGCCTTCGGTTATTTCTTATGCACAGGATGCGTATTTAAAATACATTATGACACTCTCACCCTCCCCCTAAGTGATAGAGGTCTGGTACTGGATAACGACCAAGAGTGGGCAGCTGCCCTTTATATGAGCAATATGTGGAAATGATGGACAAGTCAACACGCCTTCCTCACGGGTCGTCTATTGGAGGTCCTGATGAAGGTCTGTCACGTCACACCGTTGTCGGTCGCGACACAGCTCCCCCACGTATCGACATTCATTCTTGAATACAGATATGTGACCACTGATCTCCCCGCAAAGCACCTGCCGAATCTGAAAGATTTTTACACCCTCCTTCTGCGGGCAGTATCCAAGTGTCAACTGGTCACGAGTGCGGAAAACGATACGCCACAACTTTGTACCAACCACTGTACGCGAGACGTGGCATCAAGTCAGCAAGAAAAAATGTGCGACGAGACACCGGCTACACGCTATCGCATTAACAGACTCCCCAATTTTCTCCGACTGTCGCCTTCAGCACACCTGTGGACACTATTCCACGTTCGTGTCGCCGTCCGGCGTTTGGCGACTGACACAGATCTTAGCTTGCTACTTCCGTGTCAAACCTGACGTGACTGAACCTCGGACTCTCCTGTGTCCAGATGACTATTACTTTCCCCCAGCAAAATATCATGCACTTAGATGGTTGAGGGAATGACCATCGATTACATCTACAGCGAAGGGCAGAAGTTGAAACTTGAATATTGGTGGTATCTGCAAAATGTTCACAACACTCTTGCACACATACCGAGGTACCGTGCGCTCTATGCAAATTGTTTACACAGTGTTTCCGTAAACCCCCTGTATAGCTGGGGAGTGCCAGGATAAGTGGATGTTCAGCACAGGAACACCTTGAAGACAGAATGACCTGATTTGTAAGAAGTGAAGAGGGAAAGAGATTGGCTGATGCAAGTAAAATTACATTAATTGAGGCATCAGCAATGCACCATGAGTCCGTTGAAGATATTTTAGGCTGCATTGTTGGAGGCAGAAAACGCGATTGACAGTGGACAGCAAAACTCCATTCGTATCATTTCTTGAGGAAATATTATTTTAGCAGTAGTACCACAAGTAATATACAAAGTTACTTCTGTTTATCCCATGAATCAAATTTTATTTTTGGCGTTCCGTTTTACAGAATTTTCATGTGTACACATTTTCTAATTATAAAAGCGATAAGATGAGTGCCTAGAAACCGGGAGATCATGGGTTCGAGTCTCGATTGGATGACCGGGTTTTTAGTCTTTCTTTTAACCTAGGTTTCACTTGTCAACAATTTGAAGTGTCCCGAGAAACAACACACGGTTCGGATTCCACGTTAAACTGTTAGTCCTCTTGCTCTAGCTGAATAACTGGGTTTGTTAGAGACACTCAAGTCGTCAAAGAGGCGTCCAGTACGAAGAATTGCATCAGGGCACTGAGCCAAACGAAATTATAATTATTATTGTTGGCTATAAACATAATTAGGTTTTACGGAGCCCTCAGAGAGCGAGTCTTATTCGCAATTGTCCGGTTTTTTTAGGTAAATTTTGCCATAGTGAATTACATACATCAGTAACCTTTACATTATATGCTGCATGAGAAAAGGTCACTACGCTCTTATCTACGTAATTTATGAGACGAAATGCGGTTTAAAAAAGTAAAGATGAGAGTGTGTTCGATATCTGGCCTTTGTGTTTACACTGCGCCATATTTATGAGTAGGCCGTAAATACGTACATCAGCACAGAATGACAAGTGTAAAGCAATATCTGCAGCAGAAATATTCGTATCCTACAGTGTTGCCAGTTCGTGCAGCTAGCTGTTATGTGATGTTATTTCAGTGATTACAAAGTCGAGTGAAAAACACACATTGGGTAGACGAGACAGCTAGTGAATATCGATGTTGACGAACAAGGAAATGAATGTTTAGAACAGGTTGTAATCAACATCCAAGGAATTAGAGCTCTCTTTCAGTATGGAGCATCTTTCTTTACAACAAAACTCTGAACTTATGCTCCGTGTGGGTTGGTGGTCTTCTGGAATGATTCTAGCGACGTATTCCTATGGGCTCGGTTCGTACATTAGGCAACCATTTTTAACAAGCACAGACAAATCCCCTTTTGCTCTGGTAACACAAGCTGAACAATGTAGGGATTCACCGTGGTTTCAAATCCACATTGAACATGACGTAAACTGGGCCATGAAAGAGGCGGATGTCACGACAGGTAGACATTCTGTCACCAGTTTGCATTCTTACACGAGAATTTTTTCTTTTTTATTAATGAGACAGTCGTCATGTAAGGTCACAGAGCACTTATTTCTTGTTGTATCTAAACTTGAGATGTTGAAAATATTTATGCTTAATTGCGATTCGAACTCATATCTCTCCTTTCTTTGGGTTTGGCTCCTCTGAGAGGATGGTGCAAAAGAATTCGATAGTCATCGTTTAGTCATGTATAGTCGACAACGACGATATGTGCAGAGTTCGACTCTCAGTCAGTACAGTAGTTTACGTCATGTTATTTCCAGTGCAGACATGTGCCCATCTCGCTACTGGTGAAATAAACCGATTTTTAACGTCTACTCGTAATTACAAGTCAACGACGATAGGTAATGGGTTCGAATCTCGATAAGGCAAAGTTTTTTCGTCTCGTCACTTCAGTTTCAGTCATCTCACTATTGGTAAAAAATTACGTTCTCTAACACTAGATTTTGCTAAGTTAACAATCAAATTATGTTCATGGTTCGAATCCCAGTCCAATACAAAACTTAATGCGATACCATTTCGAGTTTAATGCAGCGCAGACTTGGTTACTTGTGATTGATACCATATTTAATATCTTTCGTGATTAGCTAACAGGAACGATAGTTGCTGGATTGGAGTGCTGGGTCCCAGTCCAGTACAGAAATGTCCGTAACATAATTTGAAGTTGAAAATTGCTTTTTAAATTTCATTTACTACAACAAATTTTGGTTAACAACTGTAATGGCTGTATCATCTCTAATAGCGTGCTTGTGGTATTTTTATCATCGTGATATGAAACTCCCTGGCAGATTAAAACTGTGTGCCGGGCCGAGACTCGAACTCGGGACCTTTGCCTTTCGCTGGCAAGTGCTCTACCAACTGAGCTACCCAAGCATTTTTCAATACACGCCGAAGTTGTAGTCGTATGGACTCTATGACTGTCCCTAATTGTAAATGTGTATTGTATGGTTACGCCGTCTGTTTCAGGATGCCTACTACAAATTTGTACCTTAATCATATTTTTATTTTGCCTTCCGCACGAATCCGATTGAAGTATAATGGTCTTAATATAGTTTGACTACTGGAGTGTCCTACATGTGAAGTCATATGAAAAGAAACAAGCAGAATTTGAACCATTTTTTGTTGAACCTTCGAGAAACCAGTGAAATGTACTCGATTGGTCATTGTGAGAGTGAAAATTAAATGCATAGAGCCACAGCAGCCTTTTATAGAACTGCGCAGTAATGCTTGGTTTGGGCAGAATCAAACTCGAGCATTAAGGTATCTGTGTTGTCAATTTTGACCCTCCTCAAATACTTGTCCTTGTGTTTATTGTAATCCACCGCCTTTTGTTCGTGTTCTTGATTTCTCTTTTTACGGGGATCATTTGCGTTGACATTTAATATAACTTCACATTCCCGGCAGAATCCATAAGCATCAGTTCTTAGTTTTCGAAACGAATACAGACTATGCTCCTTAAAAATCACATGATAAGTGTTATATTTCACCTCGAGTACGGTATTCGTTTCATGGAGAAAACGATCGCTGAATTATGTGAATGATTTTATAGCACTAAGGTCAGCGTTGTCAAAATATTTCCTTTCGAATTCGTCGTGACAACAATGCGACGGTTGGGAGGAAATTGATCCCATTGAGATCGGACCACGTCCCATGTTTCCACTGCTAGCTTATGCGGTCTATTGCTGTGCTTCTCTCTTCCGTCGTCCACTGCAAGCGCACCAACATTCAACCCCCGTTGAAACTGTCTTCAAACGACTCTCGATAACTTGAAGGATTCTCTGGAATAGGGATTTACAGACTACAGTCTTATTATTGCTGCATTCTGAATGGTAAATATAGGTGGACCTACGTTCCGATAAGACCTTAAGTGCATTAGATGTTTTAGATGGTGTTCTTTTCAGGTAAACTTAACGTCAGTAAACCTTGTGGGTTTTTATCACCTAAAGCCCAAAGTCGTTCATGGTCATCTGCTTGGTCCGCTGCGCGTATTTTCAGAGAACATTTCTTGGCGCAACATTTCCTACTGACTGAAAATTGCTTGGAACATTTATTCTCACCTTAGCAGAGGTTGAAAATACCGCTTCAGTTGTAAATTAGTTTATTTTCACACGACCGGTTTCGGACTGTCATAAGCCCATCCTCATTTTCTACCCCTGTTATAATGCTCACTTGCGAATGTTCTTCCAACAGGATTGTTTGTGTTCTTACCTTCTTTTCGGCGAAACATAACATTGTATCTTTGGAGTCTTTCGCTGTGACATGTTTCAATAAAATCTTGTTAGTTTACAAGCAGCGTCAATTCGGATAAAACACTAGAGCTTTCTACATCTGACCCTGCCATCATAATCAGGAGTTTAAATCACTCACTGCCAGGGCTGGCACCGTGTTTTGCTTTTATAGTTGTAATGACAGCTTCTGGAACCTTAGGGCTACAAAATTATTGACATAATTCAGCGATCACTTTCTCCATGAAAGGACAGCTGTACTCGAGATGAAGTATTACACTTATTATATGTTTCTTTAGGGAGAATAGTCTGCATTTTTTTCGAAAACCAAGAACTGATTCTTATGATTTCTTCCGGGAATTTGAAGTTATACAGAATGGAGTGTCGCATACGCAGAAGGCAAGTCAGACTTTGGACGTTGAGCGAAAGCAAACACGCTTGTCACTGGTAGCCGGCCGAAGTGGCCGTGCGGTTATAGGCGCTGCAGTCTGGAACCGCGAGACCGCTACGGTCGCAGGTTCGAATCCTGCCTCGGGCATGGATGTGTGTATGTCTTTAGGTTAGTTAGGTTTAACTAGTTCTAAGTTCTAGGGGACTAATGACCTCAGAAGTTGAGTCTCATAGTAGTCAGAGCCATTTGAACCATTTTGTCACTGGTAGGGACGCGGGAGCGGTAGTTACAAATCTGGCGCCGGCCACTCGCGCCATCTGATGTCACACTGTCCCACGTGAGTTCCACGAGAAAGACAAGCCGTGGAGTATAATTGCGTAGGCTTCCGCGGCCAGAGTCAGTCGACATAAAAGTTTTCTGGGTTGGTACCGCGTCATAATGTAAAAACTACTGCTGCTATAGAAAAGCCAACGTTTCGGCCACGATTGCAGCGGCCTTCTTCTGGGTCTGGGTCTTAGACCCAGAAGAAGGCCGCTGCAATCGTGGCCGAAACGTTGGCTTTTCTATAGCAGCAGTAGTTTTTACATTATGACGCGGTACCAAACCCAGAAAACTTTTAAGCCGTGGAGTGTACATAAAAGCACATGATCCTGTAGATCTTACGAGTGCCAGCACCCGTCTCCTACTGGAAGCGAATATCTCTTTCGGACGAATTTAATAAAGCTTGTCTCTGCATTTAAATGCACTCAAGCTCTTTGTAGCACACGACAAAGTTAAGATCTTTAGTGGATACCTTTTCCATTACATACTGCTTTCCCGAGGGCCCTGCACGGAGCCGAGCGTTGGCGAAGTATGGCAGACAAGCCGACTAGTGTTCGTTGCGAGGCCCTTATTTCTTGTGGGCCGCTGTCACGCTGCGGAACGGAGCCACTAGGAGCTGCTCGACTTACCTTCCGCGCGATGAGCCATTGCGGCTCTCTTTGAAAGGTCCCAGGCGTTGCCATTACATCTAAACAAGTAGAACACCGTACCAGCCCTGACAGTGAGTGTTCTTAACTCCTAATGGCGATAGCGTAGTTAGTTATCGGAAGCTCGAGTGTTTTATACGAAATCACGAGCTTGTAAACAGAGAAGATGTCACCGCCAGACACCACATGTGCTAGGTGGTAGCCTTTAAATCGGCCGCGGTCCGTTAGTATACGTCGGACCCGCGTGTCGCCATTATCAGTGATTGCAGACCGAGCGCCGCCACACGGCAGGTCTACTCTAGAGAGACTTCCTAGCACTCGCTACAGTTGTACAGCCGACTTTGCTAGCGATGGTTCACTGTCTACGTACGCTCTCATTTGCAGAGACGACAGTTTAGGATACCTTTCAGCTAAGTCATTCACTAGGACCTAGCAAGGCCCCATATTCAGTTACTATAATTACTATCTTCAAGAATGTATTCTGAACAGATAATATTGGGAAGGACAAACTGCCTATTGGCTTCTGTCTCGGGTTCTTCGGCCGACGTTCATCTAATGATTTTTCTGACGTTTCGCCAGCACGAGTGGCTGGCATTGTCAAAGTTTCACCCTCCATTGCCGGTGCTGAACTGGAACCGAGCTCGCGGCCGCAGACTATATGTACCTGGCGCGCCAACGTCCGAATATTGTGAATCACGTACCATCAAGAGCGACGTTCATCATTTAATGGATTAAAGTTAAGTATCAAACTAATTACGTCCGCTTTCCGAATTCTCATTCCTTGTCATGTTCCAGACCTCACGTCAGTATAGTTCTTCCCTCCTCACGCCAGCCTGCGTGAGCTAAAATGCGTGCATTTCGGCCTCCACTCGTAACACGGTGTTGGCTCTTCTGCTAACACAAAAGAAGATATTATTGAAACACAACATTGCTCTGAATTTCTCTTCTTCTTCGCAGCCTTTCTTCCACTACTCTTTCTGAATCCCAAATTTTGTTTGTAGTCACTACTTACTTCCTATGTGATGTTGGCAAAAGTAAATTCCACGGTATGGATACCCTGTCCCTAGTAAATACTTCTCATCACGGCGCACACGAAGACAAGTTCGAAAGGTGTGTAGGATGTCTACTGGCTACAGCGGTATGTGGAACGACTAGAAGCAGAATGACCGTCAAATGTTTATAGATGGCGTTGCGTCTGTCGGAGAGTGATAATATTTTGTCAGTACAAAGACTGGTTCGTACAGACACAATTACCGCAGGAAAAGTAAAAACGAATTAATGGGCGCTAAGTCGTTCTTCCGGGAAACACCTCAATTTCAGATGAAGCCACCACCCTTTCCAGCATTTGATCGGGTAGTTGGGACCTGGAACAACTAAATATAATGCATGGAGTAACACCTCCCCATATGTCAGATATCAGGTGATGTGCAATGAAAATAATTTTTACTTTCTTATTCAAGTCCCACTGTGACTGTTCCCTACTCTACCATTAAAGACATTCTAGAGATATATTCTGACTCGTAGCCCATGTTGCTGCTGGCAGACATACATTTTTTTCAAAGTTTTATGAAGTCAGATCAACGCTATGAAGAGTGGATTACTCAGTTACAGGGCCTGACTAGGGTATGTAAATTTAATTGCTAAAATAACCAATTTAGGAAATATTATGCTAACTCCTTTATTCTCAATATTCTTATCAAGCAATCTCGTGACAATAAATTAAAGAAGGACCTGCTAAGCCTAGCAAACCCGTGTTTGCAAGACTATTAGCCATTGATTTGGGTGTCTAACAGTTGAAGTATTACAGTGCGAAGCCACTGACGTATTGACTATACGTCAACAGCTGGCACGGCCAAGCGATCGGCACGGACGGACCCGGAACACACAGGGCGAGCACGCTACTCGACTGACACAGTAAATAAACTATGTCAAGTATTCTAAATTACGAGGAGCATTTAACAAGTAATGAAACACTTTTTTTTCTGAAAGCAGACTTGTTTTATTCATGATTCCTAAACACCATGTTTTTCCCGACTTTTTTGGCTACAGAACCCTATTTTCCAACATAATCTTCGTTCAATGTGACGCCTCATTACTGTGAGGGCCGGTATGTGCGCGTAGTACAACTCTACCGGTCGACGTCGGAGCCAACGTCTTGCTGCATCAGTAGCCTTCCCATCATCAACGTACTGCTTCGCGGGGAGTGCAGCCCTCATTGGGCCAAATAGACGGAAGTCGGAAGGAGCAAGATCCGGTTTGGAGGGTGGATGAGGAAGAACAAAGAAGTTTTCTGGGCTCCTCTCGGGTGCGCAGACTTGCGTTGTCGTGGAGAAGGAGAATTTCATTTGCATTTTTGTGGCGACGAATAGCTGAAATCGTTTCTTCAGTTTCCTGAGGATACCACAATACACGTCAGAGTTGAGCGTTGCACGATGGGGGAGGACATCAAACAATGTTCCCTACAGAGTCCCAGAAGATCGTCGCTATGACTTTAGGAGCTGCGGGTGTGGAATTGAACTTATTCTTCGGGAGAGAGGCGGGGCGGTGCCACTCCATGGATTGCCGTTTTTTTCAGATTCGAAGTAACAAATCAATGTATCGCTGCCTGTGACGATGTTCGACAAAAATGGTCACGATCAGCCCCACAACGCGCACGCAATTCCGCGCAGACGGTCCTTCGTTGCTCTTTATAGTCTTCTTTTAGGCGGCGAGTCACCCAGCTGGCACACAACTTTGAGGATCACAACTGGTGGACGAGTATGTCAGCACTACCAACAGAGTCCAGCTTAGTCGATCACCTAGAATGAGAGTGTCCGGACGTTCCAACACTGCAGGAGTCACAGCTGAGTGCGGCCGGACAGGTTTGAGTGACTTTGTTGCGATGATGACAGAAGCCTCACACAACGACTCACCGTGCTTTTGTTCACTGTCTGGTCTCTGTAGAGATCCTGCAAGTGACTATGAATATCTGTGCTGCTTTGGTTTTCCTACAAAAGAAACTCAATGACAGCTCTGTGCTTGGAACGCGTCTCCATTACAAACGTCAATTTGAGGATACGTATAGCGGAACTTCGTGAAACTCTAGGGGCTGAAGGAGGAGTATTTCACGATGTCCCACAACCAATTCCACATTTTGTCAGCCTAAAATGGCCTAGAAAAAATGTGTTGCATTTCTTATTGAAAGCCCCTCGTAGCATCCTGTTCACGCTCCGGTGTAAACCACGAAAAAGACAGATGTTTCTATCGGAACACACGCTGTAATTACTCTTTAAACATCGGGAATAGGGCTGAGTTGAGCAAAATGAAGCACAACCGACAAAAGATCAGACCTTCAAACACACTCGAGTGGTTAATAATAAAAAGTCTAGTATGTTCATAACGAACATGTATAAATTCAGGAACAAAATTTCACCTGAATATCATCTTTTTTATCAATAGTTTTTCGAGTTAACAAAGTACCAATGACTCTTTAATTTAACACAGGGTCGTCAATTTCAATCGTTAACCTGCAGGCGTACTTGAAATCAGGATCGCCAAAGTTAACAAATTTTCAAAGGTCTCTGTTTATTTACATTAAACAAGAGATTGGAGTAAAAGGATAATTGTCATCTGATGTTACGTGTAGACAATTTACCAAACAGCTACATTGGCAGAGACAAATTCAAATAAGGTGACGAATTTACTAGGACAGGATCTTTTCAATGCTTTGGGCTGCACAATTCACGAATGAGAGCATCACATTCCAACTGACATTCCAAATGAAATTTAAGTCTGCTGGCGCAAAAATATGATTTCTTTCCTAGGAAACAAGCAGTATTAAAAATTAAAAGGCACATATTACAGTGAAGCCGAATGCTTTGCTGAAATTTTGCAAGACACCGAACATTCCTTTTATGTTAAAAGGTAATCAGCAGCCAATGGGCAATGCTAATCCTATTTTACAGAAACTGAACAGCTGACTATGTATCTGTGGAGATTTCACAGCGAATGGATCTTAAAGAATCTTTCACAGCGATTGGATCTTAAAGAAACATGCCTGCAAATACTTTTGGACAGAGAAACGCAGAAATTAATGGCGGTAAACATTCCATATGGTCAGTGTAGTTAGAAACAGTTACCCTTCAGGATAACCAGCGCACCGAGTGTGTTCTAGCAGTCTTTAGAACAATTAGTCTTGAGGACATAATTGTTTCAGATACAACCCCAGAGGAATTTGGAATCTCATTTCAAAATTCTACTAGCAAAAAATTAAAAATGCAACAATGACAACTGCTTCTTCTTTCAATGCAAAGTGCAATACTTAGGACACATTCTGCTGCACAAGGCATCAAGCCGACGCCTGAACTGTCACTAAAAATTTTCGGGCTCCAAAGGACATACAGCAGTAACATTCCGTATTGGACGAAACAAATTATTATAAGAGGTTTATACCTCATGCAACTTCTGTCAGTGAACCACTGCACAAGTTGTAATGCAGTGGCACCAGATGCAACTGGAACATTGAATACCAACAAGCAGTTAATACATTAAAAGAATGTTTGCTCGATACCAAATGTCTTAGACATCTTATCCAAACAAAAAGTTCACAGTTGTTGCAGGTGCTTCACACTACGGCGTAGGCGCCGTCCTGTCGCATCGTCGTCGTGGTTTTGGATGTCTACTGCGTTCACATCAAAGACTCTGACACAGGCACGAAGAAATTGCACTTAGATAGAGAAGGAGCCTCTCGCCATTATATCTGTAGTCAAGAAATTTCATTATTACATTTATGGACGTAAATTTATCTTCCTCACAGAGCACAAAAATTATATCGCTATCTTTGGTCAGTCTCTGAGTTTAGTGCCTGCAGCCGGTTCCTGCAGTTCGTCTAGTACTGAGGTTCCAACATTTCCTGCATTATTCAACGGAATACAGTTTCGTGAATTCCATTAGAATCCTACATTACTACTTACCAATCGCTATTTATAGAGTAATAGGATAATTACAAATGTCTACATAATATTTCAGTCATAGTGACATTAACCTATACTGCCAAGAGACAGGAAATTAGTTTAGATTTTATTGTATTAGATACAGAACATTATGTGCCACGCATCAAACTTTTACCAGAGTTAAATAAAGTTTTGTATCGTAATTATTGATAAATGTTTTTGATCTGCTTGTTGTATTGCCACATTTCTTTTGTAGTGTCCCCTGTCAAGCAAGTGTTTAATTAGTAAAACCGCCTCCCATTTTTATGAACGTAGTAGAAATTAATTTTCTTGCTTTAGTGAATGTTTGACTTGAATTAATAGTAACCTTCAGGTACAGCATGCCAACATTCTTCTTCATCCCTTTGTAACCTCAGAAAATCTGAACTCTATCTTCTCTCGTAAGAACCATCTCGGGAGCGCGAAGTTTTGGCCACCCCTGAGTTATGCAGCTTCACGGAACTGTGGGTTAGTCACCATCGCCACAAGTAGGGGTGAAGCTGTCGGCGGCCTTCTGCAGGCGTCAGAGCTGTTGGCAGCACAGTCCAATATGCAACCCTTGTCTTTACATTAAAAGAATTGTCTGTTCTTTCCCTTCAACTAAACTTTCACGCAGGTACGAAACTTGGTTAAAACCGCACATATCATCCACATCTGTTAATCTCCGATGATATACATTTTCAGGGCTGAAGACCAAACAAAAAGCGTCAGAGGATCGACTCATATATACGATCTGAACTAATACTCAAAGTATTAACCATGTTGAGCCCTAACGAAGAAAGTATGGCGGAATTCATACTCAGAGAAATAATTCTACAGTGTCAGAAATGCTCTTAAGTTGGATCGTCTGTAAGACCCTAAAAATCAACTCAATGATTTCCTTTCGTTTGGAAAAACGAAGGCACTCTAAACGGTAAAGCCTCCGAATTTTTTGCGTGAAAACTCTTAAAGCTTTTTAAATAAAACATACTTTATTAACATTCTACATTCCATGTCTAGATATTTACTTCTCAACATAGTCACTCTGGCAACGAACACATTTCTCCCAATGAGAGGTCAGATTGGTATTACCTACCATGCAGAATGTTTGACTTTGTTGACGGAGCTATAACCTCAACTCTGTTTGCACTGCTTCATTACTATCAAAGAGAAGTGTTCGAAGGTGTTCTTTAAGTTTTGGAAGCAGATGAAAGGTGGATGGCGCCAACTCGAGGCTGTATGTATGGGTGATCGATGGCAGTGAAACCAAGGCGTCGGATTACTGCAGACTTCGCAGCGCTCGTATGTACTCTAGCACTGTCATGCTAAAGGGGAGGGTGCTCCATGTACAGACAACTCTACTAAATCGTGCTTTCAGTTTTCTGAGCTGTTTCTTACGCCCTGGCAGAGCTACATTACACACCACCATACTACACTTTTTAAGTCGGAGTCCCCAGAGAGTTGCGACTTGTGTCAGTGAAGCGGCAAAATCGAGCCAGTATTATACATGACATTTACTACACCACGCGATATTGAGAATAGAATAAAAGGCTCAGAGACATTGCTTTTCAGCATGCCTTCGTACATTCACTTCAGTGTCAGTACAAACATGTCACATAATGAGAGACATGAACATAGACTGACTGAAAGACACTCCCTCCGCAATAAACCTAAGAAAATGTTTAGCTGCTATAGAGTGAGCACTACCTCATTACAACCCACACTCCACACGGCGCACAGTTACACTCATTATAGGTGTAATTGCAATTAAAATGATTGACAAAGTAAGATTTATAGGTCAAACGTCGGCTCCAGGCCTCTCACCACATGATGTAACATTCGTGGTCTACTACTCACAACCTCAGCCCCTCAGAACTGTAATCGCGTTACATAACTCATAGGCACATTGAACATAATGATCGTGACGCTCTAACAGCCGACTGCTCAGAAACCAAATGGCATCAGATGATCAAATCGCCCACAACTGATGGCAAAACTCATTGACCGTTGATAGGCTCACAGCTCTCTACGACGTACAAGCTCTTATACATACTGTGCATGTAAGAACAGTTCGTGTTCCTTGGTTGACAACTAACTTACGTCAAATGATGAAAAATAGGAATGCTGTTTTGATATCTTTAAAAGCAAATCCGAAACCGGAACACTACGAAGAGTACAGAAATCTGTGAAACAGGATAAAACAATGCGTTCGCAGTGAGAAAATCCTGTACGCTCATTCCTTTCTATGGAGCGATACTACACCTGCAATTCTGTGGAAGAATCTCCGTACCTTGTGTGCAGGAAAGGCAAAAATCAGAAACTATTTGTTGGGTCTACTATGATGCAGTGTCCATGTTTTATGGTGTACTATACACTGTACCTCAGACATGCCTGCATGTCTGAATGAACAGATACTGCTACGATCTACAGCTGCCTGAAACGTAGAAAAAATGTATTCTCAATGTTAGCAATAAACTGTGCAACTGAAGTCTAATCGTATTCACAACCGTGAATACATTTCTCCTACTGGTTTTCTGGTCTCAGCTGAAGCGCTGGGTGATTTATTCTCAGCGCCAATCAGCCCCCATGGTGCAAAGAACTATCGCCCACGAGAATCCCCAGATTACGTAACCAAGTACATCACTGTACACCTAAAAAACGTTACAAAAAAAAAGATGAAAAGCAATGCACTGTGGAAAAAGCTGCGCAGTTTCGGTATAGGGAAGCGAAGATCTGACGCTGTTTATCAAGCGTCTGCAGAAGAATTAAACGATTTCTTCTCAACAGCTGTAAACTGCCACGCAGCGACAAATTACCAGCCCCAAGATATCAATCTCTCGAGAGACAAGTTTTTTCCTAAAACATGTCACTACCGGCACAGTACACAAGGCAATTATGAGAATCTCTTCCGAGGCAGTAGGAAATGATGGAGTGAGCATTGGCATGATTAAGAACGTCGTAGACACTATTATTCCAGTTATCACAGACATCTTCAACCTGTCTCTTGTCAGTAGTACATATCCTACTGAGTGGAAGCAAAGTTTAATTCAACCTATACCCAAGACTGACAACCCTAAGTCGCCAGGTGACTACAGGCCGATCAGCATACTACCTGCAATATCTAAAGCCCTAGAATACATCGTCCACGAACAGCTGACGGATTACCTCAAAACTCATAACATCCATGACAAATATCAGCCAGGCTTTCGAAAGCAGCATAGTACAGCAACTGCATTGACCAAAGTAACTGATGACATTAAACATGCTATGGACAGACGTGAAGCTACCATCCTAACACTGCTTGACTTTAGCAAGGCTTTTGATACAGTTGACTTTGATATATTACTAATTAAAATGTAACAGATGAATTTCTCAAACAGCGCAATACACTGGTTCGACAGGTACCTCAAAAACAGAAGTCAACAATTCATTTGTGGGTCGGAAAAGTCATCATGGAAAAACGTGCGCTCTGGAGTTCCCCAAGGCTCCGTCCTTGGTCCATTACTCCTCTCACTGTACATTAATGATATTTCTTCAGTGATTCACACCTGCAACTACCATCTATATGCCGACGACATCCAACTGTACATAAGCGCAAGCCCCAAGAACATTGCTGACGCAGTAGCGAGTAGGAACGCAGATCTTTGCTCTGTTTCTCGATGGGCACAGAACCTAGGTGTGAAACTAAACCCCAAGAAATCCCGGGTCATACTTATATCTCATCCAAAGTTAATCAGCCGGTACTTTCGCGAAACAGTCCCTCAAATACTCCTCAATGGTACCCAACTACCATACTAAAAAACAGTAAAAGACCTTGGAATAATCTCGGATGAACACCTAAACTGGGAAGAGCAAACAGTCACAGCTTGCCGGAAATCGCTCTCCTCCCTACATGCAATTCAAAAATTTAGAAAAATATTTCCAACCCATGTTAAACAAAAATTAGTCCAAACACTAGTCTTGTCTAATCATTACTACTGTGATGTAGTTCAACACGGCACAAATAGTGAAAATTCGAGATGCCTCGAGCTAGTGATGAATGCCTGCGTTAGATACGTGTGCAATATACGGTTGTATGATCATATCAGTCCTTCATACTCCCAGCTAGGTTGGATACGCCCACATAAGGCACGCGATCTCCACACGATGTGCTTACTTCAGCGATTTCTTAGCCACTGGTGCCCCCAATACTTATCTTCTCACATTAAACACCTATCATCATTCCACAACCGCAATACCAGATCTGATACGTCTAGCATCTTGGCTGTACCTTTACATAACACAAAATCTTTCTCCGTGTCATTCTCCATCTCAGCCATACGACTATGGAACGCGCTCCCCTGTGATTTGCGTCTTATCCAGAACCACTCAATATTCAAGAGGGAACTCAAAACTTACATATTAGGGACGGTATAGCCACCATTGTTGTGCCCCTCTCATCTCTTTCTTTCTCCTCTCCATCATAGCTTCGAATTTTAGCATTCTATTTCTCTTCCTCTAACCTTTCTACCTCTTCTATATCTCTTTCACCCCATTCTATCGTCTTATCTCTCTGCTCGATGATAATAACTCACAAGCTGCAAGAACATAACGAGAAAATTCCCAACTAGCAATAGGACTGACATTCATAAAAGAAAAATGTTTACTTTCATATACATAGTCATTACTATTATTATTATTATTATTGATTGTTATAATTATTTTTTTGATTCTTATAATTATCATTGTACTACTGTTATAATTTCTATTTTTTCTTTAACATTAATACTGTATAACACGTTATATGTCCTTAATGTAGAAACTGAAATTCGTTCAATCTAAGTATGCCTGGTTAGGTGTAAGAGAGGGCCTGAAGGCCCTAATCTTGCCAGGTAAAATAAATGCATAAATAAATAAATAAATAAATAAATAATGAAAACTTCGAAGGAGAAACCGACGTCAGTCGCAATCGGCCATCGAAATAATTTGATGGCGAAATTGAAAATCTGGACTCGAGCTCTGATTTCCCGCGTAACTTGAGTGGTTGCCTTAATCGTTTTTATCTATTTTTAATACGTTTTCCTTGTGCGTTTATTCAAAACTGTTCGCAAGAAACCACATAAAAAATTTCAAAATGCCATAAAAGGCAGGAAATTGTAATAAAATAATCAGGAACTCAGTCCTGCAATAAATGAAAATGACTGACTTGCAACATTATGCCAAGTAAAGGAACATCTAAATCTCGAACTCTTGAATACAGGACCGCTAGACGGCTACTCAGACTTCAAATTCCGTAAGAATTCGTTCGTGTATCCAGTCGTAACTAACTACGCAGTAAAACGTCTCAGAGATGAGACAAACAGACTGTTTGGAGGGTCCATAAATATTCTTCTCAAGAAATTAGCATAACATATTCCATATTTCGTTCTGTGTTGTATCCTCTCGTATTGTTCGTGTAAGTACATCCAAAACGAGTTACATTGCCTTTCCACACCGTAAACAGTGTTCACCTGTGTGCATCAGCGTGCAACATGTGGAAAGAGGCGAATCAACCATATTTGTTACGTGCAGTCTGGCCTACGTCATATACTTGTGATGAAACGTACCATGAGGATCGAGCCGCTGAGTCCAAGTGCAGGGGGTGCACAGAAGGCCAGAGGGTAGGCCATGCTCTCATCGAGTATCGCTGTTCCATCACTTTCCTGACACGATACAGCATTAAGAGAATGTAAATATCTCGCACCGTCGGGCCTCTGGACAACGACAGCTCATGGCGACGCAGGTATAGTTTACAAGGAACACTGCAATGTTGCCGATTGGAACTAGTCCAAGAAGCGTGTTCTCTCAGGAACGCTTCGCAGGTCACTCTTGGTCCCACTATTATTTTCCTCATATGTCAATGAATTTGCGTCCGTTTTGTCCTCCTCAAATATCACTTTTATGCCCACGATATATAACATTATCTGAGTGCTATGTAGTGGAGGAAAGAGAATCATGGTACAATTTTAATCCCATCTGGGTGGGCTTGCGTCGTGTCGAGGTTGTCTTGACCACAATGCGGAATTTTCGCTGGGAAGCCCTTAGACTTTCTTTATACAGTCCCAATCTCTCTCCATGTGATTTCCATAACTTTGAAGCCCTGAAGAAAGACATTCATCACCATCGATTTGCTTCAGATGAAGAGGTGGATGCCAGGATACAATCGTGTTTCAGCAGATAACCACAGACATTTTTCCATAAAGGTACTGACCGTCTTGTTGCACTGTGTGTTACGTGGCAGTTTAATCCAAAACAGTCCCGTAACCTGTTTAATAATCCAATATGCAGATATGAGCAGTAAATCAAACCAAATCACTAGCGTTGCATGAAAATTACAAGCAGTAATAACAATTACCAATGATTGCAATTATAATTATCTTCGTTTCTTTTCCTTTTGGTACAGTGAAGGAGACTTTTAATGTGCTGCAGCTTGGAGTTTTCGATTTCTGGCAAAATGTGAGAGTCACTAAGGGATCTGCATGGATCACAAAAATGTATCTGCTGAAAGCCAAAGTCTTTGCCAGGAAAACCCAGGGAAGAGCATAGTGATAATTGAATGCAGCAGGAACAACTAGTGAGGGCTGGCTAGCCAGTTATGAAGATTCAGCGTGCAATAAGCGAGAGGAATGCCTATTAACTAAGATAAAATTTGAAAGGCAGAGGAAAAAATTTAGCTGCCGATGTGAGACTCAGCCATTAGGCCTAAAGGAGACCAGCTGTAATTTTTATTCAAAATTTAGTATGGAGATCCCTGACTGGCTCATAGCTATTATTTTGGTATCGGGGGAGATGGACATCTTCACATTGGCTGTAACCAGAAACCTGTTACATAGTGGGGTAGATTTTCTGCCTTCTACACTGATCCAAGGGAGATTTATACTTCAGTGGTTAACTACAGAAGAATCTGTAAGAGTAGGGAATTTGTTAGCATGTCTATTAAATTTTCGTCAGAACTTACAAGGTGAGCTTCAATTGGCTGGCGAGATTCTGATGCTGGCAGAACCACCTAAGTTTTGAAGAGGAGAGTAAAAGGTCACTTTTTCTTAGGCTGTCATAATGACAGGACATTTTGTCACGCAACTGCTGAGAAAGATATTTCCAACTTAGACCAAGACTCAGATACCAGGGCTGATCTTAGAATTCTCAGCCATTATTACACTTCTGCTCTTGTACATAATTAAAGTGGTAATGGTGGGCCGAATTTGCATTCACTGAGATAAGTCGAGTGCATAGTCATTTCCTTGTATCAAAATTGCATTTTGCTGATCAGTTTTTCACCGCCAGCTAGCTGCACCCACAATGCACTTACGCGAGAGTACAGGTGTTTGTTAATACTTTTCTGGGACTTTTATTTAACCTATTAACTTATTCTGTAGTCGTTGGCCATAGTCACAAACCCAGTCTTATGTTGGTTTTTTATCATGTCTACACCTACCTGTGCCAAGGCAGTCATATGTGTTTTCAATCCCTTGTTCGTTTGGTAATTGATTGCGTTCCTGAAGCAGTCGAGAAAACATTTTTGATGTCGTCTATCAATAAATCAGATTGCTATAGTGATATTTAGTTTCTTTTTTGTAGTTTGATTAATCCCATTATCAGTGCATCCACGTGGGCTGCAGCACCCATCTCTTCATGCTTGATTGCGCCACTGCTGATAATTTAATTAGATAAAACGTAATCCATTGAAAAAACTTGTTTTCTTTTAATTCACGTGATCTTATGGGGAGTTATCTACCACTGCAGCTCACCGAAGATAGATTCTGAAGGATCTTAGGATTGTGTTAAAAAGCTCAACTGACATCTCATGTAAGAATTTGTCTAACATGCCAAGACTTTTCTGATTCCTGGCAGTCCTCTTACATAGGCAATGACTTTCATAGGTTGATACATAATAGTTTGTCACCTAAAATTTGAGTAAGTTGTCCATTTATTGCATTTTTGAAACAGAAAAATACATGCAAGCGCCATAATAATAACGAACCTCAAGCAAATAAATTATACTAAGTTGTATGCACTGTGCTAATTTGTGCTTCTTTTATAACAAGAAGAGGACACGGAAGTAGAATCAGTTGGCATCCCAAGAGACAAAGTCAAACTAGGCGGGAAAATTTTGTTTTTTTGGTTTTAGTAGGTTTTCATAGTGTATTGTGGTGTGCATAGTATAGGTGCTCTCAGCCCTTGTGAGGCAAACTGAGGAGCTACTTGATTGACAAGTAGACTGACATACGGTCGGGAGAGCGGTGTGCATCCAGTGATGCCTGTGGCCTGAGGATGACACGGCGGCCAGTCGGTGCCTTCCAAGGCCTATCCGGACGGAGTTAATTTTAGTTTATAGTTTAGGAATTACGTAATACATGAGATGTGTTTTACATGCATCGACATCAGGGTATGTAGTGGTTAACCCCTGTCCATGAATGTAATTTGGAGAAAATGAGAAAAACTGAATGGGATGTTGCCATTCCATGAGTAACTACCGACAGTAAATTAATTATTGAACTCCAGCAGGGCAGATCACGAGGTGTTGAGGTTAGAAAAAATCAAAACAGTTATTTGCTGGGATCAATAATAATAGATAGTGACTCAAATTACATATGGATTAGTAGGGAACAGTCCAAAGTTGAGTCACTGTGTGAGGAGTACACTGATCAGCCAGAACATTATGACCATCCACCTACTATCGATATAAACCCATCCAGGCGATAGCAGCATCACCTGGCGAGGAATGACTGCTAGTTTCACACACACACAGTGCATGTAGTATCAATGAGCATGCTGTCCATTTGTAGAATGGCGGGCAGCGCGATCTATCTGAGATTGACTGAGGGCAGATTCTGAAGTCTCAGAGGCTCAGCATGAGCATTTCCGAAATTGTACGATTTGTCGGGTGTTTGAGGAATGCTGTGGTGAGTGACTTCAACAAGAGGTGAAACCAAGGTGAAACTGCATTCAGACGTCATGGGGTTGGGCGGCCACCCCTCATCACAGATGTAGGACGTCGTAGGTTGGAGAGCTGGTAAAACAGGACGACGCTTCATCCAGTCCCAAACATGCTCAATGGGGGACAGATCCGGAGATCTTGCTGGCCAGGGTAGTTGACTTACACCTTCTAGAGCACGTTGGGTGGCACGGGATACATGCGGACGTGCATTGTCCTGTTGGAACAGCAAGTTCCCTTGCCGGTCTAGGAATGGTAGAACGATGGGTTCGATGACGGTTTGGATGTACCGTGCACTATTCAGTGTCCCCTCGACGATCACCAGTGGTGTACGGCCAGTGTAGGAGATCGCTCCCCACACCATGATGCCGGGTGTTGGCCCTGTGTGCCTCGGTCGTATGCAGTCCTGATTGTGGCGCTCACCTGCACGGCGCCAAACACGCATACGACCATCATTGGCACCAAGGCAGAAGCGACTCTCATCGCTGAAGACGACACGTCTCCATTCGTCCCTCCATTCACGCCTGTCGCGACACCACTGGAGGCAGGCTGCACGATGTTGGGGCGTGAGCGGAAGACGGCCGAACGGTGTGCGGGACCGTAGCCCAGCTTCATGGAGACGGTTGCGAATGGTCCTCGCCGATACCCCAGGAGCAACAGTGTCCCTAATTTGCTGGGAAGTGGCGGTGCGGTCCCATACGGCACTGCGTAGGATCCTACGGTCTTGGCGTGCATCCGTGCGTCGCTGCGGTCCGGTCCCAGGTGGACGGGCACGTGCACCTTCCGCCGACCACTGGCGACAACATCGATGTACTGTGGAGACCTCACGCCCCACGTGTTGAGCAATTCGGCGGTACGTCCACCCGGCCTCCCGCATGCCCACTATACGCCCTCGCTCAAAGTCCGTCAACTGCACATACGGTTCACGTCCACGCTGTCGCGGCATGCTACCAGTGTTAAAGACTGCCATGGAGCTCCGTATGCCACGTCCAGCACGTCCAGCACGAACGCTGGTCCAACTGAGGCGCCAGATGGAAATGGCATGGCAAGCCGTTCCACAGGACTACATCCAGCATCTCTACGATCGTCTCCATGGGAGAATAGCAGCCTGCATTGCTGCGAAAGGTGGATATACACTGTACTAGTGCCGACATTGTGCATGCTCTGTTGCCTGTGTCTACGTGCCTGTGGTTCTGTCAGTGTGATCATGTGATGTATCTGACCCCAGGAATGTGTCAATAAAGTTTCCCCTACCTGGGACAATGAATTCACGGTGTTCTTATTTCAATTTCCAGGAGTGTATTTCTAGCACTTCAATCATAGTATCCAATTTATAATTATTATTACCCTTCTTTCCCTACGTGGATCTGAGTCACAGAGCATTCTTGCATTCTTAAAATAAAGTTGGAGATTGGAAGACCTCCCCACATTGTCTTTGACCAAACCTCCCTGCAACACTATCACCTATTTAATTTGCAGCTAACCAAAAATAGGAGGGTGCTATACCCACTACATTCCATATCTCGCAAAGGAACAGAGTGAACCGAGCCCATAACTGTTGTTCAGCGAAGACCATTCTGCACCAATCTTACTAATAGCACCCATCCAAGTGGTCGACGTCTCTACAGATGCGCGCATATCGAGGAGGTTAGCCTCCCTTAACGGTGTATAGCAGGTATGAGTGTGTTTTGATGACACAACAAACGCTTAAGAAGAAACATGTGGTTTATGCATAATGGAGATCCAGACGGATGGAGTTTTAAGTATTTTATGTAAATCAACTGTGCTATCAATTCAAAAGTAATGTTCTAGTGTCTGGGGTCAGTACCAAGAAGGTACTGGCAAGAGAGATATGATTGTAGAACTTGAAAACATGCACTCCTAAGGCTTCTGCACTTAAACACACTACAATGTTAAAGCCTTGCGGTTTCCAAAACATTAGTCATGTGGAGCGCAACACTCTTAATACTGCAATGCAGGGCATATATGCCCAATATCTGGCGTACACCCACCCTGGAAGTTTTCTATCCTACTCACTACAGTGACAAAGTTTAAGATGATAAAACTACTTCCTTCCACATCACATAAAAACACAGAGTATTTGTGATACATGTACAGTACAGCTTTGTGGAGGTGTATAGCGTCCACTGCTCACATCCGATAACAGTTCAGAAATTATACTATTCTCTGATCAGTCCTACAAAATAATCACCAGCAATGGAGAATGCCTCTTACAAGGAAACAGACAAATGCATAACAGCGGTGTTTGACATGTGACATTACACGCCATGCTGCTCTGACTCCAATAACAAGACACAGTCACCTCTGAACACAACATCTGTCAAGAAAATATATACACAAGGTTTGCTGTACCTCACAAACACAAGGTTTGCTGTACCTCACAAACACCTACCACTAACTTAGAACCGCCGTAGTTATGAAAATGAAAACTCGATTTATGTCCAAATGCGGGAGGTAAATGGCGTACATCGCAAAAATATTCGTTCACCTAGAGGAGGGTGCCGAAACAGGTTTTCCATCGATTGACATGTTCCATCAGACTTGTGGTGGAAGTCCTCTACTGACTGTGGCATGGAGACGGTTGCTTTAAACGGTCGTAGGTACATAGTGCTCAAAGTCACACACAGGCCACACAATTGCATACAAGTCGAACGCACATTATACCAAGCAACTGATACAACCTGAGTGAACAACGGTAAAAAATAGTTAAATGTGCGATAAATGACCTGCAGCGACATCTCCCACTCTCTAGAATGCATCATACCTGTTACACCATCATTTCAACTGATCACTCACCAATTTTCTATCATCCTTCAACACAGATCCTTGTCAATTTATAGGAAGATGGTTCTCTTTTCCAGAAAAGCCTCAAAGACAGCAGTCAACTTGCATGTATCACTGTTACCTCAGTAGACATACTGTAGAATGATGTTAAATAACCATACAGCAACTGTTCTGTAAGGTATGTGACTGGTGGAGAGTACAGAGAAGCACATTGCAAATACTGTTTGTTAGGGTTTAAAACACCTGAACAGACCTCCACGGGGTCAGACACGCGATCCATTCTGTAGTTGCATATTGCAGTCCCCCAGCTGGTAATACAACGCTCTTTAGCCAAGTACACTTTATAAAAATCTCTACGTTGATGCCGATAACTTTGCGGACACACCTGGGCCTATGATCCGACATACATAAGTTTATTACTCTACATTTGGTGGTCATCCACGTTAAACTATCTGTTCCAGCGGTCTTACCGCATCGACCAAAAATGACTGTTTCCCTGGATCCTGATGCTTCCATGTCAACTCTTCTCCTATTCCTCTTGCTGCCACACACTAGTCCTCATGTACAATAACTTTCCTGTACCAAGTAGAAGTGGAAAATAATCTCACCAAAATAGTGCACCGATCAAGTTGAGACCTGTAACTGTTAATTGTGACATACTTTTGCATATTCTGAACAATTTTTAGCTTTCTAGCCGCATTTTTAGCCGCACTTCTTTTTTTCTTAAACTAATATAATTAGTAAAACATATTCAATAGATTATGCTGAGACTTCACAATGTTAACATTAATATACTGAGACATACACTGACAAAATTTGGAAAAGCTATATCAGTCCTTAATTTCACTCTTAGATTATGGCGCAATACTTTGTATGCAACGCGCAGGCTCGTTATGATGACATGGCGCTAGTGGTAGTGAAAAGGGATAAGTCCCGGCACACTCAATCGCCACTGTATCTCTCACAATGATGCAGTGCATGTTTTGCCACATCACTCACCATTTAATTTTGTGAAAAGATTTAATTTTGAACAACATTAAATATTACAAACAAGTGATGTTACTATAGCTGACCTCTTTTACATGAAATTGATTGTTGCAAACTTTTCCTTAATACTACACCCATAAAAGTAACCCTATATAAAAATATAATAAATAATTTTGCAAATGACGTATATAAATAACATAGAATTATGAAATAAAATTTTCGATAATTACAAAATTAATTTTGTGATTTAGAATTTTTAGTCTTTGCCTGAAAGAGAAAGACACAAGAACATTTCGCTTTTCAGTACTCACTCCTTTAATCACAATCGTACGAAACAATGTGAATGTCCTTACGGACCTCTTTCACTAGAACATTTAAGGTAGACGGTGGGAATTCAGTATGTATGGCATTCTCCATTATACTCTATTACAAAAAGGGAAAGGGGGGGAGTCACTGTGGTACTTTTCCTTCTCGCTTCTTTCTTCAATACAGCTTGTAGGCTGCCTTTCATGAAACCTCCATGTCCCTGAGAAACAGATAACATATCATAAGTTTCTGTTCTCAACTGCCATTTAGGGGAGTGTAAGACACACTCTATATTCTGCATCCTTCTACAATTTAAATAAGGAATTGAGAAGTCCTCAGAACGAAATTTTCTTTCTTTTCTCCTGATAATTATTAGTTTGAAAACTATTATTAACTTTTTCAAAATTATTATTAACAATACGTTACTTCATAAAATCGGATTATTTTACTTCATTATTTAGCTTGAACCAAAACTTTGCAATTTTTGTATGTATAAAATATAGCTATTACGCCCTGCAGGTCAGCATAGGTTTTTCAGTAGAGACATTTTGGGCTAGTTTAGAATTTATTTCATTACCTTAGATGTTGCTCTACTTGGAAAGCTGAGTAACATTTGTAAGTTCTATCTTCATATGTCTCAGTTATCGTACGGATTAGTGTGCTAAGAAATCATTTGATCGACAGCAGTTACTTTGCTTTGTTACACACATAATTAGAAAGTTACTTTTATTATAGCATACCAAACTCAACAGTCTGGGTTTCTTAACACATCTGTTCACCTGTATTGCAGTATGTATGTGTCAATATTTGTGCCTTAAGCAAGATTACGCGTTCCTCAGCCTTTTTACGAGACGTGAGGGAATTACTCACTAATTTTCCAACATTTTACCATATACGCCAGCCTACTGACTTCATTTCTCCTGTGTCTCTCTACTTTCATTTACCCATATTTTTCAATTTTTTCATATTTCGACGCTTCTTTCTCCCTTTTATCTTCGTCATCCTACTGACCTCATTATTTACATATTTTTTGTGTAATCCTCACACCGCTTTCGCATGCCTCCTTTCATTAATAACAGAACATTTTGGCTTGCCTCTAGTGGCACCATTTTATTACCGTCTCTTAACTATAGACAATCTTACTTCCAACTGAAAATTATAAATTACTACAGAGTTTATTGTTTCAGATTTTAGGAATTTCCGGTTTCGGTTACTTCTCTAAACGCAAAGTATTTGTATTTTACTGTTACTAATCCTTTTTGTGGATCTCATTTATTATTTGTTTACTTCAGCTATTATGTTTTTATCATTATTGCTCAAAAGGTACCCTCTGTTATTTTAGCATTTAGAATTTACTACTGCAAACTACCTCTCATATTCTCTTATAAGTCACCATTCAGTTAGAGTCACTGAAGGGAATCATTCTTACTTACTAGAAAGACATTACAAACTAACAGCATACGTACAACACGAAAACATATATTCCTCACTGGCTACAGATAGAACAGCAGAAGAGAATGAAACTTGAAAAGGAAATAAAAATTCATCCAGCTGGGACCGCACAGTGCAGCAAACTGTGTGTCTACCGAAGAGTGGCAGGCTCCCTACGGAATCTAATTACTGTTATTTTTGAAAGGCTTCAGGTTTAAAATGTTTCGTAGAACTAGTTCTTTTTTACTTTTCGGGTATTCCAAACGATAAGCATTTGTTGAGGCCTACTTACTATACTGAATGGTCCTTGATAAACATGCGTAAATTTCTTTGTTTTCGCCGAAATTTTCTGAGATTTCTCTTTAGTTTTGACTAACACTAGTTCACCAATGTTAAAACTAGTGGGGAAACAATTGTGTCATGCCTTCTATTTCTGTCCAAGACTCTTTTACGTATGTTTAACATAGCCTGTGCCTTCTTCTCAGTTATAGAGCTCTGAGACAGGACTGGATAACCAATCATGTTTGAAAGTGTTCTGGGGTAACCACAAGCGCCGTAACGAAGAAGAAGGACGCAAGACAAGACAAGGCAGTGAGACCGCGTCGGCCACTAGCGCCCTGGCCAGGTTGTCGCCACGATAGGAGCGGCATCTGGTCGAAGTGAATATAAGTATATCCTGCCAGCCTAGGCCGGACATTAGCCGGCCGGTGTTGCCGTGCGGTTCTAAGCGCGTCAGTTTAGAACCGCGTGACCGCTACGGTCGCAGGTTCGAATCCTGCCTCGGGCATGGATGTGTGTGATGTCCTTAGGTTAGTTAGGTTTAAGTAGTTCTAAGTTCTAGGGGACTGATGACCTCAGTAGTTAAGTCCCATAGTGCTCAGAGCCACTTGAACCATTTGAACCGGACATTAGTGGACAGTATTCGCAGAGGATTAACACGGCTTAGCAGAGAGTGCTTCGAGAACAGTTGCTAGTGATCCACAAACTGTGTGTCAAACTTTTCATGAACACTATATATAGCAAAGTACTCGGATTTATGTTGCATGTCGTCCATCGCTTGCGACACCGTGGTAAATACAAGTTAAGTATTGTCAATCTGCTTTATTGAAATAAAACTGCTAATGTTATTTCCTTGAATTGTTGTATATCAGTCCGAGAACGCAACATCGCTTAGGCATCCTAGACGAGGCGAGTGGGTAAGATCCCACATTTGGCGACGAGGACTCAACAGAAAGGATGTTATGGGGTTCCTGATTAAACATTAGTTCAGAAGGAGCAAAGGCTGTTGTATCATGTTTAAGATTGTTGATGATTTCTTTTGATCTGATCAGCCCAAGTTGAATGCTTCCTCTGACAGTATGTTACGTCCTACACATTCTGTTTAGCTCCCGCATAGCCCTCTAGCCTATATTTCTGTATGGAAAATACGCCGAGATCCTTATATGGCGAATTCCAGCCTTTTCTAGACATGGTTTAAATTTTCGAAATACAAATTGCGGACCATTTCCGATAATAGACTCTTGGGCTTGTCAGTCTTTACAGAATAATCCTTTTCTAGCTTGTCTACCAAGCTCTCTTTATTGGATACAGTTTGACATACCTGCTAAAACCGTCAGTTACCACAAAAACATGGGTACATGCTCCTTTAGATGTCGGGAGGGCCAAAAAGATCTGCTGCATATAATTCCAGGGGTTCACTTGGTTTACATTGTGCATGTCTCCCTGCACTATACTATTTACTGCACGTGCCTTTTCACAAATAACAGGATGCTAGCCTCTTTGCTGCTCTACGATGCGTGTTGTCCAAAATCACATTCTCACTTAATTTAGTAAAGCATTTCTTGATCCCACAATGGCCGTACCGTAGATGCATGTAATATATTAGCAGATCGACATGTTGTGCTGGGAAACATATTTTCCAAGGCAATTGCACTGCGCTACTTTTGGGTGATCAGCAATACCAAATGGCTTTTGACTAACGTCAACTGATCATCATCATTTTGCTCCATTCTTAAGTTCTTACATACTTTCCTCAAGACACTTTCCTCCTTGAACTCATGTATGGCCTCATTGTTATATACTAACAGAATTTCTGATTCCCTGCGTAACTCAGCACTTCTTGACACCCTATCTGCCACCAGATTGTTCTTTTCTTATATATACTTAAGCTCAAGGTCTAATTGCTGAAGGTACTTAGTCCACTTGCTTAGTCGTAGATATATCCATCTGTAAGTTCTTAAAAACTTAAGTGCCTTGTGATCACTATGTATTATTGCTAGTGACCTAACAAATAGTGCTCAAACTTTTTCATACCAAACACGACAGCTAGCGCCTCTGATCCCGAAATTCTATAACTTTGCTCAGCAGGTTGTAGAGAACGACTTGCTAACGCGATTGTTTTATCTCCCTTTTGGTTGCCTTTCCATCTGAAACACCTCTACTGCAATCCCATAACCACTTGCGTCAACGGACAAGCAAAAGTGGTTCGAAAAATCTAGATGCTGTAAAAGCGTACTCATCAAACAGTGTTTTAATGGGATGAGGAATTCCAACCACGACACCACAAGATAATCAGTTTTTTAGTTCTTCAAAAACGGACTGGCATTCTTTAGTCCAAGCCCATGGGATATTCTACTTCAACAAGCGGAGTAGGCAAGATGCATTCAACAGGTGATCTGCAACAAAACGGCGGTAAAATCCGAATAAACCACTCGGCCACCCCGGCCGGCTATTTACTAATTGCTTGCTCAGTGACACCCCATGGCAACATACATTGAAAAGATGAATTTATTTCTTAACTGCTTGATTTCTCGAAATATGTATCTGATACAGTTTCTTGAAAAATACCAGACCAGACTTTCCATTCAAATGGCACTCGCACCGTTTAATTGTACCAGACGTATCCGAGAATACATTGTGATGAGTGGTTGATTTTTTCATTAATTTTTCTTTTTTCTCTCTGTTTATCAGAAATTTGATTTATTGACTGTACCTTTGTTTCTATTTCTTCTAGTATATAGTTCCCTTCCTCATTAGCATCCTGCACATTATTACTGAATTTAGTATCTTCCTGCAAGTATCCCTTATTCTTCATTACTGTAATAGACAGTTCCCATGCTTCATTATTACCGCCTATGTAATTTCCTATGAAAGGCTCTGTAATTACTCGAGAATCAGATAAAGCTAATACTAAGTGGTCCTGGTCAAAATCAATCCTTTCTTGATATTTTGTTAAGAGGTCTGTGCCGGTTAACATTTCCACACTTAAAATGGACATGATTAAACACGGATGGCTTATTATTATGTCGCCTGTACTAACTGGTATCAAAGCTTCGTGTTGTTCTGGTCTAGAAAGTTTTCGAATAGCACCTATTATTCTTAAACCACATGCAGTTAGTCCATTCTTAAGAGGAACAGAATCAAAGACTGCTTGGCACAAAGCACCTGCTTCACAACCACTATCAAGAAGACACCGCACTGTTACTCCTGAGATGTTATTTTTTATAGTAGGGTGAGTCATTCTAGTCTGAACAGGTTGCTCATAAACGTCTTCTAGTAAATCGTATTTTCACTCTGTTTCCAGCTAAAGCAATTTTGTTCAGTTGCAAGTACATTTACACTCAGATTCACGGGGTCATCAATCTCTACATTAATAGCTGCCTTCCCCAACTTCTCCACTAATTTTAAATCAGAGCACTTGACGACTTCCTCTACTTTCGTTTGCTACACATCAGCTAAACCACTCTCTACCTAAGGGCAATCACGTCCCTGAGCAACACTGCTATCTATAACACTGTCGTCCGTTTGTACAATTTTTGGCAAGTCAATACAGCTAATAGGTTCCTTGAACTCATTGTTATTGCTACCCCCTTCCTTCCATCAACTCCTACTCTTTAAAACCTTGCAAAACTGACTCTACTTCCTCTAGCAAAACTTTAGCCTTCAAACCGCCATTGTTGTCCAATATGTAAGCTTTTACTTCAACTTCGTCCTTATCTGATTCAAACCCGTTAATTTGTTCCTCCTTATTATCTACAGTGTTTTCCTTTTCCTTCTTGACTTATTTCTCTCATGTGTGCAAAATGCTGTCAGCTATACAGGGTGTTACAAAAAGGTACGGCCAAACTTTCAGGAAACATTCCTCACATACAAAGAAAGAAAATATGTTATGTGGACATGTATCCGGAAACGCTTACTTTCCATGTTAGAGCTCATTTTATTACTTCTCTTCAAATCACATTAATCATGGAATGGAAACACTCAGCAACAGAACGTACCAGCGTGACTTCAAACACTTTGTTACAGGAAATGTTCAAAATGTCCCCCGTTAGCGAGGATACATGCATCCACCCTCCGTCGCATGGAATCCCTGATGTGCTGATGCAGCCCTGGATAATGGGGTATTGTATCACAGCCGTCCACAATACGAGCACGAAGAGTCTCTACATTTGGTACCGGGGTTGCGTCGACAAGAGCTTTCAAATGCCCCCATAAATGAAAGTCAAGAGGGTTGAGGTCAGGAGACCGTGGAGGCCATGGAATTGGTCCGCCTCTACCAATCCATCGGTCACCGAATCTGTAATTGAGAAGCGTACGAACACTTCGACTGAAATGCGCAGGAGCTCCATCGTGCATGAACCACATGTTGTGTCGTACTTGTAAAGGCACATGTTCTAGCAGAACAGGTAGAGTATCCCGTATGAAATCATGATAACGTGCTCCATTGAGCGTAGGTGGAAGAACATACTGACGAAACTAAAACGAGCTCTAACATGGAAATTAAGCGTTTCCGGACACATGTCCACATAACATCTTTTCTTTATTTGTGTGTGAGGAATGTTTCCTGAAGGTATGACCGTACCTTTTTGTAACACCCGGTATAGTGAAAGTGATTTAGCACATCACTGGTACTGTCTGCTCCTGTTTCTTCATGTGTGTTATCGGTTAGCGTGTGCTGATTGAGTGTGGTCTGTATTTTTTTTACTGGCTGTGTTACTTTTTCCGCCTCGTGAGTGCCAGTTTCCTCATAGTCTAGACTTAGTTTCCCACACGCAGACTGTCGTATTCATTCGATACAGAATCAGATAGGGTAGCATTCTGCTCTCCGTCTTGTTTCAACGGTACATTATTTACATTTCTGCTTTCGTCATAATAATTACTGCGAAAGCGCGGTGGACGTTTACCTCCTCTTCCTCTACCACGGCCTTGAATACGATAATTAGATCTTGTATTCTAAACTTCTGTACTTCTAATATTTACCTTCCTACTGTCATTATTTCGCTTATGTATATGATTGTTTGAAGACCAATTATTGTTTTGTACCTGCTCCTCAACAACAACTACTCTTTCTACTCGCTCCAGATACTCAATGAACGTATCAACGTTATTTATAGGTGCGGAAATGTTTGTTTTCTGACGGTACTAAGGCAGCTTAGCATCTAGTCCCACGATAATCCTTTCCGGTTTCATATTTTTGTCAGATGTGACATCCGCGAAACGCACTTTCTAGAGAACTCTTTAAATGATTCACAACCTGGAGTAAACTTTTTACCATTCCAAGATTACCTCAAAACAACGATTTGTTTTTGTGAGGCTAGTGCTCATTGGGAAATGCAGTTTTAAATTCAGGAAGAGTTTTGCTTGTAATCGTTTCGTCATCGCAAAGCATCTCCTGCTAAATGAATTTTAATCAAAGAAATTTTCTCACGTTCTGATCATGCATTTGGTGAAACATCCTCAAAATCATTCCAGGATTCTAATGGACGAATTAGTTTGTGTGGAAGCGTAAAAACTGACGATATCTGATAAAAGCAGCATCAACTGAGGCAACAGATTGTACAGTAATATTACAAGAGCTACCACAGGTTAATCTAGTCTCTGTGTTAGTAATGTACTTATGTAGGTCCTCTACTTGCCATTCTACTGCTTCCACTCTGTCAGAAAATTTCTTATTAACATCCTCACATAATTTCACACAGTCAGATTTTATTTTCTTAATATCTTTTTGACAAGAATTTACTTTCTTAGTTTCTTCTTCGAATCGATTAGAACCATGTTTGGATTCACTGCCTATTCTTTCTGACAACTTTCCTGCCATAAGTTCACCTGCCTCTTTGAAATCTTTGCGGACTTCTCTAATTTCGGTTTTGAAAATACTGTGCAATTTAGTTAGCTGTTGCCCTACTTTTAACCTGCAGATCATGGTCGATAGAATCAATTTTGTAGTTTAAGCTATTCAGTTTTGAGGTCATTTCATCCTTCAGTTCTTTACTACTAGATTCAATCTTACTGTTCAGTTCTTTATTACTAGACTCAATGTTACTACTTAACCGCTTACTATTGCATTCCATCTTCATATACAATTTTTTCAGCCTTAAAAAAAAAATTGTATATTTTCTGTACATTTCACGGTTGCTGACGCGCTGCAGTATGTTAAAGATTTGCATTCCATCTTATTGTTCAGTTCCTTACCACTCTCCTTTAGTTCTTTATGATGCGCCTCAAGTTTAGAAAACAGTAATTGCATCCAATTTGGTGCCACTTGGAATTTCCACCAGTTTTAAACGAGTTTCTAGGATTCCCTGACTTGGCTGAATTCCAGAAATATTGAAGTCAGTTTCATTATCTGATAACTCTATTAATTCTACATTTTCCTTTTTGACCTCAACTTCAACTACCTCATCATCAGAAACTGGTTCTAACTTCGCACTAACATTGAAGTATACCTCTTACTCTACTTTGGACAAATCACTTTCAAATTTTTGATTTATGGCTTTGACGGAACCATCCTTGTTAATTTCAATTTCAAATTCTGAGAATACATAGTCATATGGGTTCCATCTTAACTTTCACATCGACCTGATCAATAGATTCTGTTTGTAATAACCTGTTAGAAGCAATTAACGAGTACTTTAACAAAATAATTAACAAATACTTAACTACTTGACCTCGACGAGTGATGCTGGCACAGTGCACCAACAAACGTGATGCAACGCGTCGCGACGTAATACAGCAGTAGCAGCTGTGGCAGGACGATAGCGGCGAGTATAGCGTACTGCAGAAGCTCCACGGCGGCTGGGCACTGATGGCACGCGCAGTAGCTTGAAGGCCCACGCAGCTCCGTGATTATGCACCGTCTTCTTCTAACCTCAGCGCCGGTAGTAGCCGCGATCTAGTGTCGTCTTCTTCCCTTCTTCCGTCACGATCACCAGAAGCTGCAATACACGTTTCCAGCCTGCTATGGAGCGACTGCTGCACACGTGCCAGCATTGCAGCGGAGATGTCCAAAATGGCTGCAGTAATACAGCACTGCGTATCATCGAGTGTGGTTGGTGCGTCCTTGTAGACATCGTTTTTCAGCTTTCTTCACAGAAAAAAGTCTGCAGGCGTTAAATCCACGGAATGGGATTGCCAAGGTACAGGTCCTCTGAGACCAAGCCAACGATTTGGAAACAATTCGTGAAGAGATGCTGTAGTACTTCGTGGACTATGGGCTGGACAGCCGTCATGTTGGTACCAAAGTTTCCTCCTAGTCTGCAAAGGAGCGTCTTCTAGCATCCGAGGAATATGGTCTGTTAGGAAGCTGTGATACTTGTGCGCGTTCAGTGGTCCGTCTATGAAACATGGGCCTATGAGCTGATGCTTCACTGTACCATACCACACGTTTACGCTCCATGGCCGCTGACGTTCCACGTATCGAAGCTAATGAAGATTGTCAACAGACTCACAGTGCATGTTTCGGCTGTTTACTTGGCCATGATTGGTAAATGTGGATTCAACACTAAGCAAGATTCATTGTACACCTGGAGTATCCTGTCTTTATGCTCATGTACAAAAGTTGTCTAGATGCTGCATTACCACCTTCACGTAACTGACGGAAGTGATTGTTAAATGATTGTCTAGATGGTTAACGTCTATTTGGATATCTTGTTGTATACACCGTAGAAGAACAACCTGCATTCCTCCTACATTCTCCATATTAAACGAGCATGTCAGCTTTTTCGACACTGGTAAATCACATCGTCCACTCTCGACCTACTGCTTGGACTGTTACAAATTGACTGATTAGCAATTTGCAATGCACTCAAGGAAGACAAAAGCTCACTGTAATCAAACGTAACAACATCGTATCAAGTTGAATGGCACAAACAAGTGTCGGTGTAGGAACTTCTCAGAATACGATATCTCGTAAACAACTAACATTAGAAACCTGCAACACACACCACTGACATTCTAATTTACCCTACGTTTGGTTTTTTAATGTCGATAGGCATATAGAATGTGTATGTTTGCATAAAAATACTCTTTCGAAGTACTATTACGATCTGTTGATTGGCTAAGAATTCTAGCCGCTGTCTATCAATCCACTCCGTCGAAACCGCACATCAATAGCACTTTCCATTTCCACTATTTTAGTGGTGCAAGGTTTAGTTGGTTTACCCGAGGATGTGATTTGATTTCACGAAACCAGGCGTGCCCTGTAAATCAACATTCATATACAGGTGAAAGCGAATTATTCCTGAAAGTTGTTTTTATGTGTAGAGTCGTTCCACATCATTCCTTAAAAGAATTGTTCAAATGATCTATGGAACATGTAATGATCTTATAACCATGGACACTTATTTTGTTGTAATTACGGTGATAATAATAATGTCTTCCATTCCATTGACGGATATAGAACACTAGAACATTATCATAACGTATACATGTACGTCTTGAAATCATCCCAAATACATTTGATAATATTTTCTAGGTGTCATGTAACATACACTATTGAGCCACAACACTATGACCATTGCCTACTGCGAGAGTGAATACCGCCCCCTGGCGTTGTGAGCACGTGACGTGATAAGGTAAGCATATAATCAGAGTATAGGCAAATGGGAAATAATATGAGCATCGACCTATGTTATAGGCGCCTTTGACAATGGGCAGATTGTTATGGCCTGGTAACTGGGAACGAGCATCTCGAAAACGGCTTAGTTGGTCAGCTAACTACGCGATTCTGTCGCTAGAATGTATGGAAAGTGATTAAGCATTGTGAAACCACGAGTACGCGAAAATCTATTGGATGTCAACGCCTTTTCACAGAACTTGGCGGTTGGAGGCTAGGCCATTCTTTAAAGCAGCATAGACGGCGATTTGTGCCAAATATGACGACGAAATACAATGCTGGTGCAAGCACGACTGTTGTGCAGCACACCGTTCAGTGCACATTGTTGAACTTGAGGTTCCACAGCAAACGATGTCTATGTGTTCCCAAGTTGGCCCAGCGACATCCTCCATTACGGCTGCAGTAGGCATGGGACCATTGCGATTGGACCATGGATGTTTCCTGATGGAATGAATTCCTTTCCTTGCCACACCAGGCCGATGATCGTGTCCCGGTACTCCATCAAGTTTCCAGAAGGCTGCTCGAAATATACACCACGCCACGGACACAGGATGGTGGGGTCCGTATAACGCTATGGAAAACATTCACTTGAACTTCCATGCGACGTGTGGTAGTAATCGAAGGCACTATGTAAGCTGCGGAGTATGAGAACTTTTTGCATGTCACCTGCATCCCTGCAGGCTTGACGTTTTACCCGACTGTTAAGACATTTTCTTTATCAAGATAACTCTCCGTTATACAAGCCCAGACTCGTGCTACAGTGGTTTGAGGAGAATGATAATGATGTCACGATGATATCTTGGCCACCAAAGTCGACTGACCTGAACCTGATGGAACACGTCTTGAACGCCATTGTACGCCAGCTCTGGGCGCTCAAGTGACCCATCTATAATTTACGGAAATTTGTATATGTTTTATTTGAGTTTACGATGGTGATTTACTGTCCAGGGACATCAGACTAAGTATGGAGTACAGAGACATGCAATAGTTCGTGTTCAGAGAACTATTTATCACCATATAATAAGATAATGCCACACACA
Organism: Schistocerca americana; assembly: GCF_021461395.2. Lineage (NCBI taxonomy): Eukaryota > Metazoa > Arthropoda > Insecta > Orthoptera > Acrididae > Schistocerca > Schistocerca americana. The sequence goes on along the minus strand of NC_060130.1, from coordinate 580,826,685 downwards.
CCTGTATTGTTGATTAGGTTCAATATAACAAAAAGGGCAAAGATAGTGAAATAAAAGTGACAATTAAGTTACTTTAAATTTAGTTTTTATTCTTGTTCACATTGCACTGAAACAAAACTCATGTGATATTTAACCGTTGTTAAATTTCACTGCAAAATTATTAATCATAGTACCAAAAATATTAGTTATAGATAGGTAAAACTGCTAGGATACTAGCAAAAGACAATCAGATTACAGAGGAGATCGTTTAAAACACCCCATCCTAGCATAATACTCAAGTGTGCCTTATCTGTACCAAATAGCACTAACAAGGGGGTATCAAACGTAAACAAAGAAGGACTGTACGAATAATCTCAAGTTTGTTTGACCCATCGGAGAGCGCCCTAGATACGCCGAAAAAACTGAACTGTCATACTATTGAAGACAGACGCAAACTATCCCACGGAAGTTTTAAAAACCAAATTTCAGTGCTGAATCTACGAGTCTACTACAACTCGTTACGTATCGCTCCCGTAGGGATCGCGAAGACGAAGTTAGCCTCGTTACAGCGTGTAGAGAGGCGTAGAGAAGCAATAATTCTACCCGCTCTCAAAATGTAAATAGAACGGCCCTAATAGCTGATACAGTGGGAAGTACAGTCATGAACTTCGGATTGGCTTACAGAGCATATCCATAGATGTAAGTGTAGAAATTTATTGATAGCTGTAAAGTTAATTTGAGTGCTAATAAATCTCTTCTCGTTCTGTGACCGTCTACATGTGTGTCCTTCCGAACTCTATCCACATTTTGCGTGTACATTCATGATCCTCCAATATATCGAAAATCTTCTGCTTTTACTCGCATTTCACGCATCATCATTTCTGCATTCAGGGACTAAGCGTGGCGCCTATTCCGTCTTAGTGGGTCAGCCTTATTCATGACACCTATTCTCGGGACTCCCAGTATCTTGCAATAAGTGACAATGTTTGGTCCTATTCTGTAATCTCGGTGTCTTCGATCTGATTTAGTTTCTCTACACATTCGTCATACCATAGATTTTTGCGGCTTGTTATTCGAGCATTCACCGATGTGCTGTTGATACTGGTTATTTCTTTTTCTGCTTAATTTTGATGTTTCATTACTTTGTAAGCCATTGCTTGTCTTCCATGTATGTTGTCTCCGATGTTACTTAAGAAGTGATACCATTATCTGGTCGTGGCTTCTCTCGTTACGATTGTAACAATATTTCTTTTTAATTACATATCACCTTATCTGATTTTTTCACAGATCTGCAAACAGATTAAATACGTTTTTTCCTTCTGTTCCAAGGCTTTAGCTAATTCGTCATTCCAAATCCTTGGACTTCTTTTCTCCTTATCTTACTTTTTTTTCATAAAGCTTCGAATGCTTCTTTATTGGTACAGGTTTTTATGTTTTGCCAGTGAACTTCTACATTTCTAATTTGTCATATCCTATTATAGATAGTTATTCGTTCTACTACCGTAGACATCTCTTATTCCTTTATCAAACAATAAAGTTATTTTATAGACTTATCCTGTATCTCATTTTTATTGAAATATTGTTATTTGTATGCGAAGCCTTTTTGGGATAACAGAAAATGGCAAGAATATATGCTACTTCCACAGAAGACTCTGACGCTCTGTATTCATTTATTAAATTTGTTAGTAGTTGAATAGTAAGCTATTATTGATCTGCTGCGTCTAAGCACTCCATATGAATTTCTGGATATCTTTCTTTCAAAAGTATGAACTTGCAGCTTTTCTATCATTTCTAATTGCAAAGTGAATTAAATATTTTCCATTGGGATTAATATAATGTCCACAGAATGTTCCCAGTACATTTCTGTTAGTTTGTTCGCTATTCTTGCGCTGAGATTCTTTCAATGATTACTTTATCAGTTGACTTAAATCTGTTTATTTCTTTTTGAAGTTTCACATAAAACGCTTCAGTACCTTCGCATTTTCCTTCCTGTGAAGCACAAACTGCTATTATTGTCAGATGGCCTCTGTCTATTTTAATTCGTACAGTTATAATTACTAAAATCGGGAGGAAACCCCACATCAGCTGCACTCACATGTGCTTTATTGTGTGGTAAATGTTATTCAATAGTTTTGATAGCGATAAAATTTTGTATCTAGCATGTCTACCACAGTTACACGACTTTCCACAAGATTCTCGAAGACATTATTTTAACTCTAAGATGTCTGTCTTCCACTAATGTTTTTTCGTTGTTACCTCTAGTGCGGCTTCATAACATCGTCCTTCACCCCACTTCTAACCACTACCAACATTTATATAATGTACAAGCGTATGACCGACAGCTGAATGCCTCAGAGGTCCACACACGTGTTTAAATTATTCTATAAAACGAAGCGGAAAAGTTGTTGTCGAGGGTTGCTGTGTTTTGTTTTACAACAAGAATTTATCCGTATGGTGCGACGTTAGTTTCTGAGAAGACAGGAAATAACTCGAAAGTGCAACAGAACGTTAAAAGGCTAGTTAGAACTCTGGTGCGCTTGTCGACGTTGTTACGGTACCATTAGCAGACGAGAAAAGCTTCTAAGCGTTGTGACCACTCGATTTATCAAGTTCCTCGGAAGCTGTGGGTGTGTTGCGACAAAGCCGGTTACAGACTAAAGCTTTCGTAACCCTGACCGTCGCCATGGAGACCGGTCCATTCTGCTTGCGGTTCTGCCTGGGACGTTAATTGGCCTTAGAGAGGATTAGTGAGCACCGCTATTCGAAGTACAGCGTGGGCAGCTTCCTAACGAGCAACATATCATGAGATTTTGTTTTATAGTTGACTCACGATAACACAAGAGAGTTGGTTCAGACCTGAAGAGCAAAACACGCCACAACAGTTTTGTTACAAACAATGAGGTGTTAACCGAAAACCTGGAATCTATGTATTTCTTCACCTTTTAAAGCGTGGCACAGACTGGAAACAAGCTGAGAAAAATACAGACAATCAGGATGTATTGAAACAACACCAACAGTGTTGTGCGACACGGTAAACTTTTCGAGACTGTACCCTTGACCATAACACATCATTAGTGCTCTATGAGATGCCGATGTTTAAGAAGGGTCAGTTCACTTTTCTGTGTTTGATTTTGTTCTGTGTCCTACTCACCTGTACAAATTAGCGCAAACTCATAAGCTCGAATTCAGTACATTAAGTACACCAAATACCCTTCCAGCGAGACAGCGCTACAGATTTATGTAGTCCAAATTGCATTTGTATTTTAGCGGCTTTGAGTTGGTAACCAGCGAATCAACGTTGTTGGAAACTATCCACATCCCAGTATACAAAAACAGAATTATAAACACGCTACGTGAATGTGGCAAAGATAATGACAAACGCAGAGCTCCTGCACAATTATTAATGAAATGTTTTCCCCATAATTCGGTGTCTGCAGCTTTAAGAGAACCCCAAGAGACTCTGTAAACTGGAAAGTAGGTGTTCTACAAGCACAGTTTTGCAGTATAGCAATATTTATGTAAATAAGAGTGAATAATGTTTTGCTTCTCTAGGTGAAGTGTATTCCTAGAACAGCAAGTTTATTTTGAAATTATCTAATGTTCTCTATCTAATGTTCTCTATTTGTAAACTGGAAAGTAGGAGTTCTACATGCACAGTTTTTCAGTTCAAATGGTTCAAATGGCTCTGAGCACTATGGGACTCAACTGCTGAGGTCATAAGTCCCCTAGAACTTAGATCTACTTAAACCTAACTAACCTAAGGACATCACACACATCCATGCCCGAGGCAGGATTCGAACCTGCGACCGTAGAGGTCGCGCGGTTCCAGACTGTAGCGCCTAGAACCGCTCGGCCACTCCGGCCGGCAGTTTTTCAGTATAGCAATGTTTATGTAAATAAGAGTGAATAATGTTTGGCTTCTCTAGGTGAAATGTGTTCCTGTAAGAGCAAGGTTTATTTTGAAATTAACTAATGTTCTCTATCTGAAGAGCTCAGTGCTATTAATTATTTTGCGTTTCCCTCCGTAGAGCGGAATAATACAAACAGAAAAGGGTTTACTCATAGTTTCATTTTTTAAATTCCTCTGAGTACATTAACAGCTTTACCTGTTAGCCTCCGAAAGACAAAACTGCGCTGTACCTAACTCAGCGCCAGGAACACATTCTTCATACCAGAGTAGTGATACCGTATGACTGTCTGAATTCTGTATCAGTTGCATTTATGTCTAGTTTTGCATGTGTAAAGCTCGATGAGAACACACACAGGTTGCATATTCATGTTTTGACAGCGCAGTGAGTGCTCGATTAAATTTCGGGAGTGCAGCCTACGGGCTTTCGAGTAAAAATGTGACCCTCAACTATATAACCTCAGACTCCGAGTTGAAATATTAAAAGTTCTGGCTGGTTTTGTTTTCAAGGGGCTGGGATACGTAGTTGTCGCATTACAAGCCAAATGCTGCTGAGTCTACTGTACACAATATGAATATACACATGAATCGAATGGTCGAAGGTTCCTATCACTCGGCAATTGCGAATTTTGAATGTAACGTAGAAATTTACAAAAGTTAGATTGCAATTAAATAAAATCTGCAGCTACTATTTTAACGACTTTAAATGATGAGTACGATAGCAGAAGTACCTTTAAGAATATCATTAATTACTGTAAAACACTTATTGGCGTCGATGGTCCAGCAATTAAATAAAATATAAGTTGAATAACAGGGAAACAATAGATTCCTACTTCACGTAATTAGCTATGAGGAACAACATAGCTCGCAAGATATTCACTTCTAAACGCATACTACAGCTTCACTGCAGAAGCCACGGAAATCTCACAAGTGCAGAAGTCGGCACTACAAAATATTTCTATCTCCCGCGACCATGCGCAAACTGCTCAAAACTCTCCAAGAATTTCCTGTGATCATCCGTCGCGCCTTCCCGTCCAGCACTCCGCGTGTCCTGTCACTCGAGGCTCCTTCCCCACTTCCCTCCAGTCTCTCCATTGACTTCGGTAGTCGCCTACCGTAGTAACGAGCGCTGTGATTGGCTAGAGTGCTCCCGCCATGTCTCCAAGCCAACGCACACTCACAAATATATTGAAACACATACGAACTACTGGATTTACATTTAAATAACTTGAAATTAAATAAATATTCCTATGGCTAACGCTGTAACACACATTATTAAATACATAAACAAATTAAATAAACATATATCAAAGGAACAGCAACAAAAGTAGGCCAGTAGCTTAATGTCTCTGTGCTTTGTAAAACACAGTAAATATTTGACCAATTTCTTAATGAATAATATATATCGGGTATAAACAATAACATAGATGAATAAATACATTTATAAGGCAAATATTGTGGTTTATGCACGAGGGGGCAGCACTGCATTCTCTACGGGCTGTACCTCACCGCAACTTTTCACAGGCGATGCATTGGTCGAGGAGGTCCGGCAGATGAACTCTCCGGTCACTGGACCAAAAACCGTTGGATTCCTGGCTGTGGGGACATTAAAAGGCATTGGTATATGCAAAACCCATCTACAAAGTGAAAACGTTACAGGAGTGTCTGGCCAATGCGTATGACGCAATCCAGTTGCCGCCAGGTGTGTTCGGAAGAGTGCGTGATTCACTGCGAGGAAGGGCTGAAGGATGTGTTGCGATGCGTAATAAGCACATACATCAGTATGTGTACTGTCTTCTCCTTCGTAACAGACAGAGAGAGGACTGACTAGTCCATATATCAATAGATATTGACTTTCAGACATTTCGTTATGGGATAGTTCCTTCTAGTTTTGAACAGCACTACCTCATGTAGGACTATGTGACACATTTTTAAATCACCCTGTATTTTAGGCGGGTATGTTGACGCGATTCGAAGAGTCTCTGGCTACCTGAAATGGAATACTATCATTTGAATTTGATAATATTAGTTTTTTTTTGTTTCGTTCGTATATTAAAGTTGTCAGTCAGTAATAATATTTAAGCTCTCAGATGAGTATACGCGTGGCGACATTCAAAGATATTATTGTCAGTATTAAGATTGCTATCATTTACTCTTTCATCTTGTTCTCCAACTCACAGAGAATTATATTCAGTATTGAGAAGTGGAGTACTATAGAAGTCGATCACTGGTTCGGAAACTTGGTTGTATCTCACACATACGAAATTTCTGAATGAGGATAAAGAGAAAAGGACGAAGTTAGGGTAACACAGAGAACAACCACCATTTCTAATCCAACACTACTGTTCTTGTGTTGATTTCAAAGAAAATCGCTTCACCATTATTTATGTCGAATGTTTTCAGAGCCTTATTGATTTACGAAAACAACTGCGAGATGTGTTATTTATTTATTTAACCTGATCTGATTAAGGTCATCAGGCTCTCTCTTAGATCTGACCAGAATTTAACACATACAGTACATTTAGTACATTTTTACATCATAGTTACCTAAGAAATAACATATAGATATGAGAAATAGTATTGAAATGATGTGATGTCTACAGAGACATTGCAGGTAAACAATTCTGCCTATAAACTAATAAAATTAATACTTGCAGTACTAGTACTACTGCTGTCACTAATATAAAATAATAATAATAACGATGACAATAATAACAATAATGGTAGTATCAGATAGAAAAAGATTTGTAGGTGTTCAAAATAGGTGTTTTTCATATAGCGAGTTCTTGGGAAAAGGAAATTTAAGGAGACTACACGAGCTAAGAATAGTAGGAGATGAGGAAGATATGGTTGGAAGAAAGAATGTAAAGGATAACGAGCGCGTATAGGTAAAAACGTGGTCATTATTGTTGCTTCAGCAGACGTGTCTTTAACTGTCTTCTGAAGCAGGACATGTTAGTAGACAAGATGGAGGATACGGAAGTGTCTGTGTTGGTCTGCACGCAGCCAGGATATCTGTAGATATGATGGTCAGATATGATCAAAGAATCGAGAATCATAGATACAACGAGCACAGGCATTCATAACCACTTCCAGGCTCCATGAACTCTCCTGAGAGAGACGAAGGACAAGATAACTGCATTGAATAATTGAAACTGCAAGTGTATGTAGAAATTTCTTTTTCAGATCAAGACGGAAGAGCTGTTCATATTTTTGTAGGGCACAGAGAAATGCTGATGCGTTCTTGCACATTGCATTTACGTGCTCAGACCAATTAAGATTTAAGTCTATTATTTCTTATAGACTCTTTGCTAAGGTTCAAATGGTTCAAATGGCTCTGAGCACTATGGGACTTAACTTCTGAGGTCATCAGTCCTCTAGAACTTAGAACTACTTAAACCTAACTAACATAAGGACATCACACTCATCAATGCCCTAAGCAGGATTCGAACCTGCGACCGTAGCAGCAGCGCGGTTCCGGACTGTAGCCCCTAGAATCGCACGGCCACCCCGGCCGGCCTTTGCTAAGGGAGAGAGGTTGATATTTGTCCCATTTAGGATTAAAGATGGCAGGGATGCCGATGTTTCGGGCTAATAAGCGTAAAACGATCACCAGTACCTCTTGGCTTTTGTATGGTCTGAGCTTCAACTCCATATTCTGTGCCCTTTTTAATAGTACACATCTATCAGTATTGAGATTCTCGATAGCTGTCTTCACGTTAATTGGTTTTTTACTTAGATACAGCTGGAGGTCAACAACGTCTAATACCGAACGCTCGGGGAACGCCTGATACTTTTTGCCTCCATTATGACTTCATTGTGCCGGACACGACGCATTGCTAGCGTTATGTCAGGTATGAGCGAAATCATTGCAATGCACTTGACGAGAAATTTAGGTTGCTAAGTTTGGCAAGTAAAATAAAAGTCGAAAGTGTCACAGGCTTTGCTGAAGTCTAGGAAGCACATGATAGTTGTCTCTCGTACATCCATGGCAAGCGTCGTTATCTTTATTAAGGCAGATGTTGTGTTGCAATGTTTAGGAAATCTGATTGCTATTTGTCTAGTAGGTTGTTTGTAGTTAGGTGGTTTATTAGATGGTCGTGAAATATACAGAGTGTCTCTCCTAAGAGTCATAAGGTGTATTTCCTCTGATGTTTCGGCAGATATCTGCAATTTAGTTTTTGCATCGTGTAGCTGGAGTCAGCCCGAACAAATAGTGCTTATCACGTTCTTCACGCGATGCCCAGTGTCGACGAACATCGTCGGTTTGTTTCCCACTCCAAACAAATTAATTTTAAGAAAATGTCAAGTGCCCCTTCGACAGAGTGGTCCATGATTAATCTAGTGTGTTATTTGTTTTATCAATATCTATTAACAGGGACCGTGAAACACGAAGAATAAAGAGCAATCCTACAGCAACTCAGTACCGCTGCCGCATGACGATGGCAGCCGGTGCGGTCCGTGGCAGAGCTGTCGCTACTGGGGTACTGGTTATTCTTCACGTTTTACTATCCCTGTTAATACTCATCGATAAAACAAATGTGGCACTAGACTAATCTGGGACCACTCTATCGAATGGGCGCATAAAATGCCGCTTTAAAAATAGTTTTGTTGGTAATGGGAGAGAAACCGACGTTTTCCGCCGACACTGGGCGTCGCATGAAATATGTAATGAGCGTTACTTGTTTGGGTTTCCTCCAGCTACACGATGCAAAAAATAAATTGCAGATCTTTTCTGAGACACCAGAGAAAATTAGCATGACGTTTCTTAGGAGATACACACTGTATATTCTAAGGCATTGGACAGTGCAGGAAGAATGCAAATAGGTCGGTAACCAGAGGGTGCTGTGGAAACATCCTTTTTAGGTAGTGATTTAACTAGTCTCCATTTCCAGGCCTCAGGGAAAACACTTGTGGTTACGGAGGGTTGAAGGTATCTGTTATAGTGGGCAGTAGCGGATCAGTAATGAACATAATTTAGACTGTGATGCCATCGTGCCCAGTAGTTGCTGAGCTGATATTAATAATATTGAAATTTTATGTTTTGCATTTATTTTCTCTGTTGGGTCTCGCAAGGGCATGGATAACACTTTTATTGCTTTATGACAGAATTAATTCATATATGTATATTTCCGTAAAAATTCTTACTTGTGGAGAAAAAGCTGTTACACTAATAAAATGAAGAAAATATTGGACTCTTTCCTCTCTAAAATGTGGCGTATTTCGAGGGAGCAGCACCCTATCAGTAAGCACTCTAGAAAGTTCAGCACAAAAAGTTAGAAACTGAGGATTGTACAGTAATAGAGAATCTTATCTAAAGTATTTCTAGTACTGTATATTCCTTTCATACTTCCCGATCGTGCAGCTATGCACCGGCTGATGCACTTTCACTGGCCTCCATGGTTCCACTACGGGCACTAGTGCGGGTTTCGATTCTGATTTTACAACGTATATCGCATGCGGATGAAGAAGTGAACGACAGAAATGCATGTACATCCAAATACAATGATGAGCCGTAACATTATGACCATTACCCACAGCAAGGCTGAATGTCACCTGGTGGCATTACAGGTACGTGAGGCAGCAAGGACAGTATAAAGGGTGATTCAGCTGCGTCTTCCAGTGTCGTTTTGTGCAACCCGAAATGTTACAGCTGTCCTCGATGAACTACTCGCGAGATTTTTATTTCTCTGTCTCGCTGCTCGTAAACTATTACTCCTACTGCAAAAATGAACAGGACCTTTTGTAGGAAATTTAATGTGGCTACACTTTGGACAAGTTTTCACTGGAGTCAAAGTCGAATACTTACAAATTGTAAAATTATCGTTCGTCCAAATTTTACCTAACAGTCTAGTGAATTTTAACAGCATAATGGAACCAATTACGTTATTGTATTCGTCAGACTTTCTGCCTACGAAACTGCTATGTTTGTAAGGGACAAGTGTGGATCGTATTGTCAAGGTAGACTAATGTTTGCTAAGGTCGTTTTACATTCGTTACCCTCACGGGCACGTTAAAAAACGGTCGAATATCGGGAATAGTTCGTTTAATCGTATATTTTTGAGTAGTCATAGGAAGGAATGCTGCGAACAACATACCAGAAATCCTGACTGTTTGAGAATGAGCGTGAAGTGGAGGTGCTTTGGAAGGTCTCTTTTGTACATTTTCTGGAGTTATTCGCAAGCCGTGGCGTCCAGTTAAAAAGTATCTCAGTACAAAATTTAACTGCATTAAATACCCTACAACAAAAAGGTCCTGCTCATATATTCTGTAGGACTAATACACTACTGGCCATTGAAATTGCTACACCACGAAGATGACGTGCTACAGACGCGAAATTTAACCGACGGGAAGAAGATGCTGTGATATGCAAATGATTAGCTTTTCAGAGCATTCACACAAGGTTGGCGCCGATGGCGACACCTACAACGTGCTGACATGAGGAAAGTTTCCAACCGATTTCTCATACACAAACAGCAGTTGACCGGCGTTGCCTCGTGTAAGGAGGAGAAATGCGTACCATCACGTTTCCGACGTTGATAAAGGTCGATTGTAGCCTATCGCGATTGCTGCTCGCGTTGGTCGAGATCCAATGACTGTTAGCAGATTATGGAATCGGTGGGTTCAGGAGGGTAATACGGAACGCCGTGCTGAATCCCAACAGCCTAGTATCACTAGCAATCGAGATGACAGGCATCTTATCCGCATGGCTGTAACGGATCGTGCAGACATGTCTCGATCCCTGAGTCAACAGATGGGGGCGTTTGCAAGACAACAACCATCTGCACGAACAGTTCGAAGACGTTCGCAGCAGCATGGACTATCAGCTCGGAGACCATGGTTGCCAGCGTATCAAGGCCGTTATTACGGCTAGAGGTGGTTGTTCTGGGTACTGATTTCTCAGGATCTATGCAACCAAATTGCGTGAAAATGTAATCACGCTGCATCTCAGACAGAAACGCCTACGATGGCGTACTCAACGACGAACCTGAGTGCACGAATGGCGAAACGTCATTTTTTCGGATGAATCCGGGTTCTGTTTACAGCATGATGATGGTCGAATCCGTGTTTGGTGACATCGCGGTGAACGCACATTGGAATCGTGTATTCATCATCGCCATACTGGCGTATCACCCGGCGTGATGGTATGGGGTGCCATTGGTTACACGTCTGGGACATTTAGCCGGCCGGAGTGGCCGTGCGGTTCTAGGCGCTACAGTCTGGAGCCGAGCGACCGCTACGGTCGCAGGTTCGAATCCTGCCTGGGGCATGGATGTGTGTGATGTCCTTAGGTTAGTTATGTTTAATTAGTTCTCTAAGTTCTAGGCGACTGATGACCTCAGAAGTTAAGTCGCATAGTGCTCAGAGCCATTTGAACCATTTCGTCTCGGTCACCTCTTGTTCGCCTTGACGGTACTTTGAACAGTGGAGGTTACATTTCAGATGTTTTACGACCCGTGGCTCTACCCATCATTCGATCCCTGCGAAACCCTACAGTTCAACAGGATAATGCACGACCGCATGTTGCAGGTCCTGTACGGGCCTTTCTGGATACAGAAAATGTTCGACTGCTGCCCTGGCCAGCTCATTCTCCAGATCTCTCACCAATTGAAAACATCTGGTCAATGTTGGCCGAGCAACTGGCTCGTCACAATACGCCAGTAACTACTCTTGATGAACTGTGGTATCGTGTTGAAGCTGCATGGCAGCTGTACCTGTACATGCCATCCAAGCTCTGTTTGACACAATGCCCAGCGTATCAAGGCCGTTATTAGGGCCAGAGGTGGTTGTTCTGGGTACTGATTTCTCGGGATCTATGCACCCAAATTGCTTGAAAATGTAATCACACGTCAGTTCTAGTATAATATATTTGTCCAATGAATACCCATTTATCATCTGCATTTATTCTTGGTGTAGCAATTTTAATGGCCAGTAGTGTAGTTTAAGCATAGAGAGCGAGTGATTATGAAAATCTAGCGCGTGTTTTATGAAGGCTAGGTGTAACATTGCATGTTGCATAAACTGACGGCGGTAGGGGCAATTCAATCACCCTGTATAAGCGGAGCAGAGGAAAACAGGAAATCGTTATGACGACGATACAGGTCGTAAATGGGAATGTAGAGACTCACGGTGAGTGAGCTCTATAGTTGCAGTGTTGAGTTGAGGCAGTGGACTGACGTCAGGATGATGACCAGTGACTGCTAACGGAAACATCGTCAATAGTCGTACATACACTCCTGGGAATGGAAAAAAGAACACATTGACACCGGTGTGTCAGACCCACCATACTTGCTCCGGACACTGCGAGAGGGCTGTACAAGCAATGATCACACGCACGGCACAGCGGACACACCAGGAACCGCGGTGTTGGCCGTCGAATGGCGCTAGCTGCGCAGCATTTGTGCACCGCCGCCGTCAGTGTCAGCCAGTTTGCCGTGGCATACGGAGCTCCATGGCAGTCTTTAACACTGGTAGCATGCCGCGACAGCGTGGACGTGAACCGTATGTGCAGTTGACGGACTTTGAGCGAGGGCGTATAGTGGGCATGCGGGAGGCCGGGTGGACGTACCGCCGAATTGCTCAACACGTGGGGCGTGAGGTCTCCACAGTACATCGGTGTTATCGCCAGTGGTCGGCGGAAGGTGCACGTGCCCGTCGACCTGGGACCAGACCGCAGCGACGCACGGATGCACGCCAAGACCGTAGGATCCTACGCAGTGCCGTAGGGGACCGCACCGCCACTTCCCAGCAAATTAGGGACACTGTTGCTCCTGGGGTATCGGCGAGGACCATTCGCAACCGTCTCCATGAAGCTGGGCTACGGTCCCGCACACCGTTAGGCCGTCTTCCGCTCACGCCCCAACATCGTGCAGCCCGCCTCCAGTGGTGTCGCGACAGGCGTGAATGGAGGGACGAATGGAGACGTGTCGTCTTCAGCGATGAGAGTCGCTTCTGCCTTGGTGCCAGTGATGGTCGTATGCGTGTTTGGCGCCGTGCAGGTGAGCGCCACAATCAGGACTGCATACGACCGAGGCACACAGGGCCAACACCCGGCATCATGGTGTGGGGAGCGATCTCCTACACTGGCCGTACACCACTGGTGATCGTCGAGGGGACACTGAATAGTGCACGGTACATCCAAACCGTCATCGAACCCATCGTTCTACCATTCCTAGACCGGCAAGGGAACTTGCTGTTCCAACAGGACAATGCACGTCCGCATGTATCCCGTGCCACCCAACGTGCTCTAGAAGGTGTAAGTCAACTACCCTGGCCAGCAAGATCTCCGGATCTGTCCCCCATTGAGCATGTTTGGGACTGGATGAAGCGTCGTCTCACGCGGTCTGCACGTCCAGCACGAACGCTGGTCCAACTGAGGCGCCAGGTGGAAATGGCATGGCAAGCCGTTCCACAGGACTACATCCAGCATCTCTACGATCGTCTCCATGGGAGAATAGCAGCCTGCATTGCTGCGAAAGGTGGATATACACTGTACTAGTGCCGACATTGTGCATGCTCTGTTGCCTGTGTCTATGTGCCTGTGGTTCTGTCAGTGTGATCATGTGATGTATCTGACCCCAGGAATGTGTCAATAAAGTTTCCCCTTCCTGGGACAATGAATTCACGGTGTTCTTATTTCAATTTCCAAATTTCAATTTGCTGCGAAAGGTGGATATACACTGTACTAGTGCCGACATTGTGCATGCTCTGTTGCCTGTGTCTATGTGCCTGTGGTTCTGTCAGTGTGATCATGTGATGTATCTGACCCCAGGAATGTGTCAATAAAGTTTCCCCTTCCTGGGACAATGAATTCACGGTGTTCTTATTTCAATTTCCAGGAGTGTATTTTCAGCACATAACTACAACTCTTCCGACGCACTGTGGCGACAATGCCCTCCTTCGGCGTGTGCTGAGAGCAGAAAGCGCAGCGGCATTAATGCAACAGGTGGCCTGTGGCTGGCTTGACCTTAGTGGTGGGACAAGAATGATAACACGCGGAATCCGCAGCACACGTGTACCATCTCAGCATATTTGCACAACTCAGGGTAGGAGGCGCCGATAGACGTGGAGACCGACCGTGATTTTTATAGGGCAAGACTTCTACCCCCCCCCCCCTCCCCCCGCATCATGGCAGAAGACTCGCTACAGTTGGAGTAAGATTGTAAGTGGCGCGCCAGCTCGAAGGCACTAAGTCCACGTTGGTGGACTCAGATTCAGCAGTAGGCCCATCGTCGGTGGAGGCTGTCTCGTGGTGACTGTTTGCACAACCATGAGGCTCCAGTGTCTGGTGTAGTTCTTCCCTTGTACGAGGGTGGTGTCAGACTGAGATGCCTTTGGCAGACAGTGATGGGTATTTATACAGGTTCTGCGTCCACTTGTTTTGCCGAAACACCACTTCCAGCCACCCACATCAAACCAAGACAGTAGCCTGGAGGTGTAGTAACTGGCCTGCCGATCCCACAGTCTTCCTGCCCTTCCGTTGTTTCAACATTTGGTGTTGCTGACCCCAAATCGGTCCGCAGTGTGGTGTGTGTGTGAATTCCTAAGGGACCAAACTGCTGAGGTCATCGGTCCCTAGACATAACCACTACTTAAACTTATGCTAAGAACAACACTCGTAACCATGCCCGAGGTAGGACTCGAACCTACGGCGGGAGGGACCGCGCAATCGGTGGCATGTCGTCTCAAACCGCGCGGCCACTAAGCGCCGCCCACAGTGTGGAGACCGACCGATGGAGTCCTGCCTATGATGTAAAGATGTTTTGGTCTGCTCCGTGCATGCCTGTACCGTTAGCCTCTTGTAACATTTGAGGCAGGACTTTTATTTTACTCAATAGCGACGAAAAATAGTGGCGGTCCTACACACCTCCCCTCTCTGGTATACCTAGTCTCTGGATCTTGGCTCAGGGTAATTCTGCAAGGACTGAACATACATTCTTAAACCGAAAGTTGTGTGCAGTACTTCTCGCCGGTCGGAGTGGTGGAGCGTTCCTAGCCGCTACAGTCCGCTACGGTCGCGGGTTCGAATCCTGCCTCGGGCATGGATGTGTGTGATGTCCTTAAGTTAGTTAGATTTAAGTAGTACTAAGTTCTAGGGGACTGATGACCGCAGAAGTTAAGTCCCATACTGCTCAGAGCCATTTGAGCCAGTACTTCTCCTTAGGATGAACTAGTCTGAACCACAAGGTTCACTGACTACATAAGTTGCCTACAGTATTAGCCACTGGTACCTCATTTGGTCAGTAATTTCCACAAATGTTCACTTACACACTAACAAGGTAATGTTACCAAATTCTGACCCCCTCTCCCCCCCCCCCCCCCCCCCCCCGCCCCGTGCATCATCTCTTAACAACTACTTAACAGTAAACTGGCTTAATAAATTTCACACAAAATTACACAGAAAAGAATATAGTCGTTAATAATGACACCGACTAATTCACGTGGCCACTGGCAAATCTTACCTGTGCTGTAAATTGCTTACATTCGCTATTTATCGTTACACAAAAAATCCGTTAAAGGCTCTATGCTATTAATCTAACAGATGTATTATGGCCCAAAAGAGTCTGCAACATCATCCATTAAATATCCTGATCACCGAAAAGTATATTCTTTTCACTAATCGTGACAAAATGCTCATGTGCAATCCCGGACAACCAAATTAAAAGCAGTACTACAAAACCTTTTTTTCTCTTAGTAAATCATCCTCAACACATGATCCTTAACAGTACATGGTCCGACACTGCTCAACATCCCATTTCGTCTATCCAATTGTTTCTTTACTCGACATTTAGGCACACCATTCAGAACTTTGTGTCTGTAATAATAGTCGCCATTGTGTCTTTCTCGAAAATACACCTCTGAGACTATGCTCTCACAAATCTCACTTACGGTACTACCACACACAATAAGGTGTCAGATAGTTCCAAGTATTTCCCTTACTGTAGTGCTAATCACAGACTGAATTCTTCTCGTAACCACGTTCACCCGAAATAGTTTCCTGATGGTCTGTGGCACTATATCTTGCGAGATAAGCCTTAGTGATTTGCTCCGCAGTTTAAAAGGTTTACTCCATTAAGACAGACGAAACATGCGACAGTACTTGACTGCTGAAGGTTTTCTTGGCTGGAACATTCTCCCCCTGAGCTTCATCGTATTCAACCGAAGGTCAATTTTGGCATGATGACCGCATAGAAAGTTTAACCTTAAGATTGCGCAGTGCAGTCACGTATGTTACCCTCGTCATGTGAAATGAACCGTAGCTATGTTGTAAATAGTTCGCAACGGGCTTCAGCAGCCTGTGCTGTCTGCCATTCCGCAAAGCCGTGACCTAGTGCTCGCATTGCTATCACCTTCTGATACGCAGGCGCATACTACCTCAAAAGATTCAGTGTTTCCGGCCAGATCATTAACCTTGCAAATGGGTTTCCTCTTGTTTCTCATATCTGTCCTGCTTCTGAGGCGGCGGCGCTACAACAGTTCGCGACACATCTGCGTCCTTCGGAAGTAAATGCGTCTCCACTACGTCATTACTTGCAACATTTGCAACACGATCTACATTATCAGTAACTTCCGGTAAATGCTCTGCAGTGTCTATAATAAAAGTGCTGTTGGCAGTTCGACACTGCAAGACACAAAAATCATCGGCACAAGCATTGTGCCTCTGGCCCAGGCTCCACGGCCTCCAAACAACACCTATTATCACCAAACTGGGTAGATACTACTGCACTTAAATCATCCTGTTGCTATTCTCACACTCAATCGCTTCAGCACAACACGCACTTACCGCGTCTTGTGCTACATTCAGACCACCCATTTTCACAAGATACTGGAGCCGATACTTCTACATTACTCTCCTTAACTTCCACAACGTTACTTCTTTTCGCATCCGCACAAGTACTACCATTTTTTCTTTCAAGTTCCTACAAAATTCTCATATTCCTTTGTCTCGGAGGCCTGTTTTTAACCATCGCATTCGTCAAATTCTTCCTGGCTCGTCTCCGCGTACTCTGGAGTATCTCTTCTGCGCAAAACTCTGCCCGTTTCCTCAGTCAAATTAATTTCGTCCACTTGCAACGGAGCTATCTAAGTTGCTAACATTCGTAACATTTCTTCCGGGGTAGACCCTTGAAGAATTGACAACGACATGCTTCATCCTTTACCAACTTAGCAAACAAGAAAACGAGAATAAAACAGAATTACAACAAGATCACTTAAATGTAATGCTATTCTAATTCCTTAACTTAACGTCTCCTACTGAATGACTGCTCAGCATCACTACTTTATATGCTTTCACATAATGAGACATATTGCTCGCTCATAATCACTGTCCATTCTAGCCGGCCGCGGTGGTCTAGTGGTTCTAGGCGCTCAGTCCGGAACC